>NC_087482.1:3498751-4149917 GCF_036417665.1 Passer domesticus | reverse complement strand
TGCCTCATTAACATAGAATTTCTTATATTTTTTGTATTGATTATAAATTTCCTGAGCACTCTGGTGATCATATTTTCCCAACTTCCTTAATTTTGTTTGGTTTTTTCAGGTTAATCTCTTTAGAGATCCTTGGGTTATTCTGTAAAGCAGATTTCACTATTTTAATTAAGCAGGGAAATAAGAACAACTAATGAGTGTACACACAGTGAAGGTTGTAGTTTTCTAGCTTTTTTTGAAAGTCCATAAATTATCCCACCAACTGGAATCAAGTACAGGAATGCTTTTTTGATTTCTTACATATGCCAGTTTTCTTATTTCATTTAAGATGTCTCTCATGACTGCTACAGTTAATTTGATTTGATAAATTACTGTTTTGGTTTGGGTAAGTTGGTCATTAATATGATTAAGAGCTAATGTGGTCTGATTCGATATTATCTCTGATATTGCTTGTAACTTCATAATTTGGTTTAATATATACTGCTTCTTCAATTTGTTTTTCCTTAAATCATCGTATATAGGGACTCTTGTACTTGATCCAGATTCTTTGGGAAATATAAAGAAAGCTTGTTTTATAATTCTAATGATGCAACTGCCAGACCAGTCTCTTGGCAATTCAGTGGATGCTGTGGTACCATTGACCCAAAACAGGTGTTTAGGGGTTTCCCGAAATATATTAGCTTTTGTTGTGCTCTCCTAATATTTAGAAATATCTTTTCCTTTGACCAGATTTACCAGGCTTGCTTTAGTAGCATCACGTTCAAAGCACCACCAGGCTTCTCCTACAGGGTACTCTCTCAGGAGTGGCTGCCTAAATGTGGCAGTGTTCTGGGCTGTGCAATATATTTTCTCATTCTCTTGATAAAGGATCAATTGGGAGAGGTTAACACAATTATAGTTTAAATTGGTGTGGACTCTCAGCAAGGAACTTACTTCTTTCTCATAGAGAGGTTGGTAGCACTCACTGCACGGCTCTCTTGGGCTCCCCGGAACACCACCAGCAGTCAGAGCCATTGCTACTACCCTTCCCAAGAGTCCGGTATGGGTCATCTTGCACAGCTTGCCCACCTGGCCTTGCCTCCTGAGGATTTTACTGAGAAGAAGTTTCCAAGCTCTTTAGAGTCTCTTGCTCTTCTGGTTAAACCTCTCTTGATCTGTCTCTGCTAATTTGGTCTCTCCTAGGGGAGCACTCTGCAGAAGATTAACCTGGAGTCTTTGGTACTAAGTTGGGAGGACTTCACCAGAATTACTTATTAACGATTTTTAACTTTTACAAATTTCTTGAAACACTTTAAGACATGTTATGATTCTAAACTTTTGTCTTATGCAGTTCATCAGTCTTTTTGATATGTCAACTTTAAGTCATTTGGTCCTTTTATAATAGTATATTCAGCTGAATTGGCTCCTGATGTGGTTGAATCTTGTCCTGAATTAGGGTGTGAGGGTGGTGTGGAATCTTGTCCAATACCAGAGGGAGACACTGACCAATCTTGTCCAATGCTCAGGGGTGGGACTGGTCTTTAATTCTCATGATGTGGGTCTAACCTTTTTCTCCGGTCCACACAGCAGAATTAGCGATGACTGGTACTTGAAAGGGGCCTTCAAATTTAGGCATTAATGGTCTACTATTCCAGGATTTTATCAAAACCCAGTCTCCTGGTTGATGTCATGTGCTTTTGTGTCAAGAGGGGAGGTTTGGGGAAGGTATCCTTTTTTTCTAAGTCTTTCTAGGGTTCTTCCAATGATTTCTAAATATTTTCTGGTAGCTTCTTCTCCTTCCAAATAGTCTCCTGTGCTATAGGGTGTTAACAAGAATGGCAGTCCAAACATCATTTCATAGGGTGAAATCTTTATATCAGACTGGGGTCTTGTTCTGATGCGCAAGAGCGCTAGGGGCAAACACTTTAGCCAATTCATTTTTGTTTTTTGATTAATTTAGTCAATACATTTTTGAGAGTTTTGTTCATCTGTTCCACCCTCCCAGAACTCTGGGGGTGCCACGGAGTATGTAATCTCCATTTTATTCTTAAGGCTTCAATTACATTTTGCAATGTTTGGGCCACAAAGTGTGGACCTCGGTCTGAGTCTATGGTATTCACCATTCTGTATCTGGGGATAATGTTTTCCAAGATTACCTTTGCTACGACTTGGGCTGTTTCCCTTTTGGTTGGGAAGGCTTCTACCCAGTGAGTGAGATGATCCACTATAACTAGTAGATGTTTGTATCCTTGTTCTGGGGGCATCTCAGTAAAATTTATTTGTATGCTTTGGAAAGATCTTAGAGTTAGTTCCTTCCCTCCAGGTGTTACTTTTCTCATGACTTTCTGATTTACTTTTTGGCAAATTAAACACCCTTTTGTGATTGCTTTTGCTAGGTCACATACACCTATGCACAGGTTATTTCTTAGGAAATGATCACATAGTCCTTGGACTCCCCAGAGGGTTAATTTATGCAGTTCTGTTAGCACTGTCCCGGCAAGTGCTTTGTTTAAAAACACCCGTCCGTCTGATGTTAACTACTCCCCTCGTTGCCTTTGGTGTAACTTTAAATCTTTTATAGCCTTTAATTCTTTTTCACTAAATATGGGTTTTTCTCTTTCCTCCTCCTCGGGTGTGGTTACTGTTTTAAAAACTTTCACTGGATCCCCTGGTTCTAAAGCTGCTTCCTTTGCTATCTGATCAGCCAATCGGTTTCCTTTAACTTCAAGGCTGTGTCCTTTTTGGTGCCCTTTTATATCTACTACTGCTATTTCTGTTGGTTTCTGTAAAGATTCCAATACAGACTTGACTAGATTCTCATGAGCTAAGCTTTTTCCACTTGAGCTTAGATATCCACGCTCCTCCCATATTTTCCCAAATGTGTGTAATATCCTAAATGCATATTGGGAATTTGTAGAAATGGTTCCCCGGTCTCCCTCCAATAAGTCTAATCTTCTTTTCAGGGCATATATTTCACAACTTTGGGCTGACCAGGTTTGGGGTAGTTTTCCTTTTTCATCAATTTGTAAAGTTTTTCCGTCTATGATGGCATAACCTGAATCTCTTTTTCCACCTACTACCCTTGAAGAGCCATCTATAAACAAAATTCTTCCAGTTGTTAGAGGTTGATCTTCTAAATCCTCTCTTTCTTTGGTTTGGAGACTGATCAATTCAAGGCATTCATGTTCTAGACTCTCTATAGGCTCTCCCATAAGGAATTGTGTTGGATTGAGGGCGTTTGATGTGATGAATTCTAAATGATCTGTGTTCATTAGTATTATTTCATATTTTAATATTCTTGCATTGGTTAGCCACTGTTGAGCTCTTTGGCTCAGCACTGTTTTAAGATCAGGAGGGGTATGTACTTTAATTTTTCCTTGTAAAGTCAACTTCTGGGTCTCTTCTATCAGAATAGCAGTTGCTGCTACTGCTTGTATACAAACTGGCCAGCCTCTAGCCACTGGGTCTAACAATTTGGAGATGTAAGGTACAGGTTTTCTGCAGCCTCCCCACTCTTGAGTTAGTACACCGTAGGCTAGACTTCCTTCAGCACTTACAGAAAGATCAAAGCTCTTCTTGAGGTCAGGTAAGCTTAGGACTGGAGCAGAAGACAACTTCTCTTTTAGGTTCTCTAGTTGTTGATCGTCTTCTGCTGTTCAAATTATGGGATCTGGGGCTACCAGCTTATCATATAAAAATTTCACACTTTGTGTATATTGATCCAACCATAACTTGCAGTATCCAAACAGGCCTAGAAGCTTTCTCACATCTATTTTTGTTTGTGGAGCTGGGAGAGAGAGGATGCCTGAAATTCTGTCAGGACTCAATTTCTTATATCCCTCTCCTATTATGTGCCCAAGGTATGTTACTTCTGATTGTACGAACTGTAGCTTCTCTTGGGAAACTTTTAATCTTTTCTCTCCCAGAAAATTCAAAAGTTTAATGCTAGTTGTTCTGACCTGATTTTTTCCTTTCCCTGATACCATCAGGTCATCAACATACTGCAGGATTTGTACTTCTTTTTCAGGAACAAACTGTTCTAACAAACCCTCCTAGGGATTGTCCAAAGAGATGGGGTGATTCAGTAAACCCTTGCGGTAATCGGGTCCATCTTAGCTGTTGTTTTCTTTTTGTACTTGGGTCTTCCCATTCAAAGGCAAACCAATCTCTACATTCTACTGCCAGAGGACACGCCCAGAAAGCATCCTTCAAATCTATAATAGTGAACCAAGCATGTTCTCTTGGAATTCAGCTTAGAAGATATATGGGTTGGGCACAACCGGATGTCTAGCAATGGTTTTCTTGTTTACCTCTCTTAGGTCTTGTACCAGCCTGCATTTCCCTTCAGCTTTCTTAACTGCCAGTACAGGGGTATTGTGTGGTGACATACAGGGTTCCAAACTTCCCTCTTGCAGCAATTGTTCAATAACTATGGCCAGCCCCCTCTTTCCTTCCAGGGAAATTGGATACTGTTTGACCCATATGGGTGAAGTATCGTCTTGCATTTTTATTGTTATCGGAGGAATGTCCCGCTTTCCTCCTTCAGCCCACACCTCTGGGCTTATTTCAGCAACATCACCTTGGGATAACTTCATTATTTGTACCACCATCTTCCCTTCTCTCGGGACAATTCCTACTCCCAAATGAACTTGTAGATCTCTCCCTAACAAACTTTTTTCTAGTTTAGGCAGGTAGATCAAATTTGCTTCACACTGCCTTGAGTTTCCGATTATTTTTACATTCTCGATCACTGAGGCTCTAAATGGTTTCCCTTCAGCCCCTAATACTTCACAAAATTTTCTACCAATTACCATACCTTCTGGTATTTTGTTGAGACAGGACTTATCTGGTCCTGTATCAACCAAAAATTCAAATTCCCTATTTTGGGTTCCCACTTCAAAGTTTACCAAGGGCTCCTCTAGATGTTGCATTGGGTCCCCTAAAGTACAGAGCCCTTGACACCCCTAATCATCATCTCTAAGCATTTTCTCTAAGGCTTCTTGTTCTTTGGCTATTGCTTCATCAAGGGTCAGCTTTTTACAAAACCTTCTAATGTGCCCAGTCTGCCCACAGTAACAGCAACGCCTTTCACTTGAAGGGACTTGAGGCCTCCGTTCCTCTTGTACCTGATGGTACTGGCCTATCCTTATCTGCTCCTGGTGGTGGATTCCTCTACTCTTTTGTGGCCTTGGACTGTAGGAAAGAATTGTTTGCTCCAACACTTTCTCTAGCTATAGAGACCATGATCCTAGCTTTGGCCTTTGCTTTTTCTTCTTCCCTCCTTAAATACACTTTCAATGCTTCCTTCAATAACTCATTAATGTCTTTTTCTTGCCAATCTTAATTCTTTTCCAGTTTTCTCCGTATATCAGGCCAAGATTTAGTAACAAACTGGACCTTTAATAGCACTTCACCCTCTTTGGTGTCTGGGTCTATTCTAGAATACAATTGAAAGTTCCGCTTTAGGCGATTAAGCCAAGTAGCAGGAGTTTCATCCTTCTCTTGTGCGCCCGCGAATGCCAATTTTGTATTAGTTCCTTTGGGAACTGATTCTCTGATCCTTCTAATGATCAGAGACCTGTACTCCATCATGGCTTTCCTCCCTTCCTCCTGATTAGGGTTCCAATTGGGATCCACTAGTGGCAATTTGTCTTCACCTGATGGCACTTGGGGTCCTGGACGATTACCTTTTTCCCAAATTCTTATGCTTGCGGCTCTAATCATTCGGGACTCTTCTGGGGAAAATAATATATTTAGAATAGAATTCATCTCCCCCCAAGTGTAGATATTTGGACCTAAGAACTGATCCACTTGGTTAGCAATGCCCACAGGGGCTTCAACTAAATTCCCTAACTCCTTCTTGAATGCTCTCACCTCAGAGGCATGTAGAGGAGCGTTTACAAAAGCAACACCTCTTGCTACTGCTTCCATAGGAACTACTCTAAGAGGAAAAAGTCTCTCTACTTTGGAGGTCTTGGATCGGGTACCGCAGTATGGCCCATCTTCAGACACAAAATTACTCATTTGAGGGGTATTAGCACTAGCTTGGACCTGCTGTAGGTCAGCGGCTGTACCTGGTGATAAGAGGTTACTAGGTAAGGAAGCATTTGTGTCCCAGTTAGGAGGAGGGACAGCAGTAGGAGGGGCAGAAGAGCTTGAGTGCATGTTAAGTGGAGCTGGAGAAGGGGTGGAGCATGCAGCAGGTGGAGTAGGTATCAGTGGTGGTGCAGAAGCAGCTAAAGGAGTCGAAGGGGGTGGTGAGGGAATGGCCCCCATGACCGCCAGGGGAAGAACTGGATCTGCTATTTGAGGTGCTCGAAGGAGAGGATTATAAGGTGGAGGGGCATCAGGAGGCAAGTAGTCTAGGGGGTCCCACCTTTCGGCAATCTCTTTAACTTCGGCATCCCCTCTTTCATTCCCCTCTTTCTTCCTCTGCACTTTACAAATTCGCACTCCTTCATCCTTGATGGTATTCAACCAACAAGCTACATAGAACAATTGCTCAGGATCAGTATCCTCTTGAGATGTCAGATACTGACTCAGTTGTTGACACATCCACTTGTCTTTTGTCCCACACCACAGCCATCCTCCTTGTACATCTAATTCTGGCCACGCTTCTAGACAATAGTGAATCATCTTAACTTTATCTAATCCTTCTGTGGCTTCTATAGAGTCCCATCTCTCTAATCGTTCACCTAGGGGACTGTGGGGAGGTATAGTTCTCAGTCTCTGGCCACTTTTCTTACTATTGCACCCTCTCATTTTTTCAGCCTCAAAAAAAATCACAAAGATGATTTTATCTTAAAGGAAATATATCTTACTTAAGAAGTCCCGACCTCCTCTGCCAAAACTCCAATTTCTCTGACCCTTTTCGTCAGGACTTTGTTGAGGCCTTGGCCTCGCGCGCCCTGACTCAACAAACAAACAAAAGAACCAAAAAAATTCCTCGAGACCCTGGCTTCTGAGGCTGTATGCCTGACCTCCTTCATCAGGACTTTGTTTGCCTGCAGGACTTTTAGACTTGCCCAAATTCTTCTCGGGACTTCTGAGTTTGCCTAACCTCTCTTGTCAGGACTTAAAACAAAAGTATTGCCTGATTTTCAGTTTGCCTGACCTTCCCCTGTCAGGACTTATGCTTCAGGGCTTGAAAAAACTCAAGATAGGCTTCCTCTGCCAGACCTCGTGCCTGACCTCTGTCGTCAGGACTTAAAAACAAAACTGCCTGATATTCTAAATCACCTAACTTCCTTCGTTAGGACCTGTATCAGGGCCTTTGGGGTACGTGCCACTCACACAGCTATTTCCTCTGCATGCCCGGAGGGGAGTCCTCTTTACCCCTTTGGAGGCACCTCAATCACCAGTTCCACTCGCTTCCCCCTGTTCCCGGCCGGCCCCCTCGCGGGGGTGCGGAACCGCGGTACTGAGGGGTCCTTGCTCGCTTCGAGGGGCCGGGCTGCCGGCCCTCGTCTCACTCACACACACTCGCTGGCCTCCCTCTCTTGCCGCCAGATACTCTCACCAGTCCGGCGCTGCTCCGTGTCACTGTCCCAAGCCAATCTTCTCTGGTCCTGGTATCCAGCTGTCCTGCAGGGCCAGGGTGGGTGGCCGTCCCAGTCCTGGTGTCCTCTTCAGGTGTGGCTATCCCGGACGAGCCGCCAAGCTGAAATGAATGGGACAGGAGAACTTTCTCCTTTTTAATGCCTTTATTAAAAGGAATCAGCTCAGGTGGGGAGAAATCAAAGGGTCGCGCCCACGCCGCCGGAGCTCCCAGGAGTGGCACGGAGGAGGAGGATGATGCAGCTGTGTCCGCTGGTCTGCAGGCAGAGCTGGGGATTCCGTCCTCACCAGAGATTAGGAGATTCCGCCTTTTTGGTCCAACACCTCGGGTCCTCTCTCTAGTCAACATCCTTTCAGGTTAGGGTGAGAAGCAAAAAGGATCCAAGCAGGCACTGGACTACGCTCCCATCCTTAGACATCACCTAGGTCCCCTAGTTCTATGTTGGCTCCTTGTTTTTAGGGGTTTTCCTGGAAAACTGCAAAATTTGGTGCAATGCATTTCTCATCTGCATACCAGCTCTGATGCCACTCCCATTCTCCTGGTACCTGCAGGGTCCCTGTGTCACTCCCTGGCAAGCATCAGGGGGAATATGGTTAATCACCAACCATTAACAGGTAATTGAAGAAGAACTCTTAACAATGAAGCCAACTTAACAGCAACTGGTCCAACTTGTTTTAACTCTGCAACCTTAAAAAAAATAGATAACTTTTTATTCATAACACTTCTGGTCTGGTTTGGCTGGGAAACTTGTCCATCCTGCCTCTGTGGCTGCTCCCTGTCATTCTAATGCACAGCCCTTTCCCGCTGCTTGGCATTTAAATACTCTGATTACTTTATTGGGTAACTTGCATCTTGCACTCCATGACATTAAATTGTGTTTACTCAGACTCTGCGTTATCCTGAGTTTCTGGAACACATTTCTAAGCCTTCCAGCTGTAGCCCAAGGGAAACTGTTTCTGCCTTACATCACAAAATTGGCAGATTTTTTGCAAAGACAGCCCGTTACAAAGGACTTGCTGTGTGCATTAACATCTGAGGGGCTGCTTTCAAAGACAGGCAAAAAACCCATGAACAAACAGCAAACCAACCAAACAACATATTATTAAAAACTACTTTATTTTTACCTCTTATTTTTAATCTTTTCCAAGCTGGCCTCCTTTTCCGCTGCAGTGTTTTTCTTTGGACAGAACAGCCCCCTTGCCAGATGATGCGACTTCACAAGGAAAACAGAACTCACACACAATGCATATATGAAACCTAAACGTAGAGATTCCCATTATCACAATCATCATCAATGATTTTCAGTGTGTTTTGATGTCAGATTGTTTCCAGAAGGGTGAGAACAGTATCTCAGATCTCCTGGCTAGTTTGGTGTCATACCCACTTATTATCTCTCCTTTCTTATTATCTTTCCTTTCTGCAGTTTTGTAGTTGCTCTGCCCATTTGTTGCTCTTGGATCACTGCCTCCTTCACCTGATTTTTACCTTTTTCTGGATTTGTGGGGATTTTTCTGTTGGTTTTGGTTTTTCTTGGTGGTTGTTTTGTTTGCCTGATTTATTTGGCCAGTTTTGCTTTTGTTTTGTGGTTTTTGTTTTTTTTTAATTTACTTAACAGCGGAATCAGCTTGTGATTTCTGTTGTGAAGTTCTGATACACAGGTGTAGCACATAAATGCTGTTTATGTTTTTACAGTCATCTCAGACACAGACCGGCAAGATCCTTGACTTTGAGAACTGAGTGCTCTCAGACAGAAAATTGTGCATGAATAGGAAACTTGTAGCTCCTGTCTCCATTATACACAGCAAAATGTAAAGTGGTTGGAATGATACCCATTCTAGCCTTTATTTTGCCTTCTTTTGCTGCCATGCATCAAATTGTGTCAGACTCATCACTGACCCGGGTTCTTCCAGGATGGGGTGTGCAAGAATGATCCCTCAGCTCATGTGTGGACCTGGTGTGCACCAGGCTAGAGACGTGACTGTCATCCATAGCCAGCCCCTGTCTGCCAAGAGAACAGGGAGCTGCAGCTCTGAGGAACTCAGGGGTTAGGCAGCAAACAGCCCAAATGCCTAGTTTATATCAGTTACTGGTCAGGAGGATTTACTGTGGACAGATTTTTATTTTCCTGCTTAGAGCTGGAATAAAAGAACCCTGGCAGTTTGCTTTAGCGGTGAAGAGACTCTCTTCAACAGGTTCCAGCTCTGCTGCTTGTTTCAATTAAAAGCAGAGCCAAACTCTTCTGTTGGTCACATCAACATAAGTTTCAGGAGTCTGTGAAAGATATAAGAGTGTCAAAATTATTTCATTTTCTAGTACTTACAGTCTTCTAATTAAGTCATGAGGTAATTATGCCATCATTCACTCTATCAAATAACTGGAAAAGCACATTGTCCACCTCTCTGAGTCATTTCTCCTGGAGTCTGACACTGTAGAGAGTTGTTCTGTAACTAAATGACATCTGAAGACAGGTGTAGTCTACCATACTTCTGGCATACTAGAAGTGAGAAAAACCCTTTGAATCAGGATTTTATCCTTTCTTCTTCCACTTACTCCTCCCAGGAATTTTAATCTCTGAGGTCTAAGCTCTTCAGCTGCCTCACAAACATTGTTTTAATTCAGACAGGCATCCATGCATTGAGCCACAAATCAGGACCATGGTGTGAACCTTGAAGCAATGTAGGTTTATAGCACTGAAAATAATAATCCAATACCCAGGTTAAGCCAAGCCTATTGGTTATTTCCCAAATAACTCTACCTATCCTCAGAGATGTTTCAAAAACGATCATTGTAAAGGCTAGGAGCGGGGAGAGAGAATGTTATCAAAATTAAAAATAGAGCTTTCTGAGCTCTTTATATTCCTATAAAAAGAGAGTCCAAACCGTTCATCTATGGAACATTAACTGAGAAGTGAACAAAAGACTGTCAAAATAATTGCTTGGGGAACAAAAAACGCATAAATAAATACAAGCTTAAATGTAGTGTTGCAGTGTTGGTCTGCCCCTGATTGCCTGTAGAATAATCACCTTTGGAAAACATAGAGAAGACCTCACCCTGTTCCTTGTCCCTACCCTCAGTGCAGTCCTACCCCCAAGGCAGTCCACCTGTGCTGTAGAGCAGCTGTGCCCTGCAGCCACAGCCCAGATTCGACAGTTTTCTGGGGGCGGCCCAGTGCCACTGTGGGTGTGGGCAGCTAGTGGGGCTGAAGAAATGGGGCAGCACAGCACTTCCCAAATCAGCTCTTCTGCTGCAATAAAGAGATGCAGCTGTGACCCAGTGTCCTGGTGGTAGCACAAGCAAAGCCCACCTGGCAAAAGCACTGGCTGAGCTCCATGCCCAGGAGCAGCCGTGGATGCCAGCTCTGGGCCCAGCTGTGCAGGAGGGTCCCTGTGTGCCACTGGCAACTGGGACCTCAGCCACCTCCTCTCTACACAGGTGCTCCTGTGCATATTCAGAAGACAAGCAGAAAAGCAGAGGCAATGAGAAGTTGACAGTTTATGCCAGGTCTTCGCTTCTGCCCCTATCTGCCCTGCTGTGGCTGCACCCCTGCCATGAGGCATCCCAAAACCCACCCCTCCACAACGAGACCCTCTGCCCCTGAGTCCCCTGGTCCTGTTCCCCGGCCAGGACTAAAGGTGGGCAGCCCTTGTCTGGCAGGGCAGGGCTTGTCCCACATTTTATGTTCAAATAAAGAGATGGAGTTGTCGCAACTATGTCCGAGTGGTAGCAGCAGCAAAGCCCACCAGGCACCAGCAGTGGCTGAGCTCCGTGCCCAGGAGCAGCCGTGGATGGCCATGGTGTGGGCAGGCAGGAGCCAGGCAGGGGCTGCTGTGCCCAGCGGCGGGGCCCCGAGGGGATGGGGGAGCCCATGCTGAGCGTCCCTGGGCTGAGGGCACATTTCCTTCTTTGGCATCATCTCGGCCTGGACCCCGTCCAGGGGCATGCCCAGGAAAAGAGGGAAACCACCTAGAAAGTGCTTGCCTTGAGATCAATGGAATGAGGCTGGACTCTGAAGGAAGTCCTTCATAGCCTGAGGGGTGAGCTCAGAGCCCAGAGACAGAGACTGAGCCTGTGGCACCCGCAGATCTCTTATGAGCAGAGAGGCCATTTGCCCCCAAGCCTCATCTGTTCACCCAGGGACACGTGGTGAGCACACACAGAAGGTGGCTCAGCCCTGTTGCTGCTCCCTGAGTGTTATGTTTGGCTCCCTCTAAAAGGCACGCAGGGGCTTTAGGTCATCTCGGTGCTGTGCAAGGGGCTGGGGGCACCCAAAATTGTGCAGGGAATTTACTGTATGTGGAAAGGTGTGCAGGGGTCAAGGGACACCTGTAAATAGAGCAGGGGTCTGGGGTCTCTTGTGAGGCACACAGGGGGATTTTAGGGTGGCTGAGGGTATAGCCATAAGATGTGCAGTGGGTTTGGGTGTCCCCTAAAGTGTGCAGCTCCCCTGATGGCCTGTGTTGCATTACTTTTGTATGGCATCAAGTCCTTCACTTTTGAAATAGGGGCCAAAGGCCAGCACAGCGCACAGCACGGACTTGGTGGGAGCGGGGCAGGGCTGGGGCTGCCTGCAATAGTGGGAATGGCCAACGTGAGATGAATTTTGGACATGACATTGCTTTGGCATGTAGAACCATGAAATGTCTCACATGCCCAATATTGTCTAACTCACTTCTGGTGAAAAAGAGCTAGATTGCACATAACTACCAGCAGGGACACACTCTCCTTGCTGGAAGGGCACCTCTTGAGATCCTTTGCCACAAAAACCTGCCCCGGGCCATGAGGTCACAGCAGGCTCACCAGTCACAGCAGGCTGAGCTCTCAGCAGGCCCTGAGGTCACAGAGGTGCCAGAGGTGCCAGAGCCCCGTGGTTGCACAGCAGCACAAGGACCCAGCAGTCAGTCCCTGAGCACAACTGTTGCGGCAGCAGCGGCGGTGGCAGCAGCGGTGCTGACATTGGGACAGCGGTGTCGGGACAGCGGTGGCAGCAAGAGCTGCGGGACTGGCGGAGGACAAGGCACCATGGCCCTTGCTCTGCGCCTCCTACTCCTGCTGCTCCTGGCCGTGGCCCTGCCTGCCAGGGCTGCCCAGGCTGCTCCGCTGCAAGCGCGGCGAGCAGGTGAGCCGGCAGCCTGGCTGCCCTTTCCCGGCACAGCGCTCCCTGCTCCCTGGGAAGCGCTGGGGATGGTTTTGGCCAGGGCTTTAGGGAGGGTTTCCTCTGTGGGAGGGACAGAGCCCCCACAGGGCCTGGGCGGCTCCAGCCATCACTCCAGGGATGTTGCACAGGGCCTGCAAAGAGGGTGGAGAGTGACCAGAGCCATTCCAGAGCTCCCCAGGCCCCTGTGCACCTCTGGCCTTGTCCACTGGCACAGGCCCAGGAGGTAATTGCTGTGCCTCTGAGCCTGAGCCCTGCTGAGGCTTCAGCTGCCCTCTCTGCTGCTTGGCAATGCGGAAAGAGCCCGGAGAGGACCAGCACAGCCCAGGGGAATTATCCTGAGCAGGCTCAGGGGCACTCGGGTCCTGAGCAGTCCTGCTGGGGTCCCTCCATAGGGGACACGAACTGAAACTTGGGAGACACTGCACAGGGTGTCCATGGTGGGGAAAGGGCCGAGGGGGAGAGCAAGGCTCCAGTGTGTCCTGAGAGGGCCTGGGTATGTCCACGTGGGCTGGGGAAGCTGTCGCCGCAGAAGGAGGGACAGAGGTTGGGAGGGACACTTGTGGCACTGCCTGCTGCAGTCTTCCCCAAGGATTTAGTGTGGATTTCCTTTGTGGGAGGGACAGAGCCCCCACGGGCCCTGGGCTACTCCTGCCGCCCCTCCAGGGATGTTGTACAGGGCCTGCAAAGAGGGTGGAGAGTGACCAGAGCCAGTCCAGAGCTCCCCAGGCCCCTGTGCACCTTTGGCCTTGTCCACTGACATCTGGCTCCCACAGCCTTACCTGACCCCCTTGCAGTGCCCACTTCCCTAAGGCAGAGGGGGATCCCAGCACACCATGGAAATGGGTCTGATCAGATCTGTGCTCCCCTCTAGATGAGCATGCTAGGAAGGCTTCTCCAGCAGCGTGGCTCCATGAAGATTTTCAGCCTCTTAAGCCTCCTGCTGGTATGTTGTCAATGTTCCTAAAAGAATAATCATGGACAGCCTTGTAGGCACGGGGTGACAGGAGTTTCTGTGGCTGTTGAGTTACAGGTGTGTCTGCAAGAAAGACTTTTCAGGCTCCTTTCTTGGATGCTGCACACAAGCCCCGCTCCCATGGCAGGGGTGAGTAGTGTGTGCCTGCTGACCCCACAGGCTGAGCCCTTGTTCTGTGGGATCCCTCCCAGGGAAAATGCAAATAATTCTCTTAAAGTCCTCCAAGAGGGAGGAACAAACCTATAGGAGACAGGAAGTCCCTGGAGGCATCCAAACACATGGATAGGGTCCTGAGTGAGGTGGACAGGCAGCGTGGTGGGTGCATTTCCCTCTTGCTTCCCCTGGGACTCAGCAGCCAGGGGCTTTGGCTGCACATCTGGACACGCCGTGCCCGGCACAGCGGGAAGGGATCCATGGCAGCCTCGCTGCCCCGCTGCTGCTGCTGCTTTGACGCCCTGCAAGGCTGTTTCCCAGCCTGGCCTGGCTGCAGCTTCTGCCCAGCCTCTGCAGGAAGGCATTTGGCATCAGCTGCGAGGGAGCCCAAACTGCACCATGGGCCATGCCCACCCTGAGATCCCCTGCAATTTCCCAGTCTGTGAGCACATCTGGAGGGGCCGCTCTTTGGAGGAGGGAGGGCCCTGGAGCAGCCCCAGTAACCTGGTGACAAGCATTGCCTCCTGAAGATGCCACATTCCCACTGGGGAAGAGCCACACCTGATTCAGCTGTCCCTTTTCCTTTCTGCAGAGATGGAAAGAAAGCCTGTGCTGAAGGCAGCATTTCCCGGAGGAAGCAGTGGTTGCATGCCAGCCTCAGCTCCAGGAAGGGAGGCCATGCCAGGCACAGGCCCAGGAGGTAATTGCTGTGCCTCTGGGCCTGAGCCCTGCTGAGGCTTCAGCTGCCCTCTCTGCTGTCTGGCAGTGCGGGCACACAGCATTACCTGACCCCCTTGCAGTGCTCGGTTTCCTATACAAGGGGATCCCAGCACAGCATGGAACAGTTCCCATCTGTGCTCCTTTCTAGACTGGGAACGTGACTTCCATCATTTGTTAAAGCACAGTTTAAGGATGTTGGAGCTTGGTGAAGGTAGGTTATCAGCAACCCTTCGCTAACAGAATAATCATTGTCTAAGTGTAATCATTGTCCAGAGTAATATTCCTCTGTCACTTCCCTTAAGATCCTCCAAAGTTTGATGGATTCTGTAAATCCTAGCCTCCAAATTTTTACTCTTGTACCCAACAATGATCCCACAGGATTGCTGTCAGTGGGAGGAAGGAGCATTTAGCTGTCCATCTTCCTCCCGTGGGCAATGCCAGTCTGTCCTTCCGTGTGCTCT
This sequence comes from Passer domesticus, assembly GCF_036417665.1. Classification (NCBI taxonomy): domain Eukaryota; kingdom Metazoa; phylum Chordata; class Aves; order Passeriformes; family Passeridae; genus Passer; species Passer domesticus. Next base: position 4,134,921 of record NC_087482.1, on the reverse strand, counting down.
GTGCAGCCAGGGCGAAGAGCAGAGAGGGAAGGGGCCGGGCCCAGGGCTGTGCCCCGGGGCTGAGCCTTTGGCAGCTCCTTTACCGACCCCAGGGAGCCTGAGCTGCTCCTGTTGCCACTGCCAAGCCCTGGCCCTGCCCGTGGCTGGGTTTAGAGCTGCTGGCAGCTCCAGGGAGTCCTTTCTGCCCCGACTGCCCCACAAGGGACTCCTTCCATCCCAGTGTGGGGCCACTGCAGGAACGTGCTCCCCCTGCTCCTGCTCCTGAGTGGGAGGCAGAGCTGAGGGAGTGCCTTGGAGAGCACCAAGAATCCAGGTGCCCTCACTGCCACTCGGGCCTGAAGGAGAATCTTCAACAGTGTCACAGGAGCTCTTCAGTCCTGCCTTTCTTTGCAGATGAACCTGATGATGATCCTGATGCTGAATATGAGCCTGTTGACGAAGACTATCCTGTGAATGGAGATGACTTGGATTCCCAACGCATACCCATTACTGAGCCTCTGGGCGATGCTGAGGGTAGGTCAAGGCCTTTCCCCTGGGAGAGCTGCCAGCGCAGATCCCAAAGCTGGGCCAGGGGGGCATTGCTGCAAGTACCAGCACAGAACCAGGCACATGTGTGCCCTCTCCCTGCGCAATCCCCTCCCTGCTCCTGCGGCTCAGTGGTGCCCGTGCAGATCAGCAGAGATGGCAGAAGCTGTTTTGTTACAGGTGTGTCTGCAGGGAGGAATTTCCCAGGTCCTTTGGTGGATGTTGCACGCAAGCCCAGCTCCCATCACAGGGGTGAGTAGTTTGTTCCTGCTGACCCCACAGGCTGAGCCCTCGTTTTGTGGGATCCTTTCCTGGGAAACGGAAATATTTCTCTTAAGGTCCTCCAAGACGGAAGAAGAAACCTACAGGAGCTCGTACATCCCTGGAGGAATCCAAATATCTGGAAAAACTCCTGAGTGATGTGGACAGCCAGCGTGGTGGGTGCATTTCCCTCATGCTTCCCCTGGGACTCAGCAGCTGGGGGCATTGGCTGCACATGTGGACACGCCGTGCCCGGCACAGCGGGAAGGCATCCATGCACCACAGGCCATGCACACCCTAAGATCCCCTGCAATTTCCCAGTCTCTGGGCACATCTGGAGGGGCCGCTCTGTGCAGGAGGGAGGGCCCTGGAGCAGCTCCAAAACCCTGGCCATTCTCCTTATCCATGTCTTTGACAACTGTTGCCTGGAGCAGAAGGGCACAGCACAGAGGAATTATGGCATGCAGGCTCAGGGGGTTTGGCCTGTGCCAAGGGGCAGCAAGGTGCCTGCAGGCCCCAGCTGTGGGGTAAACAGGGAGTGAGAACGTCCTGCCCGTATCCACCGTGCTGCCAGCTCAGCAGTGCAGCACAGCACGGGCTCACGCTCCCCATTGCTCCAACAGATGCAGACAGCACCTCAACACATTCTGACATCATCTGGAAAAGCATGAGAAGAGTTTTCTGCTGGGGAACACCTTGTTTGATTAAGTTGATGGCCATTGTGGCTGGTGCGGCACTGTGCCTGATGATGTGCTGTGCAGGAATCTGGTATTGCTGGAAGAGAAAATCGTGAGTGTTTTGCGATTCTCCACCTCAAACAGCTTCCTTTACAGGCTGCTCATAGTCAGGGAACATTCCCAGAGAGTCTGCAGTGGAGTTGTGGCCAGTCCATGATTTTCCAAATAACTCTGCTGAGGGTTCTGCTGCTGCCCAGTGCTTCCATTGGCCTCTCAATTGCTGGGCCTTGTCCTGGGGGCCCCGCTGGGGCTGCAGCCAGAGCTGGCTCCCACTGAGGCTGCCTGGCCAAGAGCAACCCCAGGGGCACGGGGCAGAGGCAGAGGGAGGTGGGGAGGAGAAAGAGCAGGGCCGAGATTGCCCTTGAAAGGCAGAGGTGCTCTGGGGCCCGCTCCTGGCCAGGGACCCTGCCCAGAGCCGTGCCCTGCTGGCCGGGGCCTTGAGGGGCAGCTGTCCAGCTGGGCCCAGCTGTGCCAGCAGCTCCAGCCGTGCTGGGGAGCCTTGCCAGCTCTGGGCCCTGCTGTGCATGAGGGTCCCTGTGTGCCACTGGCAGCTGGGGCCTCAGCCACCTCCTCTCTTCACAGGTGCGCCTGTGTATCTCCAGAAGACCAGCCTAAAAACAGAGGCAATGACAACCTGATAGTTTACCCCAGCTCTTCACTTCCGCCCCTCTTTGACCTGCAGTGGCTGCATGAGCATCATGAGGCATCCCAAAACCCACCCCTCCTCAATGAGACCCTCTGCCCCTGAGCCCCCTGGTCCTGTTCCCTGGCCAGGACTGAAGGCGGGCAGCCGTTGTCTGCCAGGGCAGGGCTTGGCCCACATTTTATATTTAAATAAAGAAATAGAGTTTTCGCAGCTATGTTCGTGTGGTAGCACCAGCAAAGCCCACCCGACACCAGCACTGGCTGAGCTCCATGCCCAGGAGCAGCCGTGGATGGCCACGGTGTGGGCAGGCAGGAGCCAGGCAGGGGCTGCTGTGCCCAGCGGCGGGGCCCCGAGGGGATGGGGGAGCCCATGCTGAGCGTCCCTGGGCTGAGGGCACATTTCCTTCTGGGGGATCATCTGGGCCTGGACCTGAAGAGGCACACAGGGATATTTTGGTGTCCCTGCTGAGGGGTGCAGGGATCCCTCATGAGGCACAAAGGAGTATTGATGGCCTCTCCTCAGGTGTGCAGGGATCCCTCATGCGTTGGGCAGCAGGGTTAAATTTGATGGGGTTTTTACTCTTCTCAGCAAAGCACAGGGACACTTGGCCGAGGTTTTGCCAAGCTGGGAGAAAGCCTCTTGCAAAGGCTTGGGCCCAGCCTGTGGGCACAGCGGGCGGGCGCAGCCCATCCCCTGGGCCAGTCCGGGCTGCTCAGGCCGGGCCGGGCCAGGCTCGGGCCCCGGCAGGGAAGGGCCGCGGCCCTGGGCTCTGCTGAGGCTGCTGAGCTCCAGCCTGCCCTGTGCTGCAGCCCAACACATTGACAGCCATGGCCGTGCCCTGGGCCACCGCAGGCACCCGGGGCTACAGCTGAGGCCGCGCCTTCTCCCACTGAAGGGAGGCTGGCTCTGTTCCCTCGCAGGGCACAGCTTAGCTCCCAGCACCTTTGTGAACCTGCCTGCCGGGGAAGTGCTGGGGGGCAGAGTGTTCCAACCCTTCTCACTGGGAACTGTGTCTGGTGATGTAGGGATTTCAAATTTTTTTCCCTCTAAATTTGTGTCCTGGCAGAGGGTTAAGTTTGCTTGCTCTCAGTAGGGCGCTTTTCTTCTTGGCAGTCAGTGGGGCTTCAATGCAGCCAGGGTTGAAGGAGGATCTCTGGCTGCTTGGGCCATGGTTGTGGGACACCTTGGCTTCATCCTTCCTTTGTCTGTGATTTGCACTGGTGCTTGTGAAGGCATTTTACAGTAACTGGTTTCAGTTTGTTCCTCTTGGTACCAAAAACCGAGAATAAACCTCTTTAACACCACTGTAGTATTAAGAGGCAGGCCTTACTTTCATGACTTGCTGGATTGCACAGGCCATTGGCATCACAGGGCCTTCTTGGTGGGGTCTTCAGATACCCTGGTGGTCACTGAAGAAGGAAGCTGAATTTTCTGGGAAAAAGATAGTTTCCCATGTGTGGAAAAGAATAACCTGTCACTTCCCCCTCCCTTTCTATACAAAGTGATACAGGCAAGTGCATTCATCTATCTCTATCTGCCTTGTCAATGCATTTATCTATCTATCTATCTATCTATCTATCTATCTATCTATCTATCTATCATCTATCTATCTTACTAATCTATTGTGGTGTTGCATTTTATTCAAATTGTATGCTCTGTCTCAAAAATGTACCCCTCAAAAATATATGGTTTATTCCAAGCTGTGTTCCTCCCCTGAAGTCCCATGAATCTACAATCCCATTTGCCCAAACCTTATTTCACACCTACACTGAATTTCCCTCTTAAGCTGTGCGAGGAAGACCAGATTCTCTCATGGCCCATCTCTCCCCTAGGCTCCCCCTCTCTCCCCCTCTCTTTCCCTTTCTCCCTTCTCCCTCTGAAACCATGTTACTCCCGGGGCTGGGTCCCCCAATAAACCCTCATCTAATCAGCATCCTCAGAAGCCGTGTGGAGTCTCCTTGCGTGCCTGCTGCTGCCATCGAACTCACAGCCCAGGGGGCCCTCCGGGGACTCCCCGGGGAGCTCCCCTCAAAGGAGCTGCTACAATGAAATATTTCTATGCATGATATTTTGTTTATTCATAAATTATGACATATCTCTTGAGAGCTGGAAAAGAATACGATCCATCTTTGATATAGAAAAGCTTGGGTGTAGGAGCAGACATGATCTGTGATTTCCTTCTTGCTAGACATATGCTGGCTTGTTTAGATTGACTTTCAACTGAAATCCTACAAAGCTGGAAAATGACTGGTGGCCATCACTCTGATATCCTTAAAAGCCCTTTTCTCATTTTAATTTTTTTCATCTATGGTGGCTGGTAAATACCTTTCTTCCTTAAGCTATGTGCAGGCAATATTGGAGGTAGAAAATAACATAACACGGCATATTTTAGATACTTGAAAATTTTCTTGTGAAATTTTATGGCAGTATCTCCTGCCCCAAAACTAAAGCAGCAGGTCAGCTACTGAGCACAACTTACTGCATAGCTGCAGCTCATGTTTCTACAGTGGAAGTGGCTTTTTGTTCTTCTGCATGGGTATGAAACACTACCAATTGAAACGTTGATTACAGAGCAAAGAGCCTTGTTTAGTGTAGCCTGGACTTTGGGAAGGTGGTATCTGTTAGATGAATACCCAGCAAACGACCTAAGTTATTTTTTGTGACTACTCCCTCGTGATTTTGGCCTGGCTTCTTTAGGAGATTCTGTTTTCATTTAGAAATGGCACAGTGGAGCCAGTGCTGCCTCAGGACAGGTGGAGCTGGGACAAATGGCTCATTGATTTTGATCTCAACAAAAAGCCACCTGAGCTCCTCATGACAGCAACCCCACAGAATGGTAATGGATCCATTAAAACTAACTCATCACAGAGCTTTTAACTTGAGGCTCTGACATATGTTGCTTGTTCAGTTCTGCCATGGAGGAAGGGAGTTTGTAGACAAAGAGGTTTAGCAAGGAGATCCATGTACAATAAAAGTGCTTCTATTTCAGCAAATGAAGTATCTTAGGATGTAAACCCTAATCCATACTCCAGTCTTATCCCTCCATTTACCCAAATTCTTGGTCTTAATTCCTTTGTCAGTAGGAAAATATGACAGGGAAGTGTACATCCTCCTTTCCTTCTTCAGCTGGACAGCTTGTAATCTTGTCTTCTTCCACAAACAGGAGCAGCCAAACAGGAATCTTGTCATGAAAGCACACTTGGGAAAGTTTGCCCTGTGTTTCTTTTTGCCCTGAAGCAACTGAGATTCACTGGAGTCTTTACAAGCCATAAATGATGGATTTATTTGGGTTGCTAGAATCTTTCATATTTTATGACTTTTCTGCTGCACAAGAGCCTGGCACTTGCACAACTCTTGCCCCATGCACTTCTCCAGTGCTTCTTGCAGAGAAGCTTTGGGAAGCACTCAGGAAAAGTGCCATGTTCTTGTGTGGTTTATGGAGCCCACAGGACAGGGAAATGTCTTTGCAGTGGGCACTGCCTTTTATTCCAAGGTGTAGAAGGATTCTTGGCTGAACAAGGCCATGATATTCTCCTGCGGGAATGGGACAGCCCTGGTCTGCAGATTACAGAGTTACTCTGAAAACCATGTATCGTCCTCAAACAGGAACAAGATAGACCATGCACTGTCCTCAAATAGATACAACAAGGAAGAATGAGCATTGTGTCAGGATGAAACCAAATGCGCCAAGCTCGTCGTGGGAGCTGCTCATTTGGCACACCTTAGCTAAAGATGCTTATAGCGTGACAACCAATCAGTAATTAAGATGTATGTGTGAATATAGCTACTTAACCAATCAGCATTAAGCACTAGTGGCGTGCGACAGTGTATAGAGAAGGATAAATATGCCAAAGTTGCTTAATAAAGGAGGATGACATGTAGCCACATTGGCTGTGAGTGTCGTTACTCAGCCGACTCTCCAAGGAATTGGGACCCTCCTCACCAAGGAATTGTCATTGCTGTGGGCACTGGCTGTTATTCCAACACCTGTGTCATTTATTCTACTGGAATCTTTGTGAGAAAGGTTGTTCTTCACCACCGAGATTTTTAGTTGACATTTTTGATCTCAAACAGCCCAAAGTTTTCCATCTCTCAGGTTTCTGATGCTGTTTTTTCCTTTCCAGTCTGTTGTTGGCCAAGGAAGATGCTGCTTAGATTCTGCAGGCCCCCATACATGGATACTGTTATAGGTAAAAATCGATCCAGCCAATTTAATAAAAATAAAATATAAATTTATTCACAACCGATATGCAGCCACGACAGCCAACAATCAAGGACAGCACCGACCCCGGGATGGAAGCTGGGTGAACACAGATCCGCCTTCTATCGCACCCAATCCCCCCTGTTCACCAATGCTGCTTGGCAGAATCCCTTCTTATACTCTTTTTCTAGCCCGTGGCAGAGTCCCTTTGTCTTTCCTCAGGGTTTTTCACATTCATGATGCCTCTATTCTCCGTCCTGTGCTGGACAAAACCTTGTACAGGAACTGATGTGTATCCACTCTTCGGTTACCGGAATCCCGTATGCAGATGTATGTCCTTGATGGTCCCCTCTGTCTAAGATGAACATCTCCATGGGCCACCATCGCTGGGCCTCCTCCTGTTCACACCAGTGAGAACGACAATCTCCTGTGCCGGCTGGGTTCACTTCCTATGTTAATGACACTCCTCCTACCCGACTGCCAGCTGCAGTTTCCTCACCCTGTGAAGCAATCCTCTCTTCCCTTGCTACTGTGATTTCAAGGTTTGATATTTTATTCTTTTATATATATATATTTGTGTTCTATCAGTACGAATTACCATAATATACATAACAGGAACCAAGCTGAAAGTTCTCCAGTGCTCCAAAGCAACCCAGTTATCCACAGGAGGGCCAAGAGCAGCTCCAGAAGCTCCAAGGGATTCTAACAGGTGAATTTCTGTCCCTCAGGAAAGCAGGGCTGTGTCTGAAGTTAAGGGTCTGACCCTGCACCCACGTTTGCATGGCAGCAGCTGTCCCATACTTTGTGCAAGACACATAACATGTGCCACTCTTAATTCAGCACTGGCTCAGTCAGTCTTATAAAGTTCTAAAAAAAGCTTTGACTGGTCAAAAAATTATTTGTATTTTAGCTGTTTGGGTTTTTTTGTTGTTGTAGTTGTTGTTGTTGTTTGTTTTGGTTTTTTGGGGTTTTTTTTGTGGTTCTTTGCTTTGGTGCTCAGAAATCATGGAGGAAGAGGCAGATTTTCTGTTCAACTTGCCTGGCAGTGTGCAGGGGGCAAGAAAAGGAGATGACTTTTTCACCAGCTGGTTAAGGAGCTCTAAAAGCAATTGTGCTGTCCCTAATCAGGGGGTGGGGGCACTGCTAACAGCCTGGATTGCCCCCACCTGTGTTCCCCTCCTTACCAAAGTGCTGTGTAGATCCAGAGCCTTGTGCCTTGGCCCAATGGTGCAAAAATCCTCCCAACATCCCTCCGTTGGCAAAAATAAAGGCTTTGTGCTCATTAAGGTGAAAAGCTGTATGGGTGGCCTGCAGCTAATGTTCTTTTGTTGCCTGGACCCCAGTCAGTACTGACATCTAAATGACTGACCAGCCCCTAGCTGCTCTTAAGACTGATTTGATCAAAGGCACTGAAGCTCTGTTGAGTGCAAATTCTCCAGGAAAACAAGCATAGGAACTTGGATAATGTTGGTGGCAAAAGCATATTAAAGAATGGTACCAATTCTAGGCTTTATTTTGCCTTCTTTTGCTACCATGCATCAAACTGTGTCAGACTCATCACTGACCTGGGTTCTTCCAGGATGGGGTGTGCAAGGATGATCCCTCAGCTCATGTGTGGACCTGGTGTGCACCAGGCCAGAGACGTGACTGTCATCCATAGCCAGCCCCTGTCTGCCAAGAGAACAGGGAGCTGCAGCTCTGAGGAACTCAGGGGTGAAGCAGCAAACAGCCCAAATGCCTAGTTTATATCAGTTACTGGTCAGGAGGATTTACTGCTGAGAGATTTTTATCTTCCTGCTTAGAGCTAGAATAAAAGAACCCTGGCAGTTTGCTTTAGCTGTGAAGAGACTCTCTTCAACAGGTTCCAGCTCTGCTGCTTGTTTCAATTAAAAGCAGAGCCAAACTCTTCTGTTGGTCACATCAAACCAACATAAGTTTCAGGAGTCTGTGAAAGACCTAAGAGTGTCAACATTATTTCATTTTATAATACTTACAGTCTTCTAATTCAGCCATGGGATAACTAGGCCATCACTGACTATATCAAATAACTGGAAAAAGCACTGGGAAAGAAGTTTTATTACAATTAAGTTTTAAAAACTAATGAAGGAATTTCATAACAAAAGCCATGTAGTAAGAATACAGTAATTTAAACATCTCAACACTCTTTGATAATGGAGCCTTGAACACCAGTCATGTGCAGTGCAGCCTCAGCTGTCCCTTTGAGGCCAGAGAACTGCCAAGGCTCAGGGCTGGGATGAGCCTTCGCCCAAAACCAGCTCCAAGATTGACTGGGAATCAATCCAGAGCAGGGCTCACACAAAGAGCAAAGTCTCAATGCCAAAGCCAAACCTTCATCACGTTGGATTTGTTTTAACACTGATCTGGAGCAAATTTGCTTGACCTGCAACACCACTCTTACTGTAAAACTTTACATGAGGTACTAAATAAGCACTGTCTTGTCCTGTCCTAAGCTGTGCTGCCCAAATGCTGTTGAGAACTTGCTCTGCCTCTGCCCTGTGCCCCTGGAGCTGCTCTTGGCCAGGCAGCCTCAGTGGGAGCCAGCACTGGCTGCAGCCCCAGCGCACCCACAGAACAAGGCCCAGCAATTAAGAGGCCAATGGAAGCACTGGGCAGCAGCAGAACCCTCAGCAGAGTTCTTTGGACAACCATGGACTGGCCACAACTCCACAGTAGCATGACTCCCAGTCATGCTACCAATGCCAGAAGTAGAGTTATAAGAAAACTGTGGAGAAAAATCAACAACTGACCGTCTGAGCTCGTACAGCTTGCGAATGCCAAGATAGCAGCCTATCAGCACAAGTGGCACAGTGAACACTGTCACCACCGTGCCTATCATGCAGGTCCTGCGCACATCCTGGGGGCAGACAATTCTTGGGAGGCGCACTGGATCCGGGGCATATATTCCTGTTTCATTGATAACGTCTGTGGGAGCAATGGGGAGCGTGAGCCTGTGCTGTGCTGCACTGCTGAGCTGGCAGCACGGTGGATACAGGCAGGACGTTCTCTGTTTCCCCCAGAGCTGGGGCCTGCAGGCACCTTGCCGGCCCTTGGCACAGGCTGTGCCAGCCAACAAAGCCCAGCAGGCCGGGAGGAGAGCCCGGGGGCAGCGCAGCTGCTTGGGCAGTGGCTGCTGCCAGGGACACGGGCCAAAGCCATCCCTGAGCAGCCACTGCCACCCCTGGCCCTCCCTGCCCCGTGACAGCTCCCCCAGCCCCAGGGGACAGGCTCAGGCCCTCTCAAGAGACACTGGAGCTATCACCTGCTGTGCCAGTGCCTGGAACTGCCTGTTCTCCTGCAGAAGAGGCTGCCACTGAGCCGCTGCTTCTTCCTGGAACAGCCACCTTCTGTGCCAGATTTTGGGTCATCGCTGGAGAAAGAAAAGGGACAGATGGATCAGATGGGACAGTTCCCCATTGGGGAGGTGTCATCTTCAGAAGCTAACACTGGTGAAAGTCATGGACAAGGATCACGAAATCAGATGAGCTTTTGGGATTGGACAGGCCCCTCCCTTCTCCAAACCACCACCTCTTGTGATCTGCCTGGAGACTGGGAAATTGCAAGGGATCTCAGGGTGGGCATGGCCCATGGTGCAGTTTGGGCTCCCTGTCAGCAGATGCCAAATGCCTTCCTGCAGAGGCTGGGCAGAAGCTGCAGCCAGGCCAGGCTGGGAAACAGCCCTGCAGGGCGTGAAAGCAACAGCAGCAGCGAGGCTGCCATGGATCCCTTCCCGCTGTGCCGGGCACGGCGTGTCCAGATGTGCAGCCAAAGCCCCCGGCTGCTGAGTCCCAGGGGAAGCATGAGGGAAATGCACCCACCACAGCATCTCTCCAGGTCACTCAGCATCTGGCCCAGATGTTTTCCTGACTCCAGGAACTTGCTGTCTCCTCTTTGGTACTGCCTGTTGGAGGACCTTAAAAGTACTTCCAGTTCATGTGGATGGATCCCACAAAAATAGGACTCAGCCTGCGGTGTCAGCAGGGACACACTACTCACCCCTGCCATGGGAGCTGGGATTGTGTGCAGCATCCAGCCCTGGGGCTTGAAAAGTCCTCCCTGCAGACACACCTGGAACTCAACAGCCAGAGAAGCTTCTGTCACCTTCTTCTTCCAGGCTTACAATAATTATTCTCTCAGGGAAACTGGTGAACTAACCTGCAGAAATTCCCAAGGGCTCCAAATCATCTTCCATCCCCACTGCTGGAGAAGCCATCCCAGCACCCTCACCTAGAAGGGAGCACAGATCAGAAGTGTTTCCATGGTGTACTGGAATCTCCTTCTGCCTTAGGGATCTGGGCACTGCAAGGGAGGGAAATGCACTGACCATGGCGTCTCACCTGTGCACTCATCATCTGGTCCAGATGTTTGGCTGCCTCCAGGGATTTTTTGTCTTCTGTGTCTTGGGTCTTGTCTCTTCGAGGACATTAGAGAAAGGTAGTTCCTCTTCATGAGGATGGGTCGGATAAGGCCATGGGAGCCAGATGTCAATGGCCATGACCAAAGCAGTACCGGGGGATGGGGAGCTATGGCCTTGCCCCGGTCACTCTCCACACTATTTCCTAGCTCTGTGAAACATCCTTGGAGTGGAAACTGAGGAAGCCCCAGACCTCTGGGGTCTCCCTCCCACAGAGGAAACCCTCCCAAAAGCCCTGAGCAAAACCATCCCCAGCACTTCCCGGGGAGCAGGGAGCGCTGTCCCGGGAAAGGGCAGCCAGGCTGCCGGCTCACCTGCTCCCTGCGCTTGCAGCGGAGCAGCCTGGGCAGCCCTGGCAGGCAGGGCCACGGCCAGGAGCAGCAGGAGTAGGAGGCGCAGAGCAAGGGCCATGGTGCCTTGCCCTCTGCCAGTCCCGCAGCTCTTGCTGCCACCGCTGTCTCGACACCGCTGTCCCAACGTCAGCACCGCTGCTGCCACCGCCGCTGCTGCCGCAACAGTTGTGCTCAGGGACTGACTGCTGGGTCCTTGTGCTGCTGTGCAACCACGGGGCTCTGGGACCTCTGGCACCTCAGAGCCTGCTGTGAGCTCATGGCCAGGGTGCAGTTGTTTCGGGAGCTGGATCTGCCTTCTTCGGGAGGGAGCTCATCCTGCCCAGCTGCTCTGCCCAAGGGCTGTGACACAGTCCCAGCTCAGCTGATCTCACAGGCTGGGACATGAAGGGATGGAGAGCAGCTCCACCAAGGACTTGGGGTTGCTGCTAGAAGAGAGGCTGGACATGAGGCAGCCATGTGCATCCAAGGGAGAGTGCCCAGCAGGTTGAAGGAGGTGATTCCACCTCTCTGCTCTGGTGAGACCCCACCTGGAGTACTGTGGAAGAGGTTTTACAGTGATTTCTGTGAGCCATTGAGAAGTTTGATAAGAGGATCCGTGCTAACCCCTGAAAGAATTTTCTACCAAGGTTGTTGACATAGAAACCAAGAAAGAAACAAGGATAAATAAGAGAAACCTACAACTCCCTATTTCAATGAGTATTTTGTTTGTATCTCGTGACCAATGAGTAAAGTATAAACTTAAGAGCTTTGTAAAAATGGAGAAAAAGCATGCAGGCTAGAATAAAAACAGGGTTTGAAGTCTTCTGGAAATGGAGTGTGTTGCTTTGTAGTGTCTCGGTCTCTCCCACGACAGAGTACTGCATCCTGCTCTGGGTCCCCAAGAAAGGAAGGACATGGTCCCGTGAGATCTAGTCCAGAGGAGGGACAAAATGCTCTGAGGGCTGGAGCCCTTCTGCTTTGGAGACAGGCTAGGAGAGCTGGCAGTGCTCAGCCTGGAAGAGAGAAGACTCCAGGGACACCTGATTGCTGCCTTTCAGGGCCTTTTGGGGGCTTGTAAAGAGATGGGACAGAATTTTAACAGAGCCTTTCATGACCAGACCTAGGGGGAATGGTTTTAATCTAAAAGATGGTCAATTCAGACTAGATGAAAGAAACACATATTTTTTACACTGTTTGTTATGAAAACCTGGCACAGGTTGCCCAGAGAGGTGGACATCCATCCCTGCAGACATTCAAGCTCCTGCTCAGAGCAACCTGACCTAGTTCAAGGTGTCCCTGCTCACTGCAGGCCATTGGGACTAGATGGCCTTTAAATGTCCCTTCCAACCCAAGCCATTCTGTGCTCCTGTGCACCATCAAAGCAGTGCTGCATTAGTGCTGGGCTGATTATGCTGGCACCTGTATTTTGGTAGTTGTGCCATTTAGCAATTGGCCACGAGAGGATTGATGGGCTGGACAGTGAAGTCTGCAAATAACACACAGTGTGCTCAAGGAGAAACAGGAGAGGAACAGGGCTTCCAGTTCACATGAATGCCAGCATTTTGCTGCCCATTCCTGGTTAGAGAAATAAAGGAATGTCCTGAAGATCCCTTCATGTGGGTGCATTATTGGCCATATCAGTACTTGTGTTCTGTAAAACAGGTAAGTTGTTACAGCTTCTTGCCCCATTTATCCCTGGATAAACCCCAAATACTGCGTTGCTCCTTGTCTACTTTTTTCCAAGTCAGGGCAAATTTTGTTCATTACTGAGTGGGACATATTCATCTGTTCACAAGCAAATTCCTCTTGCCACTCACACAACGGCAAGACTGCTTTGTTGATTTGCTCTAATCAGACTGTAATTAAGGCCTACCTCTCACTAGAATTAAAGCTGATGCATTGGGAGGCAAAGTGTTGAGTCATTTCTCCTGGAGTCTGGCACTGTAGAGAGTTGTTCTGTAAGTAAATGACATTTGAAGATAGGTGTAGTCTACCATACTTCTGGCATACTAGAAGTGAGAAAACAGCTTTTGAAACAGGATTTTATCCTTTCTTCCTCCTCCTCCTCCCAGGAATTTTAATCTCTGAGGTCTAAGTTCTTCAGCTGCCTCACAAACATTGTTTTAATTCAGGCAGGTATCCATGCATTGAGCCACAAATCAGGACCGTGGTGTGAACCTTGAAGCAATGTAGGTTTATAGCACTGAAAATAGTAACCCATTACCCAGGTTAAGCCAAGCATTTCCCAAATAACTCCACATGTCCTCAGAGATGTTTCAAAAGGGATCACTGTTATAGGTGGGAGTGGGAAGAAAGAGTGTCCTCAAAATTAAAAATACAGCTTTCTGAGATCTTTATATTTCTATAAAAAGAGAGTCCAAATTGTTCTTCTACGGAACATTAACTATGAAGTGAATGACAGAATGTCAAAATAATTCCTTGGGGAACCAAAAAAAACCATAAATAAAAACAAGTTTACATGTAGATAATAAGTAAACCATCATGCTGAGGAAAAACCCAGACCTGTAAAAACTAAAATGAATTAGGCTGTATCGTCTGTCTCAATACAAAAAAACCCAAATACTGAAAAGAATCAGAGATCCTCAAGGGCATTACTAAATATAGAAACTTCCAGGTACTGGGAAAAATGAAGGAAACTGTAGTGTGCAATTCACAGATGTAACCTCGAATTTATTGGTGGATTTGTTGCAAAATTTCTGAGAGCAGAGTGGAAAAGCATAGGGGCTGATCAGACCACGTGTGGGCATTTACAGCAGTCTGAGGGATTTACAACTGGAGGGAGGAAAAGCAGCACACAATTCCTGGGACAATCTCTTTGCTGGCTGTGGACTTTTTGACAGTCTGTCCCCTGGGGCTGGGGGAGCTGTCATGGGGCAGGGAGGGCCAGGGGTGGCAGTGGCTGCTCAGGGATGGCTTTGGCCTGTGTCCCTGGCAGCAGCCACGGCCCAAGCAGCTGCGCTGCCCCCGGGCTCTCCTCCCGGCCTGCTGGGCTTTGTTGGCTGGCACAGCCTGTGCCAAGGGCCGGCAAGGTGCCTTCAGGCCCCAGCTCTGGGGGAAACAGAGAACGTCCTGCCCGTATCCACCCTGCTGCCAGCTCAGCAGTGCAGCACAGCACGGGCTCACGCTCCCCATCACTCCCACAGATGCAGCCGGCACCACAACACGTGTTCCCGATGCCCAGAAGGGCCTCAGAATGGGTTGCTGTTGGGGAACCCTTTATTTCCATGTGATAAGGGCAAGTTGGGCCATCTATTTCTGCCAGGAAATAATTTGGAAGTGCTCAACTGAACCTTGAATCAGAGCTTCCCCACTGCAGTTCATGTCTTTGATTGTAATTCGGTCCTAACAGACAGTTTTATAAACCCCTCCCCTTATTTTGTATTGTTATAGCATATTTTATTACTAATGGGTTGCTCCTTTCCCACTGTGTTGCTGGTTTTGCCCCACTCGTCCATCTCTCCAAAGACCTGCCCTTTTGTTCACTGTTCCTCCTCCCATTGCATGTCAGTCCCTCTCCAAGCCTGCCCCTTCCTCTAGAGACTTCCCTATCAATTTTGTATCCTTCGGAACCCCATTGGTTTGTTTAAGTTCTTCCCCTCCCCTGTAATCCCCAATTGGTTTAAACCTTGTATTCCCCGCCTGGTGTTCCACCCTCAGTTTCTCCCAATTGGCTAAAGATTGGATCCTGCCCTGGGACCCTGCCAAGTTTGTAGGTTGGTGTATGCCTTTAATGCAGTGTTGGTCTGCCCCTGATCGTCTGTAGAATAATCACCTTTGGAAAACATAGAGCAGACCTCGCCCCGTTCCTTGTCCCTACCCTCAGGGCAGTCCTACCCCCAAGGCAGTCCACCTGTGCTGTAGAGCAGCTGTGCCCTGCAGCCACAGCCCAGATTCGACAGTTTTCTGGGGGCGGCCCAGTCCCACTGTGGGTGTGGGCAGCTAGTGGGGCTGAAGAAATGGGGCAGCACAGCACTTCCCAAATCAGCTCTGGGCCCTGCTATGCAGGAGGGTCCCTGTGTGCCACTGGCAGCTGGGGCCTCAGCCACCTCCTCTCTACACAGGTGCTCCTGTGCATATTCAGAATACAAGCAGAAAAGCAGAGGCAATGAGAACTTGACAGTTTATGCCAGGTCTTCGCTTCTGCCCCTATCTGCCCTGCTGTGGCTGCATCAACATCATGAGGCCGTCCCAAAACCCACCCCTCCACAACGAGACCCTCTGCCCCTGAGCCCCCTGGTCCTGTTCCCCAGCCAAGACTGAAGGTGGGCAGCCCTTGTCTGGCAGGGCAGGGTTTGCCCACATTTTATGTTTAAATAAAGAGTTGGAGTTGTCACAACTATGTCCAGGTGGTAGCAGCAGCAAAGCCCACCAGGCACCAGCACTGGGTGAGCTCCGTGCCCAGGAGCAGCCGTGGAAGGCCACGGTGTGGGCAGGCAGGAGCCAGGCAGGGGCTGCTGTGCCCAGCAGCGGGGCCCCGAGGGGATGGGGGAGCCCATGCTGAGCATCCCTGGGCTGAGGGCACATTTCCTTCTTTGGCATCATCTCGGCCTGGACCCCGTCCAGGGGCATGCCCAGGAAAAGAGGGAAACCACCTAGAAAGTGCTTGCCTTGAGATCAATGGAATGAGGCTGGACTCTGAAGGAAGTCCTTCATAGCCTGAGGGGTGAGCTCAGAGCCCAGAGACAGAGCCTGAGCCTGTGGCACCCGCAGATCTCTTATGAGCAGAGTGGCCATTTGCCCCCAAGCCTCATCTGTTCCCCCAGGGACACGTGGTGAGCACACACAGAAGATGGCTCAGCCCTGTTGCTGCTCCCTGAGTCTTATGTTTCGGTCCCTCTGAAGGCATGCAGGGGCTTTGGATCATCTCTGTGCTGTGCAAGAAGCTGGGGGCACCCAAAAATTGTGCAGGGAATTTACTGTATGTGGAAAGGTGTGCAGGGGCCGAGGGACACCTGTAAGTTGAGCAGGGGTCTGGGGTCTCTTGTGATGGCACACAGGGGGATTTTAGGATGGCTGAAGGTATAGCCTAAAGTGTGCAGCTCCCCTGATGGCCTGTGTTGCATTACTTTTGTAAGCTATGGCATCAAGTCCTCCACTTTTGAAATAGGGGTCAAAGGCCAGCACAGCGCACAGCACGGACTTGGTGGGAGCGGGGCAGGGCTGGGGCTGCCTGCAATAGTGGGAATGGCCAATGTGAGCTGAATTTTGGACATGACATTGCTTTGGCATGTAGAACCATGAAATGTCTCACATGCCCAATATTGTCTAACTCACTTCTGGTGAAAAAGAGCTAGATTGCACATAGCTACCAGCAGGGACACACTCTCCTTGCTGGAAGGGCACCTCTTGAGATCCATTCCCACAAAATTCTGCCCCGGCCATGAGGTCACAGCAGGCTCAGGGGTCACAGCAGGCTGAGGACACAGCAGGCTCTGAGGTCACAGAGGTGCCAGAGGTGCCAGAGCCCCGTGGTTGCACAGCAGCACAAGGAGCCAGCAGTCAGTCCCTGAGCACAACTGTTGCGGCAGCAGCGGCGGTGGCAGCAGCGGTGCTGACCTTGGGACAGCGGTGTCGTGACAGCGGTGGCAGCAAGAGCTGCGGGACTGGCAGAGGGCAAGGCACCATGGCCCTTGCTCTGCGCCTCCTACTCCTGCTGCTCCTGGCCGTGGCCCTGCCTGACAGGGCTGCCCAGGCTGCTCCACTGCAAGTGTGGCGAGCAGGTGAGCCGGCAGCCTGGCTGCCCTTTCCCGGGACAGCGCTCCCTGCTCCCCAGGAAGCGCTGGGGATGGTTTTGCCTGGGGCTTTAGGGAGGGTTTCCTCTGTGGGAGGGACAGAGCCCCCACGGGGCCTGGGCGGCTCCAGCCACCACCCCAGGGATGTTACACAGGGCCTGCAAAGAGTGTGGAGAGTGACCAGAGCCATTCCAGAGCTCCCCAGACCCCTGTGCACCTTTGGCCTTGTCCACTGACATCTGGCAGCCAAGGCCTTACCCGACCCCCTTGCAGTGCCCAGTTCTCTAAGGCAGAGGGGAATCTCAGCACACCATGGAAATGGGTCTGATCTGATCTGTGCTCCCCTCTAGACGAGCATGCTAGGAAGGCTTCTCCAGCAGCTTGGCTTAATGAAGATTTCCAGGGTCTTAACCCTCCAGCAGGTATGTTGTCAATGTTGCTAAAAGAATAATCATTTAGAACCTGGCAGGAAGCAGGTGACAGGAGCTTCTGTGGCTGTTGAGTTACAGGTGTGTCTGCAGGAAAGACTTTTCAGGCTCCTTTCCTGGTTGCTGCACACAAGCCCCGCTCCCATGGCAGGGGTGAGTAGTGTGTCCCTGCTGATGCCTCAGGCTGAGCCCTGGTTCTATGGGATCCATTCACCTGAAATGCAAATACTTCTCTTAAGGTCCTCCGAGAAGGCGGAACAAACCTATAGGAGACAGGAAGTCCCTGGAGGCATCCAAACACATGCACAGGATCGGGAGTGACCTGGAGAGACAACGTGGTGGGTGCATTTCCCTCATGCTTCCCCTGGGACTCAGCAGCCGGGGGCTTTGGCTGCACATCTGGACACGCCATGCCCGGCACAGTGGGAAGGGATCCATGGCAGCCTCGCTGCCCCGCTGCTGCTGCTGCTGCTGCTTTCATGCCCTGCTGGGCTGTTTCCCATCCTGGCCTGGCTGCAGCTTCTGCCCAGCGTCTGCAGGAAGGCATTTGGCATCAGCTGACATGCTGCCCAAACTGCACCATGGGCCATGCCCACCCCGAGATCCCCTGCAATTTCCCTGTCTCTGAGCACATCTGGAGGGGCAGCTCTTTGGAGGAGGGAGGGCCCTGAAGCGGCCCCAATAACCTGGTCTTTCTCCTGGATCTTATCCATTACTGAGACAAGCATTGCCTCCTGAAGATGACACATTCCCACTGGGGAAGAGCCACACTTGATCCAGCATTGCCTTCTCCTTTCTGCAGACATGGAACGAGAGCCTGTGCTGAAGGCTGAGTTTCCCAGAGGAAGCAGTGGCTCCATGGCAGCCTCTGCCTCAGGAAGGGAGGCGCTGCCAGGCACAGGCCCAGGAGGTAATTGCTGTGCCTCTGGGCCTGAGCCCTGCTGAGGCTTCAGCTGCCCTCTCTGCTGCCTGGCAGTGCGGGCACACAGCATTACCTGACCCCCTTGCAGTGCTCGGTTCCCTATACAAGGGGATCCCAGCACAGCATGGAACAGTTCCCATCTGTGCTCCTTTCTAGACTGGGAACGTGACTTCCATCACTGGGAAACGCTGTTAAAGCACAGTTTAAGGATGTTGGAGCTTGGTGATGGTAGGTTTTCAGCAACTCTTTGCTAACAGAGCAATCATTGTCCAAGTGTAATCATTGTCCAGAGTAATATTCCTCTGTCATTTCCCTTAAGATCCTCTGAAGTTTGATGGATTCTGCAAATCCTGGCCTCCAAATTTCTACTCTTGTACCCAACAGTTATCCCACAGGATTGCTGGCAGTGGGAGGAAGGAGCATTTAGCTGTCCATCTTCCTCCTGTGGGCAATGTCACTGTGTCTTTCCATGTGCTTTTTTGCAGCCAGGGAGAGGGCAGAGAGGGAAGGGGCCGGGCCCAGGGCTGTGCCCCGGGGCTGAGCCTTTGGCAGCTCTTTTGCCTGTCCCAGGGAGCCTGAGCTACTCCTGCTGCCACTGCCAAGCCCTGGCCCTGCCCGTGTCTGGGTTTAGAGCTGCTGGCAGCTCCAGGGAGTCTTTTCTGCCCCGACTGCCCTGCAAGGGGCTCCTTCCATGCCAGTGTGGGGCCACTGCAGGAACGTGGTCCCCATGCCCCTGCTCCTGAGTGGGAGGCAGGTCTGAGGGAGTGCCTTGGAGGGCACCAGTCACCCAGGTGCTCTTACTGCCACTCGGGCCTGAAGGAGAATCTTGTACAGTGTCACAGGAGCTGTTGTGTCCGTCCTTTGCAGGTGAACCTGATGATGAAGACGATCCTGATGACGAAGATAATACTTTTGATGAAGACGATCTGAATTCCCAACCTGTACCCATTACTGAGCCTCTGAGAGATGCTGAGGGTAGGTCAAGGCCTTTCCCCCTGGGAGAGCTGCCAGCTCAGAGGCCAAAGCTTGGCCGGGGGGGCAGCGCTGCAGGTGCCAGCACAGAACCAGGCACGTGTGTGCCCTGGCCCTGCGCGATCCCCTCACCGCTGCTGCGGCTCAGTGGTGCCCGTGCAGATCAGCAGAGATGACAGAAGCTCTGTGGCTGTTGTGTTACAGGTGTGTCTGCAGGGAGGACTTTGGTGGATGTTGCACACAAGCCCCGCTCCCATCGCAGGGGTGAGTAGTGTGTCCCTGCTGACCCCACAGGCTGGGACTTCGTTTTGTGAGATCCATTCCTGGGAAATGGAACTCTGTTTCTCTTAAGGTCCTCCAAGAAGGAAGAAGAAACCTACAGGAGCTCGTAAGTCCCTGGACCATTCCAAACATCTGGAACAAAAACGGAGTGGTGTGGACAGCCAGAGTGGTGGGTGCATTGCTCTCATGCTTCTCCTGGGACTCAGCAGCCGGGGGCTTTGGCTGCGCATCTGGACACGCCGTGCCCGGCACAGCGGGAAGGCATCCATGCACCACAGGCCATGCCCAGCCTAAGATCCCCTGCCATTTCCCAGTCCCTGAGCACATCTGGAGGGGCCGCTCTTTGCAGGAGAGAGGGCCCTGGAGCAGCTCCAAAATCCTGGCCATTTTCCTTGTCCTTATCCATGTCTTTGACAAGTGTTACCTGGAAGAGAAGGGCACAGCATAGAGGAATTACGGCATGCAGGCTCAGGGGGTTTTAGGTACTGAGCAGTCCTGTGCCAAGGGGCAGCAAAGTGCCTGCAGGCCCCAGCTCTGGACGAAACAGGGAGTGAGGACGTCCTGCCCGTATCCACCACGCTGCATTTCAGCAGTGCAGCACAGCATGGGCTCACACTCCCCATTGCTCCCACAGATGCAGCCGAGACCTCAACACATTCTGACTACACTTGGAAAAGCATGATAAGAGTGGTCTGCTGGGGAGCACCTTGTTTGATTAAGTTGATGGCCATTGTGGCTGGTGCAGCACTGTGCCTGCTTTTGTGCTCTGCTGGAATCTGGTATTGCTGGACGAGAAAATGGTGAGTGTTTTGCGATTCTCTGCCTCAAGCAGCTTCCTTTAAAGGCTGCTCATAGTCAGGGAATATTCCCAGAGAGTTTGCAGTGGAGCTGTGGCCAGTCCCTGGTTCTCCAAATAACTCTGCTGAGGGTTCTGCTGCTGCCCAGTGCTTCCATTGGCCTCTCAATTGCTGGGCCTTGTCCTGGGGGCCCCGCTGGGGCTGCAGCCAGTGCTGGCTCCCACTGAGGCTGCCTGGCCAAGAGCAGCCCCAGGGGCACAGGGCAGAGGCAGAGGGAGGTGGGGAGGAGAAAGAGCAGGGCCGAGGTTGCCCTTGAAAGGCAGAGGCGCTCTGGGGCCCGCTCCTGGCCAGGGACTCTGCCCAGAGCCGTCCCTGCTGGCCGTGGCCTTGAGGGGCAGCTGTCCAGCTGGGCCCAGCTGTGCCAGCAGCTCCAGCCGTGCTGGGGAGCCTTGCCAGCTCTGGGCCCTGCTGTGCACGAGGGTCCCTGTGTGCCACTGGCAGCTGGGGCCTCAGACACCTCCTCTCTTCACAGGTGTTCCTGTGCATGTTCAGAAGACGCACCTAAAAACAGAGGCAATGAGAACCTGAAACTTTATCCCAGTTCTTCACTTCTGCCCCTGTCTGCCTTGCCATGGCTGCATCCCCGCCATGAGGCCATCCCAAAACCCACCCCTCCTCAACGAGACCCTCTCCCCCTGAGTCCCCTGGTCTTGTTCCCCGGCCAGGAATGAAGGTGGGCAGCCCTTGTCTGCCAGGGCAGAGCTTGTCCCATATTTTATGTTTAAATAAAGAATTAGAGTTTTCACAGCTATGTGCATGTGGTAGCAGCAGCAAAGCCCACCCGGCAAAAGCACTGGCTGAGCTCCATGCCCAGGAGCAGCCGTGGATGGCCACGGTGTGAGCAGGCAGGAGCCAGGCAGGGGCTGCTGTGCCCAGTGGCGGGGCCCCGAGGGGATGAGGGAGCCCATGCTGAGCGTCCCTGGGCTGAAGGCACATTTCCTTCTGGGGGATCATCTGGGCCTGGACCTGAAGAGGCACACTGGGATATTTTGGAGTCCCTGTTGAGGGGTGCAGGGAATCCTTATGAGGCACAAAGGAGTATTGTTGGCCTCTCCTAAGGTGTGCAGGGATCCCTCATGCGGTGGGCAGCAGGGTTCAATTTGAGGGGGTTTTTTACTCTTCTCAGCACGGCATTGGGACATTTGGCCGAGGTTTTGCCAAGCTGGGAGAAAGCCTCTTGCAAAGGCTTGGGCCCAGCCTGTGGGCACAGCGGGTGGGCGCAGCCCATCCCCTGGGCCAGTCCGGGCTGTTCAGGCCGGGCTGGGCCGGGCCAGGCTCGGGCCCCGGCAGGGAAGGGCCGCGGCCCTGGGCTCTGCTGAGGCTGCTGAGCTCCGGCCTGCCCTGTGCTGCAGCCCAACACATTGACAGCCATGGCCGTGCCCTGGGCCACCGCAGGCACCCGGGGCTACAGCTGAGGCCGCGCCTTCTCCCACTGAAGGGAGGCTGGCTCTGTTCCCTCGCAGGGCACAGCTTAGCTCCCAGCACCTTTGTGAACCTGCCTGCCGGGGAAGTGCTGGGGGGCAGAGAGTTCCAACCCTTCTCACTGGGAAGTGTGGCTGGTGGTGTAGGGATTTTAATTTTTTTTTCCTTCTAAATTTGTGTCATGGGAGAGGGTTAAGTTTGCTTGCTCTCAGTAGAGCGCTTTTCTTCTTGGCAGTCAGTGGGGCTTCAATGCAGCCAGGGTTGAAGGAGGATCTCTGGCTGCTTGGGCAGTGGTTGTGAGACACCTTGGCTTCATCCTTCCTTTGGCTGTGATTTTCACTGGTGCTTGTGCAGGCATTTTAGACTAAGTGGCTTCCGTTCGTTCCTCTTGCCACCAAAAACCGAGAATAAACCTCTTTAACCTCTTTAGTATTAAGAGGCCGGCCTTACTTTCTTGACTTGCTGGATGCACAGGCCATTGGCATCACAGGGCCTTCTTGGTGGGGTCTTCAGATACCCTGGTGGTCACTGAAGAAGGAAGCTGATTTTTCTGGGAAAAAGATTGTTTCCCATGTATGGAAAAGAATAACCTGTCACTTCCCTATCCCTTTCTCTGTAAAGTGATACAAGCATGTGCATTCATCTATCTCTGTCTGCCTTATCTATCTATCTATCTATCTATCTATCTATCTATCTATCTACCTATCTATCTATCTTACTAATCTATTGTGGTGTTGCATTTTATTCAAATAGTATGCTCTGTCTCGAAAATGTACCTCTTGAAAATATATGGTTTATTCCAAGCTGTGTTCCTCCCCTGAAGTCCCATGAATCTGCAATCCCATTGACCCAAATCTTATTTCGCACCCACTTTGAAGTTCCCTCTTAAGCTGTGCGAGGAAAACCAGATTCTCTCATGGCCCATCTCTCCCCTAGGCTCGCCCTCTCTCCCCCTCCCTTTCCCTTTCCCCCTTCTCCCTCTGAAACCATGTTACTCCTGGGGCTGGGTCCCCCAATAAACCCTCATCTAATCAGCACCCTCAGAAGCTGTGTGGAGTCTCCTTGCGTCCCTGCTGCTGCCAGCGAACTCACAGCCCAGGGGGCCCTCCGGGGACTCCCGGGGAGCTCCCCTCAAAGGAACTTCTACAATCTATGAAATATTTCCATGCATGATATTTTGTTTATTTGTACATTATGACACATCTCTTGAGAGCTGGAAAAGAATACCATCCATCTCTGATATAACAAAGCTTGGGTGGAGGAGCAAACCTGAACTGTGATTTCCTTCTTGCTAGACATATGCTGGCTTGTTTAGATTGACTTTGAACTGAAATCCTGCAAAGCTGGATAATGACTGGTGGCCATCGCTCTGATATCCTTGAAAGCCCTTTATGGATTTTAATTTTTTTCATCTATGATGGCTGGTAAATACCTTTCTTCCTTAAGCCACGAGCAGGCAATATTGGAGGTAGAAAATAACATAATACTGCATAGTTTAGATACTTGATAATTTTCTTGTGAAATATTATGGCAGTACCTCCTGCCTAAAACTGCCTCAAAACTACTGCAGCAGGTCAGCTACTGAGCACAGCTTACTGCATAATTGCAGCTCATGTTTCTACAGTGGAAGTGGCTTTTTGTTCTTCTGCATGGGTATGAAACACTACCAATTGAAAGGTTGCTTACAGAGCAAAGAGCCCCGTAAAGTGTAGCCTCGACTTTGGGAAGGTGGTAGCTGTTAGATGAATACCCAGCAAACTACCTAAGTTATTTTTCGTGACTACTCTCTTGTGATTTTGGCCTGGCTTCTTTAGGAGATTCTGTTTTCATTTAGAAATGGCACAGTGGAGCCAGTGCTGCCTCAGGACAGGTGGAGCTGGGACAAATGGCTCATTGATTTTGATCTCAACAAAAAGCCACCTGAGCTCCTCATGACAGCAACCCCACGGACTGGAAATGGATCCACTAAAACTAACTCATCACAGAGCTTTTAACTCAAAGCTCTGACACATGGAGCTTGCTCAGTTCTGCCATGGAGGAAGGGAGTTTGAAGACAAAGAGATTTATAAAGGAGATCCATGTACAACAAAAGTGCTTCTATTTCAGCAAATGAAGTATCTTAGGATGTAAAGCCTCATCCATACCCCAGTCTTATCCCTCCATTACCCAAATTCTTGGTCTTAATTCCTTAGTCAGTAGGAAAATATGACAGGGAAGTGTAGATCCTCCTTTCCTTCTTCAGCTGGGCAGCTTGTAATCTTGTCTTCTCCCACAAACAGGAGCAGAGAAACGGGAATCTTGTCATGAAACCGTACTTGGGAAAGTTTTCCCTGTGTTTGTTTTTGCCCTGAAGTAACTGCGATTCATCGGAGTATTTACAAGCCCTAAAGGATGGATTTATTTCGCTTGCTAGAATTTTGATTTTTTAGACCTTTTCTGCTGCACAAGAGCCTGGCACTTGGAGAACTCTTGCCCCATGCACTTCTCCAGTGCTTCTTGCAGAGAAGCTCTAGGAAGCACTTAGGAAAAGTGCCATGTTCATGTGTGGTTTGTGGAGCCCACAGGACAGGGAAATGTCTTTGCAGTGGGCACTGCCTTTTATTCCAAGGTGTAGAAGGATTCTTGGCTGAACAATGCCATGATATTCCCCTTTGGGAATTGGACAGCCCTGGTCTGCAGATTACAGAGTTACTCTGAAAACCATGTACCGTCCTCAAACAGGAACAAGATAGACCATGTACTGTCCTCAAATAGATAAGCAAGGAAGAATGAGCATTTTGCCGGGATGAAACCAAATGCGCCAAGCACGTTGTGGGAGCTGCTAATTTGGCACACCTTAGCTAAAGATGCTTATAGTGTGACAACCAATCAGTAATTAAGATGTATGTGTGAATGTAGCTACTTAACCAATGAGCATTAAGCACTAGTGGCATGAGACAGTGTATAGAGAAGGATAAATATGCCAAAGTTGCTTAATAAACGAGGACGACGTGTAGCCACATTGGCTGTGAGTGTCGTTACTCAGCCGACTCTCCGTGGGAACCTCCTCACCAAGGAATTGTCTTTGCTGTGGGCACTGGCTGTTATTCCAACACCTGTGTCATTTATTCTACTGGAATCCTTGTGAGAAAGGTTGTTTTTCGCCATTGAGATTTTTAGGTGACATTTTTTATCTCAAACAGCCCAAAGTTTTCCATCTCTCAGGTTTCTGATGCTGGTTTTCCCTTTCCAGTCTGTTGTTGGCCAAGGAAGATGCTGCTTAGATTCTGCAGGCCCCCATACATGGATATGGTTACAGGTAAAAATCGATCCAGCCAATTGAATAAAAATAAAATATAAATTTATTCACAACCGATATACAGTCCCGACAGCCAACAGTCACGGACAGCACCAACCCCAGGATGGAAGCTGGGTGAACACAGATCCGCCTTCTATCGCACCCAATCCCCCCTGTTCACCAATGCCGCTTGGCAGAGTCCGTTCTTATACTCTTTTTCTAGCCTCCAGCAGAGTCCCTTTGTCTTTCCTCAGGGTTCTCAATATTCATGACGCCTCTATTCTCCGTCCTGTGCTGGACAAAACCTTGTCCGGGAACTGATGTGTATCCACTCTTTGGTTACCGGAATCCCGTATGCAGATGTATGTCCTTGATGGTCCCCTCTGTCTAAGATGAACATCTCCATGGGCCATCATCGCTGGGCCTCCTCCTGTTCACACCAGTGAGAACGACAATCTCCTGTGCCGGCTGGGTTCACTTCCTATGTTAATGACACTCCTCCTACCCGACTGCCAGCTGCGGTTTGCTTACCCTGTGAAGCAATCCCCTCTTCCCCTGCTAGTGTGATTTCAAGGTTTGATATTTTAATCTATATATATATATACATATATTTTTTCACCACGAATTACCGTAGTATATATAACAGGTACCAAGCTGAAAGTTCTCCAGTGCTCCACAGCAGTCCAGTTATCCACAGGAGGGCCATGAGCAGCTCCAGATGCTCCAAGGGATTCTAACAGATGAATTTCTGTCCCTCAGGAAGGCAGGGCTGGGTCTGAAGTAAAGGGTCTGACCCTGCACCCACCTTTACAGGGCAGCAGTTATCCCACACTTTGTGGAAGGCACAAAACATGTGACACTCTTAAATCAGCACTGGCTTAGTCAGTCTTATAAAGCTCTTAAAAAAAAACCAAAAAAAAAACCAAAAAAAACCCCAAAAACCAAAAAAGCAGACTGGGCAAAAAATTATTTGTATTTTATTGGTTGGAGTGGTTTTGGCTTTTTTTTTCTTGGTTCTTTGCTTTGGTGCTCAGAGATCATGGAGGAAGAGGCAGATTTTCTGTTCAACTTGCCTGTCAGTATGCAGGGGGCATGAAAAGAAAATCAGTTTTTCACCAGCTGGTTAAGGAGCTCTAAAAGCAATTGTGCTGTCCCTAATCAGGGGGGGGGGCACTGCTAACAGCCTGGATTGTCCCCACCCGTGTTCCCCTCCTACCAAAGTGCTGTGTAGATCCAGAGCCTTGTGCCTTGCCTCAATGGTGCAAAAATCCTCCCAGCATTGCTCTGTTTGCAAAAATTGGTTCTCATTAAGATGAAAAGCTGTATGGGTGGCCTGCAGCTAATGTTTTTTTGTTGCCTGGACACCAGGCAGTGCTCACGTCTAAATGACTGACCAGCCCCAAGCTGCTCTTAAGACTGATTTGATCAAAGGCACTGAAGCTCTGTTGAGTGCAAATTCTCCAGGAAAATAAGCACAGGAACTTGGATAATGTTGGTGACAAAAGCAGAGTGCAGAATTGAACCTCTGAGGACACCTCACTGCTGCCTCCCCCCACCCTTTTATTTTAAATTCATTTCATATTCTGAGTGTGAGCTCTTGCATGAAATGGCTTTTCAGCAAGGAACTGCTGGGCCTCCTGGCTGTGTCCCTTTGTGCTCCCAGTGCTTCTTGAAAAAAATGGGCAGGAGATCGTTCTCCTTTTTAATGCCTTTATTAAAAAGAATCAGCTCAGGTGGGGAGAAATTGATGGGTCGCGCCCAGACCGCCGGAGCTCCCAGGAGTGGCACGGAGGAGGAGGATGATGCAGCTGTGTCCGCTGGTCTGCAGGCAGAGCTGGGGATTCCGTCCTCACCAGAGATTAGGAGATTCCGCCTTTTTGGTCCAACGCCTCGGGTCCTCTCTCTAGTCAACATCCTTTCAGGTTAGGGTGAGAAGCAAAAAGGATCCAAGCAGGCACTGGACTACGCTCCCATCCTTAGACATCACCTAGGCCCCCTAGTTCTATGTTGGCTCCTTGTTTTTAGGGGTTTTCCTGGAAAACTGCAAAATTTGGTGCAATGCATTTCTCATCTGCATACCAGCTCTGATGCCACTCCCATTCTCCTGGTACCTGCAGGGTCCCTGTGTCACTCCCTGGCAAGCATCAGGGGGACAATGGTTAATCACCAACCATTAACAGGTAATTGAAGAAGAACTCTTAACAATGAAGCTAAATTAACAGCAACTGGTCCAACTTGTTTTAACTCTGCAACCTTAAAAATAATAGATAACTTTTTATTCAAAACAGTCCCCCCTCTTTTTCTTTGATCAGGCTTAAGCTTAAGCTTGCATCAACTTACAGTTTTTGCCTCATTAACATAGAATTTCTTATATTTTTGTATTGATTATAAATTTCCTGAGCACTCTGGTGATCATATTTACCCAACTTCATTACCCTTTTTGGTTTTTCAGGTTAATCTCTTTAGAGATCCTTAGGTTATTCTGTACAGCAGATGTCATTATTTTAATTAAACAGGGGAATAAGAACAAACTAACAAGTGTACACACTGTGAAGGTTGTAGTTTTCTAACTTTTTTTGAAAGTCCATAGATTATCCCACCAACTGGAATCAAGTACAGGATTCCTTTTTTGATTTCTTATTATCTCTAATATTGCTTGTAACTTCATAATTTGGTTTAATATATGCCCCTTTTTCAATTTGTTTTTCCTTAAATCATCGTATATAGGGACTCTTGTACTTGATCCAGATTCTTTGGGTAATAGAAAGAAAGCTTGTTTTATAATTCTAATGATGCAACTGCCAGACCAGTCTCTTGGCAATTTAGTGGATGTTGTGGTACCATTGACCCAAAACAGGTGTTTAGGGGTTTCCCGAAATATATTAGGTTTTGTCGTGCCCTCCCAATATTTAGAAATATCTTTTCCTTTGACCAGATTTACCAGGCTTGCTTTAGTAGTATCACGTTCAAAGCACCACCAGGCTTCTCCTACAGGGTACTCTCTCAGGAGTGGCTGCCTAAATGTGGCAGTGTTCTGGGCTGTGCAATATATTTTCTCATTCTCTTGATAAAGGATCAATTGGGAGAGGTTAACACAATTATAGTTTAAATTGGTGTGGACTCTCAGCAAGGAACTTACTTCTTTCTCATAGAGAGGTTGGTAGCACTCACTGCACGGCTCTCTTGGGCTCCCCAGAGCACCACCAGCAGTCAGAGCCATCACTACTACCCTTCCCAAGAGTCCGGTATGGGTCATCTTGCACAGCCTGCCCACCTGGCCTTGCCTCCTGAGGATTTTACTGAGAAGAAGTTTCCAAGCTCTTTAGAGTCTCTTGCTCTTCTGGTTAAACCTCTCTTGATCTGTCTCTGCTAATTTGGTCTCTCCTAGGGGAGCACTCTGCAGAAGATTAACCTGGAGTCTTTGGTACTAAGTTGGGAGGACTTTACCAGAATTACTTATTAACAGTTTTTAACTTTTACAAATTTCTTGAAACACTTTAAGACATCTTATGATTCTAAACTTTTGTCTTATGCAGTTCATCAGTCTTTTTGGTTCTTCTTTTTGAGTGTCAACTTTAAGTCATTTGGTCCTTTTATCATAGTATATTCAGCTGAATTAGCTCCTGATGTGGTTGAATCTTGTCCTGAGTTAGGGTGTGAGGGTGGTGTGGAATCTGGTCCAATACCAGAGGGAGACACTGACAAATCTTGTCCAATGCCCGGGGGTGGGACTGGTCCTTTAATTCTCGTGATGTGGGTCTAACCTTTTTCTCTGCTCCGCACAGCAGAATTAGCGATGACAAGTGCCTGAAAAGGACCTTCAAATTTAGGCATTAATGGTCTACTATTCCAGGATTTTATCAAAACCCAGTCTCCTGGGTTGATGTCGTGTGCTTTTGTGTCAAGAGGGGAGGTTTGGGGAAGGTATCCTTTTTTTCTAAGTCTTTCTAGGGTTCTTCCAATGACTTCTAAATATTTTCTGGTAACTTCTTCTCCTTCCAAATAGTCTTCTGTGCTATAGGGTGTTAACAAGAATGGCAGTCCAAACATCATTTCATAGGGTGAAATCTTTATATCAGACTGGGGTCTTGTTCTGATGCGCAAGAGCGCTAGGGGCAAACACTTTAGCCAATTCATTTTTGTTTCTTTGATTAATTTGGTCAATACATTTTTGAGAGTTTTGTTCATCCGTTCTACCCTCCCAGAACTCTGGGGGTGCCACGGAGTATGTAATCTCCATTTTATTCTTAAGGCTTCAATTACATTTTGCAATGTTTGGGCCACAAAGTGTGGACCTCGGTCTGAGTCTATGGTATTCACCATTCTGTATCTGGGGATAATGTTTTCCAAGATTACCCTTGCTACGACTTGGGCTGTTTCCCTTTTGGTTGGGAAGGCTTCTACCCAGTGAGTGAGATGATCCACTATAACTAGTAGATGTTTGTATCCTTGTACTGGGGGCATCTCAGTAAAATCTATTTGTATGCTTTGGAAAGGTCTTTGAGTTAGTTCCTTCCCTCCAGGTGTTACTTTTCTCATGACTTTCTGATTTACTTTTTGGCAAATTAAACACCCTTTTGTGATTGCTTTTGCTAGGTCACATACACCTATGCACAGGTTATTTCTTAGGAAATGATCACATAGTCCTTGGACTTTTTTTTATTTAGTTCTGTTAGCACTGTCCCGGCAAGTGCTTTGTTTAAAAACACCTGTCCGTCTGATGTTAACTACTCCCCTCGTTGCCTTTGGTGTAACTTTAAATCTTTTATAGCCTTTAATTCTTTTTCACTAAATATGGGTTTTTCTCTTTCCTCCTCCTCGGGTGTGGTTACTGTTTTAAAAACTTTTACTGGATCCCCTGGTTCTAAAGCTGCT
This sequence comes from Passer domesticus, assembly GCF_036417665.1. NCBI lineage: Eukaryota > Metazoa > Chordata > Aves > Passeriformes > Passeridae > Passer > Passer domesticus. The sequence continues at coordinate 4,104,999 of NC_087482.1, read as the reverse complement.
TCCTTTGCTATCTGATCAGCCAATCGGTTTCCTTTAACTTCAAGGCTGTGTCCTTTTTGGTGCCCTTTTATATGGACTACTGCTATTTCTGTTGGTTTCTGTAGAGATTACAATACAGACTTGACTAGATTCTCATGAGCTAAGCTTTTTCCCCTTGAGCTTAGATATCCACGCTCCTCCCATATTTTCCCAAATGTGTGTAATATCCTAAATGCATATTGGGAATTTGTAGAAATGGTTCCCCGGTCTCCCTCCAATAAGTCTAATCTTCTTTTCAGGGCATATATTTCACAACTTTGGGCTGACCAGGTTTGGGGTAGTTTTCCTTTTTCATCAATTTGTAAAGTTTTTCTGTCTATGATTGTTGCTTTGACTTGGGCCCCTGGTGCAAGGACACGAGGCTTGACTCCATGTTGATCAGAAGGCTAATTTATTATGATATATATTATACTAAAATGCTACATTACAACTATACTAAAAGAACAGAGAGAAAGATCAGAAGGCTACAAAGACAAGAATAGAATAGGAATGAATAACAAAAATCCTGTGACTGCTCACAGCCTTGGCACAGGTGGCTGTGATTGGTCACTGATTGAAAACAATCCACATGGACCAATGGAAGATTCACCTGTGGCACTCCACAGCAGCAGATAGCCATTGTTTACATTTCTTTCCTGGGGCCCTCAGCTCCTCAGGACAGGAAAAATCCTAGCAGAGGCTTTTTCACTAAAAATCCTGGCAACATCTCACCCTTTTAAATTATTAAATTAAATAGAAAAAGAAATGTTTGCAATCTCTTCTACTGGCGCCTTGCAGAAGAGAGAACAACACCTCTTGAGGTTCATCTGTTGCCAATCAAAATTTCAATCATCTGCTGATGTGGAATGACCAAGGAAATTCTTCACCTGTAGAACATTCAGGGAAATTCTTCACCTATCAAACATCTAATTATATCATATCACTATAACAATCTTAAAATATAAGAAAATGCAAAAACACATGCAGAGAAAGTTCATTGTTTCAAGTCCAAACAGCTGAATTTCAGGACAGAGTCCATGGACTGAAGATGTTCTTTTTTGACATGTCTGGAAGTCCCCTTTGGTCCTGAAACAGGCTTGCAGAATTCTGAAACACAGAACTGCTAAAGAAAACAAGAATTATCAAAAAATCCATTGACAGTCATCAAACAATTCAGAGAAAATTTCTGGAATGCCCTGGCCACAGCCCTTCATTGAACCACTTGTGCTGAGGCTAATTTTTGGCTTTTCAATGCTTTTGAGCTGCTAGCTCTTTCCACTTTTCTTTATAATTTTTTTTTTTTTTTTTTTTTTTTTTTTTTTTTTTTTTTAAGGAAGAAGAGTAGCAGCAGCAGAGGGTCTATAGGACCTTTGGGTGGCCCTGGTCCTGGTGGGCGGACCAGAGAACCCAGACCTGGCTCACAGAATGGTGGCCCAGGTCCCTGTGGGGAAAGCAAAGTCCCCAAACCCAGCACTGGACGGGGCAGTGGCCCCGGCCCAGAGAAATGAGCCAAACGGCCCAGAACCGGCCTGTGAGGCGGGCTCTGTGTGCTCAGAACCTGGCAGGACCATGCTGCCAGTGTCTTGAGAGCAGAAATGACCCACTGCTTCCTCCCCCCAGCAGCACCGCTGCACACCGGCAGCTCGGGAAGGGAAGCATTCTCAGGAATTGTCATCCCAGATCTGAGGGTTTCTTGTCCCCAGAGCAAGCGAGCAATGCTTGCTTTGCTCTGTTTCTCTTGCTCCTGCAATGCAAATGCCACTGCTCCTGCTTTCTGCCCCTCGGCACCACCCCCATCCCCACTGGGCTGGGGGCCAGAGGCAGATGCCACAGGAGCCAACTCCCCCACGCCGCTGGGGCGCTCGGGGGAAGGCAGGCACCCCAACCCCCAGGGAGAAGCCCCCGACCACACGCGAAGTGACCCAGAAACCATACTGATTTTGAACACAGCCAGCCGAACTGCCCCTGCAGTCAGCTGGAGGGCCACGCCTCCTCCACGGAAGGACAGGCTCTTCGCAGGGTCTGATGCGAACGATGGAGCTTCGGAAACCTGCGGGACAACTGGGGTGGGTGGTGCGGGCAGCACGGGCGCTGGTGTCGACTCTTGAGTCGAATCCGTGGGCTCAGCACCATTCTCGGCAAGCTCTTGCACTGCAATTGGATCGGCAGGGAGCGGCGGGACAGGCGGGGGCGGCGGGCTCGGAACGGGGTCGGCTCTCGCCGGCGCCGCCTGCACCGTTGCGAATTCAGTTGCCGGCTGGGATGCAGAGAAAGAAGAAGGCACGGAGGCAGCTCCTGCAGCTCCCGGGAACAGCAGCACAGCTGGGGAATCACTGTTGTTGATCGCGCTGCCTGGCAACACGGGCGGATCGGCGGGAGGCGGTTCCGGGTGCCGCGGCGCAGGCGCAGTCATCAGAGCCGGCGGAGCTGGCCCGGGCGGCTGCGGGGCCGCGGGCGGAGCCGGCTGAGGCGGAGCCGCGGGGTCCGGCGCCTCCCGCGGGGCCGGCTGAGGCGGAGCCGCGGGGTCCGGCGCCTCCCGCGGGGCCGGCTGAGGCGGAGCCGCGGGGTCCGGCGCCTCCCGCGGGGCTGGCTGAGGCGGAGCCGCGGGGTCCGGCGCCTCCCGCGGGGCTGGCTGAGGCGGAGCCGCGGGGTCCGGCGCCTCCCGCGGGGCTGGCTGAGGCGGAGCCGCGGGGTCCGGCGCCTCCCGCGGGGCTGGCTGAGGCGGAGCCGCGGGGTCCGGCGCCTCCCGCGGGGCTGGCTGAGGCGGAGCCGGATCCGCTCTCTCCCGGGGTGGGGGAAGCGGAGAATTCCGCGGCGAAGCGGGCGGGGCCGGCCCGGAAAGCGGCGGGTTCGGTTTTTCATCCCCCCCAAGAGAAGGAGCGGGGGAGAAGGTAGATCTGTTTGCTCCAAGGGAGCGGAGAAAAACTTTTGCTCAGCTGTGGGCAGTGCGGGGGGAATGCAAACTCGCGGTTCGTCTTCTTTGAGAGGCTCCTCTCCTGCCGAGGCTGGCGGGGACAGAACGCGACTGCGCTCCCGAGCCATGATGTCTCCTGCAGCCCGTCCCCATTTCAAGATAACGCCATAAATCAGTACGTGCACTGCATGCATCATTGGGGATGAAACACGCTGGACTATTGTCCACCTAAAAAGAGCGTCCATGAACTCCCAAAAACGTAAATCAAGGGAGTCTACGACATTTGTAATAAATCTATGAAATTTTGCCCATCTGAAGAACTCATAACACCGTCTCTCCAACATACATTGAGGAATTCTGTCCCTGCGTCCCCATCTGCACCAGTGTTTAATAACTTTCTCCTCTGACGCAGTAAACGGAACCTGAGCTTCCGAAGGTACCTTTTCCCAACTTTCCTCCCACCTTTTGCGAATGGCAGGATCTTCAGAAAGGGAAAAAATAACAGTACCTCTAGACAGTGTCCTTGTGGATCCAGCTGTGCAGCTCTGCTGCTCTGCGGTCTCTGGACACAATCTCCAGGAAAGTCCAACAGGTTCTCCTGTTCGCCTTGGCTGTGAACTCTGCCCATCTTCAGGGTCTCGTTTCTTCAGCTCCAGGCTAGATTCCATGGTCACTCTTGGGGTGACCATCAGTTTCACACGTCCAGGGGTCACCAATTGTTGCTTTGACTTGGGCCCCTGGTGCGAGGACACGAGGCTTGACTCCATGTTGATCAGAAGGCTGATTTATTATGATATATATTATACTAAAATGCTACATTACAACTATACTAAAAGAACAGAGAGAAAGATCAGAAGGCTACAAAGACAAGAATAGAATAGGAATGAATAATAAAAATCCTGTGACTGCTCACAGCCTTGGCACAGGTGGCTGTGATTGGTCACTGATTGAAAACAATCCACATGGACCAATGGAAGATTCACCTGTGGCACTCCACAGCAGCAGACAGTTATTGTTTACATTTCTTTCCTGGGGCCCTCAGCTCCTCAGGACAGGAAAAATCCTAGCAGAGGCTTTTTCACTAAAAATCCTGGCAACAGAACGTTGTCAATACAATTTTTGTGAAATCTACATGAGAATCTGAGGAGATTACTACACAGCTTGGATGCTAGAGGAACTTCTGCAAATAGGTTACAGGGTATTTATTTAACTGATTCAGAACTTTGTATCAGCTGGCAATAGTTCAAGAATTTTATTTTCTAGTGTCTTTTGGTGGCCCACATTAAAAAACAAAAAAAAAACACAAAACAAAAAAAAAAAACCAAAGAACAAGTTCTGTCCTTTTCCAATTTCAAACAGATATTCTTTTTCTTTACCCATGAATTATGACAAAGCAAGTGACGTTCAAAGTCAGCATTCAGAAAGAGCCCTGAGAAGAGACTAGATGTATGCCAATTCCCTCTTGCTATTCAGCTGATTTTATATACTAGCTTTCTGTGTCTCTAGCTTTTTATATGATCTCTGTTACTACAGCCACTTCCAAATCTTGGTAAAAATTAGTAATTTCTCCACCTTCACTTCGTGGGAAATTGTGGGGGCAAAAAAGTAGCATTGTTTAGTCCAAGTTCAAGCAGAAAAACAGAAATTCAGAAATACATTCTGACCCTTGGCCAGTTTTAATTTTTATTTAACAGCACCCACAAGGACACCGTCCCCAAGTGAGGGGAGTGGGGCACGCAGAACTCACCGATTGTGAGGTCACGGGCACATCTCCAGGGAGGCCTGAGGTATAACCGCTGCTGTACATCAACATTGCACTCAGAGCTGAGGACAGGATCCCGAGAGGGAGCTTGCCCAAGGCTGCTGAGCGAGTTTTGGTGTCTCTGAGGCATCTCTCTTCACTCAAGGAAGGATTGGAAGGCTTTGTCAGGAGGAGAAAGGCCGGCAGTGCTGTGGCACAGACCGTCCAGGCATTCCTCCGTACCCACAATGGTGCAGCAGAACACTGCTAAGAGGCGTCCCCCTGGCAAGGAACGAGGTGAGAGCCAAGTCTCCCTCCCCACAGATGGCAGAGGGGGAGCGGCCAAGAGCAGCAGAAAGGGGAAACAGGAGATCCACAGAATCACCCCAGAGTAGAGGCCCTCCTCTCATGGGCCAGAGGAGCCAGGCTGGGCTGTGGGCACCGGCACTTCCCCTGCCCTTTAGCCAGCCAGCAGGGCCTTGGGGACAATGCTGCAGGGACATTTCCTGAGCTCTACAAGGTGCTCACTCCCCCTGCCCTCTCTCTCTCTCCCCAATGCACACCGTGTCACCGGGCAGAGGCAGACGCAGAGAGCGGCAGCTGCCTCTCCGGACATGCCAGGCCGGACCAGGCTCGTCGCCGTTCATGGAGAGAGCAAGCACAAGACTCGGGCAGCCAGAAAGGAAAACGCATCCGGCTCAACCGCGTGCCACTGCTGCGTGCTGAGACCAGCAGCCCCAGCACCGCCCCTCAGGCGGTGTCAGGGCAGTCCCAGGCCGTGGGGCTGGTCACCAGCAGCAGCAGCAGCTTGCCCTGCCGAAAGCAGGGCCTGAAGCGAGGCCACCCACGGGGAGACACGGATCCTCAGGCACCCAAGAGCCCACTGGCAAAGCGCCGCAGGTTGGAGGATGGTCCAGCCCCTCAGGAGGTGTCAGGGTGGTCCCAGGCCGTGGGGCTGGTCACCAGCAGCAGCTTGCCCTGCCGAAAGCAGGGCCTGAAGCGAGGCCACCCACGGGGAGACACGGAGCCTCAGGCACCCAAGAGCCCACTGGCAAAGCGCCGCAGGTTGGAGGATGGTCCAACCCCTCAGGAGGTGTCAGGGTGGTCCCAGGCCATGGGGCTGGTCACCAGCAGCAGCTTGCCCTGCCGAAAGCAGGGCCTGAAGCGAGGCCACCCACGGGGAGACACGGATCCTCAGGCACCCAAGAGCCCACTGGCAAAGCGCCGCAGGTTGGAGGATGGTCCAGCCCAGAGTGCTGGTACCACCAGCCAGGTGGCATTGAGGCTGTCCCAGGAATCTCAGTCATCCAGGAAACAAACAGCCCCATACATACCCCCCTGGATCTTGCCCCGCTCCCAATCCGGGCCAATTCGTGTGAGGCACGTCTTGCGGCGGCAGCTGCGAGATAAAAAGCCCTACAGTCGGCCTGAAAACCAGGGCAGGACCAGACGAGCACCCACCCCTGTTGTTTGGCCCCCTCATCCCTCAAAATAAAGTTTTCTGGTTTGTTTGTTTGAACTGGGAGATGCCACATTCTTTTTTCCAGTCGTCTGCAGCTGATCTCCAAATAGGGGCCCCAAGCTCAGTGGGACAAGTGTGTGCCTTCAAGGACTCACCTGTCCCATGGCAACACCCAGCGTCACCATGTCCCCTGGTCTGGAGATACCAAAGGAGCACGGGGATTTTGCAAGCATTCCTGGCTGAGGCAGCCTCAGTGGGAGGGCACAGCTCTGCCTGCTGCAGGTGCCCAGGAGGGAAAATCATGGATGCAGTAGGATTATTCCCCTCCCAACCCAGCCCAGGCACAGTTCAATCTACCACTGCTGCCACTGGGGTTGCACGTACCAGCCTGGAGAGTAACTGGAATAAGAGAGAGTAACTTCCCAGCATCAGTGCAGCTGATGCTGGGAAGGTAAAACTAAAGCCAGTCCCGCCCCCAGTAAAAATACACTGCACCTGAAAAAAAATAGCCAGCACCCTCCTGTTCTCTGCAAATGGGACCAAAAATTTCAAAAGCATTAAAAAACTTAACCAGGCTTTGGAGCAGTTACAGGTCAGACTACATGAGGCTGGAAAAGATTGTACAGGTGACAGTTCTCAGAGGAAAATTAGCAGGAAATCCCTTCTTTCTGCTATTAAAATCTCAGGCTGTTGCCATGAGACACTCAAGCCACAAGAAAAGTACTTCAGCACCAGCATCCAACTGAGCACCTGTTTGATCCACTTCAGTGGAAAGCCATCACTTTGCCAGCAGAATTCCTCCTCTGGGTTACACACAACATATTTTTTTCTATCTGGGAGTGCCACTGGATTTTTTTACCTAGCATTTAATATTAAATTGTGGAAGTATTTTAAATTAAAAGGGAATGAAAAGATGGACCCACGAGATGGGACAGGAGGAAGCCGGGCAGCCCTTTAAAGAGGGAGATGCTAAGCTGTACATCCAGGAGAGCTCCTCTGAGCACAGAGCAGCCACAGAGCACACCTGACCACAACATTTCTAGTTCACCTGTGTCCTTATAAATGGGAAAAGAACAAAACAGTGGCAGGAAAGGAGGCAGAAGTCAACTGTGAAAGTTTCATTCACAACACATGATACTCAAAATCAGAATGAAGGCCTATCAAGGAACACCAATAGCTATGAAAATATATGTAAGCAGCACAGACAGGTGCTATGTATGTCCCTTTTGCTTCCCAGCCTCAATGCAGACTCACTTTCAGGATGCAGTGGCATCCCAGGAAGCTGCAAATGCTCAGGAGTGCAGTGGCTCGTGCCTCACTGATAACCACTTGGGAAAACATACTGTTTCATATAAATTAGAGGAAACCTAGGAATCTAGCCTAAATCAAGTTCTAGGCAAGACCCCAACCAACATAAAATATGGAGAGGCACAAAAGTGCCTCCATTTTCCACTCCACCTCCCTTGAACTCAGCAAGAACTAATCCCCAAACCTCACAGCCGGAAGCAAATGCAGTTGGTTGGGAGAGGAAATCTAAAGTCTCTTTGCGAGGCAGCTTTCCAAGGCTGAGCCCCAGGAGAGGCAGCTCCCGCAGCACGTGTGCAGGTGGCACAAAAAGAACCTGTGTGCCATGACCAGCAGGACAGTGCCAGCCAAAGGGCTGCCTGAGGATGGCCACCGATGGTTTCACTGCCAGCCCTGGCTGAGGGGAAACCTGGACACAGGACAAGGCAGAGAGGGGCCAAATGTTCTACTCCTTCTCAAAACAAGTTGCTGTTTTTGTTTCCAAGCCTAGCACTCTTTGGATCTAATTAAATTTGAAGAGGGAAATGAGGAGTAAGCAAAATTCTTGGACAGCAGGCTGGTTTGTTCAGCTAGCTGGGGCTGCAAGCCATGCGTGAAAAGCAATGTCAGGTGCTAAAGCAAATCTCTGTGTCCTTCAACAGCAACAAGAGAAGTGTGAACAAGACAGAGAATATACCTATTTTAGGAATGTAATTGTTTTATAGGAAACACACCAACACCCAGTGTTCTTCTAATTTTGCTTTTTAATACTCAGCGCTTGTAAATTTCTTCAATCTGGGAAGTCCAAGATTTCATCTGATAGCATAAATATTTGTTCCGCACCATTTGGGGGGGTTTTTTTAATTCTTAATGTTTATATAAATATCACTTAGCGAACACTGGACCTGTGAAGAATTAAGGAAATATGCCTTTAACTACTCTGTGTAGGCCACCTGCAACAAATTTCATGGCAGAGGAGCTTCTGGAAGCCCCTGGTTTACCATCACTACCAAAACTTGGTAGCGATCTTCCAGAGACCCACCATGGAGAGGCCAAACAACTGTTACTGGTCTCAAAACAAAAAGAAAATTGCTCCATGGAGCTTAAGAGAGCATGCTGTCTTGGCATTAATTCCTACCAAGTCTGCTGACAGTACAGGGCAGTAAATAATGCAGATTTCTAATTTATACCTCTTAAAGCACAGCCTAAAAATAGGAAAGACTCCTATAACAAAGAATCCTCCATTGAGTGCTCAAGAAGGAATTCTTACATCTTCTTCAAGACCACACATAAACCAGGTGGAATCAGTTCTGAAGTCAGATTTTAATAGCTCTGAGAGAGATTTTCTTTCACAGTTGCATTATTGAAGCCATGTAAACTCCTGGAATCCATATCATCTTCTAACTATAAGCTGCAGAGATTAAATTTCTCACTGTGTGGAGAAATACCTGATTCAGTTTGTTTTGAATCTGCTGCCTGTCAACTTTTTTTGATCTTGTCAAAGGCTGTCTGGGGAGAACGTTGTCAATACAATTTTTGTGAAGTCTACATGAGAATCTGAGGAGATTACTACACAGCTTGGATGCTAGAGGAACTTCTGCAAATAGGTTACAGGGTATTTATTTAACTGATTCAGAACTTTGCTTCAGCTGGCAATAGTTCAAGAATTTTATTTTCTAGTGTCTTTTGGTGGCCCACATTAAAAAACAAAAAAAAAACCCCACAAAACAAAAAAAAACAAAGAACAAGTTCTGTCCTTTTCCAATTTCAAACAGATATTCTTTTTCTTTACCCATGAATTATGACAAAGCAAGTGACGTTCAAAGTCAGCATTCAGAAAGAGCCCTGAGAAGAGACTAGATGTATGCCAATTCCCTCTTGCTATTCAGCTGATTTTATATACTAGCTTTCTGTGTCTCTAGCTTTTTATATGATCTCTGTTACTACAGCCACTTCCAAATCTTGGTAAAAGTTAGTAATTTCTCCACCTTCACTTTGTGGGAAATTGTGGGGGCAAAAAAGTAGCATTGTTTAGTCCAAGTTCAAGCAGAAAAACAGAAATTCAGAAATACATTCTGACCCTTGGCCAGTTTTAATTTTTATTTAACACATTCCAGTGGCCTCCTCCCTTCTCCTGGTGTGACAGAAAAGCAGATTATCAGATGACCCTTCTTGCCCACAGTGACTTAACCCAGGGACAGGCCAGGAGACCTGAACAGGTTCTCCCAAATTCCACAGCAGACCACTTGCGGTAGGACTATTTTGCCTGACTGCTCCAAGTCATTTAGGACACTGCAGCTTGGTATATTACTACAGTTAAAGGACAGCAGAGTCAATTTCCAGAGCTGTAACATTTTCTTAGAAGGAACAGATTTTTAAGAGCCACCCCCATCACAGGTGGGAAGCTTAATTAAATGCCTTGCAGTGTTGAAAGACCACATCAGATTTTACCTCTTATATACTCACTCCCTTATTACTTCAGCTTCATTCCCTGCTAGATTTTGGGTAACTCCACAAAGAACAGAAGAAAGTTTCCTCTTCTTTCAACAAATTTTTTCTAACGTCACAAAAAGGTGAAGAGAACCTGCAACATTCTGCAATAAATGTCTAATGTTCTTTTCACACACCACCTTTCAAACATGATTGAGAAGTATAGGTATGTTAGTGCTGCACTGCATAACCATCTGTTAGAAATCATCTGAAAACAAAGAGAAATTTAAATGTGAAGTATGTCTAGCTTTGGTGAAAATAAACTGGATTTTATATGGATGAGGTAAAAGCTAACACCAATGTATTACAGTATTTAGTAGCTGAGCAGTTTGTTAATAATTCCTCTAAAAGTTGCAGAATCTTTGCTACATTTCATCTTAAGCAATTGTCTCAGGGCACAAATATTAACATCTAATTGTTTGATGGCAACAAAAAGCAATATTCAACATCACATATAAAAGGACACTTGGTGACCACTACTAAAGAAGTGAACTACCTCATTCTCTGACTAACAAGTTTTAAAAACTCTTCCACACCGCTTTTGGTTTCTGTAGACCCAGTTGCCTAAGCAATTTCATCATGCTCAAGCTGCAAACCCATCTAGAAGGGACTCACCAGGCAGCAGGAAAAGAGAAACTATGGCAATGGCTGGGTCAGCAGCTAGAGGAATAATGTCACTTCCCAGACTTTCCATGGAAAGTAATGGTTTCTCTTTTGCGGTAAAAAAAGGACACTCTAATAGTTCCAAGCAAAACAGGGCTCAGCTCAACTACAGCCCTCAGGTTTTGCATAGAGGATCTATTTAAAAAGCAGTGAAACATCATCCCAGCTGTAACTTTCTGTTGTTAAGGGATGCTTCAAAAAAAACATGCAGAGTGTACTTCAAAGTGGTCCTTAGATGAAAAATTACCCCATTTTGGAGCAAGCTTTAGATACTACAACGATGAATTTAATAACCTATCCTTTACTAGTCAAAACAAGAATTTGTTATCAAGATTCCTGCACAATTACCTTGGTTTACAAAATTCAAGATCCTTTATGCTTCCGTGCACCATCACTGACAACATCCAGACAATAAAAACCATGTTCCCAACTCCCCAGTGGCTGGTTTTTCATGTGAACCATAAATAAAGATTATTAAAAGGGAAAAAATCATTGAAGAGGATATATATTTAGAGAAACCTGCAGGAAAATAGGGGCAATATCAATTGTTTTGACTACAAAATCCACTAAATTATACACATTGTATACAAACATGGAGAGAGATATTAAATAAAAAGAAATTTTAATAAAAAGCACAGCTTATTGTTGGTTCTCTTTTTCCAAAGAAAGGTTCACTTCTTGAAAGCTGTGAGAGACATGTGATTTCTTACCCATTTATAGGGCTAGCTTTGAATTTTTATGTGTTAGACAGTAACTCTTCTGTAACTTTCACACACACGGAAAAAAATATATTTAGTTCCCCAAAACAACGACTTCAAACAAGTTTGCAACCACTCAATACATTCCACACAAAGTGCACACATGGTCAGACTTCCATTTCTCTACAGTTCTGGCCCAGATCAAAAAAAAAAAGCAAAACATGCACTGAAATCTGTCAAAGTTTCATCCGAGTTGAAGTACAATTGTGCCGAGTTGCTGTCCGAGGTTTTTTCTCTACTCCCCCGGGCGGGGGAGGAGGCTGCACCGGCCGAGCTGTGGCACAGCAACTGACAACCGGGGGGGCACTGCCCAGATGCGCCGGGGGCGTCCGGGCAGCGCCTCAGCAGGAGGCAGCAGTGATCAGCAAGAAGGCGAAGTAGAAAAGAGGGACCCGAATCAGGGCAAAGTCCAGAGTGCTTTAATGTCTCCAGGGAACGCCAGCCGAGTCGGGACCACGAGGCAGGGGTACAGCCGATTAGAAAGGGACGGAACATAGAACATTTCAACCAATGAGAGAGAACTTGGGAGGGAACAAACTCGTGACAAATATGCCGGCTCGCCAATAGGGAATGCGACAGGGAGGGACCCTTGTTCCCGATCCAGTCACCCACCGAGGAGGGGAGAACTTTCTGGAAATAGGGAAGGGGACAGTGGCTGATGGACAGGAACTCAGGGAGGGATTGACAGAGGGTAACCAGGGGAACAGGGGTGGAGACAAAAAACTGACACTCTCAAAAGGAGGGGCTGCCAGGGGGGGTGGGGGGGGGGGGAACCCTAGGACCGAACCGTTATAACTTTAGGGGGAAACGGAAGAAACCAAATGAACCCTGCACCACAACACAATTGCAATAGTCATCAGATATTTAAAGATATTTAAAAGTCATATGCAGTACACAGTTACTTCTTAATTATTTTGTGGAAGATTGCTGATATATTCACTTGATCTTATTTAAGTTAATCCAAATTCCAGTGCACTGATTGTATGCTATAATGTGTATCATTGAAAATATTTCTGAAAAACATCTGAATTAAAAACAATTTCATCTGGTTTTAAAATGCTTTCACAAAAATGTACACCATGTCCTTGGCTAACAACAACAGTTAAAAGGCATAAAGAAACTGATAACTTTTTTATTATCTATGTGCCCATGAAACAAAAGTGCAGGGCATCTGGAACAAGCTGGATACTATCTGAACCTGGGGTTTGGATAAACCCCTCATAGCAAGTGAAGGCACATGAAAACCATGGACCTAAAGACATACCATACTCTGAAATTTTCCAAAATGTTGACGTTGAGAGCTGCATTACAGCCACATACACTGCTTAAAATTCAACAGTCTATGATAAAAAGATGACTTTACACTAAGAAAATTTACTCTTCATGGTAAAACCACAAGTGTTTAATTCCTTAAAATTTACTCTTCATGACAAAACCACAAGTGTTTCATTGACCATATTCTTTGGCTGTGGGTACTTGTCCTTTACCTCTCCTAAAGTTTGTCCCAGCTACCTTCCACAAACTACTACCCCATCATCCCCACCACACAGAGGCAGCCCAGTTGCCCACTGCTAAATAGATATTTATACATAGACAACACGAGGAGAAAGGCCAGTCCACATGCTGTGGTTCTTGTTTCCATGTGAAGTTTAATATGATGATGGTTTCCATTTTTAGAGGGCAATTTTCTGAACTGATAGGCAGATCTGAATCATCTGTAAATAACAGTGTCTTCAGCTTGGCATCAGCTCTCTTCTCTGCAGCACTAACCTTTGTTCTTGCCCTAATGACTTCTCAGCCATAGTTTTCCCCAGACTCTAATAATGCTAAATTTAGATCACAACAGATATTTTTTATTATATTCTCTGGCATCTTTGCACTACAACCATTGCCTTACATTAGCTGCACTTTTTTAGCTCCACTGCTTTTACTCCCATAGCTCTTTTTCCAAGACTGCTCTAACAACTAATTATGTGAGCTAACAGATAAGAAAAAAGTACTTATTTTTTTCAGACCCTCATGTGAATATAATCATATTGTTAAGTAGATTTTACCTACTTTCATCCACATATTTATTTTGAAAAGTAACTGAAATGGGATAGTTTAGTCTTCATTATCATACAGGATCAAAAACTTAAATACAGCAGATTTTTATTTTAGACTGGAAAATAAAATTTAAAAAAAGGCAAAAAACCCAGCAACAACAACCCAACATGGGAATAAGAAAACACTGGAAATCAAAAATACTCCATAGGCAAATGTAGTGAACCTTAGGAGTTTTTGACACATATTAAATTGTTAAAAAAAATTAAAAAAAGCTTGACCAAAACATTGTTTCCAATTTGTGGAATTAAGTCAGATGCAAAGAGCACTGAAGTCAAAGCTTCTTTTTGACATACTTCAAGGGGCTCTGAATTAGACTGTAAGTAATAACCTGCTTCAACTTTAGTTTCATGTTATTTTGTACATTTAAGCTATTCAACATCCACAATTCTTTGATAATGACAGTTACGCTTTCTTAGGAATGACTGATTTTTAGTCGACATCTGTGTTCCTTCCTAAACCTACCACAGTAAAAGAACTACTTTTCAGCTTGGTCTAATTGGACAATTTTTTTGAGAAAATTATGTAACACAGGCCCAGCATGGAATTCTTTTAACATGAGAGGCCTAAAAATAAGCAAAGTCTTCAGATTTTACAAGGTCCCCTGGGTGCTGTGGTGGGGGGAACAATCATCACTGATGACCTGTAGTAAGACCTGAGCCTACTCAAGCCCATAAACCTGTTGATGGACCTGTTCCCATTTCTCCTCTTCCCACCACAGCCATGCCTGACATGGACAAAGTCCCAGCCAGCACCCACAAGGACACCGTCCCCAAGTGAGGGGAGTGGGGCACGCAGAACTCACCAATTGTGAGGTCACGGGCACATCTCCAGGGAGACCTGAGGTATAACCGTTGCTGTACATCAACATTGCACTCAGAGCTGAGGACAGGATCCCGAGAGGGAGCTTGCCCAAGGCTGCTGAGCGAGTTTTGGTGTCTCTGAGGCATCTCTCTTCACTCAAGGAAGGATTGGAAGGCTTTGTCAGGAGGAGAAAGGCCGGCAGTGCTGTGGCACAGACCATCCAGGCATTCCTCCATACCCACAATGGTGCAGCAGAACGCTGCTAAGAAGCGTCCCCCTGGCAAGGAGCGAGGTGAGAGCCAAGTCTCCCTCCCCACAGATGGCAGAGGGGGAGCGGCCAAGAGCAGCAGAAAGGGGAAACAGGAGATCCACAGAATCACCCCAGAGTAGAGGCCCTCCTCTCATGGGCCAGAGGAGCCAGGCTGGGCTGTGGGCACCGGCACTTCCCCTGCCCTTTAGCCAGCCAGCAGGGCCTTGGGGACAATGCTGCAGGGACATTTCCTGAGCTCTACAAGGTGCTCACTCCCCCTGCCCCCTCTCTCTCTCCCCAATGCACACCGTGTCACCGGGCAGAAGCAGACGCAGAGAGCGGCAGCTGCCTCTCCGGACATGCCAGGCCGGACCAGGCTCGTCGCTGTTCATGGAGACAGCAAGCACAAGACTCGGGCAGCCAGAAAGGAAAACGCATCCGGCTCAACCGCGTGCCACTGCTGCGTGCTGAGACCAGCAGCCCCAGCACCGCCCCTCAGGCAGTGTCAGGGCAGTCCCAGGCCGTGGGGCTGGTCACCAGCAGCAGCAGCAGCTTGCCCTGCCGAAAGCAGGGCCTGAAGCGAGGCCACCCACGGGGAGACACGGAGCCTCAGGCACCCAAGACCCCACTGGCAAAGCGCCGCAGGTTGGAGGATGGTCCAGCCCCTCAGGAGGTGTCAGGGTGGTCCCAGGCCGTGGGGCTGGTCACCAGCAGCAGCTTGCCCTGCCGAAAGCAGGGCCTGAAGCGAGGCCACCCACGGGGAGACACGGATCCTCAGGCACCCAAGAGCCCACTGGCAAAGCGCCGCAGGTTGGAGGATGGTCCAGCCCAGAGTGCTGGTACCACCAGCCAGGTGGCATTGAGGCTGTCCCAGGAATCTCAGTCATCCAGGAAACAAACAGCCCCATACATACCCCCCTGGATCTTGCCCCGCTCCCAATCCGGGCCAATTCGTGTGAGGCACGTCTTGCGGCGGCAGCTGCGAGATAAAAAGCCCTACAGTCGGCCTGAAAACCAGGGCAGGACCAGACGAGCACCCACCCCTGTTGTTTGGCCCCCTCATCCCTCAAAATAAAGTTTTTTGGTTTGTTTGTTTGAACTGGGAGATGCCACATTCTTGTTTCCAGTCGTCTGCAGCTGATCTCCAAATAGGGGCCCCAAGCTCAGTGGGACAAGTGTGTGCCTTCAAGGACTCACCTGTCCCATGGCAACACCCAGTGTCACCATGTCCCCTGGTCTGGAGATACCAGCCCTGCTTCTGCCAGGGAAAAAACAGAACTGTGCAAAAGGAGCACGGGGATTTTGCAAGCATTCCTGGCTGAGGCAGCCTCAGTGGGAGGGCACAGCTCTGCCTGCTGCAGGTGCCCAGGAGGGAAAATCATGGATGCAGTAGGATTATTCCCCTCCCAACCCAGCCCAGGCACAGTTCAATCTACCACTGCTGCCACTGGGGTTGCACGTACCAGCCTGGAGAGTAACTGGAATAAGAGAGAGTAACTTCCCAGCATCAGTGCAGCTGATGCTGGGAAGGTAAAACTAAAGCCAGTCCCGCCCCCAGTAAAAATACACTGCACCTGAAAAAAAATAGCCAGCACCCTCCTGTTCTCTGCAAATGGGACCAAAAATTTCAAAAGCATTAAAAAAATTAACCAGGCTTTGGAGCAGTTACAGGTCAGACTACATGAGGCTGGAAAAGATTGTACAGGTGACAGTTCTCAGAGGAAAATTAGCAGGAAATCCCTTCTTTCTGCTATTAAAATCTCAGGCTGTTGCCATGAGACACTCAAGCCACAAGAAAAGTACTTCAGCACCAGCATCCAACTGAGCACCTGTTTGATCCACTTCAGTGGAAAGCCATCACTTTGCCAGCAGAATTCCTCCTCTGGGTTACACACAACATATTTTTTTCTATCTGGGAGTGCCACTGGATTTTTTTACCTAGCATTTAATATTAAATTGTGGAAGTATTTTAAATTAAAAGGGAATGAAAAGATGGACCCACGAGATGGGACAGGAGGAAGCCGGGCAGCCCTTTAAAGAGGGAGATGCTAAGCTGTACATCCAGGAGAGCTCCTCTGAGCACAGAGCAGCCACAGAGCACACCTGACCACAACATTTCTAGTTCACCTGTGTCCTTATAAATGGGAAAAGAACAAAACAGTGGCAGGAAAGGAGGCAGAAGTCAACTGTGAAAGTTTCATTCACAACACATGATTCTCTGCAAGAAGCACTGGAGAAGTGCATGGGGTAAGAGTTCTGCAAGTGCCAGGCTCTTTTGCAGCAGAAAAGGTCTAAAAAAATCAAAATTCTAGCAAGCAAAATAAATCCATCCTTTAGGGCTTGTAAATACTCCGATGAATCTCAGTTACTTTGGGACAAAAACAAACACAGGGCAAACTTTCCCAAGTATGGTTGCATGACAAAATTCCCATTTGTCTGCTCCTGTTTGTCGGAGAAGACAAGGTTACAAGCTGCCCAGCTCAAGAAGGAAAGGAGGATCTACACTTCCCTGTCATATTTTCCTACTGACAAAGGATTTAAGACAGAGAATTTGGGTAAATGGAAGGATAAGACTGGAGTACGGATGAAGTTTCACATCTAAGATACTTCATTTGCTAAAATAGAAGCACTTTTGTTGTACATGGATCTCCTTGCTAAACCTCTTTGTCTTCAAACTCCCTTCCTCCATGGCAGAACTGAGCAAGCTCCATGTGTCAGAGCTTCGAGTTAAAAGCTCTGTGATTAGTTAGTTTTAATGGATCCATTTCCAGTCCGTGGGGTTGCTGTCATGAGGAGCTCAGGTGGCTTTTTGTTGAGATCAAAATCAATGAGCCATTTGTCCCAGCTCCACCTGTCCTGAGGCAGCACTGGCTCCACTGTGCTATTTCTAATGAAAATTGAACCTCCTAAAGAAGCCAGGCCAAAATCACAAGAGAGTAGTCACAAAAATTAATTTCGGCAGTTTACTGGGTATTGATCTAACAGCTACCACCTTCCCAAAGTCCAGGCAACAGTTAACAAGGCTCTTTGCTCTGTAAACGGCCTTTCAATTGGTAGTGTTTCATACCCATGCAGAAAAACAAAAAGCCACTTCCACTGTAGAAACATGAGCTGCAGCTATGCAGTAAGTTGTGCTCAGTAGCTGACCTGCTGCTTTAGTTTTGGGGCAGGAGATACTGCCATAAAATTTCACAAGGAAACTATCAAGTATCTAAACTATGCAGCATTATGTTATTTTCTACCTCCAGTATTGCCAGCACATAGCTTAAGGAAGACAGGTATTTACCAGCCACCATAGATGAAAAAATTAGAATGAAAAATGTCTTTTAAGGAAATCAGAGTGATGGCCACCAGTCATTTTCCAGCTTTGCAGGATTTTGGTTCACAGTCAATCTAAACAAGCCTGCATATGTCTAGCAAGAAGGAAATCACAGAAACATTTCATAGATTGTAGCAGTTTGTTTGGGGGGGGGGGGTTCCTCGGGGAGTCCCCGGAGGGCCCCCTGGGCTGTGAGTTCGCTGGCAGCAGCAGGCACGCAAGGAGACTCCACACGGCTTCTGAGGGTGCTGATTAGATGAGGGTTTATTGGGGGTCCCAGCCCTGGGAGTAACATGGTTTCAGAGGGAGAAGGGGGAAAGGCAAAAGGAAGGGGGAGAGAGGGCGAGCCTAGGGGAGAGATGGGCCATGAGAGAATCTGGTCTTCCTCGCACAGCTTAAGAGGGAAATTCAAAGTGGGCACGAAATAACATTTGGGCCAATGGGATTGCAGATTCATGGGACTTCAGGGGAGGAACACAGGTTGGAATAAATCATACATTTTTGAGGGGTACATTTTCAAGATAGAGCATACCATTTGAATGAAATGCAACACCACAATAGATTAATATGATAGATGATAGATAGATAGATAGATAGATAGATAGATAGATAGATTGACAAGGAAAATAGAGATATATGAATGCACTTGCCTGTATAACTTTGTATAGAAAAGGATGGGGAAGTGAGAGGTTATTCTTTTCTACTCATGGGAAACTGTCTTTTTCCCAGAAAAATCAGCTTCCTTCTTCAGTGACCACCAGGGTATCTGAAGACCCCACCAAGAAGGCCCTGTGATGCCATTGGCCTGTGCATCCAGCAAGTCAAGAAAGTAAGGCCTGCCTCTTAATACTACAGTGGTGTTAAAGAGGTTTATTCTCGGTTTTTGGTACCAAGAGGAACAAACTGAAGCCACTTGCCATAAAATGCCTGCACAAGCACCAGTGCAAATCACAGACAAAGGAAGGATGAAGCCAAGGTGTCCCACAACCACAGCCCAAGCGGCCAGAGATCCTCCTTCAACCGTAGCTGCATTGAAGCCCCACTGACTGCCAAGAAGAAAAGCACCCTACTGAGAGCAAGCAAACTTAACCCTCTGGCAGGACACAAATTCAGAGGGAAAAAAATTTTAAAATCCCCACACCACCAGACACACTTCCCAGTGAGAAGGGTTGGAACACTCTGCCCCTCAGCACTTGCCCAGCAGGCAGGTTCCCAAAGGTGCTGGGAGCTAAGCTGTGCCCTGCGAGGGAACAGAGCCAGCCTCCCTTCAGTGGCAGAAGGCACGGCCTCAGCTGTAGCCCCGGGTGCCTGCGGTGGCCCAGGGCACGGCCATAGCTGTCAATGTGTTGGGCTGCAGCACAGGGCAGGCCGGAGCTCAGCAGCCTCAGCAGAGCCCAGGGCCGCGGCCCTTCCCTGCCGGGGCCCGAGCCTGGCCCGGCCCGGCCTGAGCAGCCCAGACTGGCCCAGGGGATGGGCTGCGCCCGCCCGCTGTGCCCACAGGCTGGGCCCAAGCCTTTGCAAGAGGCTTTCTCCCAGCTTGGCAAAACCTCGGCCAAGTGTCCCTGTGCTGTGCTGAGAAGAGTAAAAACCCTCTCAAATTTAACCCTGCTGCCCAACGCATGAGGGATCCCTGCACAACGTAGGAGAGGCCATCAATACTCCTTTGTGCCTCATGAGGGATCCCTGCACCCCTCAGCAGGGACACCAAAATATCCCTTTGAGCCTCTTCAGGTCCAGGCCCAGATGATGCCACGGAAGGAAATGTGCCCTCAGCCCAGGGACGCTCAGCATGGGCTCCCCCATCCCCTCGGGGCCCCGCCACTGGGCACAGCAGCCCCTGCCTGGCTCCTGCCTGCCCACACCGTGGGCATCCACGGCTGCTCCTGGGCATGGAGCTCAGTCAGTGCTGGTGCCGGGTGGGCTTTGTTGGTGCTACCACCCGGACATAGCTGTGAAAACTCTAATTCTTTATTTAAACATAAAATGTGGGACAAGCCCTGCCCTGCCAGGAAAGGGCTGCCCACCTTCAGTCCTGGCTGGGGAACAGGACCAGGGGGCTCAGGGGCAGAGGGTCTCGTTGAGGAGGGGTGGGTTTTGGGACGGCCGCATGGCGGGGATGCAGCCACGGCAGGGCAGATAGGGGCAGAAGGGAAGAGCTGGGATAAACTGCCAGGTTGTCATTGCCTCTGTTTTTAGGTTTGTCTTCTGAAGATACACGCGAGCACCTGTGAATAGAGGTGGTGGCTGAGGCCCCAGCTGCCAGTGGCACACAGGGACCCTCGTGCACAGCAGGGCCCAGAGCTGGCAAGGCTCCCCAGCATGGCTGGAGCTGCTGGCACAGCTGGGCCCAGCTGGACAGCTGCCCCTCAAGGCCCCGGCCAGCAGGGCACAGCTCTGGGCAGGGTCCCTGGCCAGGAGCGGGCCCCAGAGCGCCTCTGACATTCAAGGGCAACTTCGGCCCTGCTCTTTCTCCTCCCCACCTCCCTCTGCCTCTGCCCCGTGCCCCTGGGGCTGCTCTTGGCCAGGCAGCCTCAGTGGGAGCCAGCTCTGGCTGCAGACCCAGCAGGGCCCCAGGACAAGGCCCAGCAATTGAGAGGCCAATGGAAGCACTGGGTAGCAGCAGAACCCTCAGGAGAGTTATTTGGACTATCATGGACTAGCCACAACTCCACTGCAGCCTCAATGTGAATGTTCCCTGTCCACGTTAGACTTTCAAAAGAAGCTGTTGGAGGGGGAGAGCACAAAACACTCACTGTTTTCTGTTCCAAGAATACCAGATTCCAATGCAGCACAATATGAAGACAAGCTCCAAATAAAGCACGCCTGCCAGAAACCCTAGCCAGCAGCCTGTTCCCTGACAGAAACCACTTCCGAGGCCATCCTGGGCATTGGGAACAGGTCTTGTGGTGCCAGCTGCATCTGTGGGAGCAATGGGAAGCGTGAGCCCGTGCTGTGCTGCACTGCTGAGCTGGCAGCATGGTGAATACGGGCAGGACGTTCTCTGTTTCCCCCAGAGCTGGGGCCTGCAGGCACCTTGCCGGCCCTTGGCACAGGCTGTGCCAGCCAACAAAGCCCAGCAGGCCGGGAGGAGAGCCCGGGGGCAGCGCAGCTGCTTGGGCAGTGGCTGCTGCCAGGGACACGGGCCAAAGCCATCCCTGAGCAGCCACTGCCACCCCTGGCCCTCCCTGCCCCGTGACAGCTCCCCCAGCCCCAGGGGACAGGCTCAGACCCTGTCAGGACCCAGCGCAGCCCCTGCCCAGTCGGGGAGCCAGGGCTGGCTCTGGCCCTGGGCTGGCGGCAGGGCTCCCGCTCGGGGCTGCTCCTGTGCCTTGGGCCTCTGGGCACTCAGGGCCAGCTCTGCAGCAGCTGCAGCGCCAGGGACGTTGCTGCACCAGTCCCGTTTCCCCGGGGCTCTGAACCAGCTCCAGAGGCCTGGAAGCCGAGGCGCCTCCAGCTTTGGCTGCTGCCGGGCCGGGCAAGGGCAGGCCCTGGGGGAAGAGCTGCTGCCACACAGCCCCGGCCAGGGCTGAGCCCGGCACAGCAATTACCTGCTGTGCCTGTGCCCATGTCTGGCATCGCCTTCCTTCCTGCAGCTAGCGCTGCCAGTGAGCCACTGCTTCTCCCTGAGTGTTCCTCCTCCTGCAGAGCCTTTTGGTCCATCACTTGAAAAAGGAAAAAAGGGACAACTGGATCAAATGGAAACACTCCCCACTGGGGAGGTGGCACCTTCATGTGGCAATGCTTGTCAAAGTCACAGGTAAAGATCAGGAAACAGCCCAGGTAATTGGGGCTGGGCCAGTGCACTCCCTTGTGCAAACAGCTGCACCTCCTGATCTTCTCAGAGATTGGGAAATGGCAGGGGATCTCAGGCCCACAGTACAGTTGGGGCACCCTATCAGCTAATGCCAAATTCCATCCTGCAGAGGCTGGGGAGGAATTGCAGCCAGGCCAGGTTGGGAAACAGCCCTGCAGGGCGTGAAAGCAGCAGCGGGGCAGCGAGGCTGCCATGGATCCCTTCCCACTGTGCCGGGCACGGCGTGTCCAGATGTGCAGCCAAAGCCCCCGGCTGCTGAGTCCCAGGGGAAGCATGAGGGAAATGCACCCACCTTGTCCTCCGGGTGCTTCCTTCTGTGTTTCTCTCAGGAATTCATCTGCCTCATGAGACATTTTTGCTGCAGCATCTTGGGTCTTCCCTTTTGGAGGACCTTAAGAGAAAGTAGTTCCATTTCCCAGGAATGGGTCCCGCAAAAGCAGGGCTCAGCCTGTGGGGTCAGCAGGGACACACTACTCACCCCTGCCATGGGAGCTGGGTTGGGGCCAAGCATCCAGCCCTGGAGCTGGAGAAGTCCTCCCTGCAGACACACCTGTAACTCAACAGCCACAGAAGCTTCTGCCATCTCTGCTGATCTGCACGGGCACCACTGAGCCGCAGGAGTGGTGAGGGGATCGTGCAGGGCGCGGGCACACACGTGCATGGTTCTGTGCTGGCACCTGCAGCGCTGCCTCCCTGGCCCAGCTTTGGGCTCTGAGCTGGCAGCTCTCCCAGGGGAAAGGCCTTGACCTACCCTCAGCATCTCCCAGAGCCTCAGTCCTGGATGTGGGGCCTTCACCGGCAGGTTCAGCTGCAAAGAAAGGCAGGACAGAAGAGCTCCTGTGGCACTGCAGGAGATCCTCAGGCTGCCCACAAGGCTCAGCCCCGGGGCACAGCCCTGGGCCCGGCCCCTTCCCTCTCTGCTCTTCTCTTTGACTGCACAGAGCACGCGGAAGGACACACTGGCACAGCACACGGGAGGAGGACTGAAAGATCAATGCTCCTTCGTCCCACTGACAGCGATCCTGAGGGATCCCTCAGGGATCCAGAAGGGAGAAGGGAAAGATTCTCAGAATCCTTCAGCGTTTACATAATGTTAAGGGAAATGGTTTATAAATGAGCTTTTGTTGCATTGATCCTGATTATTCACTCAGGAAGGGCAGAATGAAAACTTGCCTCCAGCATCCTCCAGGAACTTCAAACCATCCTTCATCAGGACTTCCTGAAAACCCATGTCACGATTCCAGTCTAGAAGGGAGCAGAGATCAGAACCATATCTGTGGCATGCTGGGATGCCCGAATGCTACATGGAAAAGGGCACTGCAAGGGGGTCGTGTAAGGCTATGGGACCCAGATGGGAATGGACATGGCCAAAGCTGCACAGGGGCCTGGGGAGCTCTGGGCTGGCTCCTGATCACTCTCCACACTCTTTCCCTGCCCTCAGCAACACCCCTGGGAGGGGTGACTGGAGTAGCTCAGGGCCCCGGGGTTCTCTCCCTCAGACACAGAGGAAATCCTCTCTAAAACCCCGGCGAAAACTGCAGCAGGCAGTGACACAGTTATGCCTCCCTACCTCCTTCTGTCCCTCCTGCCCTCCTTCTGTGGGGAAACCCCCCAGATCCCAAGGGCAAACAGCCAGGCCCTCTCAGGACACACTGGAGCCTTCCTCTCCCCCTCTGTCCTTTCCCCACCATGGGCACCCCGTGCAGTCACTCCCAGGTTTCAGGACATGTCTCCCATGGAGGGACCCCAGCAGGACTGCTCAGGACCCGAGTGCCCTGAGCCTGCTCGGGATAATTCCCCTGGGCTGTGCCGCTCTAGTCCAGGCTGTGCCTGCACTGCCAAGCAGCAGAGAGGGCAGCTCAAGCCTCAGCAGGGCTCAGGCCCAGAGGCACAGCAATTACCTCCTGTGCCTGTGCCTGGCATGGCCTCCCTTCCTTCAACAGATGCTGGCACGGAACCACTTCCTCCGGGAAATGGTTCCATCTGCACAGGCTCTCCTTTCATTTCTGGAGAAGGAAAAGGGACAGCTGGATCAGATGGAAACATTCCTCATTGGGAATGAGCCATGGATCCCATCCTGCTGTGCCGGGAACCATGCGTTCAGATGTGCTGCCAAAGCCCCCGGCTGCTGAGTCCCAGGGGAATCATGAGGCAAATGCACCCACCTTGTCCTCCCTGCAGCATTTTCTTCAGCACTTGCCTCATCTGTTTGGATGGTTCCAGGGATATCTTCTCTGTTGTGTCTTGCATCTTCCTCTTCGGAGGAACTTAGAGAAAAATATTTCCATTTCCCAGGAATGGATCCCACAAAAGCAGTGCTCAACTTGTGGGGTCAGCAGGGACACACTACTCACCCCTGCCATGCAGACTGGTCTTGTTGGCAATAACCACCAACGTACGTATGAATCTCCTCCCTGTAGACACACCTGTAACTCAACAGCCACAGAAGCTTCTGCCATCTCTGCTGATCTGCACGGGCACCACTGAGCCGCAGCAGTGGTGAGGGGATCGTGCAGGGCGCGGGTACACACGTGCATGGTTCTGTGCTGGCACCTGCAGCACTGCCCCCCTGGCCCAGCTTTGGGCTCTGAGCTGGCAGCTCTCCCAGGGGAAAGGCCTTGACCTACCCTCAGCATCTCCCAGAGCCTCAGTCCTGGATGTGGGACCTTCACCGGCAGGTTCAGCTGCAAAGAAAGGCAGGACAGAAGAGCTCCTGTGGCACTGCAGGAGATCCTCAGGCTGCCCACAAGGCTCAGCCCCGGGGCACAGCCCTGGGCCCGGCCCCTTCCCTCTCTGCTCTTCTCTGTGACTGCACAGAGCACACGGAAGGGCACACTGGCACAGCACTCAGGAGGAAGATTGAAAGCTAAATGCTCCTTCCTCCCACTGACAGTGATCCTGTGGGAGCCCTCAGGCCTCCAGAAGGGAGCAGGGCAAGGTTTCCAGATTCTTTTAATCTTAAGATTATATTAAGGGAAATGGTTTATAAGTGAGCTTCTGTTGCACTGACCCTGATTATTCACTAAGGAAAGGCAGAATGAAAACTTGCCTCCAGCATCCTCCAGGAACTTCAAACCATCATTCATCAGGATTTCCTGAGAACCCACGTCACGATTCCAGTCTAGAAGGGAGCACAGATCAGAACCATTTCCATGGTGTGCTGGGATCCCCATCTGCCACAGGGAACTGGGCAATGCAGGGGTGTTGGGTAAGGCTGTGGGAGCCAGATGTGAATGGACATGGCTAAAGCTGCACAGGGGCCTGTGGAGCTCTGGGCTGGCTCCTGCTCACTCTCCAACCTCTTTGCAGGCCCTTTGCAACATCTCCGGAGGGGTGGCTGGAGTAGCCCAGGGCCCGTGGGGTCTCTCTCCCTCCCACAGAGGAAACCCTCCCTAAAGTCCTGGGCAAAACCATCCCCAGCGCTTCCCAGGGAGCAGGGAGCGCTGTGCCGGGAAAGGGCAGCCAGGCTGTCGGCTCACCTGCTCGCCGCGCTTGCAGCGGAGCAGCCTGGGCAGCCCTGGCAGGCAGGGCCACGGCCAGGAGCAGCAGGAGTAGGAGGCGCAGAGCAAGGGCCATGGTGCCTTGTCCTCCCCCACTCCCGCAGCTCTTGCTGCCACCGCTGTCCTGACACCGCTGTCCCAAGGTCAGCACCGCTGCTGCCACCGCCGCTGATGCTGCAACAGTTGTGCTCAGGGACTGACTGCTGCCTCCTTGTGCTGCTCTGCAACCACGGGGTCTGGCACCTCTGTGACCTCAGGGCCTGCTGAGAGCTCAGCCTGCTGTGACCCCAGAGCCCTTCTGTGACCTCATGGCCTCAGCTGTACCCCCAGAGTGTGCGCCCATCCGCATGAATGGACTGCCCTGATTGTAAATGGTTTGCTTCATCAAAGGCCATTGCTCAGCAAAACCTTTCTTTTGCCTGCTGACATTGCTGGTCAGGCTGTGTCCCTCAAGATGCTCTTATTGTTGCAGTTCAAATTTATTTTATTGATTCCATTTCAAGTCTTGTTTAAGGGCTCTGTTGTGCCCCATTTTTTCCTGACTTGGTTCACCTGTGGGTTTTACCCTCCCTCCAAACTGTCCCTCGTGCACTTCCCCACCCCTTGTTCCAGCTCTTTCCCTGCCTGTCAAGGCAACCCAACACCTTGGTTCCCAAATCTTTGGGCAATCCATGACTGCAATTCCCCTTTGGAATTCCCCTACTCCTGGAAGCCCCATTGGCCCTTGTGACCCATCCTCTCCACCCTCCTACCCCAATTGGCCCCAGACACTTGATGTAATCCCCTCACTCCTCTCCTGAGCATTCCCTATTGGTTCATTGTTTGCATCCACCCCATGACTTGTATTTGTACAAAACCCCTTGGGCAGTACAGCTAGGGGCTTCTCATCCTGTTCTCTTCGCCTGGACTAAGGTGTTCCTTGCGGAACCTGAAGACAGGGAGCCTCCTCCTTTCTCCTGTGCTTCGTCCCTGTCGTGGCTTGTGTCTGGCACTGGAGAGCAAGTGGCACTAAAGGCTCTGCCTCTGGTAAATGCCCATAGCGAGGCAGTTCCCGACTCCTGCCGTAGTGCCGGAGTTGTAAGAGCTAGCCCAGGTTCCAGCACTCACTTCACTAATGTACCGAATGCCCCTTCTTCAGTGCCTGCTCTGGTGCTCTGCCATCTCACACAGCAGAGTGTGATTCACATACTGCAGCCCAGAGTCAGGTTGTTGCAACATTGAAATGGGTGTGGTTGGCAGGATGGCTGGGCATAAATCACTACAGAACTAAAGCAAATGCATGCACGGTCCCAGGCTGGACTTGAATAGGCACAGGAATTATGGAAAGATGAGGACAAGATAGCAGAGAACAATGGAAACACCAGCTGAAAAGGAGGACATGCTAAAGGAGTTATTTGTGCACATTTGGGGCTATATTTTTCTTGGGTGCAAAACAAAATCAAAAGCTCATAAATGCCCAAAAGATGAGAACTGTGTGTGGTAAATAGATATGATTCATGCTGACAAATTTGAAAGAGTAATCAATATTAATAAAGTAATTAATATTTGGAAATAATAAAACATTTAAAGGTGTAATGCCAAGCAAGAAAGGGAATGGAGGGTTTATCCCTCTCCCCACCGCTTTCCTGCAGCTGTTCAGAACAGGAAGAAGCAAGAGATAACAATGACTGAATTTAGTTGGAACAGAGGAGAATTTGGTTGGACACTGGGAAAATGTTGATTATATGAGATCCACTGCTTTAATGTTAGAACACAATATTGGCTTATACTGTAGCAGCTTGGTGCGCATGTGTAATCCAAAAGGTGAACTCCAGGACGTGGAGGAAGAGGAGAGGCTTTCCTCAAAGAAGATCCCCAAAGAGTGGTACAACTTACTTAAAGAAGTGTGGAGCATGAGTGGTAAATGTGATGATGAGGGCGGTGATACAAGTGTGACGAATCGAAAATGGGAGGAGATGGTAATGACATACAGCATAAAAAGGGGAATTTTGTCTTGACAAGCTAGTCCGTGAGGTGACGGGGGGTCCAAAAGCCCTGCACTCCATACCCCACGCATACCCCGCATGGTTAGTTTTGCTTATACGCTATTATCAGGACCAAATTATTTGTACTTTAAACCAAATTATATAGTCAGTGTTTCGAGTTTATTCAATTGTATATATATTAAGCTACATAATTAAAATTGCGGTTTTATTTAATTTTGTTTGGGTTTGTTTTTTTGGTTTTTTTGATTGGAAAATTTGGCAAATATAACATGTGGAATGTCCTCCACAGCAGAGTGTCAGACCTCTGGATCTTTTTAAACAATTTTATCAAGGTGGAACTGTGGCAGCTTCAGCTGGTGCCTCTGGAGGACCTTGAACAAAGAACCCCTGAGCTTTTCTACCCTTCCAGGTGAAGTGTGATAGTCTGGGGTCTTGCTGCTGTGTCCAAGTGCCAGGCCACTGGCTGGCACCACAGGTCCCCAGACCCTCTGCTGAGGCATCCCTCTCTTAGAGTCAAGTTTAGTCTGTCACATTTGGCTTTTCTCTCTGATCCACCGCCAGGACCAAAGATCACACGGTCCTGAGGATGTAAAAATGCCTGTTCCTTCTGGAACATTGCTGTTGTGTGACAGCCGTGCAGGCAGAGCGGGCAGCTGTAGGGATACTGACTCGTTTCCCTGGTGCCAGCCGTGCTGCATCCATCGAGCTGCTGGGTGTTGGTGCTCGCTGGGACGCGGCCCGGCCCGGCACCACGGGAGTTAGGAAGGGTCTTGAAGGAATCCCCACGCGTTAAAGCAGACGATTTAGCCGGGGATTTTAAGTTGTTTCTCAGTTAACCTTGTAAAAGGCCAAAACAAGTCTCCTATGAATTCTGTCCCTGTCAAGTTCAGTTCTGCCCCGAAATCCCCTCAGCATTCTCAGGGCAGTGGCAGGAGCCGGGTGCTGGCCCGTAGCCCCGCTGGCCGGGGAGAGCATGGCCCAGAGCGAGCCCCTGCTGCCCGGGATGGCCACAGGCCTGGGGGAGCCTGGCGGGCAACGCCAGGGCCCTGTCCAGGGCTCCTGGGGCTCCTCTGGCATCTGTTCCGTCCCCTCGAGTGCTGAGCGGTGCCCGTCCTGCGGGGCTGTCTGTGCCCGGCCCCAAAAGAGGCAGGGCCGGGGCTGTGGCCCCTGGGCTGGCGGTGCCGCCTGCCCGGCACTCAGCACTGCCCGTGCTGTGCCGATGCAGCGTGACCCGGCGGGGCAGCTCCGCCTCGGCGCCTCGCCACCGCCATCCCGGCACGGCGGCTGGCCCTGGGCCGCGGCAGCCCCGAGCCGCACGGGCCCGGGAGGGACTGCCGGAGCTCCCCGTCCCCTGCGTGCCTCAGCAGACACTCCAGCCCCACTGCGTGCAGCAGGAGGGACACAAAGCACCTGCACGCTTACGAGAGTCCACAGCCCTTTCTACATGTGAAATGAGACCCCAGAACCCCGACATGTGCCTCAGGAGAGATCCCAGCACCCTGCACACCTTGGGAGAGATCCCAAACCCTCTGCATGCCTCACACAGGATTCCAAATCCCTTGCATGATTTGAAGTGGACCCCAGTGCCCTCCATGCCTCAGAGGAAACCTAAAATATTCCTGGGTGTGTCACAAGGGACCCCACTCCCTCGTGCACCTTAGGGGGACTCCAAAGCCCCCATGTGCCCTACAGGGAAGTCCAGGCCAGCTACGCCGAGTGTTTTGACCTGGAAAACAAGCCTGGTTGGACCTGGGTTGTTGTGTCTCTGGGGCTGCTCACCAGCCCTATCGGACCCTGAGGCTACACAGCCCTTCCCTTCCCTTCCCTTCCCTTCCCTTCCCTTCCCTTCCCTTCCCTTCCCTTCCCTTCCCTTCCCTTCCCTTCCCTTCCCTTCCCTTCCCTTCCCTTCCCTTCCCTTCCCTTCCCTTCCCTTCCCTTCCCTTCCCTTCCCTTCCCTTCCCTTCCCTTCCCTTCCCTTCCCTTCCCTTCCCTTCCCTTCCCTTCCCTTCCCTTCCCTTCCCTTCCTTCTGGCCCTGGCTGAGAGCAGCAGACCCTGTGCAGCACCCTGCATTGGTGATGGCCCATCAATTAGGTCCTATCCAGTGTGTGTTAATTAGGGAGGAGCTTTGTTTTGCCTGCTGACATTGCCGGTCAGGCTGTGTCCCTGGAGATACTCTTGATGGCTTCCCTCTTTTCCTGGCCATGGCACTGGAGGAGGCCTGGGCCCAGATGATCCCACGGAAGGAAATGTCCCTCAGCCCAGGGACGATCAGCATGGGCTGCCCCATCCCCTCGGGGCCCCACCGCTGGTCACAGTGAAGCGATCTGCAGAATAAATAGACTCCACTGTCACCCTGGTTTTTAATGTTCTGTCCTGGATTAGGGTCAATCTGGGAGAAGACCTCCAAAGGAGGCCCTCCCAGAAAGCAACCCCACATGGCCCCTTCCCCCCAGCAGGTCGGGAAGGATTCCTTGGAGAGAAGTGGAAAGAACCTGTTTATTTGACAGGCAAAACACCCCCAGCACACAAAATGAACAATAGCAGATGACAATGCTTTTACCCATCTGAAAAGGATGACAAATTCAGAAAGTCTTTCCTGGCAGTAGTGGCTCTGCTGTCGCTCCCTCCGGCGCTGGGGATAGCTGCTGCAGCCACAGGATGCAAACTCTCGGTGTTTCCCAGGTCCCAGTCTGGAGCAGGTGTGAGTGGTTCGAAAAAGGGAAAGGAAAAACAGTCCAGGGAAAAATCTGGACTGCTTAGCTAAACTGACTAACAAGCAGAAGCCAAAAAGCAAAAGCAAAGCGGGAGCACAGCAGAAGCAAGAGCAAAGCAAGCAACAGAAAGCAAAGCAAAAAGCAAAAGCTGCACTATGTACTGCGCCGTCTGTCTGTCCTGCCAGCCGTGGGGGAGCAGGCTGATAACAAACCAAAACAAACCTTGCTCTTCAGCACCAGTCGTGAAGGCACAGTACGTAATATCCAGCATTAACAGAACACACGACTGGGGATGCAAGCATCATAACCTCACCCTAGGACAAGTTCTTCTAAGCCTTCTGATGTTTACATTCTTGTAGCAAACTTTCTCACGCATTTTATGCAAATAACTTATTGTTATGCATTCTTTTCTGCAGGAGGAGAAATTTGATGGACTGTTGGTTTGCCCAGTGTCATTGGAGAGGTGGCACTTTCACCCTCCAATCCACTGTCACTTTTGGAAATCTGTAAATGTTGGAGTCAGAAATTCAACTGCCCTCTTTTTTACCTTGGAGAGATGCATGTCTGTGTTGTTTTATTTCATGTCCTATAGCGACACTCCACAACCTGATGTAGTTATGATGTGGGTATGCGTGTCAGGGCCTGGCACAGGCGAGATGGCTCTCGTGAAAACTTGTGCCCCGAGCCCTGGTCCGAGCCACATCTTTGTTCACAAACATGTTCCATATGCAATGCATTACACAATCTCTTCATGCACATTCAACCCCTGGCCCCGCCTGTCCTCCCCTCACATGGCGATGAGATCCACGCCCTTCTGGGCACGCGTTGTTTCCTGTGGTGGTCACACTGGGGTCTTTGGTGGTCTCTGAGGCCGAAGGCTGTGGTCTTCCTCATGACTGAACTTTTGAACTTTTCTCCTTTGTGCGTGCACTGTGGTCCCCTGGTGCTTATCTGAGTATGTCTGTTGGATGGATCAGCTTGGAGACAGAGGAGCTCCTTAGTCTAGGCTTCTGGCATTCCCTGGTCTTCTCCTGGTGTTATGAGTAAAAAAGTGATCTGTAGCTATGATATTTTATTAAAAATCCTTTCCTAGGATTTTTCCCCTCCTGAGGAGCTGAGGGCCTCAGGAAAGAAATGTAAACAATAACGATCTGCTGCTGTTGAATGCAACTTCCATTGCATCCAGGTGCATCTTCCATTGGTCCATGTGGATTGTTTTCACTTGATGACCAATCACAGCCAACTGTGTTGAGCCTGTGAGCAGTCACAAGATTTTTGTTATGCATTCTATTCTATTATTCTTCTTTGTAGCCTTCTGGTCATTTTTTCCTCTCTGTTCTTTTAGTATAGTTTTAATGTACTATTTTAATAGAATATATAATAAATCAGCCTTCTGAAATGGAGTCAAGCCTCGTGTCTCCACACCTGGTGTGTTCGCCCCCACAAATTATCCTTTTTTTTTTTAAGGCTGCAAAGTTAAACAGGTTGGGCCAGGTGCTGAGAGTTGAAATGTTGACTATTTGTTGTTGCTAGCTTCATGTTGCAATCACCTCTTATTAATAGTTTTTCTTCAATTACCTGTTAATGGTTAGAAATCAAGCGCAGTTGTCCCCCTGCTGCTTCCCAGGAGCCTGAAGGTAGCAGGGGGAGGTGACATCAGAGCTAGTATGCAGATGAGAATGCATTTCACCAAATTTTGCAATTTTCCAGGAAAAAAACTCCTAAAAACAAGAAGCCAACATGGAATAAAGAAACCTAAGTAATGTCTAAAGGTGAGGAACTTAATCCTTAGTATCTGCTAAGATCCTTTTTACTTTTCACCCTAACTTGAAAGGATGTCAGCTAGAAAGAGGATCTGGAATGTTAGACCAAAAAAGCGGAATTCCCACTACTCCCTCGAGGACGGAAGCCCCAGCTCTGCCTGCATAACAGCGGGCACAGCTGCATCATCCTCCTCCTCCGTGCCACTCCTGGGAGCAGCGGGGGTGCGGGCGACCTGTCGTTTCCCACAACCTGAGCTGAATGTTTTTAATAAAGGCCTTAAAAAGGAGAAAGATCTCCTGCCCTGTTTATGACACTGGTATTGTCCTTCATAGCAAGAAGCTTCAGAAATTTGCATTTTTCTATGCCCTTTGTACCATGGCAGAGGTTTCTTAAGTAAAAGGTTAAAATTCAACACATAATTCTACAATTTAAAATTTAAATGCTTAGTCCATATATTGCTAATTTAATTGAACCCCCCAAAACCTCCATTTCAACAGCAGCCCCTGCCTGGCTTCTGCCTGCCCACACCGTGGGCATCCACGGCTCCTCCTGGGCATGGAGCTCAGTCAGTGCTGGGGCTGGGTGGGCTTTGCTGCTGCTGCCACCTGGACACTGGGGTGACCGCTTGTCCTGGGTTGTAGTGTAAAGATGTATTCTAATGCCATCCTCAAGAGCTGCTGAAACCAGGAGGGGCATTGTTTCTTCCTTATCTCCTGTTAATGGGCCCATCAATTGTAGCAGGCACAAGGCCTGCAAGGCCCTGGAGATCAGAAGCCTGAGCTAGGAAATACCAAAGTCAGCATGACTAAGGTTTTTAGAAGCCCCTCTCTTCCGCCTTTGGGACCCTGTTATCTCTCTGTATATTCATAGGTCACTTTTTCCCCTGACCCTTACTATTGGACAGTTTTCAATCCCCCTATAAGGTATAAAAACCCCTAGCTCTGCCCGGTTCGGCAGAGGAGAGCTGTCCCTGGAACCTTCGCGGAGACCCCAATAAAAGAACCCTGCGGAACCCACACAGCGCTGCTCTCTCTCTCTCTGCGTCTGCTGCGGCGATACCCAGGGCGACGGTCCCAGGCGAGCTAAAAGAGCTGAAATCACTAAAGAGCTGACTGCAAATCACTATAGCTGCCTGGGCTGCCTGAACCCCCCGCTGGGCGATCCCGGACCCTCGTTGAGCTATCCTGGACAACCGGCCTCCCCGCTGGGCTTCTGCCCCTGGGGGCCATAGCTGGCGCCCCGAACATAGCCGACGCCCGAACAGCGAGGGGCCCCTGGACGGACATCTGAACCGCCGTGATAGCCTGGCCGCGGAACTGAATGCCGGACCTGGCATTTCAGAGGAGCAGCATTTCTTCGTGAAATTGTCACTGCCTCCGCTCGCCAGAGATCCTGGAAGGAGAAGCTCTCCGTTTTAGAAGGACTCTTCTGAAAAGGAGGTCAGCCGACCCGCACCCCGACATCTGGGCACGCGAGTGTCCGTGGAGGCTGACGAGCAGACGACCCCCAGCAGAACTTTGACCCACAACAGGCTGAAAAAGTGTAAGTTTAACACAGCCTCTCTTGCGCGCAAAAATATTTTTTCCTTGGGTCCTTTTTTTTGGGTTTTTTCTTTTTTTTTCTCTTTTTTCTGCTGGTGGGAACTGAAACATGGGATCAAAGCTTAGTAAGCGATCCCAGAACGAGAGAGATTTATATTCCCTAATCCTAGAAATCCTATCTTCTAACAACTTTTCTTTTTCTAAAGGTAACCTTTCAAAAACTAACCTGAAACGTTTTATAAAATGGATTCTCTGCCACTTCCCAGATACTAATACACAGACTATTACCTTAGACTCCTTTTGGGATACAATTGGGACCACGATATATAAGTTTCAAACTAACCAAGACTTTTCTGTAACCCAGTTTTTACCTATGTTCCACGCTATCACTAAAGCTGTAGAAAAAACTAACAAAAAGATTTTAACCTCAGGGCTAACTTCTGTCGAACGAAACGAAAAGTTCTTATCTCACTTAACAGAAGCGCCTATTTCAAATGCTAATGGAGGAGATAACACCCCCTCCACCCTGGATTCCAGCACTCCGCTGGGTCCTAGTGTCCCGCCATCTGCGCCGCAACCCCCCGACCCCAGGGCGCCCACGGCCCCTGCCCACCCCCTCTTCCCCCCCGCCTTCCCCTCGGGAGCCACATCCTGCGCGCCTCCTTGCTCTGTGTTATCTCCGAGAGCATCTGCGCCAGTTCCCGCCGGGACCGACCCAAACCCCACCCCTCCCCCTGCTCCCCCCGACCCTGCTGGGGCCCCCCCCCACCCCCCTTGCCGTCCCTCCTGTCCCTGCCGCGTCCGCCCCCACTCCCTCCCCCGCCCTCGCCCCCCCCGCTACCATCGCGTCTTTCCCTGCCCCCGGCACCGTCCCTGCTGCGGCAGGGGATCAGCCCGCCTGCGTCTCCGCGCCCCCCCCCACCATCGCGCTTTTGCCTGCCGCCGGAATTGTATCCGCCGCACCCTCCCTCAGTCCCGCCGCCTCCTACATCCCGCACCCCCCCTGCCCCCATACCCTCGCTGTGCAACCCCATACCCACGCTCCGCAGCCCCCGGTCGGGACCCCCCAGACTTCCTTCAGTTCTGTCCCCCTTCCCCACGCCCCCCAGTCCTGTGCCTGCTGTATCACGCATTGCACGGCCACCCCGCCATGTGCCACGTGTAGCCACGTCCTGCCATGTGCTGCCTTATACCCTGCCCAGCCACATGCACCTCTGCCAAATGGTGCTCCAGCCAGCCATAAGAAACATAAGGCAAGGCCTGATAGCTCTCACTTCTCGTCATCTGATGACAGCAGTGACAGCGATTCTGATTTGGAAATAGAATATGTAGATCCTTGGGCAAAAATAAAAATGGAAGCCACACAGGCAGGGGACTGGCAATTAGCTCAGAGAATTACTGCCTTTCCAGTAGAATATAAGAAGGGAAAAAAAGGAGGTGCCACTAATAGAAAGACATGGGAACCTATTACAAATAAAGAACTTGTGCAATTAAGAAATACAGCCACAGAACATGGTAGAAGTTCACATATTTTTAGAAATTTCCTAGAGGCTACGTTCTCAGCACATGTTCTGGTACCCCACGATATTAAAAATATTGCCCAGTGCCTCCTTTCTCCCGCCGAGTACATGCTTTGGGAAAGGCATTGGAAAAAGCAATTAAAAACATTATCAGATAACTATGCTGCAGATGCTGATAAGCCAAATTTTACACTCGAACAGCTGGCTGGTGAAGGGGATTTGCAGAAACCCTCTGACCAAGCTGATACTTTACCTAAGGCAACATTACAAGACGTGGCTATAGCAGCAAAAACCTCCTTACTTCTCACCCCAGATGATTCTACCCCCACCCAATATTTTTCTACTATCAAACAAGGAATAGATGAAAGCTTTATCAAATTTGTGGATAGAATTAAGGATGCTCTGGAAAAACAGATAGAGAGCACAGAGGCAAGAAAAGAACTGTTGTGTAAACTTGCCATGAGTAATGCGAATGAAAAATGTAAAGCAATTCTGAGAGCCTTACCCATAGACACAGAACCTACCATAGAGCAAATGCTGGAAAGCTGCACACGCCACCTGTCCACTGAAGACACAGTGGCCCAAGCAGTAACTAAGGGTATTGCAGAAGGAGTTTCTAGTGCATATGCAGTAATAGCTTCTAAAGACCAGGTCCGCTGCTACCACTGCGGAGATTTTGGACATTTTATAAAGGACTGTCCAGAGAGGTCACCTCCCAGGTACCCTCGCAATTTCCACCAAAGGCCCCAGAATCAGCAGTACTATCAGCAGCGTCCGGGAAACTTCCATCGGAGCGTGGTGGGGCCCCACGCAAGGACACCAAATCAAAGGCCATCCAGACCCAGTCACGCACCATCCCAGGAGATTCCAGACCACATGAGGAGGATCCAACACACGGAGCGATACCAAAGGGAACGCGCCGTCAGCTGGTAACTGCACTGTCCATTGACTTTAAAAATGACAATGTTTATCGTGTTCCCACAGGCAAACGTGGGCCAAAAGGAGGTCCTTCTAACATCCTAGTTATAGGTGATTCTCTCCATACCCCAAAGGAAATATTTGTTGTTCCAGAAGTACAAACAGTGCACCCGGGACAAGAAATCTTTGTCCAGGTGTACTGCACAGACTTACCATATTTTCTTCCAAAGGGCACCCCATTTGCACAGGCCTTTCTACTCCCTAAGAATCACAGGGAACAGCTTCCTCTCAACCCCACAGCAATGTGGATACAAGTTGTGGGACCGAGTAAGCCTGTCATCGAGTGCGGTCTTACCTGCAGAGGAGAGAAGTTCCACCTACCAGGAATGCTGGACACCGGTGCAGACGTGACCATCATCGCCCGCTCAGAATGGCCAGCACACTGGGAGCTACAACCTGTGGCAGGCATGATCACAGGGATCAGTGGAGCTACAGTTTCCATGCGGAGCAAGAACAACATCCTCGTCGAAGGGCCTGAAGGCAAGTTGGCAACCATCCGCCCATTCGTGGTAAGGGCCCCCATCACCTTGTATGGACGGGACATTTTATGTCAGTGGGGAGCCTCCCTACGTATTCCCAGTCCGGATTTCTAATTGGGGCCACTGAGGAGCGCGCACTGCCAGACACTCCTCGTCTCACCTGGAAATGCCATGACCCGATCTGGATCGAGCAGTGGCCCCTTTCTAAAGTCAAACTGCGCGCACTACATGCCCTTGTGGATGAACAGCTCGCCAAAGGCCACATCGTAGAGACCACCAGCCCTTGGAACTCTCCAGTCTTCGTACTACAAAAGCCTGGAACGGACAGGTGGAGGCTCCTCCACGATCTTCGCAAAATCAACGAGGTCATCGAGGACATGGGTCCCCTCCAGCCTGGCCTGCCCTCACCATCGATGCTGCCTAGAGACTGGACACTTGCTATCATTGATATTAAAGACTGTTTCTTCAGCATCCCGCTGCATCCCCAGGACGCTCCACGGTTTGCCTTCTCCGTTCCCTCTCTTAACAGAGAGGCTCCACTCAAGAGATATCACTGGCGTTTTCTTCCTCAAGGACTTAGATGCAATCCCAGTATATGCCAGTGGTATGTTGCTCACATCCTGTCTCCTGTTCGGAACCTATTCCCAGGTGCGATCATCCATCACTATATGGACGATATTCTGGTCTGTGCACCAGAAAAAACGTACTTGGACAAAGCAGTTAAAAAGACTATTGAAACCATAGAAAAGGCAGGATTTGAGATCCGTGAGGACAAAATACAGTACACCAACCCATGGACTTACCTTGGACTCCAGATCCGGGAACGGACCATCGTTCCCCAGCAGCTCGCCATCCGAGACGACCCAAAAACCCTGAGAGACTTACACAGTCTGTGCGGATCCATCAACTGGGTACGTCCACTGCTAGGAATTACAACAGAGGACCTCGCTCCACTGTTCAGCCTTCTCCGGGGCAAGGAGAATCTGGACTCTCCATGCACTCTAACACCAGAGGCCCGAGATGCCATTACCAAGGTCCAGGAAGCCCTGTCTTCATGCAAAGCTCATCGCTTTGAGCCCAGCCTGCCTTTCCAGTTCGTCATTCTGGGAAAAGCACCTAGGTTCTATGGACTGATTTTCCAATGGGACACTCAACTTCGAGACCCTTTACTAATACTGGAATGGATCTTTACAAATAACCAACCCACAAAGACAATTACCACCTTCCAAGAAATTATGGCACATTTAATAAAAAAGGCTAGAACTCGCCTCCGTTCCCTTGCAGGGTGTGAGTTCACATGCATATATTTGCCAATGACCACTGGGGATCTGGAACATTTGCTCCAGACCAATGAGAGTCTCCAGTATGCCTTAGACAGCTATACAGGCCAAATTTCAGTGCATATCCCAAAACATAAGCTTTTTAATCGTGATGTAACATTTCATCTGACTCCAAAATTAGTCCAAAGTAGGACACCTCTCAAAGCTCTAACCGTCTTTACAGATGGCTCAGGGTCATCCCACAAGTCGGTAATGACATGGAGGGACCCTAAGACCCAAAATTGGGAATCTGACATAAAAATAGTAGAGGGATCTCCACAGATTGCGGAGTTAGCAGCTGTTGTCAGAGCCTTTGAGAAATTCAAAGACGAACCTTTTAATCTGGTCACAGATTCAGCTTATGTTGCTGGCATAGCTATGAGAGCAGAACATGCTCTTCTCAAAGAGGTTTCCAATCCAAAGTTATACCAATTGATTTCTACATTAACACGCTTAATTTCCCACAGAAAACAACCTTACTATATAATGCATGTGAGGTCACACACTGACCTCCCAGGTTTCATTGCAGAAGGGAACAGGAAAGCAGACACCTTAGCCATGGCAATAGAGACTGCTAATGTCCCTAACATCTTTGCCCAGGCAAAGTTGTCACACTCATTTTTTCATCAAAATGTGCCTGCCCTGATCAGAATGTTCAAGCTTTCAAAAGATCAGGCAAAAGCTATTGTTGCCACATGCCCGAACTGTCAAAACTACCAGATACCATCCGTGGGGACGGGAGTCAATCCCCGAGGTTTAAACAGCTGCCAGCTGTGGCAGACAGATGTAACCCACTTTGCACCTTTTGGAAGGTCAAAGTACGTGCATGTATCGGTTGATACGTTCTCAGGAGCAGTATTTGCATCAACACATACAGGAGAAACTGCGCAGCACACCATAAAACATTTTCTCCTCGCATTTGCAACCCTGGGAGTACCAAAGGAGATCAAAACAGACAATGGACCTGCCTATACCTCTCGTAAGTTAAAAGAGTTCTTCAGTGAGTGGGGAATACAACACAAGACAGGTATACCTGCAAACCCCACAGGACAATCCATCGTGGAAAGGACACACCAAACTCTCAAAAGAGTCCTCAATCAGCAACAGAGAGGAACAAAAATCACCTCTCCAGTTGAAAGACTTTGCAAAGCTCTCTATGTCATCAACTTCCTGAACTGTACAACCTCAGAGCCTGATCCACCAATACTTCGCCACTTTGCAAATACCACCCAAGCAAAGCTCACAGAGAAACCACCTGTGCTGGTGAAGGACCCAGAAACACATAAAGTCTCTGGACCTTTCGAACTCATCACGTGGGGAAGAGGATACGCGTGTGTTCTACTACCATCTGGTCCAAGATGGTACCCAGGGAAAAACATAAAACCATACCTAGGCACTGCAAATACCACTTCCACAAGCAGTGACAAGAATCCTCCTGAGTCAAACACAAGACCTCCTCAAAACCAGACCAGCTCGGCCTGGAGACGAAGACGTCGCCAAACATCCACAAGTGGAGGAGACGACTGTCCCATCACACAGCAGCAGACAAACCAGAAAGCTGAACAACATTCTGTGGCATCAAGCCCTAGGCCAGGCACAGCCTGAAAACAAACTGTTCTCTGAATAAGATGTTATTACCCTTTTTACCCTAAAAACCCTATTATCCCTTTTATCTACCCTTACCAAAAGCCTCTAACCTTTTACCCACTCCCCCACCCTTAGTACCATAGAAAAAAACAAAAAAAAAAAAAAAAAACCAGTAAAAAACTAAAAATAAAGGGGGGAGGTGGGAGGAACAGAGGAAAGAAGCAAGAAAGGAACCCTAACCCTCCCCTCCTACCATAAAAATAACAAATTTTGCTTATATTCCCTATCAGAAGCCCCATTCCTGCCCAAAGATGAAAAATATCTCCGTTGGTGCTGTCCTCACTGCTGCCTGGATGTTCCTCACCGTGCCTTGTGCCGTCGGTTGGATCGGCCCACAGCCGAGCCATAATGTCTGGGTAACCTTAGCAAGAACATTAAAACAGGATAACATGTGCTTATCCATGGGGAGCGTTGATAACCCACTTTCCACATGTCTAGTAGGAATTCCTTTCGTAGCCGATGACTGGCCCGCCTATAATTCAGAGCTTCTCCGCACCACAGGTAAGCGACCCCACCAGGTAGAAACTTGGGACGAGTGGACAAAAATACTGCCCAATGCTCTTGAGGAACCTCAAGAATTGGACCTATTGGGGTCCTCTAAGGCCACCTTCTGTGTCAAATTTTACTTTAGACGTCCAAAGAATAATTTGCCTGAAATTGATCTGAACAAAAACACATACCGAAAAGACATATCACCAATTAACAAAGCCTACAACCCTCACGATTGGTGTAATTACACTGCTCGTGTGATCTCTGTGTCCTCTCTCCATCCCAAAGTTCTACCCAAGGGAACGTTTCTCATCTGTGGTGACAGAGTATGGGCTGGGATCCCCTCACGACTCCAGGGAGGTCCCTGTACCCTAGGAAAACTTTCCACCCTTACTCCAAATATCACCTTGTTGCACAATTGGAAAAAAGAGAGCGAGTTAAAACGCCACAAAAGGTCCTACACAGCATTTGATGAAAATTGCGATCCCAAATTATACGATTGGAACAAACCTAAAAAGATAGCGGTCTCTATATTCCTACCATGGGTAGCTGCAGCTAAGGCCCTGGGTGACATAAATCACCTTGGGTGCTGGCTCAGTAAGCAAGCTAACGCTACTTCTGCTGCCCTGAGCGATCTCTTAAAGGAAGAAGAAACCACAAGACATGCCTCACTCCAAAATCGAGCAGCAATTGACTTCCTGCTGCTTGCCCACGGACATGGCTGCGAGGACTTCGAAGGGATGTGCTGCTTCAATCTCTCTTCACGCTCGGAATCCATCCACGCCAACATCCAGAAACTGAAGGGACTTGTGAAGGACTTAAAAATAGAACAGACCCCAGACTGGGTCAATGACCTCTTCGGTCAATGGGGATTAACGGGATGGGTTGCATCTTTGGTTAAGGGAATGTTGTGGATTTTTCTTGTAATTGTCATCGTGTTACTTATGTTCTCATGCCTTGTCCACTGTTTTAAAAGAACCATAGGGAACGCCTTTTTTCTAAATACAGAAAGTGGAGTTGTAGCAGGCACAAGGCCTGCAAGGCCCTGGAGATCAGAAGCCTGAGCTAGGAAATACCAAAGTCAGCATGACTAAGGTTTTTAGAAGCCCCTCTCTTCCGCCTTTGGGACCCTGTTATCTCTCTGTATATTCATAGGTCACTTTTTCCCCTGACCCTTACTATTGGACAGTTTTCAATCCCCCTATAATGTATAAAAACCCCTAGCTCTGCCCGGTTCGGCAGAGGAGAGCTGTCCCTGGAACCTTCGCGGAGACCCCAATAAAAGAACCCTGCGGAACCCACACAGCGCTGCTCTCTCTCTCTCTGCGTCTGCTGCGGCGATACCCAGGGCGACGGTCCCAGGCGAGCTAAAAGAGCTGAAATCACTAAAGAGCTGACTGCAAATCACTATAGCTGCCTGGGCTGCCTGAACCCCCCGCTGGGCGATCCCGGACCCTCGTTGAGCTATCCTGGACAACCGGCCTCCCCGCTGGGCTTCTGCCCCTGGGGGCCATAATCAATGTCTTGCCACATGACTCAGAGATAACTCCCTCCCAGAGCCATTTCTGTTTAGTGGCTAATCAAGAACCCATGAGGCAGAATGATATCAGCCCACTGTGAGATGCTCTGCCCATGGGGGAGGAGCTAAGCATCCCCAGCTGGATATAATCTGGGTTTTGGGACACAACAAGCAGTCTTTCCACTGGATTCCCAGAGGAACCGCTGCCCCTACCCACTGCTTTTCCAGAGGATGAGAGCTACCAGATTGTTTCTACAGGATCACCACTTCCACAAGTCCATTTCATCTGGACTGCTACCACCACCCTAACTAGCAGGGTGTCAGGCGGCTGTATTCTGACCCTGTCAGTGGTTTTTCTTTTGTATTATTGCCTGTGTTTTGGGTTTTTTTCC
Source organism: Passer domesticus (assembly GCF_036417665.1). NCBI lineage: Eukaryota > Metazoa > Chordata > Aves > Passeriformes > Passeridae > Passer > Passer domesticus. The sequence goes on along the minus strand of NC_087482.1, from coordinate 4,063,531 downwards.
CTTTTCCTAATAAACTGTATTTCTGACTTGGACCCTCTCACTGGTTTTGCTTTCAAACTAGGACACAAATCCATCTCTTTATTTGAACACAGAGGAATGGGCCATTGCCTACCCTGCAAGCGGGAGTTGGTGCGGGTAGGAGGGTGGGGGTGGGGTGGGGTGTCATCTTCAGTGTTGCCTAGAGGGCCAGGCCAGGGGGCTCAGGGGCAGAGGAAGGGATGTGTTGGTCTCAGGAGGTGCTGGAAGGTGCTGGGCTGGTCCTGGGGTCCCTAGAGGAACTCGGGTTGGTTGGGATGGGACAGACGGAGAGAAAAAAAAAAGATGAAGGCAGCTTGGGGAGGCCCATGAGGAGAGCAGGTGGCAGTGGGATCTACGGGGCAATAAGAGGCTTCTGTGTACACGGTTGTTCTGGGGTCCTCTTCACAGAAGACTTGAGAGGGCTGTCCAGGCCCTTACTGCTGCTGGAGGAGCTGCTCACGCTGTCTGGGTGTGAGGTGCAGCCACCGTCTTCCAACTTCTGTCCTGAGGTGTTCCTGTGCAGAGAGGAGGTGGCTGAGGCCCCAGCTGCCAGTGGCACACAGGGACCCTCATGCACAGCAGGGCCCAGAGCTGGCAAGGCTCCCCAGCACGGCTGGAGCTGCTGGCACAGCCGGGCCCAGCTGGACAGCTGCCCCTCAAGGCCCCGGCCAGCAGGGCACGGCTCTGGGCAGGGTCCCTGGCCAGGAGCGGGCCCCAGAGCGCCACTGCCTTTCAAGGGCAACCTCGGCCCTGCTCTTTCTCCTCCCCACCTCCCTCTGCCTCTGCCCTGTGCCCCTGGGGCTGCTCTTGGCCAGGCAGCCTCAGTGGGAGCCAGCTCTGGCTGCAGCCCCAGCGGGGCCCCCAGGACAAGGCCCAGCAATTGAGAGGCCAATGGAAGCACTGGGCAGCAGCAGAACCCTCAGCAGAGTTCTTTGGACAACCATGGACTGGCCACAACCCCACTGCAGTCTCAATGGGAATGTTCCCTGACCACGTTAGACTTTCAAAAGAAGCTGTTGGAGGGGGAGAGCAACAAAACACTCACTGTTTTGTCTTCCAGGAATACCCGATTCCTAAGCAGCACAACATGAAGACAAGCTCCAAACAAAGGACGCCTTCCAGTAACCTTAGCCAGCAGCCTGTTCCCTGACAGAAACCCCTTCCGAGGCCATCCAGGGCATTGGGAACTGGACTTGTGGTACTGGCTGCATCTGTGGGAGCAATGGGGAGCGTGAGCCCGTGCTGTGCTGCACTGCTGAGCTGGCAGCACGCTGGATACGGGCAGGACGTCCTCTGTTTCCCCCAGAGCTGGGGCCTGCAGGCACCTTGCCGGCCCTTGGCACAGGCTGTGCCAGCCAACAAAGCCCAGCAGGCCGGGAGGAGAGCCCGGGGGCAGCGCAGCTGCTTGGGCAGTGGCTGCTGCCAGGGACACGGGCCAAAGCCATCCCTGAGCAGCCACTGCCAGCCCTGGCCCTCCCTGCCCCGTGACAGCTCCCCCAGCCCCAGGGGACAGGCTCAGGCCCTGTCAGGAGCCAGCGCAGCCCCTGCCCAGTCGGGAGCCAGGGCTGGCTCTGGCCCTGGGCTGGCAGCAGGGCTCCCGCTCGGGGCTGCTCCTGTGCCTTGGGCCTCTGGGCACTCAGGGCCAGCTCCGCAGCAGCTGCAGCGCCAGGGACGTTGCTGCACCAGTCCCGTTTCCCCGGGGCTCTGAACCAGCTCCAGAGGCCTGGAAGCCGAGGTGCCTCCAGCTTTGGCTGCTGCCCGGCCGGGCAAGTGCAGCCCTGGGGGAAGAGCTGCTGCCACACAGCCCCGGCCAGGCCTGAGTCCCGCACAGCAATTACCTGCTGTGCCTGTGCCCGTGTCTGGCATCGCCTTCCTTTCTGCTGCAGGGGCTGCCAATGAGCCACTGCTTCTCCCTGAGTGTTCCTCCTCCTGAACAGCCTTTTGGTCCATCACTTGAAAAAGGAAAAAAGGGACAACTGGCTTAAATGGAAATATTCTCCACTGGGGAGGTGGCATCCTCAGGAGGCAATGCTTGTCTAAGTCACAGGTAAAGATCAGGAAAAAGCCCCGGTAATTGGGGCTGGGCCAGTGCACTCCCTTGTGCAAACAGCTGCACCGCCTGATCTTCTCAGAGACTGGGGAATGGCAGGGGATCTCAGGCCCACAGTAGAGTTGGGGCAATCTATCAGCTAATGCCAAATTCCATACTGCAGAGGCTGGGCAGAAGCTGCAGCCAGGCCAGGCTGGGAAACAGCCCTGCAGGGCGTGAAAGCAGCAGCGGGGCAGCGAGGCTGCCATGGATCCCTTCCCGCTGTGCCGGGCATGGCATGTCCAGATTTGCAGCCAAAGGCCCCGGCTGCTGAGTCCCAGGGGAAGCATGAGGGAAATGCACCCACCTTGTCTTGTCTGCAGGGGTTCCTTCAGCTCTTGCCTCATCTGTTTGGATGGTTCCAGGGACATCTTATCTGTTGTATCTTGGATTTTCCCTGCTGGAGTACCTTAGAGAAAAATATTTCCATTTCCCAGGAATGGATCCCAGAAAAGCAGGGCTCAGCCTGTGGGGTCAGCAGGGACACACTACTCACCACTGTGATGGGAGCTGGGCTTGAGTGCAGCATCCAAGGTAGGAGCTGGAGAAGTCCTCCCTGTAGACACATCTGTAACACAACAGCCACAGAAGCTTCTGTCACCTGGTTCCTACCCGCTTGTCTACAATTCTTCCTTGGTGGCATGCTGAGAACATACCTGCAGAAGGCTCCAAGGGCTTCAAAACTTTATTCATCCAAGCTGATGGAGAAGCCTTCCCAGGCTAGAACGGAGCACAGATGAGAACACTTTCCAGGGTGTGCTGGGATCCCCATCTGCCTCAGGGAACTGGGCACTGCAAGGCGGTCGGCTAAGGCCATGGGAGCCAGATGTGAATAGACATGGCCAAAGGTGCACAGGGCCCTGGGGAGCTCTGGGCTGGCTCCTGGTCACTCTCCACACTCTTTCCCTGCCCTCAGCAACATCCCTGGGAGGGGTGGCTGGAGCAGCACAGGGCCCCCGGGTTCTCTCCCTCAGACACAGAGGAAATCCTCTCTAAAACCCCGGGGAAAACTGCAGCAGGCAGTGCCACAGCTATCCATCCCTCCCTCTGTCCCTCCTGCCCTCCTTCTGTGGGGACAGCTCCCAGATCCCAAGGGCAAACAGCCAGGCCCTCTCAGGACACACTGGAGCCTTGCTCTCCCCCTCTGTCCTTTCCCCACCGTGGGCACCCCGTGCAGTCGCTGCCAGGTTTCAGGACATGTCTCCCATGGAGGGACCCCAGCAGGACTGCTCAGGACCCGAGTGCCCTGAGCCTGCTCGGGATAATTCCCCTGGGCTGTGCTGCTCTAGTCCAGGCTGTCCCTGCACTGCAAGGCAGCAGAGAGAGCAGCTCAAGCCTCAGCAGGGCTCAGGCCCAGAGGCACAGCAATTACCTCCTGGGCCTGTGCCTGGCATTGCCTCTCTTCCTGCAGCAGAGGCTGGCATGGAACCCCTGCTTCCTCCGGGAAACGCCGCCTTATGCCCAGCCTCTGCATCCACTTCTGGAGAAAGGAAGAGGGACAGCTGGATCAGGTGGGGCTGTTCCCCACTGGGGAGGTGGCGCCTTCCGGAGGGAATGCTTGTCAAAGACATGGCTAAGAATCAGGAAATCCCTATAAACATTTTGGGAAGGCCAGGGCCCTCCCTTCTCCAAACTGGTGCCCTTTCTGTTCTACCCGGCGACTGGAAAATTGCAGGGGATTTCAGGCCTGTGGTGCAATTAGGCGGCCTGTCAGCTGATGCCAAATGCCTTCCTGCAGGGGCTGGGCACAAGCTGTAGCCAGGCCAGGCTGGGAAGCAGCCCTGGAGGGCGTCAAAGCAGCAGCGGGGCAGCGAGGCTGCCATGGATCCCTTCCCACTGTGCCAGGCACGGCGTGTCCAGATGTGCAGCCAAAGCCCCCAGATGTTGAGTCCCAGGGGAAGCATGAGGGAAATGCACCCACCTTCTCCTGCCTGCTGCATTTCCTTCAGCATTTGCCTCATGTTTTCGGATGGATCATGGGGTTTCTGGTGTGCTGTAGCTTGGTCCTTCCCTCTCGGAGGACCTTAGAGCAACAGAATTCCATTTCCCAGGAACAGATCCCACAAAAGCAAGGCTCAGCCTGTGGGGTCAGCAGGGACACACTACTCACCTCTGTGATGGTTGCCAGGCTTCTGTGTAGGAATCAGCAAAGGAGCTGGAGAAGTCCTCCCTGCAGACACACCTGTAACTCAACAGCCACAGAAGCTTCTGCCATCTCTGCTGATCTGCACGGGCACCACTGAGCCACAGGAGGGGTGAGGGAATCACACAGGGCGAGGGCACACACGTGCATGGTTCTGTGCTGGCACCTGCAGCGCTGCCCCCCTGGCCCAGCTTTGGGCTCTGAGCTGGCAGCTCTCCCAGGGGAAAGGCCTTGACCTACCCTCAGCATCTCCCAGAGGCTCCGTCCTGGACGTGGCTTGGGAAGCTGCACCACCTTCACCAGCAGGTTCAGCTGCAAAGAAAGACAGGACAGAAGACCTGTAAATCCACCAATAGAAACACCAGCCAAACCTCACTAAAAAGTCACCACTACTCCTTGAAGTAAAATAGACTGATGCATGTTAATACCTAAGCTTGTAAGCTGTAAAACCCATTGTTATGAGAAGTAAAATATTTTATTTTAAACTGTATTATTCATGAGGTTGTTTTAGGTGAACTGAATATTTAAGGTGTGATATGCAAATTTATTTCAAAAAATAAAATATTTTAGTGCTTTTGTTATAACAGACAAAAGAAATAGAAGTAAAAGCTAATGAAACACTGTAAAGAATATATTAGAACAATAATATGATTCGTGAAAAATCGGGAAAAAAAAGTATATAAGATACAAACCAGATTTAAGTTCCAAGAAACACTAAAAGTAACATTAAATCAGATAGGATATAACAAAAGCCGTTAGATATTTAATAAGGATCAAATTAAAATAAAGGAAAACAGCCAAGTATAGCTGAAAGAAAGAGAAGTGTACAGACTAATTACAACTTTAGTGCTAAAATGTCAAAGAAATAAAACTATAACAATTAGAAATAAGCAGATGCTATCCTAAATCCTGAAAAACAATTTAAAAGGCTCTTATAAATCTTATGAAGTAAATACTGAGAATGAGACGAAGGACACCAGTGACTAGATCCCAAGGTGTAAGCTCTGCTACCAAGAAGATACACATCTTGGCCCTTTGGCTGCAACCCAAAGGGGCTTTGAGAGAGCTAGAGTGTTAAAACTGCAGAGGATTATTGTCACTGTATCAGTCATCCAAGCCCAAAAAGAATGAGCCATATGCACACTCCCAAGTTAGTGTAGTACGCTATAATTTTAACAAATTCAGAAGGTGCACTATGAGTAGTAAAAGACACTGGAATAAAGAAAATGTGAAATAGAGCAAAAAGAATAAAATGGCAAAATTTGTAAGCAATATATTAAAACTTTTTGTTCTGGAAGAGATAGAGAAGAAATAAATCCTGAGAGTAGAATAAAGCAAATTGCTCAAGAATTAGAAAACAAGAACATGAGACAGTTATAAAGACACATTTTAGCAGGCAACATAAGAAAACATGAAAAACTTATTTTACAAATATTACCAGCCTTAAACGACTATGGAGTCAAAATATATCTAAAGTACAATAAGCACATGCATTGATATAAAAAAATATAATTGACAATCCAAAGAAAAGAAATTAAAGATTTAGAATAGTCTACCTTATGAGAAGAGCTGTTAATTTTATACCCTGACTAGTAGTATGAAAGCGTAGTTGTTAAGTTTTAGAAATACTAAACATAAAATTAGAAAATAAGTAAGCTTTGTCAAAGTGTATCCTAAAAGTACAAATTTAATAAATTAATAGAGAAAGGGAGGGATTCTGATAGACTGTATGCACAAATTCATGCTCAGACTACAGTAATCTCGCCTAATGAAAATCCTAGCATAACAAAGGAGGCTTCAGGGCAATCAACATGCACCAAAATCCTAGCCTGAATATTCGTCCCCAGAAATGCTGATTCCAGAAGATTATTTCTCTGACCAAACCTCAGCAATGTGCATTCAATTTGCATCATCTATAAGATAAATGTGTGCCTCCTAGAATGCATATTGCAGGAGATTTTCCTCTAACAAAGTGAATTTTTTACCAGTTTTGGGGAAACTCTCAGCAAGAGCTGCAGCAAGAAAGGAAAAAATACATGAATATGCAAAAAGGATAAAAACAACCATAAGAAAGCAGAAAAACTCCTACCCTCCACACCGCTTGGAGCTTGGAAATGGACAAAAAAGACTTTGAGAGAGCTGTCCCTTCGTGATGCACAGGGGAGAGAAATGCCCCACCTGTCTCACCTGACGCTGTTAGCCTGGTTCAGGGCCAATCTGATATTTGCTTCTAGATTTTCTACGAATTAATTTTAATTATGGAATAAGTTCTCCTTATTAATCAAAAAAAGCTAATTCATTTAAAACATGCGGGACTCCTGGAACCCTCATCAGGCACCCCAAAATATCCCTGTGTGCCTCTTCAGGTCCAGGCCCAGATGATCCCACAGAAGGAAATGTGCCCTCAGCCCAGGGATGCTCAGCATGGGCTCCCCCATCCCCTCGGGGCCCCGCCGCTGGGCACAGCAGCCCCTGCCTGGCTCCTGCCTGCCCACACCGTGGCCATCCACGGCTGCTCCTGGGCATGGAGCTCAGCCACTGCTGGTGCCGGGTGGGCTTTGCTGCTGCTACCACCCGGACATAACTGTGAAAACTCCAACTCTTTATTTGAATATAAAATGTGGGCCACGCCCTGCCCTGCCAGGCAAGGGCTGCCCACCTTCAGTCCTGGCCGAGGAACAGGACCAGGGGGCTCAGGGGCAGAGGTTCTCATTGAGGAGCGGTGGGTTTTGGGATGGCCTCGTGACACTGCTGCAGCCATGGCAGGGCAGATAGGGGCAGAAGTGGAGAGCTGAGGTCATGGCTCAAATTCTCGCTGCCTGCGTTGTTAGGCTGGTCTTCTGGAGATGGAGAGGAGCACGTGTGAAGAGAAGAGGTGGCTGAGGCCCCAGCTGCCAGTGGCACACAGGGACCCTCCTGCACAGCTGGGCCCAGTCCTGGCCTCCACGGCTGCTCCTGGACATGGAGCTCAGGCAGTGCTGCTGCCAGGTGGGCTTTGCTGGTGCTACCTCCCAGGCATTCGCGTGACAACTGCATCTCTTTATTGCAGCAGAAGAGCTGATTTGGGAAGTGCTGTGCTGCCCCATTTCTTCAGCCCCACTAGCTGCCCACACCCACAGTGGCACTGGGCCGCCCCCAGAAAACTGTCGAATCTGGGCTGTGGCTGCAGGGCACAGCTGCTCTACAGCACAGGTGGACTGCCTTGGGGGTAGGACTGCACTGAGGGTAGGGACAAGGAACAGGGTGAGGTCTGCTCTATGATTTCCAAAGGTGATTATTCTACAGACCATCAGGGGCAGGCCAACACTGCACTAAAGGCATACACCAACTTACAAACTTGGCAGGGTCCCAGGGGAGGATCCAATCTTTAGCCAATTGGGAGAAACTGAGGGTGGAACACCAGGCGGGGAATACAAGGTTTAAACCAATTGGGGATTACAGGGGAGGAGAAGAACTTAAACAAACCAATGGGGTTCCGAAGGATACAAAATTGATAGGAAAATTTCAAGAGCAAGGGGCAGGCTTGGAGAGGGACTGACATGCAATGGGAGGAGGAACAGTGAACAAAAGGGCAGGTCTTTGGGGAAATGGACAAGTGGAGCAAAACCAACACATGGGGTAAAGGAGCAAGCCCTTGGTAATAAAATATGCTATAACAATAGAAAATAAGGGGAGGGGTATAAAACTGACTGCTAGGACCGAATTACAATCAAAGACATGAACTGCAGTGCCGAAACTCTGAGTTGAGGTTCAGTTGAGCACTTCCAAATAATTTCCTGGCAGAAACAGATAGCCAGACTTGCCCTTATCACATGCAAACAGAGGGTTCCCCAACAGCAACCCATTCTGAGGCTCTTCTGGGAATGGGAAACACGTGTTGTGGTGCCGGCCGCATCTGTGGGAGCAATGGGGAGCGTGAGCCCGTGCTGTGCTGCACTGCTGAGCTGGCAGCACGGTGGATACGGGCAGGACGTTCTCTGTTTCCCCCAGAGCTGGGGCCTGCAGGCACCTTGCCGGCCCTTGGCACAGGCTGTGCCAGCCAACAAAGCCCAGCAGGCCGGGAGGAGAGCCCGGGGGCAGCGCAGCTGCTTGGGCAGTGGCTGCTGCCAGGGACACGGGCCAAAGCCATCCCTGAGCAGCCACTGCCACCCCTGGCCCTCCCTAACAAATTCTAGGTTACATCTGTGAATTGCATGCTACACTTTCCTTCATGTTTTTCCCAATACCAGGACATTTCTATGTATAGTAATGCACTTGAGAATCTCTGATTATTTTCAGGTTTTATTTTCTTTTTTTTTTTTTTTTTTAGTTGAGACAGATGAAACAGCCTTATTGGTCTTAGTTTTGGCAGGTCTGTTTTTTTTCTTTGCATGATGGTTTACTTATTATCTACATTTAAGCTTGTTTTTATTTATGGGTTTTTTGTTCCCCAAGCAATTATTTTGACAGTCTTTTGTTCACTTCTTACTTAATGTTCCATAGATGAATAGTTTGGACTCTCTTTTTATAGTAATATGAAGATCTGAGAAAGCTCTATTTTTAATTTTGATAACATTCTCTCTCCCCGCTCCTAGCTTTCACAATGATCGTTTTTGAAACATCACTGAGGATAGACAGAGTTATTTGGGAAATAACCAATAGGCTTGGCTTAACCTGGGTATTGGATTATTATTTTCAGTGCTATAAACCTACATTGCTTCAAGGTTCACACCACGGTCCTGATTTGTGGCTCAATGCATGGATGACTGAATTAAAAGAATGTTTGTGAGGCAGCTGAAGAGCTTAGACCTCAGAGATTAAAATTCCTGGGAGGAGGAGGTGGAGGAAGAAAGGATAAAATCCTGATTCAAAGGGTTTTTTCTCACTTCTAGTATGCCAGAAGTATGGTAGACTACACCTGTATTCAAATGGCATTTACTTACAGAACAACTCTCTACAGTGTCAGACTCCAGGAGAAATGACTCAACACTTTGCCTCCCAATGCATCAGCTTTAATTCTAGTGAGAGGTAGGCCTTAATTACAGTCCGATTAGAGCAAATCAACAAAGCAGTCTTGCCATTGTGAGAGTGGCAAGAGGAATTTGCTTGTGAACAGATGAATATGTCCCACTCAGTAATGAACAAAATTTGCCCTGACTTGGAAGAAAGTAGACAAGGAGCAATGCAGTATTTGGGTTTTATTCAGGGATAAATGGGGCAAGAAGCTGTAACAACTTACCTGTTTTACAGAACACAAGTACTGATATGGCCAATAATGAACCCACATGAAGGGATCTTCAGGACATTCCTTTATTTCTCTAACCAGGAATGGGCAGCAAAATGCTGGCATTTATATGAGCTGGAAGCCGTGTTGCTCTCCTTTTTCTCCTTGAGCACACTGTGTGTTATTTGCAGACTTCACTGTCCAGCCCATCAATCCTCTCATGGCCAATTGCTAAATGGCACAAGTACCAAAATACAGGTGCCAGCACAATCAGCCCAGCACTAATGAAGCACTGCTTTGATGGTGCACAGGAGCACAGAATGGCTTGGGTTGGAAGGGACATTTAAAGGCCATCTTGTCCCAATGCCCTGCAATGAGCAGGGGACACCTTGAACTAGGTCAGGTTGCTCAGAGCAGGAGCTTGAATGTCTGCAGGGATGGATGTCCAGCTCTCTGGGCAACCTGTGCCAGGGTTTCAAAAGCAATAGTGTAAAATATGTGCTTCTTTCATCTAGTCTGAATTGACCATCTTTTAGATTAAAACCATTCCCTCTCGGTCTGGTCACAAAAGGCTCTACTAAAAATTCAGTCCCGTCTCTTTACAAGCCCCCAGAAGACACTGAAAGGCAGCAATCAGGTCTCTCTGGAGTCTTCTCTCTTCCAGGCTGAACACTGCCAGCTCTCCCAGCCTGTGTCTCCAAAGCAGAAGGGCTCCAGCCCTCAGAGCATTTTGTCCCTCCTCTGGACTAGATCTCACGGGACCATGTCCTTCCTTTCTTGGGGACCCAGAGCAGGATGCAGTACTCTGTCGTGGGAGAGATCGAGACACTACAAGGCAACACAGTCCATTTCCAGAAGGCTTCAAACCCTGTTTTTATTCTAGCCTGCATGCTTTTTCTGCATTCTTACAAAGCTCTTAAATTTATACTTTACTCATTGGTCACGAGATACAAACAAAATACTCATTGAAATAGGGAGTTGCAGGTTTCTCTTATTTATCCTTCTTTCTTTCTTGGTTTCTATGTCAACAACCTTGGCAGAAAATTCTTTCAGGGGTTAGCATGGATCCTCTTATCAAACTTCTCGATGGCTCACAGAGGTCACTGTAAAACCTCTTCCACAGTACTCCAGGTGGGGTCTCACCAGAGCAGAGAGGTGGAATCACCTCCTTCAACCTGCTGGGCACTCTCCCTTGGATGCACATGGCTGCCTCATGTCCAGGCTCTCTTCTAGCAGCAACCCCAAGTCCTTGGTGGAGCTGCTCTCCATCCCTTCATGCCCCAGCCTGTGAGATCAGCTGAGCTGGCACTGTGTCACAGCCCTTGGGCAGAGCAGCTGGGCAGGATGAGCTCACTCCCGAAGAAGGCAGATCCAGCTCCCGAAACAACTGCACCCTGGCCATGAGCTCACAGCAGGCTCTGAGGTGCCAGAGGTGCCAGAGCCCCGTGGTTGCACAGCAGCACAAGGACCCAGCAGTCAGTCCCTGAGCACAACTGTTGCGGCAGCAGCGGCGGTGGCAGCAGCGGTGCTGACGTTGGGACAGCGGTGTCGGGACAGCGGTGGCAGCAAGAGCTGCGGGACTGGCAGAGGGCAAGGCAGCATGGCCCTTGCTCTGCGCCTCCTACTCCTGCTGCTCCTGGCCGAGGCCCTGCCTGCCAGGGCTGCCCAGGCTGCTCCGCTGCAAGCGCGGGGAGCAGGTGAGCCGGCAGCCTGGCTGCCCTTTCCCGGGAGAGCGCTCCCTGCTCCCTGGGAAGCGCTGGGGATGGTTTTGCCCAGGGCTTTGGGGAGGGTTTCCTCTGTGGGAGGGAGGGAGGGAGGGAGGGAGACCCCAGGGGCCTGGGGCTTCCTCAGTTTCCACTCCAAGGATGTTCCACAGAGCTAGGAAATAGTATGGAGAGTGACTGGGGCAAGGCCATAGCTCCCCAGCCCCTGGTACTGCTTTGGTCATGGTCATTGACATCTGGCTCCCATGGCCTTATCTGACCCATCCTCATGAAGAGGAACTACCTTTCTCTAATGTCCTCGAAGAGACAAGACCCAAGATACAGAAGACAAAAAATCCCTGGAGGCAGCCAAACATCTGGACCAGATGATGAGTGCACAGGTGAGACGCCATGGTCAGTGCATTTCCCTCCCTTGGTCAGTGCATTTCCCTCCCTTTCAGTGCCCAGATCCCTAAGGCACAAGGAAATTCCGGTACACCATGGAAACACTTCTGATCTGTGCTCCCTTCTAGGTGAGGGTGCTGGGATGGCTTATCCAGGAGCGGGGATGGAAGATGATTTGGAGCCCTTGGGAATTTCTGCAGGTTAGTTCACCAGTTTCCCTCAGAGAATAATTATTGTAAGCCTGGAAGAAAAAGGTGACAGAAGCTTCTCTGGCTGTTGAGTTCCAGGTGTGTCTGCAGGGAGGACTTTTCAAGCCCCAGGGCTGGATGCTGCACACAATCCCAGCTCCCATGGCAGGGGTGAGTAGTGTGTCCCTGCTGATACCGCAGGCTGAGTCCTATTTTTGTGGGATCCATCCACACGAACTGGAAGTACTTTTAAGGTCCTCCAACAGGCAGTACCAAAGAGGAGACAGTAAGTTCCTGGAGTCAGGAAAACATCTGGGCCAGATGCTGAGTGACCTGGAGAGATGCTGTGGTGGGTGCATTTCCCTCGTGCTTCCCCTGGGACTCAGCAGCCAGGGCCTTTGGCTGCACATCTGGACACGCCGTGCCCGGCACAGTGGGAAGGGATCCATGGCAGCCTCGCTGCCCCGCTGCTGCTTTGACGCCCTGCAGGGCTGCTTCCCAGCCTGGCCTGGCTGCAGCTTCTGCCCAGCCCCTGCAGGAAGGCATTTGGCATCTGCTGACACGGTGCCCAAACTGCACCATAGGCCATGCCCACCCTGAGATCCTCTACAATTTCCCAGTCTCCAGGCAGATCAGGAGGGTTGGTGCTTTGGAGAAGGCAGGGGCCTGTCCAATCCCAAAAGCTCATCTGATTTCCTCATCCTTGTCCATGACATTCACCAGTGTTAGCTTCTGAAGAAGACACCTCCCCAATGGGGAACTGTCCCATCTGATCCATCTGTCCCTTTCCTTTCTCCAGCGATTACCCAAAACTTGGCACAGAAGGTGGCTGATCCAGGAAGAAGCAGTGGCTCAGTGGCAGCCTCTTCTGCAGGAGAACAGGCAGTTCCAGGCACTGGCACAGCAGGTGATGCCTCCAGTGTCTCCTGAGAGGGCCTGAGCCTGTCCCCCGGGGCTGGGGGAGCTGTGACGGGGCAGGGAGGTCCAGGGGTGGCAGTGGCTGCTCAGGGATGGCTTTGGCCCGTGTCCCTGGCAGCAGCCACTGCCCAAGCAGCTGCGCTGCCCCCGGGCTCTCCTCCCGGCCTGCTGGGCTTTGTTGGCTGGCACAGCCTGTGCCAAGGGCCGGCAAGGTGCCTGCAGGCCCCAGCTCTGGGGGAAACAGAGAACGTCCTGCCCGTATCCACCGTGCTGCCAGCTCAGCAGTGCAGCACAGCAGGGGCTCACGCTCCCCATTGCTCCCACAGATGCAGCCGGCACCACAACACGTGTTCCCGATGCCCAGAAGGGCCTCGGAAGGGGCTTCTGTAAGGAAGCAGGGTGCTGGGCAGGGTTAATGGCAGGCCTGCTTTTTTTGGAGTTTATCTTCATCTTATGCTGTGTCCAAATTCATTTTTACTGGAAGAGAAAATGGTGAGTGCTTTCTTCATCTTTCCCTGAAACAGCTTCTTATGAAGATCTAATGCAGACAGGAAACATTCACAGGGAGGCTGCAATGGAGTTGTGGCCAGTCCATGATTGTCCAAATAACTCTGCTGAGGGTTCTGCTGCTGCCCAGTGCTTCCATTGGCCTCTCAATTGCTGGGCCTTGTCCTGGGGGGCCCGCTGGGGCAGCAGCCAGAGCTGGCTCCCACTGAGGCTGCCTGGCCAAGAGCAGCCCCAGGGGCACAGGGCAGAGGCAGAGGGAGGTGGGGAGGAGAAAGAGCAGGGCCGAAGTTGCCCTTGAATGTCAGAGGCGCTCTGGGGCCCGCTCCTGGCCAGGGACCCTGCCCAGAGCCGTGCCCTGCTGGCCGGGGCCTTGAGGGGCAGCTGTCCAGCTGGGCCCAGCTGTGCCAGCAGCTCCAGCCGTGCTGGGGAGCCTTGCCAGCTCTGGGCCCTGCTGTGCACGAGGGTCCCTGTGTGCCACTGGCAGCTGGGGCCTCAGACACCTCCTCTCTTCACAGGTACTCCGGTGCATGTTCAGAAGACGCACCTAAAAACAGAGGCAATGAGAACCTGAAACTTTATCCCAGCTCTCCACTTCTGCCCCTATCTGCCCTGCCGTGGCTGCATCCCCGCCATGAGGCCGTCCCAAAACCCACCCCTCCTCAACGAGACCCTCTCCCCCTGAGCCCCCTGGTCCTGTTCCCCAGCCAGGACTGAAGGTGGGTAGCCCTTGTCTGCCAGGGCAGCGCTTGGCCTATATTTTATGTTCAAATAAAGAAATTGAGTTTTTGCAGCTACGTCTGGGTGGGTAGCAGCAGCAAAGCCCACCCGGCACCAGCACTGACCGAGCTCCATGCCCAAGAGCAGCCATGGATGGCCACGGTGTGGGCAGGCAGGAGCCAGGCAGGGGCTCACAGGCATATTTTGGGGTCCCTGCTGAGGGGTGCAGGGATCCCTCATGAGGCACAAAGGAGTATGGATGGCCTCTCCTAAGGTGTGCAGGGATCCCTCATGTGTTGGGCAGCAGGGTTAAATTTGAGGGGGTTTTTTACTCTTCTCAGCACAGCACAGGGACACTTGGCCGAGGTTTTGCCAAGCTGGGAGAAAGCCTCTTGCAAAGGCTTGGGCCCAGCCTGTGGGCACAGCGGGCGGGCGCAGCCCATCCCCTGGGCTAGTCCGGGCTGCTCAGGCAGGGCCGGGCCAGGCTCGGGCCCCGGCAGGGAAGGGCCGCGGCCCTGGGCTCTGCTGAGGCTGCTGAGCTCCAGCCTGCCCTGTGCTGCAGCCCAACACATTGACAGCCATGGCCGTGCCCTGGGCCACCGCAGGCACCCGGGGCTACAGCTGAGGCCGTGCCTTCTGCCACTGAAGGGAGGCTGGCTCTGTTCCCTCGCAGGGCACAGCTTAGCTCCCAGCACCTTTGTGAACCTGCCTGCCGGGGAAGTGCTGGGGGGCAGAGAGTTCCAACCCTTCTCACTGGGAAGTGTGTCTGGTGGTGTAGGGATTTTAAATTATTTCCCTCCAAATTTGTGTCCTGGCAGAGGGTTAAGTTTGGTCGCTCTCAGTAGGGCGCTTTTCTTCTTGGCAATCAGTGGGGCTTCAATGCAGCCAGGGTTGAAGGAGGATCTCTGGCCGCTTGAGCTGTGGTTGTGGGAATGGCTTCATCCTTCCTTTGGCTGTGATTTGCACTGGTGCTTGTGCAGGCATTTTACAGTAAGTGGCTTCAGTTCCTTCCTCTTGCCACCAAAAACTGAGAATAAACCTCTTTAACACCACTGTAGTATTAAGAGGCAGGCCTTACTTTCTTGACTTGCTGGATGCACAGGCCATTGGCATCACAGGGCCTTCTTGGTGAGGTCTTCAGATACCCTGGTGGTCACAGAAGAAGGAAGCTGAATTTTCTGGGAAAAAGATAGTTTCCCATGTGTGGAAAAGAATAACCTGTCACTTCCCCATCCCTTTCTTTGTAAAGTGATACAGGCAAGTGCGTTTATATATCTCTATCTGCTTTGTCTGTCTATCTATCTATCTATCTATCTATCTATCTATCTATCTATCTATCATCTATCTTACTAATCTATTGTGGTGTTGCATTTTATTCAAATTGTATGCTCTGTCTCAAAAATGTACCCCTCAAAAATATATGGTTTATTCCAAGCTGTGTTCCTCTCCTGAAGTCTCATGGATCTGCAATCCCATTGGCCCAAATCTTATTTCGCACCTACTTTGAATTTCCCTCTTAAGCTGTGTGAGGAAGACCAGATGTTCTCATGGCCCATCTCTCCCCTAGGCTCGTCCTCTCTCCCCCTCCCTTTCCCTTTCTCCCTTCTGCCTCTGAAACCATGTTACATCCGGGGCTTCGACCCCCAGTAAACCCTCATCTAATCATCACCCTCAGAAGCCGTGTGGAGTCTCCTCTCTGGAGAGCTGGAAGAGAATACCATCCATCTTTGATATAGCAAAGCTTGAGTGCAGGAGCAAACCTGAACTGTGATTTCCTTCTTGCTAGACATATGCTGGCTTGTTTAGATTGACTTTGAACTGAAATCCTGCAAAGCTGGAAAATGACTGGTGGCCATCACTCTGATTTCCTTAAAAGCCCCTTTTTTTCATTTTAATGTTTTTCATTTCTGGTGGCTGGTAAATTCCTTTCTTTCTTAAGCTATGTCCTGGCAATACTGGAGGTAGAAAATAACCATAATACTGCATTATTTTAGATACTTGATAGTTTTCTTGTGAAATTTTATGGCAGTATCTCCTGCCTAAAACTGCCTCAAAACTAAAGCAGCAGGTCAGCTACTGAACACGACTCACTGCATAGCTGCAGCTCATGTTTCTACAGTGGAAGTGGCTTTTTGTTCTTCTGCATGGGTATGAAACACTACCAATTGAAAGGCTCCTTACAGAGCAAAGAGCCTTGTTTAGTGGAGCCTGGACATTGGGATGTTGGTAGCTGTTAGATGAATACCCAGCAAACTGCCAAAATTATTTTTCGTGACTACTCCCTCGTGGTTTTAGCTTGGCTTCTTTAGGAGATTCAATTTTCATTTAGAAATGGCACAGTGGAGCCAGCGCTGCCTCAGGACAGGTGGAGCTGGGACAAATGGTTCATTGATTTTGATCTCAACAAAAAGCCACCTGAGCTCCACATGACAGCAACCCCACGGACTGGAAATGGATCCATTAAAAATAACTCATCACAGAGCTTTTCACTTGAAGCTCTGACATATGGAGCTTGTTCAGTTCTGCCATGGAGGAAGGGAGTTTGAAGACAAAGAGGTTAACAAGGAGATCCATGTACAACAAAAGTGCTTCTATTTTAGCAAATGAAGTATCTTAGGATGTGAACCCACATCCATACCCCAGTCTTATCCCTCCATTTACCCAAATTCTTGGTCTTAATTCCTTTGTCAGTAGGAAAATATGACAGGGAAGTGTACATCCTCCTTTCCTTCTTCAGCTGGGCAGCTTGTAACCTCCTGTCCCACAAACAGGAGCAGACAACCAGGAATGTTGTCTTCAAACCATATTTTTGGAAAGTTTTCCCTGTGTTTGTTTTTGCCCTGAAGTAACTGAGATTCACTGGAGTGTTTGCAAGCCATAAAGGATGGATTTATTTGGGTTGCTAGAATCTTTCATATTTTATGACTTTTCTGCTGCACAAGAGCCTGGAACTTGCAGAACTCTTGCCCCATGCACTTCTCCAGTGCTTCTCGCAGAGAAGCTTTGGGAAGCACTCAGGAAAAGTGCCATGTTCATGTGTGGGTTATGGAGCCCACAGGACAGGGAAGTGTCTTTGCAGTGGGCACTGCCTTTTATTCCAAGGAGTTGTTATTGCTGTGGGCACTGGCTGTTACTCCAACACCTGTGTCATTTATTCTACTGGAATCCTTGTGACAAAGTTCTTCTTTGCCATTGAGATTTTTGATCTGAAACAGCCTAAAGTTTTCCATCTCACAGGTTTCTGATGCTGGTTTTTTGTTTCCAGCCTGTTGTTGGCCCACGATGATGCTGCTTCGATTCTGAAGGCCCCCCATACATGGGTACCAAGCTGAAAGTTCTCCAGTGCTCCACAGCAGCCCAGTTATCCACAGGAGGGCCAAGAGCAGCTCCATAAGCTCCAAGGGATTCTAACAGATGAATTTCTGTCCCTCAGGAAGGCAGGGCTGGGTCTGAAGTAAAGGGTCTAACACTGCACCCACCTTTGCATGGCAGCAGCTGTCCCACAGTTTGTGGAAGGCACATAACATGTGACACTCTTAATTCAGCACTGGGTTAGTCAGTCTTATAAAGCTCCTAAAAAAAACAGACCGGGCAAAAAATATTTGTATTTTAGTTGGCTGGGGTATTTTGGGCTTTTTTTTTCTTGGTTCTTTGCTTTGGTGATCAGAGATAATGAAGGAGGAGGCAGATTTTCTCTTCAACTTGCCTGTCAGTATGCAGGGGGCATGAAAAGAAGATCAGTTTTTCACCATCTGGTTAAGGAGCTCTAAAAGCAATTGTGCTGTCCCTAATCAGGGGGTGGGGGCACTGCTAACAGCCTGGATTGTCCCCACCCAAGTTCCCCTCCTTACCAAAGTGCTGTGTAGATCCAGAGCCTTCTACCTCGGCCTGATGGTACAAAAATCCTCCCAACATCCATCTGTTTGCATAAATAAAGGCTGTGTGCTCATTAAGATGAAAAGCTGTATGGGTGGCCTGCAGCTAATGTTCTTTTGTTGCCTGGACCCCAGTCAGTGCTCACATGTAAATGACTGACCAGCCCCAAGCTGCTCTTAAGACTGATTTGATCAAAGGCACTGAAGCTCTGTGGAGTGCCAATTCTCCAGGAAAACAAGCACAGGATCTTGGATAATGTTGGTGGCAAAAGCAGAGTGCAGAGTTGAACCTCTGAGGACACCTCACTGCTGCCTCCCCTCACCCTTTTATTTTTAATTAATTTAATATTCTGAGTGCCAGCTCGGGCATGAAGTGGGTCCTCAGCAAGGAGCTGCTGGGCTCCTGGCTGTGTCCCTTTGTGCTCCCAGTGCTTCTGGTCTGGTTTGGCTGGGAAACTTGTCCATCCTGCCTCTGTGGCCACTCCCTGTCATTCCAATGCACAGCCCTTGCCCGCTGCTTGGCATTTAAATACTCTGATTACTTCATTGGGTAACTTGCATCTTGCACTCCATGACATTAAATTGTGTTGCTCAGACTCTGCCCTATCCTGAGTTTCTGGAACACATTTCCAAGCCTTCCAGCTGTAGCCCAAGGGAAACTGTTTCTGCCTTGCATCACAAAATTGGCAGACTTTTTGCAAAGACAGCCTGTTACAAAGGACTTGCTGTGTGCATTAACATCTGAGGGGCTGCTTTCTAAGACAGATAAAAAACCCATGAACAAACAGCAAACCAACCAAACAACATATTTTTAAAAATTACTTTATTTTTACCTCTTATTTTTAATCTTTTCCAAGCTGGCCTCCTTTTCTGCTGCAGTGTTTTTCTTTGGACAGAAAAGCCCCCTTGCCAGATGATGCGACTTCACAAGGAAAACAGAACTCACACACAATGCATATATGAAAGCTAAACGTGGAGATTCCCATTATCACAATCATCATCAATGGTTTTCAGTGTATTTTGATGTCGAACTGTTTCCAGAAGGGTGACAACAGTATCTCCAATCCCCTGGCTACTTTGGTGTCGTAGCCACTTATTATCTCTCCTTTCTTATTATCTTTCCTTTCTGCACTTCTGTAGTTGCTCTGCCCATTTGTTGCTCTTGGATCTCTGCCTCCTTCACCTGATTTTTATCTTTTTCTGGATTTGTGGGGATTTTTCTGTTGGTTTTGCTTTTTTCTTGGTGGTTGTTTTGTTTGCCTATTTTATTTGGTCCCTGTTAGAGAGCCTTTTGGGCAGATGCTGTGGCCTATGTGCACAACCCTGCAGATAAAAACCAATGGACATTCTGTGGATTTAGAAGCATGCTTGCCAACACTTCGGGTACGTGCCTGATAGCAGAAGCTTGCTGCCCTTGGACAGCCAGCCGGAGAAAGTTTGCCAACTGAAGAAGATGTGAAAGAACATGGTCTGAAGATTCTAGCAGAGGATGAGAAAATGTTCTACTGATATTGCTGACAAGCTGAGTTACGTGACCAAGACATGTTTAAGAAATAGTCTTTGTTTTATGTATAAGCGCTTTGTTAACCAATCAGATACTTTCCCATGTCGCCTGAACCCTGGAACCATATAAATGTACCCTGAAACTAACAGTAAATGGAGCATTGATCATACTTCTATGAGGACTCGATCTTTGACTCTGGAGGCCCCTCTTCCTTTTTCCCCTACCCCTCCTCTCTCTCTCTCCAGCAAGAGGTCCCGGTTGTGCTTTAGTTTTTTGTGGTTTTATTAATCCACTCAACAGCAGAATCAGCTTGTGATTTCTATTATGAAGTTTTGATATACAGGTGTTGCACATACAGATTGTTTTTGTTTTTAAAGTCATCTCAGACACAGACCTGCAAACTCCTGTGACTTTGGGAACTGAGTGCTCTCAGACAGCAAATTGTGCATGAATAGGAAACTTGTAGTTCCCGTCTCCATTACACACAGCAAAATGTAAAGTGGTTGGAATTATTGTAGATAGAAATTGATCAAGCCAATTTAATAATAATAAATATATGTATATAATTTATTGTGTGACTGATATACAGGCTTGAGATCCACAATCAAAGGGACAGTGTTGAGCCTGGATGGACACTGGGTGAACACTGATCCGACCTCTATCGCATCAGACCCGCTCTGTTCACTAAGGCAGTCTGGTACAGTCAGGTTTTATACCCTTTCTGTTGCTCGAGGCAGTGTCTCTCTTGTTCTTTTCATGGTCAAACACATTCATGATGTCCTCTTTCTCCAAGTTGCACTGGACAATGTGGTTCCTGGCAAGCTGTGAATGCTGACAGTAGGGGGTACCTGGTATTTGGATACAAGTTCCCTGATAACTTCTGCTATCTCAATCTCAGTGCTTGATGAGTGTTGACCGCCCAGGTTTGGATTGTTTGAGAAATGATCCATCTCCTTCCCCAGATAGGCTCTTTTAATTGCAAATTAGATCCCTCCTCACTGCTGTCTGCAGTTTTGCAATGGCATGCAGCAGTCTCTAAGCATGAAGCAATTCCATGTGGATTTGAAAATGCTTTTGTGTATTTCTTTTAAACATTATAACATATCTTCCTCTCATATTCTACAAAAGCACAAATTACCTATATCACATATTACAGAATGGTACCAATTCTAGCCTTTATTTTGCCTTCTTTTGCTGCCATGCATCAAACTGGGTCAGACTCATCAATGACCTGGGTTCTTCCAGGATGGGGTGTGCAAGGATGATCCCTCAGCTCATGTGTGGACCTGGTGTGCACCAGGCCAGAGACGTGAGTGTCATCCATAGCCAGCCCCTGTCTGCCAAGAGAACAGGGAGCTGCAGCTCTGAGGAACTCCGGGGTGAGGCAGCAAAGAGCCCAAATGCCTAGTTTATATCAGTTACTGGTCAGGAGGATTTACTGTGGAAAGATTTTTATCTTCCTACCCAGAGCTGGAAAAAAAGAGCTCTCTCTCTGTGAAGAGACTCTTTTCAACAGGTTCCAGCTCTTCTGCTTGTCTAAATTAAAAGCAGAGCCAAACTCTTCTGTTGGTCACATCAAACCAACATAAGTTTCAGGAGTCTGTGGAAGACATAAGAGTGTCAACATTATTTCATTTTATAATACTTACAGTCTTCTAATTCAGCCATGGGATAATTAGGCCATCACTCACTATATCAAATAACTGGAAAAAGCACTGGAAAAGAAGTTTTTTTACAACTAAGTTTTAAAAACTAATGAATGCATTTCATAAAGAAAACCATGTAGTAAGAATACAGTAATTTAAATATCTCAAAGCTCTTTGATAATGGAGCCCTGAACCCCAGTCATGTGCAGTGCAGCCTCGGCTGTCCCTTTGAGGCCATACAACTACCAAGGCTCAGGGCTGGGATGAGCCTTCACCCAAAACCAGCTCCAAGACTGACTGGGAATCAATCCAGAGCAGGGCTGACACAAAGAGCAAAGTCTCAAGGCCAAAGCCAAACCTTCATCATGTTGGATTTGTTTTCACACGGATCTGGAGCAAATTTGCCTGACCTGCAACAACACTCTTACTGTAAAACTTTACATGAGGTACTAAATAAGCACTGTCCTGTCCTGTCCTGAGCTGTGCTGCCCAAATACTGTGGAGAACTTGCTCTGCCTCTGCCCCGTGCCCCTGGGGCTGCTCTTGGCCAGGCAGCCTCAGTGGAAGCCAGCACTGGCTGCAGCCCCAGCGGGCCCCCAGGACAAGGCCCAGCAATTGAGAGGCCAATGGAAGCATGGGGCAGCAGCAGAACCCTCAGCAGAGATATTTGGACAGCCATGGACTGGCCACAGCTCCACTGCAGCATGACTCCCAGTGAGGCTACCTATGCAGGAGCAGAGTTATAAGAAAACTGTGGAGAAAAATCAACAACTGACTGTCTGAGCCCGTACAGTTTGCGAATGCCAAGATAGCAGCCTATCAGCACAAGTGGCACAGTGAACACTGTCAACACCGTGCCTATCATGCAGGTCCTGAACACATCCTGGGGGCAGACAATTCTTGGGAAGCGCACTGGATCCGGGGCATATATTCCTGTTTCATTGATAACGTCTGTGGGAGCAATGGGGAGCGTGTGCCCGTGCTGTGCTGCACTGCTCAGCTGGCAGCACGGTGGGTACGGGCAGGACGTTCTCTGTTTCCCCCAGAGCTGGGGCCTGCAGGCACCTTGCCGGCCCTTGGCACAGGCTGTGCCAGCCAACAAAGCCCAGCAGGCCGGGAGGAGAGCCCGGGGGCAGCGCAGCTGCTTGGGCAGTGGCTGCTGCCAGGGACACGGGCCAAAGCCATCCCTGAGCAGCCACTGCCAGCCCTGGCCCTCCCTGCCCCGTGACAGCTCCCCCAGCGCCAGGGGACAGGCTCAGGCCCTCTCAGGAAACACTGGAGCAATCACCTGCTGTGCCAGTGCCTGGAACTGCCTGTTCTCCTGCAGAAGAGGCTGCCACTGAGCCACTGCTTCTTCCTGGAACAGCCACCTTCTGTGCCAGCTTTTGGGTCATCGCTGGTGAAAGAAAAGGGACAGATGGATCAGATGGGACAGTTCCCCATTGGGGAGGTGTTGTCTTCAGAAGCTAACACTGGTGAAAGTCATGGACAAGGATGAGGAAATCAGATGAGCTTTTGGGATTGGACAGGCCCCTCCCTTCTCCAAACCACCACCTCTCGTGATCTGCCTGGAGACTGGGAAATTGCAGGGGATCCCAGGGTGGGCATGGCCCATGGTGCAGTTTGGGCATGGCCTGTCAGCTGATGCCAAATGCCTTCCTGCAGAGGCTGGGCAGAAGCTGCAGCCAGGCCAGGCTGGGAAACAGCCCTGCAGGGCGTCAAAGCAGCAGCGGGGCAGCGAGGCTGCCATGGATCCCTTCCTGCTGTGTTGGGCACGGCGTGTCCAGATGTGCAGCCAAAGCCCCCAGCTGCTGAGTCCCAGGGGAAGGCTCAGGGAAATACACTCACCACGGCACCTCTCCAGATCACTCAGCATCATGTTCCGAAGTTTGGCTGCCTCCAGCGACTTGCTTCCTCCTGTGTCTTGGTTCTTCCATCTAGGAGGACCTTAATGGAAAGTGATTCAATTTCTCCTTCAGGCCTGAGTGGCAGTGAGGGCACCTGGGTGACTGGTGCCCTCCAAGGCACTCCCTCAGCTCTGCCTCCCACTCAGGAGCACAGGTGGTTTCTCAGTGAGCTTTGCTTGGGTGGTATGTGGAAAGTGGTGAATTATTGGTGGATCAGGCTCTGATGTTGTACAGTTCAAGAAGTTGATGACATAGAGAGTCTTGCAAAGTCTTGCAACTGTAGAAATGATTTTTGTTTCTCTCTATTGCTGATTGAGGACTCTTTTGAGGGTTTGATGCGTCCTTTCTATGACGGATTGTCCTGTGGGGTTTGCAGGTATACCTGTCTTATGTTCTATTCCCCAGTCACTGAAGAACTCTTTCAACTTGCGAGAGGTATAGGCAGGTCCATTGTCTGTTTTGATCTCCTTTGGTACTCCCAGGGTAGCAAAGGCCAGGAAAAAATGTTTTATGGTGTGCTGCGCAGTTTCTCCTGTATGTGTTGATGCAAATACTGCTCCTGAAAATATATTGACCCATACATGCACATACTTTGACCTTCCAAAAGATGCAAAGTGGGTTACATCTGTCTGCCACAGCTGGCAGCTGTTTAAACCTCTGGGACTGACTCCCGTCCCCATAGATTGTATCTGGTAGTTTTGACAGTTCGGGCATGTGGCAACAATAGCTTCTGCTTGATCTTTTGAATACTTGAACATTCTGATAAGGGCAGGCACATTTTGATGAAAAAATGAGTGTGACAGCTTTGCCTGGGCAAAGATGTTAGGGACATTAGCAGTCTCTATTGCCATGGCTAAGGTGTCTGCTTTCCTGTTCCCTTCTGGAATGAAACCTGGGAGGTCACTGTGTGGCCTCACGTGCATTATATGGTAAGGTTGTTTTCTGTGGGAAATTAAGTGTGTTAATGTAGAAATCAATTGGTATAACTTTGGATTGGAAACCTCTTTGAGAAGAGCATGTTCTGCTCTCATAGCTATGCCAGCAACATAAGCTGAATCTGTGACCAGATCAAAAGGTTCGTTTTTGAATTTCTCAAAGGCTCTGACAACAGCTGCTAATTCTGCAATCTGTGGAGATCCCTCCACTATTTCCATGTCAGATTCCCAGTTTTGGGTCTTAGGGTCTCTCCATGTCATTACTGACTTGTGGGATGACCCTGAGCCATCTGTAAAGATGGTTAGAGCTTTGAGAGTTGTTCTACTTTGGATTAATTTTGGGGTCAGATGAAAGGTTACATCACGATTAAAAAGCTTATGTTTTGGGATATGTACTGAAATTTGGCCTGTATAGCTGTCTAAGGCATACTGGAGATTTTCATTGGTCTGGAGCAAATGTTCCAGGTCCCCAGTGGTCACTGGCAAATATATGCATGTGAACTCACACCCTGCAAGGGAGCGGAGGTGAGTTCTAGCCATTTTTATTAAATGTGCCATAATTTCTTGGAAGGTGGTAATTGTCTTTGTGGGTTGGTTATTTGTAAAGATCCATTCCAGTATTAGTAAAGGGTCTCGAAGTTGAGTGTCCCATTGGAAGATCAGTCCATAGAACCAAGGTGCTTTTCCCAGAATGACGAACTGGAAAGGCAGGCTGGGCTCAAAGCAATGGGCTTTGAGTGAAGACAGGGCCTCTTGGACCTTGGTGATGGTATCTCGGGCTTCTGCTGTAAGAGTGCATGGAGAGTCCAGATCCTCCTTGCCCCAAAGAAGGTTGAACAGTGGAGTGAGGTCCTCTGTTGTAATTCCTAGCAGTGGACGTACCCAGCTGATGGATCCGCACAGACTGTGTAAGTCTCTCAGGGTATTTGGCTTGTCTTGGATGGTGAGCTGCTGGAGTCCGATGGTCCTTTCCCGGATCTGGAGTCCAAGGTAAGTCCATGGATTGGTGTACTGTATTTTGTCCTCACGGATCTCGAATCCTGCCTTTTCTATGGTTTCAATAGCCTTTTTAACTGCTTTGTCCAAGTAAGCTTTTCCTGATGCACAGACTAGGATATCGTGCATATAGTGATGGATGATTGCATCTGGGAATAGGTTCCGAACAGGAGACAGGATGTGAGCAACATACCACTGGTATAGAGTGGAACTGCATTCAAGTCCCTGAGGAAGATACAGCCAATGATATCTTTTGAGTGGAGCCTCTCTGTTAAGAGAGGGGACGGAGAAGGCAAACCGTGGGGCGTCCTGGGGATGCAGCGGGATGCTGAAGAAACAGTCTTTAATATCAATGATAGCAAGTGTCCAGTCTCTAGGCAGCATCGATGGTGAGGGCAGGCCAGGCTGGAGGGGACCCATGTCCTCGATGACCTCATTGATTTTGCGAAGATCGTGGAGGAGCCTCCACCTGTCAGTTCCAGGCTTTTGTAGTACGAAGACTGGAGAGTTCCAAGGGCTGGTGGTCTCTACGATGTGGCCTTTGGCGAGCTGTTCATCCACAAGGGCATGTAGTGTGCGCAATTTGACTTTAGAGAGGGGCCACTGCTCGATCCAGATCGGGTTATGGCATTTCCAGGTGAGACGAGGAGTGTCTGGCAGTGCGCGCTCCTCAGTGGCCCCAATTAGAATTCCGGACTGGGAATATACGTAGGGAAGCACCCCACTGGAATAAAATGTGCCTGCCATAGAGGATGATGGGGGCCCTTACCATGAATGGGCGGATGGTTGCCAACTTGCCTTCAGGCCCTTTGACGAGGATGTTGTACTTGTTCCGCATGGAAACTGTAGCTCCACCGATCCCTGTGATCATGCCTGCCACAGGTTGTAGCTCCCAGTGAGCTGGCCATTCTGAGCGGGCGATGATGGTCACGTCTGCACCGGTGTCCAGCACCCTGGTAGGTGGAACTTCTCTCCTCTGCAGGTAAGACCGCACTCGATGACAGGCTTACTCGGTCCCACAACTTGTGTCCACATTGCTGTGGGGTTGAGAGGAAGCTGTTCTCTGTGATTCTTAGGGAGTAAAAAGGCTTGTGCGAACGGAGTACCCTTTGGAAGAAAAAATGGTAAGTCTGTGCAGTACATCTGGACAGAGATTTCTTGGCCCGAGTACACTGTTTGTACTTCTGGAACAACAAATATTTCCTTTGGGCTATGGAGAGTATCACCTATAATTAGGATGTTAGAAAGACCACCTTTTGGCCCACGTTTGCCTGTGGGAACACGATAAACATTGTCATTTTTAAAGTCAATGGACAGTGCAGTTACCAGTAGCTGGCAGGTTCCCCTCGGTATTGCTCTGTGTGTTGGGTCCTACTCATGTGGTCTGGAATCTCCTGGGATGTTGCGTGACTGGCTGTGGATGGCCTTTGATTTGGTGTCCTTGTGTGGGGCCCCACCACTCTCTGCTGGAAGTTTCCTGGACGCGGCTGATAGTACTGCTGATTCTGGGACCTTTGGTAGAAATTGCGAGGGTACCTGGGATGTGACCTCTCTGGACAGTCCTTTATAAAATGTCCACAGTCTCCGCAGTGGTAGCAGCAGACCTGGTCTTTAGAAGCTATTATTGCATATGCACCAGAAACTCCTTCTGCAACACCCTTAGTAACTGCTTGGGCCACTGTGTCTTCAGTGGACAGGTGGCGTGTGCAGCTTTCCAGCATTTGCTCTATGGTAGGTTCTGTGTCTAAGGGTAAGACTCTCAGAATTGCTTTACATTTTTCATTTGAGTTACTCATGGTAAGATTGCACAACAGTTCTTTTCTTGCCTCTGTGCTCTCTATCTGTTTTTCCAGAGCATCCTTAATTCTATCTACAAATTTGATAAAGCTTTCATCTATTCCTTGTTTAATACTAGAAAAGTGTTGGGTAGAAATAGAGTCATCAGGGGTAAGAAGTAAGGAGGTTTCTGCTGCAATAACTATGTCTTGTAGTGTTGTCTTAGGTAAGGTATCAGCTTGGTGAGAGGGTTTCTGCAAATCCCCTTCACCAGCCAGCTGTTCGAGTGTAAGGTTTGACTTATCAGCATCAGCAGCATAGTTATCTGATAATGTTTTTAATTGCTTTTTCCAAT
Source organism: Passer domesticus (assembly GCF_036417665.1). Lineage (NCBI taxonomy): Eukaryota > Metazoa > Chordata > Aves > Passeriformes > Passeridae > Passer > Passer domesticus. Next base: position 4,036,646 of record NC_087482.1, on the reverse strand, counting down.
GCCTTTCCCAAAGCATGTACTCGGCGGGAGAAAGGAGGCACTGGGCAATATTTTTAATATCGTGGGGTACCAGAACATGTGCTGAGAATGTAGATTCTAGGGAATTTCTAAAAATATGTGAACTTCTACCATGTTCTTTTGTACAAGTTCTTTATTTGTAATAGGTTCCCATGTCTTTCTAGTAGTAGCACCGCCCCTTTTTTCCTTTTTATAATCTACTGGAAAGGCAGTAATTCTCTGAGCCAAAACGGAAACAGGCGCAGTTGCACTCGGAGATAACGCAGAGCAAGGTCGCTCGCAGGATGCCGCGGGCTGCACAGTGGAATTCACGTCCAAGGGGGAGGGGGGGACACAGGCAGGAGCCTCGGGCACGGCAGGGGTGGGGGAGGCGGCACAAGGGGAGGGGGGACGGCAGGACACTAGGAACCAGGGGAAGAGTGGAGAGTGAAGGAATGTTATCAGCACGATTAGCATTTGATGGAAAGGGTTCTGGTGAAACAGATAAGTTAGCACTTTGTTCATAAAAGGTTCGCACTGAAGTTACAGGTTTTTTGTTAGTTTTTTCTATGGCTTTGGTTATAATGTGAAATATAGGGATAAACTGAGTTACAGAAAAATCTTGGTTAGTGTGAAACTTATATATCGTGGTCCCAATTGTATCCCAAAAGGAGTCTAAAGTGGTAGTGTGTGTGTTAGTATCTGGAAAGTGGGAAAGAATCCATTTTATAAATTTTTTCAGGTTAGTTTTTGAAGGGTTACCTTTAGAAAAAGAAAAGTTGTTAGAAGATAGGATTTCTAGGATTAGTAAATATAAATCTCTCTCATTCTGGGATTGTTTTAACGTACTGAGCTTCGATCCCATGTTCCCGTTCCCTGCCAGCAGAAAAAAAAAGAAAAAAAAAAAAAAAAAAAAAGGGACCCAAGGAAAAAGTTTTTTGCGTGCAAGAAAGGCTGTTTTAAAACGTACACTTCTTCAGCCAGATGTGGGTCAAAGGTCTGCCAGCAGGTAGTCTGCTGAATCAGTCTCCTCGAGCACTTTTTGTGCCCAGATGTCAGCGGTTTGAGGGTTGACTGACAGCCTTTCAGAAGAGTCCTGCTAAAACGGAGGGCTTCTTCTTCCAGGACGTCTGGTGAGCGAAGGCAGTGACAATTTCAAGAAGAAATGCTGCTCCTCTGAAATGCCAGGTCCAGCATTCAGTTTGGGTGCCAGTTTATCACGGCAGTTTCCCACCAGGCTGATGCCCAGCAGGGTGCCGGAGCCAGGATAACTCAGTGGAGGCTCAAGCAGCCTAGGCAAGCTATAGTGATTGGAGCTCTTAGTGATTATCAGCTCAGTGATTTCAGCTCGTGGCTTGCTAGGTGCTGCAGCAGCAGACGCAGGGAGAGAGAGGAGAAGGCCGTGTGAGGTTCCACAGGATTCTTTATGCAGGTGTGCCACGAAGGTTCCCAGTGACAGCTCTTCTGCCGAACCGGGCAGAATCGGGGGGTTTTATACCCTACAGGGGTTTTGAAAACTGTCCAATAGAAAGGGTCAGGGGAAAGTGACCTATGGGCTTACAGAGAGATAAGCAGGGTCGGAAAGGCGGAAGAGAGGGGCTGCTAGGGTCCAGTCATGCTGACCTGGCATTTCCTAGCTCAGGCCTCTGACCGCCAAGGAGGCCGTGCAGGCCCTGGGCCTGCTACACTGACCCACAGGGTGTCAGGTCCTGCTCTGACCCTGGCTGTGGGTTTTGGGTTTTTTTCTTTTGTATTGTTGTATTTGTATTTTTAGTTTTCCTAGTAAAGAACTGTTATTCCTATTCCCATATCTTTAACTGAGAACTTTTTAATTTCAAAATTATAGCAATTTGAAGGGAGGGGGTTGACATTGTCCATTTCATGGAAGGCTCCTGCCTTCCTTAGCAAAAGCTGTCTTTTCCCACCAAGACACCTCCAATGCTCTTACAGAGAAAAAGAATATGGACACTTTATTAAGTAATCGATTTCTAAGCCACCTCCAATCTAGTATAGAAAACAAAGCTAACTCATATTTGGCAAGAACAATTCACGTCAAACCAATCCAGTTTCCTTTTCTGACAGGGCAAATGGCTCAATGGGTGAAAGAAGCAGTAGATGTGACATTTGTACTGTAGTAATATTTTAATGTGTGGTATTTTTAGAAACAACACTTAAAAATCATAGGATTCCATTAGAACATGGAAGATGTCACCTTGTGCTGCAGCAGAACTTAGAGGGGGGGAAAAAGGGAGTTTAGGGAATAGTGACCAATGATTTGTCCTGTGAGAATAAATCCCTGGGCACTGCATAAAAATGGGACTTGCCTGACTTCCTAAACTCTCCTGTCATCAGGCACTGGCAACTACACACTCTTGATACAACACCAATAGTAAGTATACAATTTCTTGTGATGTCTTTTGCACTGAAATGAATTGAACTCAAGCTTTTCAGGAAGGAATTTATGGAAATGTACCTTTAAAGTTGAGCTGACTCACTAACTTGACAGGGATTAAAAAGTAAAAGCTGAAAGATAGTCCAGACACAAACCTGGCACACGCATCAGAGTAGGAAGATCAGGATGGGCACCTGAAGAAAAGAACTATGAACTATTTGGTCAACTAGGCTGGTTTAGGAACCCAGTGACATGACAGGGGCAGTTCAAACCCTGGCACAGGAACTTGTGCTCTCAGAAGAAGTTCATGTTTAAGTCATACAGATTGCAGGAATATGAGTCTGGAATATGAAATCAGGAATAGGTGATTATAATTACACACTCCAATTCAGGACAACATTTAATCACTTGCAGGTACTTAAACACTTTCTTGACTAAATGCAAACTCTTGTTTCCTGCATTAGGGATTATAACTTAAGGTCATGGCTGGGATTTCAGATCTAAGTGATAGCAAGTAGGTCTCAGATGAAGGTCTAGAAGAGGGATTTAGATGCTAAAAGAGCTTTTAAAATCTGAGCCTAAAAGGAGAAAGCATTTCCTTGATAAATATGAAACTATAAATGTGAGCAGTGTGTAAAGCTTACAGGTTGGACTCTTTCTTGAATATGATCCTCTCTGGAAGAAAGTGGACTTTAGCTGGAGGAAACCTGTGGCTCACCAAGCCAGTTAATAGAGATTCTCAGAAGAGATATCTCCAATTGGCAATGCTTCCTGCAGAACACCCAAATCCCCCCCCATTCCTCTCCAGCCCTACCTTGCAGCATTTACAGATGGCTCAGGGTCATCCCACAAGTCGGTAAGGACCGGGAAAGACCCTAAGACCCAAAACTGGGAATCTGACATAGAAATAGTGGAGCGATCTCCACAGATTGCAGAATTAGCAGCTGTTGTCAGAGCCTTTGAGAAATTCAAAAATGAACCTTTTAATCTGGTCACATAAAACTCAGCTTATGTTGCTGGCATATCTATGAGAGCAGAACATGCTCTTCTCAAAGAGGTTTCCAATCCAAAGTTATACCAATTGATTTCTACATTAACACGCTTAATTTCCCACAGAAAACAACCTTACCATATAATGCACGTGAGGTCACACACTGACCTCCCAGGTTTCATTCCAGAAGGGAACAGGAAAGCAGACACCTTAGCCATGGCAATAGAGACTGCTAATGTCCCTAACATCTTTGCCCAGGCAAAGTTGTCACACTCATTTTTTCATCAAAATGTGCCTGCCCTTATCAGAATGTTCAAGCATTCAAAAGATCAAGCAGAAGCTATTGTTGCCACATGCCCAAACCGTCAAAACTACCAGATACCATCTATGGAGACGGGAGTCAATCCCCGAGGTTTAAACAGCTGCCAGCTGTGGCAGACAGATGTAACCCACTTTGCACCTTTTGGAAGGTCAAAGTACGTGCATGTATCGGTTGATACGTTCTCAGGAGCAGTATTTGCATCAACACATACAGGAGAAACTGCGCAGCACACCATAAAACATTTTTTCCTGGCCTTTGCTACCCTGGGAGTACCAAAGGAGATCAAAACAGACAATGGACCTGCCTATACCTCTCGCAAGTTGAAAGAGTTCTTCACTGAGTGGGGAATAGAACATAAGACAGGTATAGCTGCAAGCCCCACAGGACAATCCGTCATAGAAAGGATGCATCAAACCCTCAAAAGAGTCCTCAATCAGCAATAGAGAGAAACAAAAATCATTTCTCCAGTTGCAAGACTTTGCAAGGCTCTCTATGTCATCAACTTCTTGAACTGTACAACATCAGAGCCTGATCCACCAATAATTCACCACTTTGCACATACCACCCAAGCAAAGCTCACTGAGAAACCACCTGTGCTCCTGAGTGGGAGGCAGAGCTGAGGGAGTGCCTTGGAGGGCACCAGTCACCCAGGTGCCCTCACTGCCACTCAGGCCTGAAGGAGAAATTGAATCACTTTCCATTAAGGTCCTCCTAGATGGAAGAACCAAGACACAGGAGGAAGCAAGTCGCTGGAGGCAGCCAAACTTCGGAACATGATGCTGAGTGATCTGGAGAGGTGCCGTGGTGAGTGTATTTCCCTCATGCTTCCCCTGGGACTCAGCAGCTGGGGGCTTTGGCTGAACATCTGGACACGCCGTGCCCGGCACAGCAGGAAGGGATCCATGGCAGCCTCGCTGCCCTGCTGCTGCTGCTGCTGCTGCTTTGACGCCCTGCAGGGCTGTTTCCCATCCTGGCCTGGCTGCAGCTTCTGCCCAGCCCCTGCAGGAAGGCATTTGGCATCTGCCACCAGGGAGCCCAAACTGCACCATGGGCCATGCCCACCCTGGGATCCCCTGCAATTTCCCAGTCTCCAGGCAGATCACGAGAGGTGGTGGTTTGGAGAAGGGAGGGGCCTGTCCAATCCCAAAAGCTCATCTGATTTCCTGATCATTGTCCGTGACTTTCACCAGTATTAGCTTCTGAAGACGATATCTCCCTGATGGGGAACTGTCCCATCTGATACATCTGTCCCTTTTATTTCTCAAGCGATGACCCAAAAGCTGGCACAGAAGGTGGCTGTTCCAGGAAGAAGCAGTGGCTCAGTGGCAGCCTCTTCTGCAGGAGAACAGGCAGTTCCAGGCACTGGCACAGCAGGTGATTGCTCCAGTGTCTCCTGACAGGGCCTGACTGTCCCCTGGGGCTGGGGGAGCAGTCATGGGGCAGGGAGGGCCAGGGGTGGCAGTGGCTACTCAGGGATGGCTTTGGCCTGTGTCCCTGGCAGCAGCCACTGCCCAAGCAGCTGCGCAGCCCCCGGGCTCTCCTCCCGGCCTGCTGGGCTTTGTTGGCTGGCACAGCCTGTGCCAAGGGCCGGCAAGGTGCCTGCAGGCCCCAGCTCTGGGGGAAACAGAGAATGTCCTGCCCGTATCCACCGTGCTGCCAGCTCAGCAGTGCAGCACAGCACAGGCTCACGCTCCCCATTGCTCCCACAGACGTTATCAATGAAACAGGAATATATGCCCCGGATCCAGTGCGCTTCCCAAGAATTGTCTGCCTCCAGGATGTGCGCAGGACATGCATGATAGGCACGGTGGTGACAGTGTTCACTGTGCCACTTGTGCTGATAGGCTGCTATCTTGGCATTCGCAAGCTGTACGAGAACAGATGGTCAGTTGTTGATTTTTCTCCACAGTTTTCTTATAACTCTGCTTCTGCATACGTAGCCTCACTGGGAGTCATGCTGCAGTGGAGTTGTGGCCAGTCCATGGTTGTCCAAATAACTCTGCTGAGGCTTCTGCTGCTGCCCCGTGCTTCCATTGGCCTCTTAATTCCTGGGCCTTGTCCTGGTGGCCCGCTGGGGCAGCAGCCAGTGCTGGCTCCCACTGAGGCTGCCTGGCCAAGAGAAGCCCCAGGGGCACAGGGCAGAGGCAGAGCAAGTTCTCCACAGTATTTGGGCAGCACAGCTCAGGACAGGACAGGACAGTGCTTATTTAGTACCTCATGTAAAGTTTTACAGTAAGAGTGGTGTTGCAGGTCAAGCAAATTTGCTCCAGATCAGTGTGAAAACAAATCCAACATGATGAAGGTTTGGCTTTGGCCTTGAGACTTTCCTCTTTGTGTAGGCCTTGCTCTGGATTGATTCCAAATCAGTCTTGGAACTGGTTTTGGGTGAAGGCTCATCCCAGCCCTGAGCCTTGGCAGTTCTCTGGCCTCAAAGGGACAGCTGAGGCTGCACTGCACATGACTGGGATTCGGGGTTCCATTATCAAAGAGATTTGAGATGTTTAAATTACTGTATTCTTACTACATGGTTTTCTTTATGAAATTCATTCATTAGTTTTTAAAACTTAGTTGTAAAAAAACTTCTTCTTCAGTGCTTTTTCCCGTTTTTTGATATAGTCAGTGATGGCCTAATTATCTCATGACTGAATTAGAAGACTGTAAGTATTATAAAATGAAATAATGTTGACACTCTTATGTCTTCCACAGACTCCTGAAACTTATGTTGGTTTGATGTGACCAACAGAAGTGTTTGGCTCTGCTTTTAATTTAGACAAGCAGAAGAGCTGGAACCTGTTGAAAAGAGTCTCTTCACAGCTAAAGCAAACTGCCAGGGTTCTTTTTTTCCAGCTCTGGGCAGGACAATAAAAATCTCTCAGCAGTAAATACTCCTGACCAGTAACTGATATAAACTAGGCATTTGGGCTGTTTGCTGCCTCACCCCGGAGTTCCTCAGAGCTGCAGCTCCCTGTTCTCTTGGCAGACAGGGGCTGGCTATGGATGACACTCACGTCTCTGGCCTGGTGCACACCAGGTCCACACATGAGCTGAGGGATCGTCCTTGCACACCCCATCCTGGAAGAACCCAGTTCATTGATGAGTCTGACACAATTTGGTGCATGGCAGCAAAAGAAGGCAAAATAAAGGCTAGAATTGGTACCATTCTGTAATATGTGATATAGGTAATTTGTGTTTATGTAGAATATGAGAGGAAGATATGTTATAATGTTTAAAAGAAATACACAAAAGCATTTTCAAATCCACATGGAATTGCTTCATGCTTAGAGACTGCTGCATGCCATTGCAAAACTGCAGACAGCAGGAAGGAGGGGGTCTAATTTGCAATTAAAAGAGCCTAGCTGGGGAAGGAGATGGATCATTTCTCAAAGGCCACCTGGGCGGTCAACGCTCATCAAGCACTGAGATTGAGATAGCAGAAGTTATCAGGGAACTTGCATCCCAATACCAGGTTCCCCCTACTCTCAGCATTCACAGCTTGCCAGGAACCACATTGTCCAGTGCAACTTGGAGAAAGAGGACATCATGAATGTGTTTGACTATGAAAAGAACAAGAGAGACGCTGCCTCAAGCAACAGAAAGGGTATAAAACCTGACTGTACCAGACTGCCTTAGTGAACAGGGCGGGTCTGATGCGATAGAGGTCGGATCAGTGTTCACCCAGTGTCCATCCAGGCTCAATGCTGTCCCTTTGATTGTGGATCTCAAAACTGTATATCAGTCGCACAATAAATTATATACATATATTTATTATTATTAAATTGGTTTGATCAGTTTTTATCTACAACAATCTTAGTGACCCCTACATGATCTGATTTAGGGGTTCTGGGGACCCCCTTCCTCTGGTCAGGATGTGCCCTGGTCATTTCAGTGGCCCAACAAGGTTGGGAAGCCCTGTAGGACCAATCAGACAAACCAAAAGCTAAAAGATACAATCTGGGACGAGATTTAAAGAAAAAAAGGGGGCCCAAAAATAGCTCTCAGGTATTTGGAGGTGGGTCTCCGAGGCTGCGGCAACATTTTTTCACTCATAGAAGTCTACGTGCACGAAGAATCCACACGGAAAAAAGAATCATATCATGTGGTTGAGTGAGGTGTGATTGAGCGCGTGTGTGAGACATGATACTATCACAAAGCGAGTGCAAACTCCAAGATCCCAGCTCCCCTCTCCCTCGAGGGAAGGGGTCGGTCAAGGGGGAAGCAGAGGAGCTCATTTCACACGTAAAGCCTGTAACTCCGGGGAGGGGAGTTCAGGGGTTTGATCACGGGCGGACCAGAAAGGGAGGGTACGTTCCCAGGCGTTCGGAAGCTGGTAAATTTTTTTGGTCCAGGACTTCAGTAAGTCCAGGTAAGAGAGTCTTCTACCAGTCGGCAAACCGACACTGTGAGCCTAGCAGGCTGGTAACGTTCAATTAGGATTAAAAACAGGTACGGTACTGATTCAGGGAAAACTTTAGGACTCATATCGAAATACAACACAGGAACACGGTATGGAGAGACTAAAAGAAATAGACTCGAGGAAGGTGGGGCAGAAAAAGAGTAAGACGCAGGGAAAAACTCAGGGTAAATCAAAAAAGGAACAGGAGAACGGTTTACCTGAAATTCCGAGAAATAGTCCATTGGGGTGGATGTTAGAACACTGGGAGGACTGCCTCAAGAGAAGTATGAGATCCAAGGAACGAATGATACATTATTGCATTGAGGTATGGGGAGGAAAAGAGATTAAAAGACACCTAACGTGGCTGATGTTTGGCACTTTCGAAAGGTGGACTTGCCGAGCTTTGCACGACTACGTGTACGATGAGTACCTGCCAGAAAGTGAGGAGATGAGCTATGCCAAACTATGGGAATATGCTATCACAGTTAAAACTTACAGGAGTGCCATGATTCAGGGAGAAACGTGGGAGCCCTTAGATAACCTTCCGCCTCCATATCCTCTGCAGGCTCAGGTTCCTTTGCCTGCATCCTTGGGTCCTTCACACCCACCCACACAGGCACAGGCACCTCTGCTCCCAGTGCAGCAGCCGTAAGTCCTGCTCCCACAGGGACAGGCTTGGCTCCATAGTATCCACAAGATAGTGCTCAGCCCCCTCCCCTAATGCCGCCAGTGGAAAGCAAGTGGCAAGCCTGTCATACTGGGGAAACCAGTTCTCCTCCAGCCAGCCGAATACGGCACAAGACAAGGAGGGTGGCCAATGATGATAGTGAGAGCGAGGAGGACAAACAGAATCTCTTTAAGAGAAATGCCCATTGCCCCAGGAATAATTTGGTACGTAAATGTACCAATTAATACTGAGGATGTAAGGGCTTTCAAGAAAGAGATGGGGAGTTTGATGGACAATCCGATAGGAGTAGCAGAAAGCTAGATGAATTCCTGGGGACAAGCGTATACACTTACGATGATATAACGGCATACGAAGGTCATTGTCTTATCATAAGGGATATGATAAGACAAGTGGCGATATGAGACTGGGATCACAGGAATCCCCAAGGGACATGGGGGAACCAGAAGTGGCCAGATCAGAGGCTATCATGGAATGCTCAGAATGAGGAGGACTGAACAAAAATGATAGAACTGAGAAATATGGTAATACAGGGTATAGGGAAAGCAGTGCCAAAAGAACAAAATATCAGTAAGGTATTCCGGGAATGCCAATGAAAAGATGAGACACCCACAGAATGGCTAGAGAGACTAAGGAAAGGACTTTGAATGCATTCGGGGACAGATCCGGACTCCCCTGTCAGGGAGGTTATGCTAAAAACACAATTCGTTGCGAAATCATGGGAGGATATATAGAGAAAACTAGAGAAAATAGAAGGCTGGCAGGAAAAAGGATTACAGAAATTACTAAGGAAGGCTCTAAAGGTTTATATGAGAAGAGACGAGGAACAACAAAAAGCACAGGCAAAGGTCCTGGTGGCCGCCATCAGGGAAGCCCAAAAGCAGGAACGGACTCAAGACTCTATGAAACCAACACAGAGTCATCCGCCTCCGAGAAAGCCAAACCTTCCTCAGAGAAGGCACTCAAACAGTAACAAGTACAACCCCGAGTGCTTTTACCGCAAGCCCAGGGAGCACCTTTGGAGGGAATGCAAGAAAAGAGTGAAGGATGAGAAAATCTTTCAGGAAGATTAGAGGTGTCAGGGGCTTTTTAATTTGGGGTCCAGAACATCCAACGAGCCCTTAATAAAATTAAAGACAAGACCCCGAAACAGGAATTAACTTTTCTAGTAGATTCAGGAGCAGAGCAGAGCACCATTCAGCGGCTGCCACCAGGATGTATAAGAAGCAAAGACACCATGGTGGTGATCGGATTGAAGGGAGACCTTTTTAAGGTACCTGTGATTAAAAATGTTAAGATAGAATCAAAGTTTTGCTTCGGGAATATGTTACTGGTGGAAGAGGCAGATTATAACCTACTAGGAAGGGATCTGATGGTAGCCCTGGGGATAAGTATAATTGCACAGGAGTCTCAACTCATGCTAAGTTTATATAAACTAACCACTGAGGACAAAAGCAAAATAAATTCAAAGGTTCGGCATACACAAGGAGAGGCTGGGAGGCTGCATATGGAGCCAATTTGTATTGAAATCGAAAGACCAGAGGATCCAGTTAGAATTAGAAATACCCTATACCTATGGAAGGTAGAAAAGGGCTGAAAGCAATAATAGAGGAATTCATCACAAAAGGAACACTAGAACCGTGCATGTCTAGACATAATACTCCTATTCTGGCAGTATGGAAACCAGTTGGAAATTACAGATTAGTACAGGATTTGAGGGCTGTGAATGGGAGGACAAAAATGCTATTCCCCACAGTTTCCAATCCTTACACTCTGCTAAATAATATTTCTCCTGAGGGTACATGGTATAGCGTAATAGATTTAGAAGATGCTTTTTGGACCCATCCTTTAGCTAAAGAAAGTAGGGACTATTTTGCATTTCAATGGGAGGATCCAGAGACGAATAGGAAGCAACAGCTCAGATGGACATCTGCCTCAGAGGTTCGTGGATTCACCAAACTCATTTGGACAGGCTCTTGAGCAATTTCTAAGCCAATTTGTACCGCCAGAGGGTATCAAGCTACTGCCGTATGCAGACGACTTACTGGTAGCAGGTCCTAAGGAGGAAGATGTAAGGGCCAGCACAATTTCATTGTTTCTTAGGAGACAAAGGATTAAAGGTCTCAAACTCCAAGCTACAGTTTACTGAGCCCGAGGTAAGACACTTGGGACGCTGGTTGTCCTGAAAGAGTGGCACGAATTGTTGCTTTACCCTCCCTGTGGACGAAGAGAGAAATCAGACAACTGTTGGGACTTTTAGGATATTGCAGGCAGTGGATCGAGGGATATAGTGAGAAGGTGAAGTTTTTCTATGAGAAATGGACCACTGATAGACTGAAATGGACACAGCAGGATGAGGAAGGATTTAAGCAGATAAAAGAGACCCTGACGGCAGCTCCGGTGTTGAGTTTGCCTGATATAAAAAGACAATTTCAGTTGTTTGTGGACATGAGTAGCCATACTGCTCACGGGGTACTAATGCAGGATTGGGCAGGGGATAAGAAACCAGTAGGATATGTATCTAAGCCTTTAGACCCGGTGGTAGCCCACCTGTCTGCAAGCTATTGTAGCTGTGGCATTATTAGTGGAGGAAGCGAAAAAGGTAACTTTTGGAGCCCCACTAGTAGTATACACTCCTCATAGTGTGAGGAACATATTGCAACAAAAGGTCGAGAAATGGCTCACTGATGCCAGGCTTTTGAAATATGAAGCCATATTAATCCACTCCCGTGATCTTGAACTACAACTGACTACTGCAAAAAATCTGGCACAATCTTGTTCAGGGAAGCCTCAGGGGAACCAGCGTATGATTGCGTCGAGGTGGTGGAATTGCAGACCAAGATAAGACCTGACCTAGAGGAAGAGGAATTAGACGAGGGAGAGAAATGGTTTGTAGACGGCTCAGCCAGAGTCATAGAGGGGAATAGGAAATCTGGATATGCTGTAGTGGATGGTAAGATCAGAGAAGTAATAGAATCAGGACCCCTGAGTGTTAGCTGGTCAGCAGAAGCATGTGAATTATATGCAGTAATTACAGCCCTATGGAAATTAAAAGGCAAAAAGGGAACGGTTTTCATAGATTCTAAGCACTCGTTTGGGATAGTCCATACCTTCGGAAAAATTTGGGAGGAGCGAGGATTACTTAACACCAAGGGACGAGAACTAGTGCATGGAGAATTAATAAAGCAAATCTTAGAAGCCATCAGGGAGCCAGAGGCAATATCAATAGTCCATGTGAAAGGGCACCAAGCAGGAATGCAGTTCTGGACCCGAGGGAATAATCTAGCAGGGAAGCGAAAAACACTGCTCTATTGCAGGTAAGTACCCCAGAGATCAAAGAAAGCGGTACCCAGGAATATCCTCTGTATCCTTCTCCCAAAGAAATTGAAGGGTATGAGAAAATAGGGGGAAGATTAGAAGAAGGTAAGTGGAAATTACCAGATGGGAGAGAATTACTGTCTAAAGACTATACCAGAAGGATATTGAAAAGATTAAACCAGCAGACGCTTTGGGGCTCTCAGGCCCTTGCAGAACAGTTTCTAAAATTTTTCGGATGTAAGAGGATTTATGAATTAGCCAAACAAGGAATACAGGGATGTATGGTTTGCCAGAAAGTTAATTGAGCCAGGGCACGACAGGTAGCATTGGGAAGGCGTCCAACAGCATACTGTCCTTTGGAGAGGATTCAGGTGGATTTTACAGAACTGCCTAAGGAAGGAAGATGCAAATTTTTACTAGTACTAGTGGACAAAATGACCCATTGGGTAAAGGCCTTTCCAAGCTCTAGGGCTATGACTCAGGCAGTATCAATATTTTTACTAGAAGAAATCATATCTTGATATGGGTTGGTGAAATATACAGATTCAGATCAAAATATATAGATTCAGATCAAATTCTAAAATCATTAAGCAACTAGCAGGAGCCTTGGGGATCAGGTGGGAACACCATACTCCATGGCACCCACAGAGTTTGGGACAGGTTGAAAGGATGAACCAGATGCTGAAGGCTCAATTATCAAAGCTGATACTTGAAACCAAGATGTCCTGGTCAAAGTGCCTCCCCTTAGCTTTGCTAAACATCAGGACCATGCCCCATTCAGAGACAGGGCTGTCACCTTTTGAAATGTAATATGGGATGCTGGTAGGACACCCAAGAAAAGAGGATGGCCAGATACAGCCATACCTGATAGAGATAAGAATCTGCAGGAATTACGAAAGCAGGATATAATAACTCAGGGCACCCCCTTGGGGTTTGCTGTACATAGGCTACAGCCCAGGGATTGAGTGCTCATAAAAACATGGAGAGAGGTCCCTCTCTCCTCACTGGGAAGGCCCTTTTCTCATCCTATTGACCACAGACACCGCCGTCGGGACAGCAGAGAAAGGCTGGACCCACGCGTCTCGAGTAAAAAAGATTGAGCACCGGGAGGAGATGCCTGAGTGGAAGGCTACCACTTCCCCTGGAGACCTAAAGATAACTTTATGTCGGCCAAGTAAATGACCAAACGGGATCAGATAAGTTGTGCAACTCCTAGGTGTAGATGTTATCCATTTGTGCATTTTAAGTGTGAATATTGTAACAAGGTGTGGGTGGTACATTGTAGAAGGGGATATCGACCAAAGGGCTTGTGTGATAAGTGCCTAGAGGACAAACTGTACCTGACTAGCTGTGTCTTAGAGCTCGCTACTGCTTTGGGTATAATAGAATTAGATTCCTGGGAATGGTTTCAGCTGTTTCAAAACAGGGTGGGAGGAAAATTAAACTCCAGAGCTCAAATTATAACGGTTGAGTGCCAGAGGTTAAAAAAAAGTTCCCTGCAGCGCTGATGCCATTAAACTTGTGAGGTGGGGCTCCTTTAAGAGGATGTATGCAGTTCGGTCCAGGACCCTGGAAGAATATTCCTGCTGCTAAAAAGATGGCTTATCTCGCTGTTGGTGGCAACCCAGTGGGTGCAGGCAGAGGCAGAGGGATACAAATATGGGGAGTTCTGATGAGCCTGAGTCTAGTCACGTGCCACTTGATTAGCCTGCACCAAGAGAATTCACCCAGCCAGAAAGGGTCAAGTCTCGATAACGGGTGCGGGCAGTGTGTGGAAATTGTCCGGGGGAGGACAAGGAGAAGCGGAGACTCTGGCATACCCAGCCCCAGGAAATTGCAACATGAATAAGCAAAGCAGGTTCTGCTTTATAAATGGCACTCAATATGTGAGTTGAATGGAAAGATGATATGTTATTCACAAAAGGCAATCTAAGGACAGGCAGTCAGAACATAGACTACATAAACAGAATGTTGAACAGATGTCTATTCCTATCTGTAACAAATGCAATCACACGGTATGGGTAGGAGGAAAATCAGAGTCAGGATTTGTAGCTTACTTTCAGGTTAACAAACTATGTTATGATAATAGCCAACTGGAGATGTGTGCAACGGGAGGAAAACATATTGGATTGGAAAGAACTTGAAATATGAAGGCAGGGTATCCCTCAGAAATGAACTGGTCTTTCTTGACCTCCTTAAGGAACATGATGACAGAGCCTGTCTACAGTTTGACAAAACATTCTGCCTTTCAAAGAATAAGGATGGTATAGACCCAGAGGGGAAAATGAAACAGGTAGCCCAAGAATTGAAAAGACAGGAATCAGAAATGAGGAAAAAGAGAATAGAGCAAGAAAGGCTAAGAACTCTAAGTGAACAATACAACCAATTGGAAAAGCAGTATACTGGCTGGGGGCTGCCTGCTTCCGAGAGAAATTTATTTATAGATCTAATGCAAGAAATTGCTACTGAACTGGGTTTATCAAATTGCTGGATTTGCAGAGGGCTTAAATCAGCGGACAAATGGCCTTGGAAAGGTGAGAGCTTAACTCCAGAGCAGCTGCTAAAATGGGATAACACTGAGATTTCAAGAACAATACAGAGGCCCCAGAGGTGGGTCTTGGACCAGTGGGGAATTGGGATAGTTTGTATCAGCCAAGAAGGGAGAGAATATAACAAGGTAGTGGGATATACCTTATTTATCTCTACCTTATCAGTAAATTCAACTAATAAAAGCAGGACCTGGCAACCAGAACCTCCTGCTGGATATTGGAGCCGGGGAAAAGGGACCACTTGTGAGTGGAACAAAATAATTGCGCTCTGCTGGAACAAAGGCTCTGGAGTTAATCCTTACCAATCCTTGGGAGACCTAAAGGGATACTGGAACTCCCCAAAGGGAGCCAGAAAATACCGAGGGGAATTGGAAAAACCCCAAATGGTATATATTGGATCTGTGGGAGAAAAGCATACGAAAAATTACCCCTGAAATGGAAAGGGTCGTGCACCCTAGGAAAAATCAGGTTTTGTTCACACTCCCTATGTCAGAAAGTAGCTCATTGGGAGCACCCTTATATGAAACTTTAAGTAGGGGAAAAAGAGAAATAAAGAAGAAATTCCATGTGGTGGATGGTAGCCAGACATGGGGAGAGGAAGAGTGGCCTGCTGAGGGAATAGTAGAATATTATGGCCCTGCCACGTAAGCCCCAGATGGAAGCTGGGGGTACAGAACCCTGATTTTTCTGTTGAACAGGCTAATATGACTTCAGGCTGTAGTTGAGATAATTTCAAAACATACATCAGATGCCCTCGAATTGTTATCTAGACAGCATTCCCAAATGCGGGTTTTTGTATATCAAAATCAGATAGCCCTGGATTATTTGTTAGCTGAAGAAGGGGGCATCTGTGGAAAATTTAACAAATCAGAATGTTGCATAGAAATTGGCCATTATGGGGAAACCATCTGAGGTCTGGCAGCAGAAATTAAGAGGGTAGCACATGTACCAGTTCAGAAATGGAATTCCATTCTCTAAGCATCCTGGTGGGATCACTTATTCGAAGGAGCCTGGTGGAAGAAAGTAGTATTCTTTATACTATGTTCAGTAGCCAGGGTTATATTCCTACCCTGTTTTAATACCTTGTTTTATTAGACTGCTGTACTCAGTTGTGTAAGGTATGTAAGTAGCAGCCATGCCCATAGACCTAGAATGTGCTGCAGGAAAAGTAAGTCAAGTGTCTAAAATAATGAAATTAGAGGAAAAAGATAATAAAGCAGCTGAGGCCCTGGCAACATTTGAAAAACAAGTGAAGGGAGACAGGGCTGTCTGTAAAGTATATCAGGAGATATCCCAGGACAAATAGGAAAAAGACAGAGAGGCTGGGGAAAATTAAAAAGGTAACTATATTTCCTAAAAACACAAAATAGCTAACACACATAGATATTAAAGAAGTTACATGGGCTAAGGGAAAATTCACTAAATGAATTAAAGGATATTAGGACTCTAGCATGAATTAATGTGTTTATATAGAAGGGGAGGGATTGTAATATGTGATACAGGTAATTTGTGCTTATGTAGAATATGAGAGGAAGATACGTTATAATGTTGAAAAGAAATACTCAAAAGCATTTTCAGCGGAAGCCAAGGAATTGCTTGATGTTTAGAGACTGCCACATGCCATTGCAAAACTGCATACAGCAGTGAGGAGGGGTCTAACTTGCAATTAAAAGAGCCTAGCTGGGGAAGGAGATGGATCCTTACTCAAATGCCACCTGGGCGATCAACGCTCCTCAAGCTCTGAGATCAAGATAGCAGAAGTTATCAGGGAACTTGTATCCCAATACCAGGTTCCCCCTACCATCAGCATTCACAGCTTGCCAGGAACCACATTGTCCAGTGCAACTTGGAGAAAGAGGACATCATGAATGTGTTTGACTATGAAAAGAACAAGAGAGGTGCTGCCTCGAGCGACAGAAAGGGTATAAAACCTGACTGTACCAGACTGCCTTAGTGAACAGAGCGGGCCTGATGCGATAGAGGTCAGATCAGTGTTCACCCAGTGTCC
Organism: Passer domesticus; assembly: GCF_036417665.1. NCBI lineage: Eukaryota > Metazoa > Chordata > Aves > Passeriformes > Passeridae > Passer > Passer domesticus. Next base: position 4,019,991 of record NC_087482.1, on the reverse strand, counting down.
ATCCAGGCTCAACGCTGTCCCTTTGATTGTGGATCTCCAGACTGTATATCAGTCACACAATAAATGATATACATATATTTATTATTATTAAATTGGCTTGATCAATTTCTATCTACAACAATTCCAACCACTTGACATTCAGCTGTGTGTAATGGAGATAGGTACTACAAGTATCCTATTCATACACAATTTGCTGTCTGAGAGCACTCAGTTCTCAAAGTCACAGGAGCTTGCAGGTCTGTGTCTGAGATGACTTTAAAAACAAAAACAACCTTTATGTGCTACACCTGTATATCAAAACTTCATAATAGAAATCACAAGCTGATTCTGCTGTTGAGTGGATTAAAAAAAACCCACAAAAAACTATAGCAAAACTGTGACCAAATAAAATAGGTAAACAAAACAACCACCAAGAAAAAGCCAAAACCAACAGAAAAATCCCCACAAATCCAGAAAAAGGTAAAAATCAGGTGAAGGAGGCAGTGATCCAAGAGCAACAAATGGACAGAGCAACTACAGAAGTGCAGAAAGGAAAGATAATAAGAAAGGAGAGATAATAAGTGGGTATGACACCAAACTAGCCAGGGGATCTGAGATACTGTTCTCACCCTTCTGGAAACAATCTGACATCAAAATACACTGAAAATCAATGATGGTGATTGTGATAATGGGAATCTCTACGTTTAGCTTTCATATATGCATTGTGTGTGAGTTTTGTTTTCCTGTGAAGTCGCATCATCTGGCAAGGGGGCTTTTCTGTCCAAAGAAAAACACTGCAGTGGAAAAGGAGGCCAGTTTGGAAAAGATTAAAAATAAGAGGTAAAAATAAAGTAATTTTTAATAATATGTTGTTTGGTTGGTTTGCTGTTTGTTCATGGGTTTTTTGCCTGTCTTTGAAAGCAGCCCCTCAGATGTTAATGCACACAGCAAGTCCTTTGTAACGGGCTGTCTTTGCAAAAAAATTGCCAATTTTGTTATGCAAGACAGAAACAGCTTCCCTTGAGCTACAGCTGGAAGGCTTAGAAATGTGTTCCAGAAACTCAGGATAACGCAGAGTCTGAGTAAACACAATTTAATGTCATGGAGTGCAAGATGCAAGTTACCCAATGAAGTAATCAGAGCTTGTAAATGCCAAGCAGCGGGAAAGGGCTGTGCATTGGAATGACAGGGAGCAGCCACAGAGGCAGGATGGACAAGTTTCCCAGCCAAAGCAGACCAGAAGTGTTATGAATAAAAAGTTATCTATGTTTTTAAGGTTGCAGAGTTAAAACAAGTTGGACCAGTTGCTGTTCAGTTAGCTTCATTGTTAAGAGTTCTTCTTCAATTACCTGTTAATGGTTGGTGATTAACCATTGTCCCCCTGATGCTTGCCAGGGAGTGACACAGGGTCCCTGCAGGTACCAGGAGAATGGGAGTGGCATCAGAGCTGGTATGCAGATGAGAAATGCATTGCACCAAATTTTGCAGTTTTCCAGGAAAACCCCTAAAAACAAGGAGCCAACATAGAACTAGGGGACCTAGGTGATGTCTAAGGATGGGAGCGTAGTCCAGTGCCTGCTTGGATCCTTTTTGTTTTTCACCCTAACCCGAAAAGATGTTGATTAAAGAGAAGCCCCGGGGTGTTAGACAAAAAAGATAGGAATCTCCTAATCTCTGGTGAGGACGGAATCCCCAGCTCTGCCTGCAGACCAGTGGACACAGCTGCATCATCCTCCTCCTCCGTGCCACGCCTGGGAGCACCGGCGGCGTGGGCGCGACCTTTTGATTTCTCCCCACCTGAGCTGATTCTTTTTAATTAAGGCATTAAAAAGGAGAAAGATCTCCTGCCCCATTTATTTCAAGAAGCACTGGGAGCACAAAGGGACACAGCCAGGAGGCCCAGCAGCTCCTTGCTGAGGACCCACTTCATGCAAGAGCTCACACTCAGAATATTAAATGAATTTAAAATAAAAGGGTGGGGGGAGGCAGCAGGGAGGTGTCCTCAGAGGTTCAACTCTGCACTCTGCTTTTTCCAGCAACATTATCCAAGTTCCTGTGCTTGTTTTCCTGAAGAATTTGCACTCAACAGAGCTTCAGTGCCTTTGATCAAATCAGTCTTAAGAGCAGCTTGGGGCTGGTCAGTCATTTAGATGTGAGCACTGAAATAAATGGACAGGAGATCTTTCTCCTTTTTAATGCCTTTATTAAGAAGAATCAGCTCAGGTGGGGAGAAATCGACAGGTTGCACCCACGCCGCCATTGCTCCCAGGCGTGGCACGGAGAAGGAGGGTGATGCAGCTTTGTCCACTGGTCTGCAGACAGAGCTGGGGATTCCATCCTCACCGGAGATTAGCAGATTCCTATCTTTTTTGTCTAACACCCCGGGGCTTCTCTTTAATCAACATCTTTTCAGGATAGGGTGAGAAGCAAAAAGGATCCAAGCAGTTCCAGGACAATGCTCCTATCCTTAGACGTCACTTAGGTCACTTGTTGGCTCGTAATTTTAGGGGTTTTTCCTGTTAAAAACTGTAAAACTGTAAAAATTTGGGGCGCAATGCATTTCTCATCTGCATACTGGCTCTGATGTCACTCCTATTCTCTTCATACTTGGAGGGTCTGTCCCTGAGTCCGTCCCTGGCAAGCGGCCAGCATCAGGGGAACAATGGTTAATCACCGGCCATTAACAGGTAATTGAAGAGCTTTTCTTTGGCAGTGAAACTAAAGAGGTCTGATGGTCTGACTTGTTAACTCTGAAACTTAAAAAAAATACAAGTTTCTAATCATAACAAGCACTGACTGGGGTACAGGCAACAAAACAACATTAGCTGCAGGCTACCCATACAGCTTTTCATCTTAATGAGCACAAAGACTTTATTTTTGCAAAGGGATGGATATTGGGAGAATTTTTGCACCATCAGGCCGAGACAGAAGGCTCTGGATCTACACAGCACTTTGGTAAGGAGGGGAACACAGGTGGGGGCAATCCAGGCTGTTAGCAGTGCCCCCACCCCCTGATTAGGGACAGCACAATTGCTTTTAGAGCTCATTAACCAGATGGTGAAACACTGATCTTCTTTTCCTGCCCCTTGCATACTGACAGGCAAGTTGAACAGAAAATCTGCCTCTTCCTCCATGATCTCTGAGCACCAAAGCAAAGAACCAAGGAAAAAAAAAAAAAAACAACAAAAAAACCCAAAAACACCCCAAGCAACTAAAACGCAAATATTATTTGCTCAGGCTAGGTTTTTTTAAGAGGCTTATAAGACTGACTGAGCCAGTGCTGATTTAAGAGTGGCACATGTTATGTGCCTTCCACAAAGTGTGGGACAGCTGCTGCAATGCAAAGTGGGTGCAGAGTCAGACCCTTTACTTCAGACCCAGCCCTGCCTTCCTGAGGGATAGAAATTCATCTGTTAGAATCCCTTGGAGCTTATGGAGCTGCTCTTGGCCCTCCTGTGATAACAGGACTACTGTGGAGCACTGGAGAACTTTCAGCTTGGTACCTGTTATATATATTATGGTAATTCGTGCTGATAGAATATATATATATATAGCTAGATAGATAGATACATAGATATATATATAATGGTAATTCATACTCATACTATATATATATATGTGTATATATATATATATAAGAATAAAATATAAAACTTGAAATCACAGTAGCAAGGGAAGAGGGGATTGCTTCACAGGGTGAGGAAACCGCAGCTGGCAGTCGGGTAGGAGGAGTGTCATTAACATAGGAAGTGAACCCAGCCGGCACAGGAGATTGTCGTTCTCACTGGTGTGAACAGGAGGAGGCCCAGCGATGATGGCCCATGGAGATGTTCATCTTAGACAGAGGGGACCATCAAGGACATACATCTGCATACGGGATTCCGGTAACCAAAGAGTGGATACACATCAGTTCCTGCACAAGGTTTTGTCCAGCACAGGACGGAGAATAGAGGCATCATGAATGTGAAGAACCCTGAGGAAAGACAAAGGGACTCTGCCATGGGCTAGAAAAAGAGTATAAGAACGGACTCTGCCAAGCGGCATTCGTGAACAGGGGGGATTGGGTGCGATAGAAGGCGGATCTGTGTTCACCCAGCTTCCATCCCGGGGTCAGTGCTGTCCTTGATTGTTGGCTGTCGTGGCTGCATATCGGTTGTGAATAAATTTATATTTTATTTTTATTCAATTGGCTGGATCGATTTTTACCTATAATAGTACCAGGGTATAGGGGCCTGCAGAATGTAAGCAGCATCTTCCTTGGCTAACAACAGACTGGAAAGGGAAAACCAGCATCAGAAACCTGTGAGATGGAAAACTTTGGGCTGTTTGAGATCAAAAATGTCACCTAAAAATCTCAATGGCGAAGAACAACCTTTCTCACAAGGATTCCAGTAGAATAAATGACACAGGTGTTGGAATAACAGCCAGTGCCCACAGCAATGACAATTCCTTGGTGAGGAGGGTCCCACGGAGAGTCGGCTGAGTAATGACACTCACAGCCAATGTGGCTACACGTCGTTCTCCTTTATTAAGCAACTTTGACATAGTTATCCTCCTCTATACACTGTCTCCTGCCACTAATGCTTAATGCTGATTGGTTAAGTAGCTATATTCACACATACATCTTAATTACTGATTGGTTGTCACACTATAAGCATCTTTAGCTAAGGTGTGCCAAATTAGCAGCTCCCACAACGTGCTTGGCGCATTTGGTTTCATCCTGGCACAATGCTCATTCTTCCTTGTTGTATTTGAGGACAGCACATGGTCTATCTTGTTCCTGTTCGAGGACAGTACATGGTTTTCAGAGTAACTCTGTAATCTGCAGACCAGGGCTGTCCAATTCCCACAGGGGAATATCATGGCATTGTTCAGCCAAGAATCCTTCTACACCTTGGAATAAAAGGCAGTGCCCACTGCAAAGACATTTCCCTGTCCTGTGGGCTCCACAAACCACACATGAACATGGCACTTTTCCTGAGTGCTTCCCAAAGCTTCTCTGCAAGAAGCACTGGGGAAGTGCATGGGGTAAGAGTTCTGCAAGTGCCAGGCTCTTGTGCAGCAGAAAAGTCATAAAATATGAAAGATTCTAGCAACCCCAATAAATCCATCATTTATGGCTTGTAAATATTCCAGTGAATCTCAGTTACTTCAGGGCAAAAACAAACACAGGGCAAACTTGCCCAAGTATGGTTTCATGACAAGATTCCCGTTTGTCTGCTCCTGTCTGTGGGAGAAGACGAGATTACAAGCTGTCCAGCTGAAGAAGGAAAGGAGGATCTACACTTCCCTGTCATATTTTCCTACTGACTAAGGAATTAAGACCAAGAATTTGGGTAATGGAGGGATAAGACTGGAGTATGGATTAGGGTTTACATCCTAAGATACTTCATTTGCTGAAATAGAAGCACTTTTATTGTACATGGATCTCCTTGCTAAACCTCTTTGTCTACAAACTCCCTTCCTCCATGGCAGAACTGAACAAGCAACATATGTCAGAGCCTCAAGTTAAAAGCTCTGTGATGAGTTAGTTTTAATGGATCCATTACCATTCTGTGGGGTTGCTGTCATGAGGAGCTCAGGTGGCTTTTTGTTGAGATCAAAATCAATGAGCCATTTGTCCCAGCTCCACCTGTCCTGAGGCAGCACTGGCTCCACTGTGCCATTTCTAAATGAAAACAGAATCTCCTAAAGAAGCCAGGCCAAAATCACGAGGGAGTAGTCACAAAAAATAACTTAGGTCGTTTGCTGGGTATTCATCTAACAGATACCACCTTCCCAAAGTCCAGGCTACACTAAACAAGGCTCTTTGCTCTGTAATCAACGTTTCAATTGGTAGTGTTTCATACCCATGCAGAAGAACAAAAAGCCACTTCCACTGTAGAAACATGAGCTGCAGCTATGCAGTAAGTTGTGCTCAGTAGCTGACCTGCTGCTTTAGCTGTGAGGCAGGAGATACTGCCATAAAATTTCACAAGAAAATTTTCAAGTATCTAAAATATGCCGTGTTATGTTATTTTCTACCTCCAATATTGCCTGCACATAGCTTAAGGAAGAAAGGTATTTACCAGCCACCATAGATGAAAAAAATTAAAATGAGAAAAGGGCTTTTAAGGATATCAGAGTGATGGCCACCAGTCATTTTCCAGCTTTGTAGGATTTCAGTTGAAAGTCAATCTAAACAAGCCAGCATATGTCTAGCAAGAAGGAAATCACAGATCATGTCTGCTCCTACACCCAAGCTTTTCTATATCAAAGATGGATGGTATTCTTTTCCAGCTCTCAAGAGATATGTCATAATTTACGAATAAACAAAATATCATGCATAGAAATATTTCATAGATTGTAGCAGCTCCTTTGAGGGGAGCTCCCCGGGGAGTCCCCGGAGGGCCCCCTGGGCTGTGAGTTGGCTGGCAGCAGCAGGCACGCAAGGAGACTCCACACGGCTTCTGAGGATGCTGATTAGATGAGGGTTTATTGGGGGACCCAGCCCCGGGAGTAACATGGTTTCAGAGGGAGAAGGGAGAAAGGGAAAGAGAGGGGGAGAGAGGGGGAGCCTAGGGGAGAGATGGGCCATGAGAGAATCTGGTCTTCCTCGCACAGCTTAAGAGGGAAATTCAGTGTAGGTGTGAAATAAGGTTTGGGCAAATGGGATTGTAGATTCATGGGACTTCAGGGGAGGAACACAGCTTGGAATAAACCATATATTTTCAAGAGGTACATTTTTGAGACAGAGCATACAATTTGAATAAAATGCAACACCACAATAGATTATTAAGATAGATAGATGATAGATAGATAGATAGATAGATAGATAGATAGATAGATAGATAGATAAATGCATTGACAAGGCAGATAGAGATAGATGAATGCACTTGCCTGTATCACTTTGTATAGAAAGGGAGGGGGAAGTGACAGGTTATTCTTTTCCACACATGGGAAACTATCTTTTTCCCAGAAAATTCAGCTTCCTTCTTCAGTGACCACCAGGGTATCTGAAGACCCCACCAAGAAGGCCCTGTGATGCCAATGGCCTGTGCAATCCAGCAAGTCAAGAAAGTAAGGCCTGCCTCTTAATACTACAGTGGTGTTAAAGAGGTTTATTCTCGGTTTTTGGTACCAAGAGGAACAAACTGAAACCAGTTACTGTAAAATGCCTTCACAAGCACCAGTGCAAATCACAGACAAAGGAAGGATGAAGCCAAGGTGTCCCACAACCATGGCCCAAGCAGCCAGAGATCCTCCTTCAACCCTGGCTGCATTGAAGCCCCACTGACTGCCAAGAAGAAAAGCGCCCTACTGAGAGCAAGCAAACTTAACCCTCTGCCAGGACACAAATTTAGAGGGAAAAAAATTTGAAATCCCTACATCACCAGACACAGTTCCCAGTGAGAAGGGTTGGAACACTCTGCCCCCCAGCACTTCCCCGGCAGGCAGGTTCACAAAGGTGCTGGGAGCTAAGCTGTGCCCTGCGAGGGAACAGAGCCAGCCTCCCTTCAGTGGGAGAAGGCGCGGCCTCAGCTGTAGCCCCGGGTGCCTGCGGTGGCCCAGGGCACGGCCATGGCTGTCAATGTGTTGGGCTGCAGCACAGGGCAGGCCGGAGCTCAGCAGCCTCAGCAGAGCCCAGGGCCGCGGCCCTTCCCTGCCGGGGCCCGAGCCTGGCCCGGCCCAGCCCGGCCTGAGCAGCCCGGCCTGGCCCAGGGGATGGGCTGCGCCCGCCCGCCCGCTGTGCCCACAGGCTGGGCCCAAGCCTTTGCAAGAGGCTTTCTCCCAGCTTGGCAAAACCTCGGCCAAGTGTCCCTGTGCTTTGCTGAGAAGAGTAAAAACCCCATCAAATTTAACCCTGCTGCCCAACACATGAGGGATCCCTGCACACTTTAGGAGAGGCCATCCATACTCCTTTGTGCCTCATGAGGGATCCCTGCAGCCCTCAGCAGCGACCCCAAAATATCCCTGTGTGCCTCTTCAGGTCCAGGCCCAGATGATCCCCCAGAAGGAAATGTGCCCTCAGCCCAGGGACGCTCAGCATGGGCTCCCCCATCCCCTCGGGGCCCCGCCGCTGGGCACAGCAGCCCCTGCCTGGCTCCTGCCTGCCCACACCGTGGCCATCCACGGCTGCTCCTGGGCATGGAGCTCAGCCAGTGCTGGTGTCGGGTGGGCTTTGCTGGTGCTACCACACGAACATAGCTGCGAAAACTCTATTTCTTTATTTAAATATAAAATGTGGGCCAAGCCCTGCCCTGGCAGACAACGGCTGCCCGCCTTCAGTCCTGGCCAGGGAACAGGACCAGGGGGCTCAGGGGCAGAGGGTCTCATTGAGGAGGGGTGGGTTTTGGGATGCCTCATGATGCTCATGCAGCCACGGCAGGTCAAAGAGGGGCGGAAGTGACGACCTGGGATAAACGGTCAGGTTGTCATTGCCTCTGTTTTTAGGCTGGTCTTCTGGAGATACACAGGAGCACCTGTGAAGAGAGGAGGTGGCTGAGGCCCCAGCTGCCAGTGGCACACAGGGACCCTCGTGCACAGCAGGGCCCAGAGCTGGCAAGGCTCCCCAGCACGGCTGGAGCTGCTGGCACAGCTGGGCCCAGCTGGACAGCTGCCCCTCAAGGCCCCGGCCAGCAGGGCACGGCTCTGGGCAGGGTCCCTGGCCAGGAGCGGGCCCCAGAGCACCTCTGCCTTTCAAGGACAATCTCGGCCCTGCTCTTTCTCCTCCCCACCTCCCTCTGCCTCTGCCCCGTGCCCCTGGGGTTGCTCTTGGCCAGGCAGCCTCAGTGGGAGCCAGCTCTGGCTGCAGCCCCAGCGGGGCCCCCAGGACACGGCCCAACAATTGAGAGGCCAATGGAAGCACTGGGCAGCAGCAGAACCCTCAGCAGAGTTATTTGGAAAATCATGGACTGGCCACAACTCCACTGCAGACTCTCTGGGAATGTTCCCTGACTATGAGCAGCCTGTAAAGGAAGCTGTTTGAGGTGGAGAATCGCAAAACACTCACGATTTTCTCTTCCAGCAATACCAGATTCCTGCACAGCACATCATCAGGCACAGTGCCGCACCAGCCACAATGGCCATCAACTTAATCAAACAAGGTGTTCCCCAGCAGAAAACTCTTCTCATGCTTTTCCAGATGATGTCAGAATGTGTTGAGGTGCTGTCTGCATCTGTTGGAGCAATGGGGAGCGTGAGCCCGTGCTGTGCTGCACTGCTGAGCTGGCAGCACGGTGGATACGGGCAGGACGTTCTCACTCCCTGTTTACCCCAGAGCTGGGGCCTGCAGGCACCTTGCTGCCCCTTGGCACAGGCCAAACCCCCTGAGCCTGCATGCCATAATTCCTCTGTGCTGTGCCCTTCTGCTCCAGGCAACAGTTGTCAAAGACATGGATAAGGAGAATGGCCAGGGTTTTGGAGCTGCTCCATGGCCCTCCCTCCTGCACAGAGCGGCCCCTCCAGATGTGCCCAGAGACTCGGAAATTGCAGGGGATCTTAGGGTGTGCATGGCCTGTGGTGCATGGATGCCTTCCCGCTGTGCTCGGCACGGCGTGTCCACATGTGCAGCCAATGCCCCCAGCTGCTGAGTCCCAGGGGAAGCATGAGGGAAATGCACCCACCACGCTGGCTGTCCACATCACTCAGGAGTTTTTCCAGATATTTGGATTCCTCCAGGGATGTACGAGCTCCTGTAGGTTTCTTCTTCCGTCTTGGAGGACCTTAAGAGAAATATTTCCGTTTCCCAGGAAAGGATCCCACAAAACGAGGGCTCAGCCTGTGGGGTCAGCAGGAACAAACTACTCACCCCTGTGATGGGAGCTGGGCTTGCGTGCAACATCCACCAAAGGACCTGGGAAATTCCTCCCTGCAGACACACCTGTAACAAAACAGCTTCTGCCATCTCTGCTGATCTGCACGGGCACCACTGAGCCGCAGGAGCAGGGAGGGGATTGCGCAGGGAGAGGGTACACACGTGCCTGGTTCTGTGCTGGTACTTGCAGCAATGCCCCCCTGGCCCAGCTTTGGGATCTGCGCTGGCAGCTCTCCCAGGGGAAAGGCCTTGACCTACCCTCAGCATCGCCCAGAGGCTCAGTAATGGGTATGCGTTGTGAATCCAAGTCATCTCCATTCACAGGATAGTCTTCGTCAACAGGCTCATATTCAGCATCAGGATCATCATCAGGTTCATCTGCAAAGAAAGGCAGGACTGAAGAGCTCCTGTGACACTGTTGAAGATTCTCCTTCAGGCCCGAGTGGCAGTGAGGGCACCTGGATTCTTGGTGCTCTCCAAGGCACTCCCTCAGCTCTGCCTCCCACTCAGGAGCAGGAGCAGGGGGAGCACGTTCCTGCAGTGGCCCCACACTGGGATGGAAGGAGTCCCTTGCGGGGCAGTCGGGGCAGAAAGGACTCCCTGGAGCTGCCAGCAGCTCTAAACCCAGCCACGGGCAGGGCCAGGGCTTGGCAGTGGCAACAGGAGCAGCTCAGGCTCCCTGGGGTCGGTAAAGGAGCTGCCAAAGGCTCAGCCCCGGGGCACAGCCCTGGGCCCGGCCCCTTCCCTCTCTGCTCTTCGCCCTGGCTGCACAGAGCACACGGAAGGACAGACTGGCATTGCCCACGGGAGGAAGATGGACAGCTAAATGCTCCTTCCTCCCACTGACAGCAATCCTGTGGGATCATTGTTGGGTACAAGAGTAAAAATTTGGAGGCTAGGATTTACAGAATCCATCAAACCTTGGAGGATCTTAAGGGAAGTGACAGAGGAATATTACTCTGGACAATGATTACACTTAGACAATGATTATTCTGTTAGCGAAGGGCTGCTGATAACCTACCTTCACCAAGCTCCAACATCCTTAAAGTGTGCTTTAACAAATGATGGAAGTCACGTTCCCAGTCTAGAAAGGAGCACAGATGGGAACTGTTCCATGCTGTGCTGGGATCCCCTTGTATAGGAAACCGAGCACTGCAAGGGGGTCAGGTAATGCTGTGTGCCTGCACTGCCAAGCAGCAGAGAGGGCAGCTGAAGCCTTAGCAGGGCTCAGGCCCAGAGGCACAGCAATTACCTCCTGGGCCTGTGCCTGGCATCGCCTCCCTTCCTGCAGCAGAGGCTGCCATGGAGCCACTGCTTCCTCTGGGAAATGCTGCCTTCAGCACAGGCTTTCTTTCCATCTCTGCAGAAAGGAAAAGGGACAGCTGAATCAGGTGTGGCTCTTCCCCAGTGGGAATGTGGCATCTTCAGGAGGCAATGCTTGTCACCAGGTTACTGGGGCTGCTCCAGGGCCCTCCCTCCTCCAAAGAGCAGCCCCTCCAGATGTGCTCAGAGACTGGGAAATTGCAGGGGATCTCAGGGTGGGCATGGCCCATGGTGCAGTTTGGGCTCCCTCGCAGCTGATGCCAAATGCCTTCCTGCAGAGGCTGGGCAGAAGCTGCAGCCAGGCCAGGCTGGGAAACAGCCCTGCAGGGCGTCAAAGCAGCAGCAGCAGCGGGGCAGCGAGGCTGCCATGGATCCCTTCCCGCTGTGCCGGGCACGGCGTGTCCAGATGTGCAGCCAAAGCCCCCGGCTGCTGAGTCCCAGGGGAAGCAGGAGGGAAATGCACCCACCACGCTGCCTGTCCACCTCACTCAGGACCCTATCCATGTGTTTGGATGCCTCCAGGGACTTCCTGTCTCCTATAGGTTTGTTCCTCCCTCTTGGAGGACTTTAAGAGAATTATTTGCATTTTCCCTGGGAGGGATCCCACAGAACAAGGGCTCAGCCTGTGGGGTCAGCAGGCACACACTACTCACCCCTGCCATGGGAGCGGGGCTTGTGTGCAGCATCCAAGAAAGGAGCCTGAAAAGTCTTTCTTGCAGACACACCTGAAACTCAACAGCCACAGAAACTCCTGTCACCCCGTGCCTACAAGGCTGTCCATGATTATTCTTTTAGGAACATTGACAACATACCAGCAGGAGGCTTAAGAGGCTGAAAATCTTCATGGAGCCACGCTGCTGGAGAAGCCTTCCTAGCATGCTCATCTAGAGGGGAGCACAGATCTGATCAGACCCATTTCCATGGTGTGCTGGGATCCCCCTCTGCCTTAGGGAAGTGGGCACTGCAAGGGGGTCAGGTAAGGCCTTGGCTGCCAGATGTCAGTGGACAAGGCCAAAGGTGCACAGGGGCCTGGGGAGCTCTGGACTGGCTCTGGTCACTCTCCACCCTCTTTGCAGGCCCTGTACAACATCCCTGGAGGGGCGGCAGGAGTAGCCCAGGGCCCGTGGGGGCTCTGTCCCTCCCACAAAGGAAATCCACACTAAATCCTTGGGGAAGACTGCAGCAGGCAGTGCCACAAGTGTCCCTCCCAACCTCTGTCCCTCCTTCTGCGGCGACAGCTTCCCCAGCCCACGTGGACATACCCAGGCCCTCTCAGGACACACTGGAGCCTTGCTCTCCCCCTCGGCCCTTTCCCCACCATGGACACCCTGTGCAGTGGCTCCCAAGTTTCAGTTCGTGTCCCCCATGGAGGGACCCCAGCAGGACTGCTCAGTACCCGAGTGCCCCTGAGCCTGCTCAGGATAATTCCCCTGGGCTGTGCTGGTCCTCTCCGGGCTCTTTCCGCTTTGCCAAGCAGCAGAGAGGGCAGCTGAAGCCTCAGCAGGGCTCAGGCTCAGAGGCACAGCAATTACCTCCTGGGCCTGTGCCTGGCATGGCCTCCCTTCCTGCAGCAGAGGCTGCCAATGAGCCACTGCTTCCTCTGGGAAACTCAGCATTCAGCACAGGCTTTCCTTCCATCTCTGCATAAAGGAGAAGGGACAGATGAATCAGGTGGGGCTCTTCCCCAATGGGAAGCTGGCATCTTCAGGAGGCAATGCTAGTTGAAGATATTAATAAGGTTCAGGAAGTCATCCAAGCTTTGGAGCGGGACCAGGGCCCTCCCTCCTCCAAACCACCACCCCTCCGGAGCTCCCCAGTGAAGGGAAATGGCAAAGGATCTCAGGGTGGGCATGGCCCATGGTGCAGTTTGGGCTCCCTCGCAGCTGATGCCAAATGCCTTCCTGCAGAGGCTGGGCAGAAGCTGCAGCCAGGCCAGGCTGGGAAACAGCCTTGCAGGGCGTGAAAGCAGCAGCAGCAGCAGCGGGGCAGCGAGGCTGCCATGGATCCCTTCCCGCTGTGCCGGGCACGGCGTGTCCAGATGTGCAGCCAAAGCCCGCGGGTGATGAGTCCCAGGGGAAGGCTGAGGGAAATGCACCCACCACGCTGCCTGTCCACCTCACTCAGGACCCTATCGAAACCCTATGTGTTTGGATGCCTCCAGGGACTTCCTGTCTCCTATAGGTTTGTTCCTCCCTCTTGGAGGACTTTAAGAGAATTATTTGCATTTTCCCCGGGAGGGATCCCACAGAACAAGGGCTCAGCCTGTGGGGTCAGCAGGCACACACTACTCACCCCTGCCATGGGAGCGGGGCTTGTGTGCAGCAACCAGGAAAGGAGCCTGAAAAGTCTTTCCTGCAGACACACCTGAAACTCAACAGCCACAGAAGCTCCTGTCACCTGGTGCCTACCAGGCTGTCCATGATTATTCTTTTAGGAACATTGACAACATACCTGCTGGAGGGTTAAGAGGCTGGAAATCTTCACGGAGCCAAGCTGCTGGAGAAGCCTTCCTAGCATGCTCATCTAGAGGGGAGCAAGATCTGATCAGACCCATTTCCATGGTGTGCTGGGATCCCCCTCTGCCTTAGAGAACTGGGTACTGCAAGGGGGTCCGGTAAGGCTGTGGGAGCCAGATGTCAGTGGACAAGGCCAGAGGTGCACAGGGGCCTGGGGAGCTCTGGAATGGCTCTGGTCACTCTCCACCCTCTTTGCAGGCCCTGTGCAACATCCCTGGAGTGATGGCTGGAGCCGCCCAGGCCCTGTGGGGGCTCTGTCCCTCCCACAGAGGAAACCCTCCCTAAAGCCCTGGCCAAAACCATCCCCAGCGCTTCCCAGGGAGCAGGGAGCGCTGTGCCAGGAAAGGGCAGCCAGGCTGCCGGCTCACCTGCTCCCCGCGCTTGCAGCGGAGCAGCCTGGGCAGCCCTGGCAGGCAGGGCCACGGCCAGGAGCAGCAGGAGTAGGAGGCGCAGAGCAAGGGCCATGCTGCCTTGCCCTCCGCCAGTCCCGCAGCTCTTGCTGCCACCGCTGTCCCGACACCGCTGTCCCAATGTCAGCACCGCTGCTGCCACCGCCGCTGCTGCCGCAACAGTTGTGCTCAGGGACTGACTGCTGGGTCCTTGTGCTGCTGTGCAACCACGGGGCTCTGGCACCTCTGGCACCTCTGTGACCTCAGGGCCTGCTGAGAGCTCAGCCTGCTGTGACCCGTGAGCCTGCTGTGACCTCATGGCCCGGGGCAGGTTTTTGTGGCAAAGGATCTCAAGAGGTGCCCTTCCAGCAAGGAGAGTGTGTCCCTGCTGGTAGTTATGTGCAATCTAGCTCTTTTTCACCAGAAGTGAGTTAGACAATATTGGGCATGTGAGACATTTCATGGTTCTACATGCCAAAGCAATGTCATGTCCAAAATTCATCTCACGTTGGCCATTCCCACTATTGCAGGCAGCCCCAGCCCTGCCCCGCTCCCACCAAGTCCGTGCTGTGCGCTGTGCTGGCCTTTGGCCCCTATTTCAAAAGTGAAGGACTTGATGCCATACAAAAGTAATGCAACACAGGCCATCAGGGGAGCTGCACACTTTAGGGGACACCCAAACCCACTGCACATCTTATGGCTATACCCTCAGCCACCCTAAAATCCCCCTGTGTGCCTCACAAGAGACCCCAGACCCCTGCTCTATTTACAGGTGTCCCTTGACCCCTGCACACCTTTCCACATACAGTAAATTCCCTGCACAATTTTGGGTGCCCCCAGCCCCTTGCACAGCACCGAGATGACCTAAAGCCCCTGCGTGCCTTTTAGAGGGAGCCAAACATAACACTCAGGGAGCAGCAACAGGGCTGAGCCATCTTCGGTGTGTGCTCACCACGTGTCCCTGGGTGAACAGATGAGGCTTGGGGGCAAATGGCCTCTCTGCTCATAAGAGATCTGCGGGTGCCACAGGCTCAGTCTCTGTCTCTGGGCTCTGAGCTCACCCCTCAGGCTATGAAGGACTTCCTTCAGAGTCCAGCCTCATTCCATTGATCTCAAGGCAAGCACTTTCTAGGTGGTTTCCCTCTTTTCCTGGGCATGCCCCTGGACGGGGTCCAGGCTCAGATGATGCCAAAGAAGGAAATGTGCCCTCAGCCCAGGGACGCTCAGCATGGGCTCCCCCATCCCCTCGGGGCCCCGCCGCTGGGCACAGCAGCCCCTGCCTGGCTCCTGCCTGCCCACACCATGGCCATCCACGGCTGCTCCTGGGCATGGAGCTCAGCCACTGCTGGTGCCCGGTGGGCTTTGCTGCTGCTACCACTCGGACATAGTTGCGACAACTCCATCTCTTTATTTGAACATAAAATGTGGGACAAGCCCTGCCCTGCCAGACAAGGGCTGCCCACCTTTAGTCCTGGCCGGGGAACAGAACCAGGGGACTCAGGGGCAGAGGGTCTCGTTGTGGAGGGGTGGGTTTTGGGACGGCCTCATGGCAGGGGTGCAGCCACAGCAGGGCAGATAGGGGCAGAAGCGAAGACCTGGCATAAACTGTCAACTTCTCATTGCCTCTGCTTTTCTGCTTGTCTTCTGAATATGCACAGGAGCACCTGTGTAGAGAGGAGGTGGCTGAGGTCCCAGTTGCCAGTGGCAAACGGGGACCCTCCTGCACAGCTGGGCCCAGAGCTGGCATCCACGGCTGCTCCTGGGCATGGAGCTCAGCCAGTGCTTTTGCCAGTTGGGCTTTGCTTGTGCTACCACCAGGACACTGGGTCACAGCTGCATCTGTTTATTGCAGCAGAAGAGCTGATTTGGGAAGTGCTGTGCTGCCCCATTTCTTCAGCCCCACTAGCTGCCCACACCCACAGTGGCACTGGGCCGCCCCCAGAAAACTGTCGAATCTGGGCTGTGGCTGCAGGGCACAGCTGCTCTACAGCACAGGTGGACTGCCTTGGGGGTAGGACTGCCCTGAGGGTAGGGACAAGGAACAGGGAGAGGTCTTCTCTATGTTTTCCAAAGGTGATTATTCTACAGGCAATCAGGGGCAGACCAACACTGCAACACTACATTTAAGCTTGTATTTATTTATGCGTTTTTTGTTCCCCAAGCAATTATTTTGACAGTCTTTTGTTCACTTCTCAGTTAATGTTCCATAGATGAACGGTTTGGACTCTCTTTTTATAGGAATATAAAGAGCTCAGAAAGCTCTATTTTTAATTTTGATAACATTCTCTCTCCCCGCTCCTAGCCTTTACAATGATCGTTTTTGAAACATCTCTGAGGATAGGTAGAGTTATTTGGGAAATAACCAATAGGCTTGGCTTAACCTGGGTATTGGATTATTATTTTCAGTGCTATAAACCTACATTGCTTCAAGGTTCACACCATGGTCCTGATTTGTGGCTCAATGCATGGATGCCTGTCTGAATTAAAACAATGTTTGTGAGGCAGCTGAAGAGCTTAGACCTCAGAGATTAAAATTCCTGGGAGGAGTAAGTGGAAGAAGAAAGGATAAAATCCTGATTCAAAGGGTTTTTCTCACTTCTAGTATGCCAGAAGTATGGTAGACTACACCTGTCTTCAGATGTCATTTAGTTACAGAACAACTCTCTATAGTGTCAGACTCCAGGAGAAATGACTCAGAGAGGTGGACAATGTGCTTTTCCAGTTATTTGATAGAGTGAATGATGGCATAATTACCTCATGACTTAATTAGAAGACTGTAAGTACTAGAAAATGAAATAATTTTGACACTCTTATATCTTTCACAGACTCCTGAAACTTATGTTGATGTGACCAACAGAAGAGTTTGGCTCTGCTTTTAATTGAAACAAGCAGCAGAGCTGGAACCTGTTGAAGAGAGTCTCTTCACAGCTAAAGCAAACTGCCAGGGTTCTTTTATTCCAGCTCTAAGCAGGAAAATAAAAATCTGTCCACAGTAAATCCTCCTGACCAGTAACTGATATAAACTAGGCATTTGGGCTGTTTGCTGCCTAACCCCTGAGTTCCTCAGAGCTGCAGCTCCCTGTTCTCTTGGCAGACAGGGGCTGGCTATGGATGACAGTCACGTCTCTAGCCTGGTGCACACCAGGTCCACACATGAGCTGAGGGATCATTCTTGCACACCCCATCCTGGAAGAACCCAGGTCAGTGATGAGTCTGACACAATTTGATGCATGGCAGCAAAAGAAGGCAAAATAAAGGCTAGAATGGGTATCATTCCAACCACTTTACATTTTGCTGTGTATAATGGAGACAGGAGCTACAAGTTTCCTATTCATGCACAATTTTCTGTCTGAGAGCACTCAGTTCTCAAAGTCAAGGATCTTGCCGGTCTGTGTCTGAGATGACTGTAAAAACATAAACAGCATTTATGTGCTACACCTGTGTATCAGAACTTCACAACAGAAATCACAAGCTGATTCCGCTGTTAAGTAAATTAAAAAAAAAAAAACAAACCACAAAACAAAAGCAAAACTGGCCAAATAAATCAGGCAAACAAAACAACCACCAAGAAAAACCAAAACCAACAGAAAAATCCCCACAAATCCAGAAAAAGGTAAAAATCAGGTGAAGGAGGCAGTGATCCAAGAGCAACAAATGGGCAGAGCAACTACAAAACTGCAGAAAGGAAAGATAATAAGAAAGGAGAGATAATAAGTGGGTATGACACCAAACTAGCAAGGAGATCTGAGATACTGTTCTCACCCTTCTGGAAACAATCTGACATCAAAACACACTGAAAATCATTGATGATGATTGTGATAATGGGAATCTCTACGTTTAGGTTTCATATATGCATTGTGTGTGAGTTTTGTTTTCCTTGTGAAGTCGCATCATCTGGCAAGGGGGCTTTTCTGTCCAAAGAAAAACACTGCAGCGGAAAAGGAGGCCAGCTTGGAAAAGATTAAAAATAAGAGGTAAAAATAAAGTAGTTTTTAATAATATGTTGTTTGGTTGGTTTGCTGTTTGTTCATGGGTTTTTTGCCTGTCTTTGAAAGCAGCCCCTCAGATGTTAATGCACACAGCAAGTCCTTTGTAACGGGCTGTCTTTGCAAAAAATCTGCCAATTTTGTGATGTAAGGCAGAAACAGTTTCCCTTGGGCTACAGCTGGAAGGCTTAGAAATGTGTTCCAGAAACTCAGGATAACGCAGAGTCTGAGTAAACACAATTTAATGTCATGGAGTGCAAGATGCAAGTTACCCAATAAAGTAATCAGAGTATTTAAATGCCAAGCAGCGGGAAAGGGCTGTGCATTAGAATGACAGGGAGCAGCCACAGAGGCAGGATGGACAAGTTTCCCAGCCAAACCAGACCAGAAGTGTTATGAATAAAAAGTTATCTATTTTTTTTAAGGTTGCAGAGTTAAAACAAGTTGGACCAGTTGCTGTTAAGTTGGCTTCATTGTTAAGAGTTCTTCTTCAATTACCTGTTAATGGTTGGTGATTAACCATATTCCCCCTGATGCTTGCCAGGGAGAGACACAGGGACCCTGCAGGTACCAGGAGAATGGGAGTGGCATCAGAGCTGGTATGCAGATGAGAAATGCATTGCACCAAATTTTGCAGTTTTCCAGGAAAACCCCTAAAAACAAGGAGCCAACATAGAACTAGGGGACCTAGGTGATGTCTAAGGATGGGAGCATAGTCCAGTGCCTGCTTGGATCCTTTTTGCTTCTCACCCTAACCTGAAAGGATGTTGACTAGAGAGAGGACCCGAGGTGTTGGACCAAAAAGGCAGAATCTCCTAATCTCTGGTGAGGACGGAATCCCCAGCTCTGCCTGCAGACCAGCGGACACAGCTGCATCATCCTCCTCCTCCGTGCCACTCCTGGGAGCTCCGGCGGCATGGGCGCAACCCGTCGATTTCTCCCCACCTGAGCTGATTCCTTTTAATAAAGGCATTAAAAAGGAGAAAGTTCTCCTGTTCCATTCATTTCAGCTTGGCGGCTCGTCCGGGATAGCCACACCTGAAGAGGACACCAGGACTGGGACGGCCGCCCACCCTGGACCTGCAGAACAGCTGGATATCAGGACCAGAGAAGATTGGCTTGGGACAGTGACACGGAGCAGCGCCGGACTGGTGAGAGTATCCGGCGGCAAGAGAGGGAGGCCAGCGAGTGTGTGTGAGTGAGACGAGGGCCGGCAGCCCGGCCCCTCGAAGCGAGCGAGGACCCCTCAGTACCGCGGTTCCGCACCCCCGCGAGGGGGCCGGCCGGGAACAGGGGGAAGCGAGTGGAACTGGTGATTGAGGTGCCTCCAAAGGGGTAAAGAGGACTCCCCTCCGGGCATTCAGAGGAAATAGCTGTGTGAGTGGCACGTACCCCAAAGGCCCTGATACAGGTCCTAACGAAGGAAGTTAGGTGATTTAGAATATCAGGCAGTTTTGTTTTTAAGTCCTGACGACAGAGGTCAGGCACGAGGTCTGGCAGAGGAAGCCTATCTTGAGTTTTTTCAAGCCCTGAAGCATAAGTCCTGACAGGGGAAGGTCAGGCAAACTGAAAATCAGGCAATACTTTTGTTTTAAGTCCTGACAAGAGAGGTTAGGCAAACTCAGAAGTCCCAAGAAGAATTTGGGCAAGTCTAAAAGTCCTGCAGGCAAACAAAGTCCTGATGAAGGAGGTCAGGCATACAGCCTCAGAAGCCAGGGTCTCGAGGAATTTTTTTGGTTCTTTTGTTTGTTTGTTGAGTCAGGGCGCGCGAGGCCAAGGCCTCAACAAAGTCCTGACGAAAAGGGTCAGAGAAATTGGAGTTTTGGCAGAGGAGGTCGGGACTTCTTAAGTAAGATATATTTCCTTTAAGATAAAATCATCTTTGTGATTTTTTTTGAGGCTGAAAAAATGAGAGGGTGCAATAGTAAGAAAAGTGGCCAGAGACTGAGAACTATACCTCCCCACAGTCCCCTAGGTGAACGATTAGAGAGATGGGACTCTATAGAAGCCACAGAAGGATTAGATAAAGTTAAGATGATTCACTATTGTCTAGAAGCGTGGCCAGAATTAGATGTACAAGGAGGATGGCTGTGGTGTGGGACAAAAGACAAGTGGATGTGTCAACAACTGAGTCAGTATCTGACATCTCAAGAGGATACTGATCCTGAGCAATTGTTCTATGTAGCTTGTTGGTTGAATACCATCAAGGATGAAGGAGTGCGAATTTGTAAAGTGCAGAGGAAGAAAGAGGGGAATGAAAGAGGGGATGCTGAAGTTAAAGAGATTGCCGAAAGGTGGGACCCCCTAGACTACTTGCCTCCTGATGCCCCTCCACCTTATAATCCTCTCCTTCGAGCACCTCAAATAGCAGATCCAGTTCTTCCCTCGGCGGCCATGGGGGCCATTCCCTCACCACCCCCTTCGACTCCTTTAGCTGCTTCTGCACCACCACTGATACCTACTCCACCTGCTGCATGCTCCACCCCTTCTCCAGCTCCACTTAACATGCACTCAAGCTCTTCTCCCCCTCCTACTGCTGTCCCTCCTCCTAACTGGGACACAAATGCTTCCTTACCTAGTAACCTCTTATCACCAGGTACAGCCGCTGACCTACAGCAGGTCCAAGCTAGTGCTAATACCCCTCAAATGAGTAATTTTGTGTCTGAAGATGGGCCATACTGCGGTACCCGATCCAAGACCTCCAAAGTAGAGAGACTTTTTCCTCTTAGAGTAGTTCCTATGGAAGCAGTAGCAAGAGGTGTTGCTTTTGTAAACGCTCCTCTACATGCCTCTGAGGTGAGAGCATTCAAGAAGGAGTTAGGGAATTTAGTTGAAGCCCCTGTGGGCATTGCTAACCAAGTGGATCAGTTCTTAGGTCCAAATATCTACACTTGGGGGGAGATGAATTCTATTCTAAATATATTATTTTCCCCAGAAGAGTCCCGAATGATTAGAGCCGCAAGCATAAGAATTTGGGAAAAAGGTAATCGTCCAGGACCCCAAGTGCCATCAGGTGAAGACAAATTGCCACTAGTGGATCCCAATTGGAACCCTAATCAGGAGGAAGGGAGGAAAGCCATGATGGAGTACAGGTCTCTGATCATTAGAAGGATCAGAGAATCAGTTCCCAAAGGAACTAATACAAAATTGGCATTCGCGGGCGCACAAGAGAAGGATGAAACTCCTGCTACTTGGCTTAATCGCCTAAAGCGGAACTTTCAATTGTATTCTAGAATAGACCCAGACACCAAAGAGGGTGAAGTGCTATTAAAGGTCCAGTTTGTTACTAAATCTTGGCCTGATATACGGAGAAAACTGGAAAAGAATTAAGATTGGCAAGAAAAAGACATTAATGAGTTATTGAAGGAAGCATTGAAAGTGTATTTAAGGAGGGAAGAAGAAAAAGCAAAGGCCAAAGCTAGGATCATGGTCTCTATAGCTAGAGAAAGTGTTGGAGCAAACAATTCTTTCCTACAGTCCAAGGCCACAAAAGAGTAGAGGAATCCACCACCAGGAGCAGATAAGGATAGGCCAGTACCATCAGGTACAAGAGGAACGGAGGCCTCAAGTCCCTTCAAGTGAAAGGCGTTGCTGTTACTGTGGGCAGACTGGGCACATTAGAAGGTTTTGTAAAAAGCTGACCCTTGATGAAGCAATAGCCAAAGAACAAGAAGCCTTAGAGAAAATGCTTAGAGATGATGATTAGGGGTGTCAAGGGCTCTGTACTTTAGGGGACCCAATGCAACATCTAGAGGAGCCCTTGGTAAACTTTGAAGTGGGAACCCAAAATAGGGAATTTGAATTTTTGGTTGATACAGGAGCAGATAAGTCCTGTCTCAACAAAATACCAGAAGGTATGGTAATTGGTAGAAAATTTTGTGAAGTATTAGGGGCTGAAGGGAAACCATTTAGAGCCTCAGTGATCGAGAATGTAAAAATAATCGGAAACTCAAGGCAGTGTGAAGCAAATTTGATCTACCTGCCTAAACTAGAAAAAAGTTTGTTAGGGAGAGATCTACAAGTTCATTTGGGAGTAGGAATTGTCCCGAGAGAAGGGAAGATGGTGGTACAAATAATGAAGTTATCCCAAGGTGATGTTGCTGAAATAAGCCCAGAGGTGTGGGCTGAAGGAGGAAAGCGGGACATTCCTCCGATAACAATAAAAATGCAAGACGATACTTCACCCATATGGGTCAAACAGTATCCAATTTCCCTGGAAGGAAAGAGGGGGCTGGCCATAGTTATTGAACAATTGCTGCAAGAGGGAAGTTTGGAACCCTATTTTTTTTTAAGGTTGCAGAGTTAAAACAAGTTGGACCAGTTGCTGTTCAGTTAGCTTCATTGTTAAGAGTTCTTCTTCAATTACCTGTTAATGGTTGGTGATTAACCATTGTCCCCATGAGGCTTGCCAGGGAGTGACACAGGGACCCTGCAGGTAGCAGGAGAATGGCAGTGGCATCAGAGCTGGTATGCAGATGAGAAATGCATTGCACCAAATTTTGCAGTTTTCCAGGAAAACCCCTAAAAACAAGGAGCCAACATAGAACTAGGGGACCTAGGTGATGTCTAAGGATGGGAGCGTAGTCCAGTGCCTGCTTGGATCCTTTTTGCTTCTCACCCTAACCTGAAAGGATGTTGACTAGAGAGAGGACCCGAGGCGTTGGACCGAAAAGGCGGAATCTCCTAATCTCTGGTGAGGACGGAATCCCCAGCTCTGCCTGCAGACCAGCGGACACAGCTGCATCATCCTCCTCCTCTGTGCCATTCCTGGGAGTGCCAGCGGTGTGGGCGCGACCCGTCGATTTCTCCCCACCTGAGCTGATTCTTTTTAATAAAGACTTTAAAAAGGAGAAAGATCTCCAGCCCATTTATTTCAAGAAGCACTGGGAGCACAAAGGGACACAGCCAGTAGGCCCAGCAGCTCCTTGCTGAGGGCCCACTTCATGCAAGAGCTCACACTCAAAATATGAAATGAATTTAAAATAAAAGGGTGGGGGGAGGCAGCAGGGAGGTGTCCTCATAGGTTCAATTCTGCACTCTGCTTTTGTCACCAACATTATCCAAGTTCCTGTGCTTGTTTTCCTGGAGAATTTGCACTCAACAGAGCTTCAGTGCCTTTGATCAAATCAGTCTTAAGAGCAGCTTGGGGCTGGTCAGTCATTTAGATGTGAGCACTGACTGGGGTCCAGGCAACAAAACAACATTAGCTGCAGGCCACCCATACAGCTTTTCATCTTAATGAGAACACATTTTTGCAAACAGATAGATGTTGGGAGGATTTTTGCACCATTGGGCCAATGCACAAGGCTCTGGATCTACACAGCACTTTCGTAGGAGGTCAACACAGGTGGGGACAATCCAGGCTGTTAGCAGTGCCCCCACCCCCTGATTAAGGACAGCACAATTACTTTTAGAGCTCCTTAACCAGCTGGTGAAAAGCTGATCTTCTTTTCATGCCCCCTGCATACTGACAGGCAAGTTGAACAGAAAATCTGCCTCTTCCTCCATGATCTCTGATCACCAAAGCAAAGAACCAAGAAAAAAAAAAAGCCAAAAACACCCCAACCAATTAAATACAAATAATTTTTTGCCCACTCTGTTTTGTTTTTTTTTTTTAAGAGCTTTATAAGACTGACTAAGCCAGTGCTGAATTAAGAGTGTCACATGTTATGTGCCTTTCACAAAGTGTGGGACAGCTGCTGCCATGTAAAGGTGGGTGCAGAGTCAGACCCTTTACTTCAGACCCAGCCCTGCCTTCCTGAGGGACAGAAATTCATCTGTTAGAATCCCTTGGAGCTTATGGAGCTGCTCTTGGCCCTCCTGTGGATAACTGGGCTGCTGTGGAGAACTGAAGAATTTTCAGCTTGGTACCTGTTATGTATATTATGGTAATTTGTGCTGATAGAATATATATATATATATATGAATAAAATATCAAGCCTTGAAATCACAGTAGCAAGGGAAGAGGGGATTGCTTCACAGGGTGAGGAAACCGCAGCTGGCAGTCGGGTAGGAGGAGTGTCATTAACATAGGAAGTGAACCCAGCTGGCACAGGAGATTGTCGTTCTCACTGGTGTGAACAGGAGGAGGCCCAGCGATGATGGCCCATGGAGATGTTCATCTTAGACAGAGGGGACCATCAAGGACATATATCTGCATATGGGATTCCGGTAACCAAAGAGTGGATACACATCAGTTCCTGCACAAGGTTTTGTCCAGCACAGGACGGAGAATAGAGGCATCATGAATGTGAAGAACCCTGAGGAAAGACAAAGGGACTCTGCTGGAGGCTAGAAAAAGAGTATAAGAACGGACTCTGCCAAGCGGCATTGGTGAACAGGGGGGATTGGGTGCGATAGAAGGCGGATCTGTGTTCACCCAGCTTCCATCCCGGGGTCAGTGCTGTCCTTGATTGTTGGCTGTCAGGACTGTATATCGGTTGTGAATAAATTTATATTTTATTTTTATTAAATTGGCTGGATCGATTTTTACCTATAACAGTATCCATGTATGGGGGCCTGCAGAATCTAAGCAGCATCTTCCTTGGCCAACAACAGACTGGAAAGGGAAAACCAGCATCAGAAACCTGTGAGATGGAAAACTTTGGGCTGTTTGAGATCAAAAATGTCACCTAAAAATCTCAATGGCGAAGAACAACCTTTCTGACAAGGATTCCAGTAGAATAAATGACACAGGTGTTGGAATAACAGCCAGTGCCCACAGCAATGACAATTCCTTGGTGAGGAGGGTCCCACGGAGAGTCGGCTGAGTAATGACACTCACAGCCAATGTGGCTACACGTCGTTCTCCTTTATTAAGCAACTTTGACATAGTTATCCTCCTCTATACACTGTCTCCTGCCACTAATGCTTAATGCTCATTGGTTAAGTAGCTACATTCACACATACATCTTAATTACTGATTGGTTGTCACACTATAAGCATCTTTAGCTAAGGTGTGCCAAATTAGCAGCTCCCACAACGTGCTTGGCACATTTGGTTTCATCCTGGCACAATGCTCATTCTTCCTTGTTGTATCTATTTGAGGACAGCACATGGTCTATCTTGTTCCTGTTTGAGGACGATACATGGTTTTCAGAGTAACTCTGTAATCTGCAGACCAGGGCTGTCCAATTCCCACAGGGGAATATCATGGCATTGTTCAGCCAAGAATCCTTCTACACCTTGGAATAAAAGGCAGTGCCCACTGCAAAGACATTTCCCTGTCCTGTGGGCTCCACAAACCACACATGAACATGGCACTTTTCCTGAGTGCTTCCCAAAGCTTCTCTGCAAGAAGCACTGGGGAAGTGCATGGGGCAAGAGTTCTGCAAGTGCCAGGCTCTTGTGCAGCAGAAAAGTCATAAAATATGGAAGATTCTAGCAACCCCAATAAATCCATCATTTATGGCTTGTAAATATTCCAGTGAATCTCAGTTACTTCAGGGCAAAAACAAACACAGGGCAATCTTGCTTAGACTGCAACCCCTGGCGCGAGGACACGAGGCTTGACTCCATGTTGATCAGAAGGCTGATTTATTATGATATATATTATACTAAAATGCTACATTACAGCTATACTAAAAGAACAGAGAGAGAAAAATCAGAAGGCTACAAAGACAAGAATAGAAGAGAAATGAATAACAAAAATCCTGTGACTGCTCACAGCCTTGGCACAGGTGGCTGTGATTGGTCACTGATTGAAAACAATCCACATGAACCAATGGAAGATTCACCTGTGGCATTCCACAGCAGCAGATAGCCATTGTTTACATTTCTTTCCTGAGGCCCTCAGCTCCTCAGGACAGGAAAAATCCTAGCAGAGGCTTTTTCACTAAAAATCCTGGCAACATCTCACCCTTTTAAATTATTAAATTAAATAGAAAAAGAAATGTTTGCAATCTCCTCTACTGAGGCCTTGCAGAAGAGAGAACAACACCTCTTGAGGTTGATCTGTTGCCAATCAAAATCTCAATCATCTGCTGATGTGGAATGGTCAGGGAAACTCTTCACCTGTAAAACATTCAGGGAAATTCTTCACTTATCAAACATCTAATTATATCATATCACTAAAACAATCTTAAAAAATAAGAAAATGCAAAGAACACATGCAGAGAAAGTTCATTGTTTCAAGTCCAAGCAGCTGAGTTTCAGGACAGAGTCCATGGACTGAAGATGTTCTTCTTTGACATCTCTGGAAGTCCCCTTTGGTCCTGAAACAGGCTTGCAGAATTCTGAAACAAAGAACTGCTAAAGAAAACAAGAATTATCAAACAATTCATTTACAGTCATGAAACAATTCAGAGAAAATTTCTGGAATGCCCTGGCCACAGCCCTTCATTGAACCACTTGTGCTGAGGCTAATTTTTGGCTTTTCAATGCTTTTGAGCTGCTAGCTCTTTCCACTTTTCTTTATTATTATTATTTTTTTTTCATTAGAAGAAGAGTAGCAGCAGCAGAGTGTCTCTAGGACCCTTGGGTGGCTCTGGTCCTGGTGGGCGGA
This sequence comes from Passer domesticus, assembly GCF_036417665.1. NCBI lineage: Eukaryota > Metazoa > Chordata > Aves > Passeriformes > Passeridae > Passer > Passer domesticus. The sequence continues at coordinate 3,993,499 of NC_087482.1, read as the reverse complement.
CCAGAGAACTCAGACTTGGCTCACAGAATGGTGGCCTAGGTTCTTGTGGGGAAAGCAAAGTTTTTGAACTCAGCACTGGACGGGGCGATGGCCCCGGCCCAGGGAAATGAGTTAAACGGCTTAGAACTAGCTTGTGAGGCGGGCTCTGCACGCTCAGAACTTGGTAGGACTATGCTGCTAGTGTTTTGAGAGTAGAAATGACGAAATGTTTTTTTTTTAGAAGCACTGGTGCACACTGGCAGCTGGAGAAGAGAAGTTTTCTCAGGAATTGTTATTTTAGATTTGAGGGTTTCTTGTCTCCAGAGCAAGCGAGCAGTGCTTGCTTTGCTCTGTGTCTCTTGTTTTTGTAAGGTAAATGTTATTTTTTCTGCTTTTTGCTTTTTGGCACTACTTTTATCTCTACTGGGTTGGGAACTAGAGGTAGATGTTACAGGAGCCAACTCCCCCACGCCGCTGGGGCGCTCGGGGGAAGGCAGGCACTTTAACTTCTAGGGAGAAGCTCTCGACTATACGCGAAGTGATTTAAAAACTATATTGATTTTGAACACAGCCAGCCGAACTGCTCCTGCAGTCAGCTGGAGGGTTATGCTTTTTTTACGGAAGGACAGGCTTTTCGCAGGGTTTGATGTGAATGATGGAGTTTCGGAAACCTGCGGGACAACTGGGGTGGGTGGTGCAGGCAGCACGGGCGCTGGTGTCGACTTTTGAGGCGGTCTCGTGGGCTCAGCACTATTCTCAGCAAGCTCTTGCACTGCAATTGGATCGGCAGGGAGCGGCGGGACAGGCGGGGGCGGCGGGCTCGGAGCGGGGTCGGCCCGCGCAGGCGCCGCCTGCACCGTTGCGAATTCAGTTGCCGGCTGGGATGCAGAGAAAGAAGACACGGAGGCAGCTCCTGCAGCTCCCGGGAGCAGCAGCACAGCCGGGGAATCACTGTTGTTGATCGCGCTGCCTGGCAACACGGGCGGATCGGCGGGAGGCGGTTCCGGGTGCCGCGGCGCAGGCGCAGTCATCAGAGCCGGCGGAGCTGGCCCGGGCGGCTGCGGGGCCGCGGGCGGAGCCGGCTGAGGCGGAGCCGCGGGGTCCGGCGCCTCCCGCGGGGCTGGCTGAGGCGGAGCCGCGGGGTCCGGCGCCTCCCGCGGGGCTGGCTGAGGCGGAGCCGCGGGGTCCGGCCCCTCCCGCGGGGCTGGCTGAGGCGGAGCCGCGGGGTCCGGCGCCTCCCGCGGGGCTGGCTGAGGCGGAGCCGGATCCGCCCCCTCCCGGGGTGGGGGAAGCGGAGAATTTCGCGGCGAAGCGGGCGGGGCCGGCCCGGAAAGCGGCGGGTTCGGTTTTTCATCCCCCCCAAGAGAAGGAGCGGGGGGGGAAGGTAGATCTGTTTGCTCCAAGGGAGCGGAGAAAAACTTTTGCTCAGCTGTGGGCAGTGCGGGGGGAATGCAAACTCGCGGTTCGTCTTCTTTGAGAGGCTCCTCTCGTGCCGAAGCTGGCGGGGACAGAACGCGACTGCGCTCCCGAGCCATGATGTCCCCCGCAGCCCGTCCCCATTTCAAGATAACACCATAAATCAGTACGTGCACTGCATGCATCATTGGGCATTGAACACGCTGGACTATTGTCCAGTCAAAAAGAGAGTCCATGAACTCCCAAAAACCTAAATCAAGGGAGTCTACGACATTTGTAATAAATCTATGAAATTTTGCCCATCTGAAGAACTCATAACACCGTCTCTCCAACATACATTGAGGAATTCTGTCCCTGCGTCCCCATCTGCACCAGAGTTTAATAACTTTCTCCTCTGACGCAGTAAACGGAACCTGAGCTTCCGAAGGTACATTTTTCCAACTTTCCTCAGACCTTTTGCGAATGGCAGGATCTTCAGGAAGGGAAAAAATAACAGTACCTTTAGACAGTATCCTTGTGGATCCAGCTGTGCAGCTCTGCTGCTCTGCGGTCTCTGGACACAATCTCCAGGAAAGTCCAACAGGTTCTCCTGTTTGCCTTGGCTGTGAACTCTGCCCATCTTCAGGGTCTTGTTTCTTCAGCTCCAGGCTAGATTCCATGGTCACTCTTGGGGTGACCATCAGTTTCACACGTCCAGGGGTCACCAATTCTTGCTTAGACTGAGATCCCTGGTGCGAGGACACGAGGCTTGACTCCATTTTGATCAGAAGGCTGATTTATTATGTTATATATTATACTAAAATACTACATTACAACTATACTAAAAGAACAGAGAGAAAGGGATCAGAAGGCTACCAAGACAAGAATAGAATAGGAATCAATAACAAAAACCTGTGACTGCTCACAACCTTGGCACAGGTGGCTGTGATTGGTCACTGATTGAAAACAATCTACATGAACTAATGGAAGATGCACCCGTGGCATTCCACAGCAGCAGATAGCCATTGTTTACATTTCTTTCCTGAGGCTCTCAGCTCTTCAGAACAGGAAAAATCCTAGCAGAGGCTTTTTTCCTAAATTATCATGGCAACAAGACAGATATTGTGGATCTCTACAGAGGCCAGTGTTGTGCTTGGGGGCAGCCAGACAGCACTTTGGGGCATTCCTTTTGCCTTTGAGGGCAGCTGGGAGTGGGTGGGCTTTGCCTGAGCTTCCCTGTGCAGTGAAGACAAAAGCAGGGATTGTTTTGCAAGCAGCAGAAGGCTGCAACCCAGCCAATGCCTCCGTGAAGGTGTGTGTGCTAGTCTGGCCTAACTGATGAGAACATTTGGCTTCCTAGATTCCCTTTAGACTCCTGACATGTCACCAGCCATTGGAGACAAAATACTTCCCAGAACTTGATTGTCTGTGGGGCTGGTTTAATGCTGGTGTTGTTTTTATGACTGTTAGTACTTCTACTGTTCCTTCTACAGTTTGGGTTTGATAAGAATTCTACATTTTGGTTAGCCTGACCTTCTGGATGAGAACATCAAATGATAGCACAAATAAGAGAGGAAGAGGTCTTTTCAATGTGCCCTAAAAGTTAAAATGTTACATTGTTAGAACAATCCCGAGGTATCAGATAGGAAGAGTTGTTTTCAAAGTGCCCCAAAAGAAGAAAACCACCACACTTTTTTTGACAATCCCTGTTTGATATTTTAGTTGTATGCCTAGGAAGATGCATCAAAGAGACACATCCATGTGGCATTTCCAGATAGAAGTGCCCTGCAGGCAATTCTCGGGAGGAAGCCTGCAGCCCCTCTGCTGCATGTTCCTGCAGTACCAGGCACTTTGTCACTGCTAATGCCCAGCTGATAAACACTCTTGGAATACTAAGCATTGGCCTCAATCCCTGCACAGATTCCTGCACTGGAGGAAAGCACACCAAGGCCTTGGTGACTCTGCAGTAGAGCTGAGTTGCTTCTTACAACTAGTAAGGGCTGCCAGTGCAGTGCTGTCAGGGACTGACGGGTCAGGCACAGAGCAGAGCCCAGTTTACTCAGTGTCTGCCATCAGCTGTTGGGACAAAAGGTGGATTGATTGACTCCTCCGTGGGTCTGAAGAGAAAGACAACCATGTTCTGTCTTGAGTGGGGTCAACAGCTTGTAACAGAGCTGGGTGTGCCTCTGGCTTCTTGACAGTGGCTGTCAGTGGCCGTTCGTAGGCTTTGCCAAGCTTTTTGTCATACCTGCCCTGCCACTGACAGCTGCTGTGCCTGCAGGGGCTGGAGCCTTCCTCAGCTGTGGGGTTGCAGCTGCTGCCCCGTTGCTGCAGCTTTGCCTGGGCTGGTGAGAGGATCAGCATCTCCTTTGTGCAGGTGTCTGTGTCACGGCAGCGCCTGAGGAGCGGCGCTGTCCTTGTGCCCCGTCTGGGCTGTGCCCTTTGGGAAGATGGGGCACGTGGGTGCTGTTCAAGGGGCCAAGTCCAGTGCCCGTGGCTGCTGCAGCCCAGGCTGAAGACCAGCACTTGTAGTTCTTCACTAAATGAGGAACGGGCAAAGTGGTCTTCAGAACTTAGCCTGCTCCTAAATGAAAAGTGTTCTAATTCTTAGAGTCATTGTTCTTGGATGTAGCATGAGCTGCTGTTCTCTGAAAATGTCAAGGCATTCTTTAGGCAAACTGCTGAGAGGAAGGGAACATCCCCTCCTCTCCTGGAATTCACTTTGCAATATTCTTTCTGCTCTGCAAAAAGCAGATGTTGATAAAAATTCATCCCAGATCCCAGGGTGCACTGAATCTTTGGAAGTATGTAATCTTGTGCTGAATCTCCCAAGAGAGTGTTTCTTCCCAAGAAAATGAAGGCTCCTGATTTTTCAGCCCTCCTTCCCATTTGTAGATGACAGCCGCTTGCCTTGGTGCCTGTTTGTCTTCTGATTTCTGTCTGCTCTGATGGTTTTTCCATGGGCTTAGTTTCGCCTCAAGGCAACCCTGCAAAGGAGTGTGGGAGAATCAGACTCTGTGCAGAGCTGCCTGTTTTGCTGGGGCTGCTGTTGTTGTTGTTCTTGTTGATGTTATCGTTAGCCAAAAGACCACAAATTGCTCAGAGCCCCAGAGAGTGGAGCTGGGTTTCAGATCTCCTGCAAGCTCAATCTCTCTGTTTTGAACTTTGCTTCTTGCATTTTGTTTCTTTCAGGGTGTGTGGTGAGTGTGGAAGATCCAGAAAAGAAGTACACTGGATGGGAACATCTTGGCATTGGGTGAGTGCAGCCACACTTATTTCTACAGAACCACAGGCCAGGAATTTTGGTGGTGCAATAGCATGTGGGAAGTCAGGCAAGCTGCAAGCATTTTCAGAGCCTGGCTCCAGATTGTCCCTGTCTCACTACTGAGGCAGTACAAGGAATCATCAAAGATAACTGGATGCTGACAATGTCTTGGCTGCCTCAAGGAGCAGGACCTGGAAGCCCTCCTGTCCCTCCAAGATGGGGCACCAGTTTGCCTATTTTCCCAGGAGACATGGTTTTGTATGATTCAAAGTAATATGGCCACACTCATGAAGGAAGGAAAAGCTGAGAGAGCAGGTTTTGTGTGTTGTTTCCCACCAGACAGCTGTCAGATAACAGCTCTCAGTAGCATTTCTTAGTAGTATTTTTCTGGAAACAATATTCAATGGTCAGGAAAATAAGAAAGGCTGTGTGGCATTGCCTGAGTTTGGCAGGTAGGATGAAAGGAGAGCAGTGAGAAGGCCCAGCAGCACTGTGTGTTTCATTGCCTGGAAAGGCACGTCACAGGCAGAGATACAAGAAGAAAAAGGCAAAGAAAACCCCCCCACATGCATAAGTTAGTGTGTGTATTGGAGAATTCTAGCAGCCCTTTTTCTTCCTGTGGGAGCCAGCTTTTCTCTTGGACACTCTGCATGGCAGAGGGCTGCTGCGCTGCTGTGCCCTTGGCTGAAGAGTAGACAAAGCCCAGTGTTTTAGAGACACTGCAGGCAGCACAGAGCTCCTGCCTGGGCTGCCTTTTGCTCCTCAGCACTGAACAACTTCTCTGTTCTTGCCACTGTTCTGATTCTAGGGGCTTTGGAGCTGTTTATAAGGCCTTTGACACTGCCACAGGACAAGCGGTGAGTGCCCATGCAGATCTTGCAGCTCTTGAGTGCTTTCCCTGTGATGTGATCTGTGGCCAGAGCTTTGGGCCGCCTGTCTTTGCTGCAGAGGCTGTTCTGCAGAAGCAGTCTGTCTAGAGGCAGGCTGCAAAATGCATTTTGGGACAGACTTTGTCCTTCCTACCTACCTGAATGAATGCAAGGATGGCCGTGGTGTCTTTCAGAGGACACGCTAGCTTGGACTTACTGGATAAGTATGCATAGATTAGCTGTTGGCAAGAGCCATCATTCCAGCCCAATTCCTCTTAAGCCCAGGATCAGACACAGATATTTTGTTTTCTATCACGTGATTCAGTTGGAAAATACAATGCAAGCCCTTCAGAAAGAGAGATCTTGTCTGGAGCACAGTTTTGCCTTTCAGTCCTAGGGAACCTAGTTCACATACACACACACCTACACACACACACAGAGACATGTGCACAGATGAATGAGAAGAAGTTGATGAAGAGCCTTAAATAATACAACCTTGTGTTGATCCTGTGTTCCACTAGAGAGATGCTCTCTGTTCTGAACAGGCATAGTGGTGTCTTGGAGAGTCTTGCTGCTCTTTGGGGCTAGAAGTTCCAAGTCCTGAATTCTCCTTTTTGACTCTCAGGAAATACATTCCATCTTCCTTAATAGTAAGGAATCAGAGAAGGTAGTTCCTTATCCAGCTGCAGAGCTGTGCTCAGGAACTGCACTTGGAGGGAGGTCTCGGAGGCGTCCAAAAGCCCCAAGCCCTGTACTTAGAACCTGGGGCACATCCATAGTGTACCACAGAAAGGGGTATTCATTTTTAAACCCACTCAGTAATTTCAAGTCTAAAGATTGTTCTTCAAAGTTGCAAAAGCCAAACTGAAGAAGTGAGGATGTGCTGGGATTGTAACTTTACCTTGAGTCGCTTTGCAGTTCTTTTTTGACAGCATTTTCCCCATCATGTTTTATGTGTTTACTCTGGCACACAATTGAATTGGCAGCCATCTCTTCACAGGAGAAAAATTACTTTTGGCTTCCAAAGCGTGTGTAAATGATAATAGTAGTGCTAAATAAAGTCTGAGAAGCCTGCAGGTGCAGAGGGTGGTGTTAGCGCTTTGTGGTTGATGGTTTAGAGTCCCTTTTTTCCGAGGTGACAAGGCACCCAGGCCCATGAGTGCCAGAGAAAGAGGCTCTGGTCATGTCTGTCCCTAAGAGCTTTTGAATGTCATTGTAGGTGGCTGTAAAGGAACTTTATCTCCAGCACCAGGGCTGTGAGGGAGTATTAAAAGAAATCCTGCTCATGAGAGAAAATAAGAACGCCAATATTGTCAGCTACTTAGAAAGGTAAGTAGTTCTGGTGATTTTCTGGGAATGTTCATTTCCATACTTGCAAGGCAAAGATTTAAAAGCTCTTTAGCCACTGGCAGAAAATGGATCTTTCAATGAACATCAATCCACTCCTGCACCAGGCATGGGAGGAGTTTGCATTCTGTCCCCATGAATGCTTCCTGACATAAACAGCTTGAAGATTGATCTCAGAAACCTGGCTCTCTTACTAAGCCAGCAGCCTGTATGTTCACTTGCTGCATGTGGTTTTGCTGGTTTGGGGCATGATTTTTTTCTAAGTGTTGGAGGAGAAAACATGCCAGAGATTATGCACCTTGTGCTGTTCCCACTATTTTCCATTGCCTTGCATGCCAAAAGACTAGGCTAGGAGACACATAATTTGCCAGGTCTGAAATTATTTTCCTGTTTGTGACTGTCCTTTCTGCAAGGTTTTCCAAAGGGTGTTGGCAGTGCTGCACACCCACTTGCCTTTAGTAAAAGTTGTGAAAACTGTGTCTCCTTGCTGCTGGAGGGAATGGTGCAATTTGTGTCTGAAGATGATGAAGCAGCTGCTGAGATGTGCCCACTTCCAGATTTATCTTTTTCCTCACTGAACCTCCTTTTCCCACTGCTTGCCACCTAAGCCGTCTCCTTTTCCATGGATGTGCCTTCCTCCTTTAGGTGGCACAGATGGCAGGCACTGGCTAGCCTAGGTGGAGTGTGTCTTCATTTGATTCCATCTTCATTTACCAGTGACCTGGAAACAAAACTCAGCTGTAGTCTTTTCTTCCCCACAGCAATTTAGCTGTGCACGTTCAGCTCCATGCTGTTGCTTTCCTCTTGCAGCTACCTTGTGGATGAGGCTGTCCTGCTGGTGTTGGAATATATGGATGGAGGCTCCTTAGCTGATGTGGTCACCGTGAGAAGGATGGCTGTAGGACACATAGCAACAGTGTGTCGGGAGGTAAGGGGTCCTGCTTGTGCTTGGGATGGCTTGGACAAGGCTAGTCCTTTGAAAGCACTGCAAAGTGAGTGATTCCATGTTCAGAGCTTTCTTTCTGTGTTGCTCTTCTGCTTCAGAGAAGAAAGAGCATCTGGACTGAACTGCCTGCCAGTGTCCCTTCCCTTCCTGTACTCTGTTCTTCACTCTTATCCACCATCATTGAACTCTCTGTCTCTTTTTCCTTTTTATTTTCTGTTCTGCACTTTGCCTCCCCAAGCCTTTGCCCAGAGCCTTTCTGCACTGCCTTCTTTGCCTGTAAGTGCAAAGGTGCTGCTGTGAGAGTTTTAAACCAGAGGCCAAGCCAAAGAGAGACTCATCTGTCACAGCTCTCCACTCCAAAGGATGGCACGGCACCCAGCATGGTGCTTGCTGCTGCAAACTGACAAAAGAGCTACTTCCAAGTCTGCTGTTGAGGCAGCCATAGAACCCTTGTCCTCCAGTCTCCCGACCGACACTGATCCCCTTGGTATCCAAGGCAGGGACGTTTTCCTCTTTTGGCAAACCATTGTTTGTCGTCCGGACGGGGAGAGCGCATCCGCTGCAGCAGCGCTCATTCTGACTGGCTTTGCAGGGGACAGTCTGGAGCAACGACTGACTGATGCTTCCCCCTCCAAAGCTAATATGCCTTCCCTTGGAAAGATCCTGCTCTCCTAGTGCTGCAGCAGCAAGCTCTTCCTCTTGCCAGAACTCACTGCTCCTTGGAGATCTGAGAATCTTCAGGAGCAGCCTCCTTTTGCATGTGATGAAATCAGATCAGGGTAACTCTTGGCCTCCTGTTTCTTTTTCCCCTGGCAGTGCCTGCAAGGCCTGGCTTTCCTTCATGCCAAGCAGGTGATCCACAGAGACATCAAAAGTGACAACATCCTTCTGGGCCGGGATGGCTCCGTCAGGCTGGGTGGGTATTCCTGCTGAGGCGCGGCGCTGCGGGGAGGCGGTGTGGGGCTGCTTTGGAGAGGTGCCGGGTGCCAGCAGTGGCTGCTGAGAGTGCAGGGAGCGCTGTGCAAGCCCAGGCCGCAGCTGGAAGGTGCTGAGTGGTCTAGAGAGCAACCAGGTATCCAGAGTAACTTTGGTTTGTGGGTGTTCCTTCCAAAGGGAGAGAGTTACAGTGTAAACGTTCAGGGCAATGAGGAAGAGCCAAGGTTTTGTGGGAATCCTGGGCGGGTTGTTACCTGTACAATTGCCCATGTCCTTGGCTGCAGCCCTGAGGAAGGAGAGCCCAGCTGCTTTTCCAGCTCCATTAAGCACTGCGTTCTGGGACTGAGAGTGAGAAGCCCTTTTCCTTGGTTTCCTACTTGAAGCAGTGTTTGTTTTCCTCCTCAGCTGATTTTGGCCTCTGTGCTGTGCTCAGCCCTGAGCACAGGAAACGGAGGTCGATGGTCGGGACCACTTACTGGATGGCACCCGAGGTGGTGAGAAGAGAGCCTTACGGCCCCAAAGTGGACACCTGGTCCCTTGGCATTGTGGGAATAGAAATGGCCACAGGAGAGGCTCCTTATATGCAGGAGACCAGTGACAAGGTAAGGTGCAAATGTGCTCAGATAGCCGTGTCCTTCTGCTCTCAGTCCATTAGAGAAAATCCCATTCCCACAGCTTGAAGTGCTTCCAGCAAGGGCCACTTCAAAAAAGGTCTCTGGGGCTCACATCAGCCGTCAAGGCAAGACCTGGTGCTGGAATAGCTGGGGCTGCACTGGGGCCTTTTTTCCTTTGGGAGAGAAGGCTCATCTCTAAGCATCTGCTGGGCAAGAAATTGCCACTGCAGAGTGGAGTTTTAAAGATGGGGTCTAGGTGAGCCCTGAAGGATATGGAAGAATCACATAGAGTCTCATGTTTCCTTTTGCTTCAGGCCAGCTACCTGATAGGCAAGCAAGGGGTTCCAAATCTGCACCAGCTCAGGCTACCCCCTGGCTTGTATGAATTTCTGGGCTGCTGCCTGCAGATGGATGTGGACAGGCGAGGCTCTGCCAAGGAACTTCTGCAGGTACAAGGCAAAGCAGCTGCAGGCCAAACAGCTGTTCCCTGCCAGGGTTTGCTCCTTGGCCAAACTCCAGGGAATCAGATGGGCCCCCCACAGAGTAATCTCCACTCTGGGTGCTTTTCAAATGAAAACCAAGTAGGATCTTGACTGCTTGAGGTTAGAAGGGCCCAGTGAAGGTCATCTAGCCCAGAACTCCAGCCACTGGCAAGGACATCTTCAAGTAGATCAGGTTGTTCAGAGGGCCAACCAAGCGGAGCTTGAATGTTGCTGGGTTGGGGCTCCTCCCAGCTCTCTGGGCAGCCTGTGCCAGTGTTCCAGCACTCTCCTCACAAACAGTTTCTTCCTCAGAGCCAATCTGAATTGAGTGTCTTTTAGCTTAAAGCCGTTCCCCCTTGTCCTCTTGCAATTGCCCCTGCTAAAAGAAATGTCCCCAACTTTCCTAGAAGTCCCTGAAAATATTGAAAAGTCTCCTTGGGGCTTGCTCTTCTCCAGGATAAACAGGCACAAGGCTCCCAGCCCTTCCTCAGAGGAGAGCTCCCACCTTCTGGTCATTTCTGTGTCCCTCTTTTGCTCTCAGGTGCTGTATTCAGGTTTGCCTGGTAGCAAAGGAACTGAAGTATTGCAATGCTGGGGATGGGGGCTTGAGGAACACAATGAAAGCAGTCCCTGCCAAGCGGTTTTAGATTGGTCTGTGGGAATGGGGGAGCTGGGGTGGAGCTCACTGTGAGCATCCGAGAGCACCCAGCTTGTCCCGCCTGGCCCACCCTTGGAGGTTTCTGCCAGCCAAACAGGCACAGCTGTGCAGGATTTGTGCCAGCCCCATGTGCTGCCTTGCCCCATCAAGTAGATGAGAATGGCTGTGGCTTTGCTGCCAGGTTTGGTGGCAGACAAGGAGCTGGTGACCAGGCCACTTCCTTGGCTGTGCCTGCTGTGATGGAAGATGCCAGCCAGCACAGGAGGGAGTGGGGTGTGCTGAGGCAGACACTGCTCTTCCTGCAAACCAGAGCTGAGCACATCTGCACCCTGATGCTTGTGTCCTTGCTCCTGGCTTGCTGCTGAAAACCTGCATGTCCAGCTTTCCTGAGATCAACATGTGGGATCAACATTTTTCAGAGCTCTTGGGAGTCTCTTGAGGAATGCCTTATACCCCACATCTCTCTTGGACACTCAAAGAGCCCATGTCCGTAGAAAAGAGGAGCTTGAATAAGTCTGTTGACTTTCCTGAAAGGAATAAATCCTTAGGACAGCAAGCAGCAATCCCAGAGTGATAGCAGGACAAAAATCCCAGCAAGTGACGACACCATGAGGAATGGACTAGTGCAGTTCTGGGCCGTGTTTGCCTGTGCCAGCAGCATGCTGGACATGAAGGCAGACGTGCTGCTGGTGCCCTCAGTCCCATGTCTGTGTATTTCTGGGTGCTGGAGGAATCCAGCTCAACCCTGTTAGGAACTCAGTTTGGAAAAATGGTTCCTTTTTCCTTTGTCTCTTTTAATTTGGTTTCTTTTGTTTCTTTTTCCTTTTGGGCAGCATCCATTTCTGCAATCAGCGGAGCCTCTCTTAAGCCTCTTCTGACAGCCTGAATGCTGCCATCCCTGCAGCAAGGGAATGCAAGAAGCAAAGGAGATGACAAGGTGTGAGAGTCTGTCCGAAACTTCCCTCATTTTTTGCCTCTCAATCGTCATGAAAGCCAAGACCACCGGGGAAAGGGAAAGATCCTGTTCTGAAAATCCAGGTCTGTCTGGTCCACCAAGCCAGATTATTGCCTACGGGTGTGTTTGCTCAACTCGTGGAACACTGCACCCAAGAAGGGGCAGTGTGCTCTCCTTCGCCTGCATCACCTAGCAACGCTAGTGCTGGAATTTCTCCACCCTTCTGACTTGGCTGGACTTTCTCTCTGGAATGACCTTTCTGGAGGTCACCACAAAAGGACCCTCCATTCACCGTACATCAACCACCGTGACAGATGGACTGAGATGGGAGAAGGTTCTCCCCTCAAGGACTGAGACGTGCGACCCCTACCTGGAAAAGCTCCCCTCTTTTCCCAAAAGGACTAAGACTGAAATCCCCACCGTAGGGTGAGGGAAGGTATGCGTGGGGACCGGAGCAAGTTTTGCAAGCGACCACTGGACCGAGAAGACAATGGTTCCTGCCTACGACATCTGCTGCTGACGACGCCTGTTCCTGATGGACTACTGATGGACTCCTTGTACCCTTTATCAACAGACTGTTTTGAAATGGGTCCCCTTCCCCCATTTCAAAAGGACTATAAAAAAGGTTAGACCTGACTGATACCTTTGAGATCTCCCCTGACGTGAGGACGACAGGCCTCTTCGTCGACCGGACTTCGAGGGACTTTGTCATCCGCACGTCTGGTAGCTATATACCTCCTTGCCCTCCCTCTCTTCTTTTTCTTTTCCTTATTCTTTTCCCTTTCTTCATTCCCCTCTCTCTAACGCATCTTCTCTATGGCTATTTAATAAAAGTACATGTATTTTGATTTTACTGCAAATCCCCTTGTCGTGTCAGTTTTTGCACCCTGAGATCAGTGAAAAAGAACCTCCATGAATCACGTCCTTAGGACGGATCGTGTCACCTCCTGAACCCCCATTCTAAAAACCCCAAACTTCTACCCTTTCACCCTGAGACAAATTATTATTCTGCTTAAACTCTCGTGACTTGTAGCTCTTCACGTAACATTGGTAATTAACTCCATGGGTCAAAATCAAAGACACCTCAAAGGCACAGGTGTCTTTGCCTTCATGCCAGGGTCTCTGAGCCCCCTGCCAGGGGCTCGAGCCACGCAGAGCTGCCAGAGGGATGTCCTGGGTTCCGACAAGGGGGGACTTTCCATCTTTAAGAACGAATGGCCAATTCAGAAGAGAACATAGAGCCTTATTCCCTGACTGGCAAGGAAGGGAATTATCGCCCGCCAGGGGCTGTGTACAAATCAGGAACAGGACAGGACTGCTGAGGAACGCTGCATCCTTTTAATGATCTAATTTTCGGCAAAAGATCTTCCCATATATATCAATTTAAAAACTTTGGTTTTGATTTTAAATAAAATTTCACCTTTGGAAGTCCAATAGAGGGGATCTGTAACATAAGAAAACAAACCCCATGATTTTGCCAAAAAAGCTCTACGAAACCAACAACTGGCACATTTATAAATAGCATAAAATCAGAGTTTGCAGGTTCCACTGATGAACAAGGAACGTCAGGCGTGACCTGTGATCCTTGTGTTTGGCTCACGTCTGCGTACTTGAATGAATTGTTATAATTGCTTTTAATCAAGGAGAGTACATTGGCTATTTTAGGCTTGGAAATTTTCCTTTGGTTTGAAGAGGAAAGTAATAAAGTCTCTTTGGCCACCATTGATTTCACTGCCACTAGGGCAGAGTTATTATTATCGTGGTGGGCGTTTTTATCAAGACTCCAACGCCCCTTGCCATTATGATTGTGGTCTATTTTAGATGGATTCTGCACGCTGAGGTTTGAGTAGTTCCAAGTCTGTGTCTTATGTTTCTAACTGACATCTTTCAAAAGCAGAATGAGCTCTCTCCCTTTGGCTTGTCAGCGTTAGAGCTTGGTTCCACATGAACCACATTGGATAATGTTCATCTGATGTCTGGCCAAATTCCACTGTAATTCCTTGGCCTGAGGAATATCAGGAAGACCTGCTGAGCTCCATGAACACTGTCAGCTGCATGGAAGAGAACGTCCTTGACTTTACTGAAGAAACTGGAGCTCAGCTTAGGTTAGATGCTCTTGAGCAGGAGAAAGGCTGGAATCGTTTTCCTGAGGCCTGTGTGCCCAGAGGGACTGAGATCTGGGGAGCAGCTGGGTGTTTCTGCACATGGATGTAAGGGGATTGCCAGACAGCTCAAGCCTTAACACAGGCAAACACTCCCCAACTCTTCTGAGGCAACACTTTGCTTTGGGTTTCAAATTGTTCCCACTTGTCTGTCTGTGAAGATGCCCCTAAAACCACAAGTCAAGCCTCTCAGAACTGGTGTTACATTTCCAGCAATGAAGAAAAGAAACCCAAAGCCAAGAAAGTTTCTAAAACAATGATTTTTAGAGAGGAACTTAATTCCCTGTGCAGTGTCTTCTCACTGGGAAACATGCTGGAAGCCTGGGAATGAGGGTGTAAATGGCTCAGAGTCTCTTCTGCTTCTTTTCCAGTAATGCTGAAACACCTAGTGACCGTGTTTTTTCTCATAGCCCAAGCCACGTTCTCCTCATCACCAAGCCAGAGCCTGGTGATGTGGAGAGCCTGCCAAAACCCCCTGTTTGTTTCCTGGCACTTTCTGGGATGGGCCTACCATTAATGCATTGACTTGAGTAGCCAAATGAGCAGAGAGTGACCATAGGGATGGCACCTCTCCTTCTTCTGACCATGGAAAGTTTTCTTTTGCTGCATAAGGGAAGCTGAAATTTTCCGACTGCTGAGAGACAGAGCTGCAGGTGTTTCCTGTGTGCCCAAGCAGGCATTTTCATCCCAACACATTTGTGCAGGCATCTTAATGTGTCTGTGTGGAATTTGAGATTTAAATGTTTGTTTCCTTACCTGAGGAATACCTGGTGGATTTCCTTTCTTTCCTTCCAATTACCATTGTTTTCAAGAACAAAGGAGAGAACTTGATGAGCTTTGTTTTATGGCAGCTCTGCTTAAGGGACCAACAAGCATGGCAGAGATGCCTTTCTTGTACTAATCCTTGGAAATAGCAGAGTTAGTATAGCAAAGTCCCTCTTCCAAAAACCCTATCAAGCTGGTGTGAATTCTCAGAGAATCAAACATGCTTTGCTGATGTAGTTCCCACTTGTTAGGTCAGTCAATGAAATCAGCTGCCAAGTCAAGATCTGTAGGATGTTGGAAAAAATGTGGGGTTTGGGTTTTTTGTAGGTGAAGGAAAGTCATCTCTGGGTCTCTGCCAGGGCAGAAACTGCCACTGCAGAATGAAGCTTAAACAATGGGCTCAGGGAGATGGGCAAAGTTACAGATGGGCAAAGCAGCAGGTGGAACCTCCCTGTTTCCTTTTTCCCCAGCCTCAAATCCTGATAGGCACAGGAGGGAAAGAAAAGCTGCAGGAGCCCAACCTGTTTTCACCTTGGCTGTGTGACTTCCTGAGCTGCTGCCTGCAGACAGACAAGGAGCAGCGCTGGTCTGCCAAGGAGCTCCTGCAGGTAAAATGCAAAGGGGCCACAGGTGAAACCAGGTGTGAGGGATGGGCTCCTCATCTACTTAAGTCCAAGGCATCAGATGAGCCCCCTTCCTCCTCACCTGCACTCTTGGTGCTCTTCAAATGAAAACGGTGAGGAGTCCTAGACTGGGCTGGGCTGGCAGGGCCCTGTAAAGGTCATCAGGTGCAAGTGTCCTGCCATAAGCAGGAACATCTTTAAAGAGATCAGATTGCTCAGACCCCTTTGCCACCTGACCTGGAATGGTTCCAGGGATGAGGCACCTACAAGCTCTTGGGGACCCGTGTGCCAGGGTTGCAGAATGCTCTAAGTAAACAAGTTCTACCTAAGATCTACTCTGATTGCATCCCATTTGTGTTTAGAAATATTTTCCCACATTCTGTTGTAACTGGTACTGTTCAAAAAAGGTGTCCCCCACTTTCTTCAAAGCCACATTGAATTTTGGAAAATGGCTATAAAATCTCTTTGGGCCTGTTCTTCACACAACTGAATAACTCCATCCCTCTCTGTTTTTCCTGAGAGGAGAGGTGCTCTGTCCTCTGACTGTTTTCTGTTGCCCTGTTTTGTAATTTGGTGGGGTGCCCCATTTTATCTAATGGCAAAAGAATTGAAGTAGAGCAATGCAGGGTACAGAGACATGCAAAGGTGGTGCAGGAACCCAAGGAAGCCAGGCTGGCTGAGTGGTCAGAGATTTGGCTGTGGGCAGGAGGGGCTGTGGGGGGCTCACTGTGAGCCTCTGAGGGGCCCTGGTTTGTGCCCCCAGCCCACCCTTGGAGGTTTCTGGCACGCAAACAGGGAGAGCTGAGCGGGACTTGTCCCAGCCCCATCTGCTGCCTGGCACGCTCAAGCAGACAGGAACTGCCCCAGGGTTACTGCCAGGTTGTGTGGCAGAGAGGGAAGTGCAGCAGCCAGTGCCACTGGGCTGTCCCTGCTGGGAAGGAAGGTGCCATCCAGCACAGGAGGGGCAGGGCATGGAAAGGTAGGCACTGCTCTGTCTCCCTGTGGAAATCAGCACAGTGCCTGTCTTTCAAATACAGGGACCTATGTGATTAATTGGAGTTTCCTGAAAGGAAGAAACCTCAGGGCAGAAACACCATTTCTAGAGCACTGGCAGGGCAAAAATCCCAGCAAGATGAAAACACCTTGATAAAAGGATGAGTGGGATTCTGGGCCAGGTTTGCCTGTGATGGCAAGGTCCTGCACATAAAGATGGAGGTGCAGATGGTCCCATTGTTCTACTTTGTGGGTCTTTGTAGGAACTAGAGGAATCCTCATGGAGCCAGTGAAGCACTGAGCTTGGAAAGTCATGGTTCACCACTCTTCTTTGTTGTTTTCTTTTTTTTCTTTTTCCTGTGGACAGCATCCATTTGTAACATCATCCAAGCCAGCCTCCATCCTGGCACCACTCATCATTTAATTGCAGAAGAAGAAAAAGAAGTATTAGGAGACGAGAATTTAACAATAATTTCAAGATGTTATCTTCATAAGAAATTTAGATTAGAAATGTAGAGTAGGATTGTTGAAGAGTTGAAGAGTTGTTGAAGAGAATAGAGTATACATTAGGATTGGATTTAAATAAAGTTTCTGGAACATCAACTCATTTAGAAGACTTAGATTTAGGTTTAGGCTTAGGCTTAGGTTTAGGCTTAGGCTTAGGCTTAGTACTAGGTTTAGGAGTAGGTTTAGGAGTAGGTTTAGGACTAGGGTTACAGTTAGAGTTAGTGTTATGCCTAGGTTTGAGTTTGGGTTAGGGTTAGGGTTAGAACTTAGGGGTTTAGGGTTAGGGTATGATTATCTAATAGGTCTGCTGAGTAGGATTTGAAATTAATAAAATTTTTAAAACCACAACTCTCCTTGTAATTTCCTTCCTTCTTACTCTGTGAATAAGCTCATGATTTCCTTGTAAATTGTCTGTTGTTTCTTAAAGGTGGAAGTCACCCCTACAGTGTCTTTGGCATGGTGTGAAATTGGGGTATGCTCATCTTCATTTATCCTCTCCAGACCATGCTGCTTTTGGAATATGACCCACGTGTCTGGTTTTGGTCTGCTGTGGTACCTCTATTTGAGGTAGAAAGGGCAATGGCATTTGCATGAAAAAACAAAGGAGGAATGGGACAGCCCAAATACTCTATGTGGATACAGGCTCTCTGCTGTGACTCAGGAGCATTCGAGTTCCTGCCACTTGGATTTGTATCCCTAAGTGCAATGTCTTTGGCGGAAGGAGAGCCTTGCTCAAGTGAGAAAGCAGAAGGATCAGAGAGGGGGCTCTGAAAGGTCTCCTCTGGTGCAGAGCTGGCAGCGCCTGTGAGGTGAGAGCGGGCCCGGCCTTGGCCGGGGTGCAGCCCCAGCAGAGGCCTGGCAGAGCCCGGAGCAGCCTGAGCCTGGGCAGAGGCAGGCTGGAAGGAGGCCCTTGGAGCTGCAGGAGGCAGCAGCCGGGCCCTGGGTGCCTCTTCCTGGCAGCGGGCGAATCCTCCGCTCTCAGAGCCCAGCTGGCAGCTGGCTGCTCCCGAGGGGAAGCGTAGCCGTGCTGGGCACAGCCCAGACTGGAGGCATTGGCCGTCTGGAGTCTGCCCAGGAGCAGAGGAAGGCCAGGGGCAGCCCAGGGCCGGTGGCCTGGCTGAGGATTCCTACTCTTGTGCCGGCTGCCCTGTGACTCCTGGCAAAGGGCAGCAGTGTGTGCAGCACTCTGGGCAGCGGCGCAGGGAGCCGGGCTGCTGGGCAGGCTGGAGCACAGGGCAGCGTCCTTCAGGCACGGCACTTCTGCCAGGGCAACCCAGGCCAGCCTGAGGCACTGACAGCTTGGCAGCTCACATCTGCAGGAGCCAGTGCCTCCCACAGCTCTGCCAGGAAGCGCCTGCAGGCCTGCAGTTCTGCCCTGAGCCACAGCAAAGGTGTGAAATGCAGAGTGTTTTGCAGAAATATTCAGGCCCACCAGGCCAGCCTGCTTTGTGCTCTCTGGCGCACAGCAAGCACTGTGCAGTGCCGCTCTGAGCTGCTGGGAGAGAGGTGTTAGAAATAAACAAACTCTTAGTTACCACTAAGTGGAGACAAAGTCATTAAAGCAAACAAGAACCTTCTTCTTAGTAAGGATTCAACTGAGCCCTCTGTGTATCTCTGTCTCCTGAGAGCTGAACATACACACACACCAACACAATGCTGCTTTTGATTGCTTTTCCCAGCCTCAGGTGATCCCTGTCCCCTTCCCCTTTGGCTGGGTGCTAGGCAACTTACATTCTCTCCTGACAGCCTACTTTTCTGTCCCCTCTCCTCTTCTCCTACCTCTCTTTTATTCTGGTGTTCAACCCTGACCCTTTTCCAGCTCACAGCAACACCCAAGAAATTAACTGGAACAAATGCAAACCAGAACTAACACCACCTAGCACCAACAGCTTTCATTCTTTTTTCTAATAACCTTTTGGCTGCAGCAAAATATTACCTCCTAGCTTTCTGAGGGAATCATGAGCCTAATTTCAACATGTTTTTGGGATGATGATGCATCTTCAGTGAATAGGTTTTCTTTTGGGAAGGGTATAAGGACATGAGTTCAAGGCTGCAGGACAAACCAGTTTTTGTTAGTTAAAAATTTTCATTATGACCTTCCCATGCCTAGTTTTTAACCTTTCTGTAATATCAAATGACCTCAGTTCTGTGATTATTACATCTGCATACTAGCTGCAAAAACCCAACATTAAAAGCCATGGTCATATTTTGGTTGAAAAATAAGAAAACATGCAAATTAATATTTCAGTGATAGCAGTGCCAGACCTTTTAGGTTTAATCCTATTCGTGCTATTTTCAGAAACCTGCTCTTGACTTCAATAGGAGCTGGCATGAGTGCTTAACCATGAATAAATATGGAAGGTAGTTGTTAGTGATTTTCAGCATGAAAATTATTTTATAGACACTGTAAACAGAAGTGACAGGTGGCAAATAGTCAGAAAACTCTGCAACTTAAAACCTGCTGATGAAGCACTTCTGTGTCTACAGACCTAGCCTTCAAACACCTCTCAAAGATCTGTGGAGTTCATGGGAACCTCTAGTGCCTTTATTTATAGTACCTTTAGTTATAAAGGTGTAAATTTTAATTTAAAGCTGTGAACAGAAAGAGAATATTTAACCAGATGCAATGTCTTTAGACACTGCAATCAAGGTTTTCTTTTGCTCTACCATACTCCAATGTATTTGGGAAAATAATCTTTATGCAAACCTGTGTGTCAGTGTAGTTAATCACAGTGGTATTGTGTGGATGGATGTACATACAAAGTCTTGAGACAGAAAATATAAGTTCAGACCTTGTTAATACTTACTAATAGACTAGGAGTGCTTTGATTGATCTGATCTGGTGGGGTTCCAGTATCTCTTATTTTCAGGCAGTCTGTAAGATAGAACTCTCTACCTCACACATAAAGTAGGTGTTCTGTCAAACAAACAAAACAAAACGGCTTGAGACAATTCAAAGTTTTTTGATAATTATAGCCCATGCCTTGTTTGTGTATAGTGACTGTTTAGTGAATTAGCACTCCCAAAAGACAGATTTGGATGCAGCAGTGGGGAACAAAGTGACACAGACCCCCTCATGCATCCAAAGGAGATCCCTTTATTGTAAACATGGCACACTTTTTATGCCTTTAGTCTCAACCTGACATAACTGAAACCAAACCGAGACCTAACAGAACTGAACAGAAAGAAGGCACCCATTGGCTGGTGCTCCCAAATGTCAGAGATGAGCTTGCTGCCAAGCCCCGGGATTGACTGCCAGGGGCTTCCCCCAGTCAGATCTCTTAGGAAGCTGCAAGCATTTCACCGGCCAGATGCCGAGGGGGTGTGCAGTTCAGACCAATGAGAATATGCAGACTGGGTCTTTCAAATGTTCTGTATGAGGGGTAGGCTGGGAAATAAATCCTCTCTGTGCCACACAAACCTCGAGGCTGAGTGATCTCTGTCTCCTGCACCCACAATCCCCAGACATGACCTAACACGTGGTGAACCCCAGAGTGATAAGAACTCAGAAGCACAGAGCAAAGGAGACACATGGCGTTAGAGCTGGAAATCGGTGTACAACCAGATTGCAAGCAGCGTAAGAGCTGGGAAATGGTGTGGGAACCAGATTACAAGAGCAACAGGCCCAAATTGGTGTTTGGAACTGGAGAAATACAGCCTGGGAGCTGGGAATGGTGACAGAACTGATATGCTGAAAACCTGGGACTTTGCTAAGTAGCATAAAGTGCTGCGAGGTTTCTAGCCCTGTATTTGTGGACTGGAATCACTTAGGAGACCATGGGAGCTTGGATGTCAGGTCCAGAAAACTCTGTAACGAAGGTACTGATTTTCTTACTTCAAAGAAGAGAAATAAACCACGATGAGCGAGCTCTACAAGCTTTATTCACATGGTGCGAAAACCATGAGATGCACATATCAAAAGGCGATGCTTTAGATTTGCCCTTTTGGGAGAGGGCTGGACAAAATATATTTGAGGCAGTCTCATTTGGCGATGATGCAGCCATCGGTATTATAAAACCATGGACACTTGTTCTGGACTTAAGAACTAGATTATGAAAGGCAAAGGGGGAAGGGCAGCAGTGCAGCCGCCTCTTCCTTCCACCCTGTGTGTGAGCTGGCATTGCCGCGGGAGCCGGCAGGCCCCGGCCGCTGTGAAAACGTGCTCTGCTACTGGGACTGTGGCTGACCAATGTGGAGCGGGTGTGGGAACCAGCACAGCCCCAGAGAGTGGGGGAATCCCAGAAAACGGAGACCATCCGGGGGCTGCCCGAGCCAAGGACACCGATGTCGTCCAGAGGGCCGGTGGCGCCGATTGCACAATCCAGACACGTGGAGAGACGGCGGCCGCCACAGCCCCGGCAGCCGACCCGGGCGGGCACACCATGCCGCCCTGCCCTGGGGGAGCAGACCATGTGGGGAACGCTTCTGCTCCCCCCCGGGGACACCATGCCATGCAGCCGCTCCGAGCCCTCCCGGGTTACAGGGGAATTCCGCAGCCATTACACCGTGCCACGCGGCCACTGAGATCGCCCCCCACCATTCGCACCAGGGCCGCCGCAATTCCCATCACCACGGAAACCGAGTGGGCTGGCTCCAAAGTCACCCCTTCCTGGAGCCCGGCGTGTCTGCATCAGGAGTGGCCCTGCCCCCGAGCCTGCCTCCAAGGTCGGATCTGAGAAGAGCTGCAGACACCAAAGCCAGAAGCAGAGTGTGGGAAAAGCCCCTGTGGGGGCCCAACCCACAAAATACAGTGGAAAGAAGCATGCCAGGGTGTGGGGCCGTGTCAGCAATAGCAAGCAAGCCGTCCTGAAAAGATGCTGCTGGCCACATGCTATGGCCATTTCACAGCAGCTGAGAGAGGGCCACTTTCTCACCAAGTCCAAGAGAAAGCCAATATTGCCCTACAAAGCTTTTCAAATCAAGGCTGTCATGTTTCAAAAACTCTAATAAACACACTGAAGGGTTATCACACAAAAGTTAGAAAAATGTACAACTGTTTGTAAAATATGCCTTAGAGTTCATAGTACAATACTCATTATGACTGTTTGCGATTGTTAGGACCAAAATCAATAGGCCTATGATTGGGAAAATGTGCTATTTCTTCTTCAGGCAATAACTGCTGTGCATCAAGGAAGCCTTAGTGTGTCTATTAATATGTGTTTTCCTAGTATTCCTACTAATTATTATTGCCTTGTTTCAAGAAGAATGGTTAAGCTCCAAGGGATATCCACTAAAATACTCATTTAAAAAAAAAAAAATCAATTTGTCATAACCAAATTACTGTTGCAAAGTTCTTTCACTGAAGTTCTACCACTTGTCATCATTTTGTCCTAGATTGCAAGATAATGTGTGTATTCTATTTGCCATCTGTTAGAGGTGTGGCTCTGTTATCTTCTCTTAACTGGGCAGTTTTCTTTATCTCTTCCATGACCAATCCTCCCTCTGGGGACACATCTGTGTTAATGGGCCATTGAGTGCCACAGCATGACTGATAAAACTACATCATCCCACACTGTGAGAAGCTCTGCCCAGAGGGAGGAGCCAAGCATTCCTAACTGGATATCATCTGAGATTTTGGACACCAGGACAGCCTTTTCCACTGGATTCCCAGAGGAGCAGCTGCCTTTTCCACTGGATTCCCAGAGGAAGACCAGGCCCATCCACACCACCACTGGGTCATCAGAGGATGACTACACCTTTCTACAGGATCACTGCTTCAACAGAACCACACCTGACACTCCAGGAGGACAGCAGCCACCATTCCAATTGGACTGCTACCAAACCCCTGACCAACAGGGTGTCTGTTGGAGTGTTGGAGGACACAAGGCAGATGATGGACTTTGGACCGGGTTAACATAAGAGATTTGATAACAGGATGCCTTGGCAAAAGCAAACGGAACTTTGAAAATTAGACTTAGATTGCAAGAAGATTAAATCAAAGAGGTTTACCAGAAAAAGAAAATCCCATTAAACTCTGCAAGCAGGAGATGTTGTTATATGCATAAGTTTGTGTATGTGATTTTAACCTAATCATTGTAGTACACATTACTAGTCTCCCTGAAGTAGTATATAATATAAAAGTGTTTGTATCCCACAATAAAATTGGATTCTATCACTGAGTCAGTCCTTCGTCTCTCTCCATCGCTGACAGGTGTCAGGTTGTATTCTGACTCTGGCAGTGTTGTTTTGTATTACTGCATTGTTTATTTGACTTTTATTTTCTTCCCTAATAAAGAACTGTTGTTCCTGCTCCCGCATCTTTGCCTGAGAGGCTCCCTTAATTTCAAAACTACAACAATTTGTAAGGAGGGGTTTCACATTTTCCATTTCAGTGGAGGTTTCTGCCTTCCTCAGCAGACATCTGTCATTTCAAACCAAGACACATTTTAAAAGTTAAAAGTCATCTATTAAATCACTAACAAAATGTATAACTTTTAACAAGGGGAGAAGGGTGGATTGCTTGCACTGTTATTCATGTCTAAAGTTTTCGTGCACTAGATATTAGTAAAAGTTTGTTTTTAAAGTATAAATACAAAAAACCTCCCCCAACCAAGCTCATGATCCTGATCAAGCCATGAACTTGGCTAGTAAAGAAAAATATATTATTAAACCTAGATTCTCTTTTTCCATTGAGAGAAATGAAAAAAGCCTCATCCAGAGAGGTTTTTCTCAGGTTCTCATAGTGAAAAAGAGACTCAGGCAGAGCTCAAAACCCATGTTTTGTCCTTATTTTTATTTATTATACAAAGAAAAAAGGGGGAAAAGGGGTTGTTGTGAAGGTACGTCTTTGACTCTTAAGTAAATAATATAACAGTATAATAACCCTATGATATTCAGCTGCCTAAAATACACTTCAGTGGAAACCACAGACAAGCATCCTGAAGTCTACCCACCTCATGGACAGTTCATATAAGAACCTGATTTGTTTACAATCTATTCCTTAAAATATTAGACCACATCCTATTGTAACTGGTCCTGTTAAAAAAGCTGTCTCCCACTTTCTTCAAAGCCACCCTGAAGTTTTGGGAAGTGGAGCTAAAGTCTTCCTGGGGCCTGTTCTTCACAAAGCTGAATAACTCCATGTCCCTCCACATTTCCTGAGAGGAGAGCATTGCTGGCCAGGGGTCTGTGTCAATCCATGAACAGGACAGGAATGCTGAGGAACGCACCTCGAGCTGTTTGTTTTCCAGCTGTTTGGTTTCCACTCTCATTACATGGTTATGACAATGGGAAGATGCCAGCAGCTCATGTCCCCGGCAGCACACAAAGAACTTAATGTTACCTTACCTTAAAAAAGTAAACTTTTTTGACCAATCCCACAAAGCAAAAGCATATTGACAATAGTTCTATCCAACCCCTAGAAGCACAGGTACCTTTTGTTCAAACAATGCTTGCTAATTTGGAATGAAATACCCATTGTAAGCCTTAAAGTACAATGCACAGAGCTCCATTATTAAGCTCAGAAGTTCCTAATATCTCACTAGATATACTTTTCTGTAGCTTAGGGAGTTATTCTAGCCAAGCGTTACTACAAAGACCATTGTTCCATTTGTCCTTACTTTTTTACGTCTTATGTAATTTTGCTGCAGACTTATGGCTGCTGATTAGCTCTAATCGCAGTTCTTATGTCTTTGAGCCCTGCCTTTTGCAGCTTTCCCAAAACCTTCTGATTTTAAGGATTCCCACAATTCTCCCTCTCGGTTTGACTAAAAAAACCCTTCAAAACCATGTCATTTATTAACTGCCTTGCGTTTCATAGCTTTACTATAGTATATCGGCTTTTTACTTGCTTAAAGCATCCTTTTTGCTCACATTAAGCCTTGCTATTTTACAACAGCAATTTTAATGTTGTGAAAGTCCAGTCAGTTCAAAGGGCATAAGTCATGTCTGATAGCAATTACAAGTCATTGTCAGAAGAAGTCTCACCTGTTCCAAGGTCTTAATTCAAAACCTTCTTCTATGTCAATACCTTCATCCACCATCTCTGTGCGATTTTGCGAACTCTCTGTGAATCCATTTCCTACCTATGTCTCTTATATGCTAAACACTTCTTTGATAGTTTTGTCCATCATTTGTGGCACACACTGAGGTATGCAAGGTATTACTACAGTATCACTGCCAAAACACCCAACACATATAGACCTATTTTACTAAGTTCCCTTTGTCAAGGTGCAAGGCTCCATCCTAGGAACAAATCATCTAACCAGGATCCAGCATCTTCTTTAATTGGAGCTGTCAAGTCTTTCAGCTTTTGTATACTTTTGTGGATGGATTCAGAATGATCAGACAGGTTCATGCAACACAATCCACAAATTCTTCACAACCATGTCCATGTGCCAGGAAAAAGAAAAAATCAACAGCTGTTCTATTTCAAAGGGTAGCATGCCCAACAATCTTAACATCTGTTTAACAGTGATATGAAACAGATGTTAACATCTGTTTAATATCACTGTGTTATTGCAGTGATATTGGCATTAGTTTGTTAAATTGTTAAACAATTAAAAACAACCAACATCAGTGTATCATTCACTTTTGCTCCATTCTTTTCGTGAGCTAATTTTTGGCAAAAGAACCTCCCATATCTTCCTCAATTTAAAAACTTTGCTTTTGACCTTTAATAAAAACTTCACTTTTGAAAACCCAATAGAGGGGATCTATAACGTCACAAAACAAAAACCACACTTTTGCCAAAAAAGCTCTACAAAACCAACAATTGACACATTTATAAACAGCATAAAATCAGAGTTTGCAGGTCCCAGGGATGAACAAGGAATGTCAGGTGTGACACGTGATCCCTCTATTCAGCTCACGTCTGTGTACTTGCTTCTACAGTCTTGGACTCATCAACACCTTCTGGGGTGTGATATGGTTTGATGTTTTTCACTGGGACCCACTTAATTCCTGCACCTGTAGAGACAGAAGCATACCCTTTGCCCCAAGTGGTTAATCAGAAAGGACCTTCAATTTGTCCTGTCCCAGGGTTTCTAATTAAAACAGGGGGATTTTCTTTTCGTTGCGCCTGAGTGTTATTTGAAAAATGCCTAAAAATTGGTGGATCAGGTTCTGCAACAGAGCAGTTCAAGAAATGAAAAATATATAAAGCTTTGTTCAATCTCATCTGTGGTGTGATCTCTACTCCCCCCCTCATTCTTGATCAAGAATGTGTTCTAATGTCTGATGTGTCCTCTCAACAATTGCTTGACTTGTGGGAGAATGGTGACAAACAGTCCAATCCTTTAAAAATGTGGCCAATTTTTGAGATATGTATGTGGGACCATTGCAGATTTTTACTTTTTGGGGCACACCCAATGAAGCAAAAGCTTGCAAAAAATGTTGACAAGCACAATTACCTGTTTCACCTGTGTGAAGAGAAGCAAAACCTGCACCAGAGAATGTGTCTACTGAAAAATGAGTATTTTTAAATTTACCAAAGGAAAGGTATTTAGTGATATCCATTTGCCACAACTGCAGGCTCTGCAAACACTGCGGGTTGACCGCTCCTGTAGAAACAGGAGGCTGCACAAGCTGGCAGTCAGGGCAAGTACTGATGATAGCTTTAGCCTGACTTTTAGAAATTTGAAAGATTCGCACAAGTGCTTGCACATTTGAGTGAAAAAAGACATGACTCAGTTTTGCTTGTTCAAAAATGTTTTGCAGAGTGTTTGAAATAACCATTCCCAGTTTGTCTGCTCTCGCATTTTCTTCCACTAAAAATCCAGGAAGTGAAGAATGAGCCCTGATGTGAGAAACAAAATATGGATTAGTTCTATATTGCAATGATGTATAAAGACAGGGAAGCCAACAATATAAAGTGTCATTACTAACATCCTTTAGAACTGATCCTTCTAATCTTTTAACCACATTAGCAACAGAATCTCTGATTAAATTAAAAGGTTGTGGGAAGAGCTGAAAAGCCTGAACCACAGCAGCAAGCTCAACAATCTGAGGTGATCCTTCTATTATTAGAAAATCTGATTCCCAGGTTTTAGATGTTTGGTTCAACCAAATTACAACTGATTTATGACTTTTCCCAGATCCATCAGGGAAGAGAGTTATTGCATTTAAAGGTTCCTCACTTAACATAGGTTCCTCTCTAAAACTCAATTTTGCTTGCAATAATTTGTGAGCCACGTAAGGAACAGAACAAATACCTGTAAAATTTAATAATGCATATTGTAAATCATCAGAATTTTGCATTGCCCAATCAAGAGAATCTTTTTTTCAGTGGTAAATAGATAACTGCAAATTCTTGACTTGCTAAACTGAACAATCTTGTTCTGGCCTTAATGACAATTTGTGCTATCATCCCTAACACTGTAAAACTAGTCTTTGGAACCTGTAGGGAAGAAAAACCCATTCTATTCTCAACAAAGGATATCTCTCAGAAAGGTCCCATTGAAAAATGAGACCATAAAGTCACATTTTTAATGTGACATTTTTAAAGAAAGAAGTCCAGGCTGAAGAGGTCCCATGTCTTCAGTCACTCCATTCATCTTCCTCAGGTCATGAAGCAACCTCCAGGAGCCCGATGTCTTCTTGTGGATGAGGAATATTGGTGAATTCCAGGGACTATTCATGGGTGTGATGTGATCTTGGACCTGTAATTGCTCCTTTACCAATCTCTTAAGGATATTTAATTTTTTCTCTGTTAAAGGCCATTGATCAATCCTTATAGGATTATTGTGTGGCAGGGGGCCCTCGAATGGGGGGAATAATGTGCATTGACTCCATGACTGCAGAAGGCTGAGCAATTGCTTTATTGAGCTATACTATATTATAGTATAGTACAGGCTGAATAATTGCTTTATTAAGCTATGCTATATTATATTACACTACTACACTATACTACTAGGAAAAACCCATCTCCATTGCCAGGCAGTCCAACACACTGGATCCAACTGGTCAAGGAATCCAACACCAGCACTAGAGTCCAATTAGGAAACTACCTTTTGGTAAACAACCTCCAGAACACATTCCACATGTGCACAACAACAGGTGCAAAGATTAAGAGAAGAATTGTTTTCTCTGAGCTTTCTCACAGCTTCTCAGGAAAATCCTGGCAGAGAATGAAGTCTCTTTCTGTCCACAGAATATGCGAATACCACAAGAGGATGATCGGATTTCCAGTTCAGGTTTAAAGTGGTAGGTTTTGATGTGGTTTGCTCCCTTCCCTGATGGTGAGAAGCTTCTGAACAACAAAAGGACACACTGTGGCTGTCCCCTCTTCAGGAGCTCTGCTTTAGACTGTGTTTTCTTTTTTTCTCTCATCACTCCTGTATCTGATACAGAAGAACAGGTAGTGTTGGCACAGTAACCAGCTGCCCCAGGAGCCCTGCCAAGAAAGGCACAGGAGCAGAGCTCCAAGTTCTTGGCAGTAGGGTTATAAATAAAGTTAGCTTTTGTAGGTGGGGCCATGAATTGTTAATTAATGCAATAAATTGTTACACTTAATTTACGTAATAAGTTATAGAGTAATAAGTTATGGAGTTAAATGTGCTGAAATAGGAATGCATGCCCAGTAGAGTGGGGGTGGTGAGATCTGGGTGAGGGAATTTTCTAGAAAACTGCCTCATGACATTAATATGAAACATGATTGCAAGAGCAGCCAGCCAATGAAGCCTCGGAACTCTGGAATGATTGGCCAGAGATGCACCATCTTATGGAGCAACCAACAACCAAGACAAGGAGCAAGCAACAGGTGGATTGAGAGCGCATCACTCCTGTGGCTTTAAGAGACTTTAAAAGCCCCGGGTGCTGAGCACCTGGGTCTTTCTGCCCAGCCCGTGTCCAAGGAAACCCTGTGCAGCACGCAGCATTGTTAGCTTGGAACTCGGACTTGCCGCCCAGGTCCCAGGCTCACCCTGGGCTCTCCTCTGAGCTTGTCATGACTTTCAATAAACAGGCCCTAGCCTTTGGAAAGATCTTGGCTTCATTTTGCCAATTTCACTCAGGAGTGAGACTATTAAGACAGGGTGGCCAAACAAACTTTCTGCTTGTGTTGGGTTTTCACCAGCTATCGGTCACGCGAGTTTTTCAACTAGAAAATATTCTCTGCTTAATCATGACTCCTGTCACAAAGTGTTAACTATACAAATCTAGCACACAAATTCCACACTGAGAGGAGCTAGAAATAAATTTATACTTCTTGTACTAGAGCAATTACTTTCATCTATACTACAACACTTCTCTTTCAGCCAAACGAGGTTGCCACATAAAGGAAGGAGGTCAAGGGCTTCTCTTTTCTTGGCCACTTTTTTCCTATTCTTTTTGCATTGTTTTGCCCTGTGGCCTCATCACAAACCAATATGGAATGAGATTGGTTTGCTGGACAGCAAGCTGGCACCTGATGAAAATAAACTGAATGAATGTGGAAAGCGGAAAATGGAGTGAAATTTCTTACATGGAGAAATAATTAAACTGTGTTAACTGTGCTATTGGACCTCTTAAAAAAAAACAGACCAAAAAGTCACTATGGCCTTCAGAATCCATTACGACACAGAGTAGAATACATAGAAACAAATAATGTTAAAAAAACGCTTTTCTTTGACTACATTAAACAAATGTTAGTGGTGGAACATCAGTTACTGCATTCACCTACTACATGAAGAGAGCTGTCACATGCATGTGATATAGAAAACACCCACCCACTCCTTCTGAAATACCCACAGGCCCACTTTTGAGCAACTAGTGACATGTGCTCTGTATGCTCTGCAGTCAGGTTTCTTGTGTGCCATCAGGATGCCTATTAAAGATGGAGATCATAAAAGGATTAAGGAGTCTGTCACATGTATTGTTTTCTGCTGTAGTTCTAGCCTGAGGGATTAGTCGGTGTAAACAGCTCAAGATCTCCACATTTTCCAGATGAGTCCGTGAAAATAAAACAGTCATGAGAGCATCCAATATGAAACTCAGAAACAAACATGATTGAAGGCTGTCCTGACTTGCAAAATGGTTGGTGCTGGTTTGCACTGCTGGAAACTCCTTGCTCTATGGAACCTCTTGTTCCTGACAATGAAGTCTGTCATTCCTGAGTAACAACAGGCTCACACTTCCATAGCAAAAAGGTACCATCACAGCACCTAGGTGTATTTCCAGTCAATCACAGACAATTTATATCTCAATAAGCCATTCTGAAAGCTTCCTTATACATTTTACATCTTATTAAAAAACTGTAGTATTTGTTTAAATAATTTAACTTTGGAGACAGGAAGTTTTAGGAGTGACTCTCACAGCTGATGTTCTTTAAGTTGCTTGCAGCTGGTTACTGCATAAAGCAAGCTGCTGAGATGGATGTCAGGTCCCAATATCCCTAAAGATTGGTAGATGATCTGGGTCCCAAGTGCAAAATCAGCATTCAAATGTCACGTATTATTCAAAGCATCAGATATTTCAAGTATGAAAAGACAGAGTTAGCTGCTTCTCTAACAAAAAGAGTTTCCTCTCTGATGGGCTGGAGATGATTTAAACAATTTAGAAGTTATTTAGAAATCACTTGGGGTGATTTAAACAGAACTCTCCACAGCTCTCCCACAGCTTTCTGAAATATAGAAATAGTATTTAATCTATGCTGGCATTTGTAAAGAAAAAAAGAATTTCTTATGTTCAATAAACAGAAATTCATTTCTTCATTATTCATAAAAGTCATCCTAATTTTACAGAACAATGAAAGTAAAATCAGAAAAATATGCTTCTATTTACAATGCAATTTTTAGAAATCCTTTCTCTGCTAAGTGGTATTTGATGAGATTTTTTAACTCTTTCACCTGCACTTTCAGAATGCAGTCTGCTCAGAATAGTGAGCGAGTTTCTCCTAATTCAAGAAGCTGCTCACCTGCAGAGCATTGACAACTGCCTTTGTGAAATCCAGTATGAATTCACTTGTGAAAGTCAATTAGAATTTGGTATTTGGTTAGAGATTCTTATGCACACAACATCCAGACACCTTGCCAGTCAGAGTGTCTCAATACGGATGTGCACAGATTTATTTTACTTGCAATTTGTTTCTTTACCTTATCACAGAATGAGATCCCTACCAACATAGGAACAAATTAAATCCCTTGCCCTTCAGCACTAGGGGTATTCAGCTCTCTGCTGTCATTTTTTAGCAGCCTGCTGATTTCCTGCTTGTAGATAATTATATTACAATATGCCAGAAACCCATCACAGAAGTAGTGTAAAGCATCTCAGTACTTCTGTTTCCCTTCTTTCTAAGGAATGCAAATTGATTCCTCCACCCCTCCTTGCACTCCTTTGACATCCACTACAGCTGCTCCTTGTCACATCTTATGGGCACACAAGGAGCATGACACAGCTGACACAGCTTCCAGCAGTGCAAACACAAAGTGCATAAAGTTTTTGTTGTCTGGTAAGTAACTTACCATGGCAGTCATGATGTAGATTACAAACAAACAAACAAAACAAACAAATAACAACAACAACAAAAAAAAGCTGAGAAGATATTATAGATTTCCATAGATCAGAAAAACAAATAATCAAAACAAAGAAATGTAAAAAATAGATAGACTGGAACTCTTAAGCTATCAAGAGACCAGAAAATTTTAAAAAACAAACAACAAACAAATAAATGCTAGTCAAGACTTTTTTATTCTCTGTTCCTCCCTTTTCGAGCCCTTCAAGCCCTGAGCTAATAAAGCCCCTCCTTTATAAAGCAATTTGTCCAGCTGATGTTCAGCACAAGATCTGCCGAACTTCATCTGTAGGCTCAGAAGATCCAGTGTCCTTTGGCCACCCCCAGTTCCCACTGAAGACGGGACCACCTGCAGAGCAGAGGGGACCAGCTGCAGCTCCAAGCCCAGCTCTTGCTGGTCACAGCTGAGCCTGTGGCAAGCTCCAGGAGCTCCTGCCATCTCCCTCCCTGTTGGCAGCTCCCTCCCTCCAGCCCCCACGCCCTGCCCATCCACGTTTTTCCCTCCCAGTTCACCCCTTTGCTTTGCCTTCCCTTAATAAACACTTTGGCTTTTTCACTTCACCCGTGGTTCCCTCTGTGGAGCTGAAGCAGCACAAATCCTGAGCCTGGGGACACGCAGGGCCCTGCTGCCGTTCTCTTCCACGCTGTCGTCTGTGCACGGGCAGAGAGGAACAAGGGCAGCTCAGGCTGCAGAGGTCCCTGTCCTGCTGCTCCAGTTGCACAGCACCATGGAGTTGAAGGTCGTGCTGAGCACGCTGAAGGGAACAAGGACCCTGGGTTTTTGAACAGCCAGCTTGAGTATGCTCTTCTATGGCAAGCATCCACCAAGGGCAGAGGAGCTTGCCATGCTGGAAGTTCTCCCCAAGAGCTTGCTGAAAGCACAGGAAGGTTCCATGCATACACAGGGACAGGAAGAGGGCAGAACCAGAGACCATGGTGGCCTAACAGTGAGCTCTGGGTGTGCCTCAAAGCAAATGAAGCAGCAGCAGCAGCAGCAGCAGTGCAGTGGCTGTGACTCAGAGGCGCGAGCGTCCCAGTGGCCGCAGCGCTGTCAGGCAGTGCCTGCAGGCTGGGTGCGCTTCTGGCAGCTCTGCTCTCCCTACAAGTGAGGAATCACAGCCCCTGCCTCAGGCCCACTCAGAAAGCCAACCAAGTGAGACCAGAGGCAGGGGACCCTTCCCAGCTGTCTTGGACATGGCTGCAAAACAGCCACTGCCTCTTCCTGTGCCCGTGTTTGGGGTGTGCTGAGCCCAGAGCTGGTCAGCTTGTGCTCTGCTGTGCCAGGAGCGTTCTGGGCGGGCAGGAGAAGTGCTGCATGCACAGCGGAGCGTCCTGCAAGGGGCTGACCAGAGCCTTCTGTGGGAACAGGGCTCTGCTCCCTGGCTGGGAACAGCCTGGTTTTGCTGCCGTGAGTGCAGGCAGGAGTTCAGGCACGTGCAGAGGCAGCGGGCAGCTCGTGTTTGTAGGGGCCCGGGGCTGCGCGCCCAAAGCGACACGTGGGCATGGGGAAGGAAGTGACACAGAGCCGGGGGAAGGAAGATGAGCTCGAGCTGGAGCGCCTGTGCTGCAAGGAGCAGAAGGAATTCAGCCTTGCCAGGGTTTCTGAAGTGTGTGTTGGTGTTTCCCGGGAAATGCTGACATTTGGGGAAGTGCCTTTGGAGGAGAGGAGCTTGATTCTCAAGGAAACTGCTTCCCCAGGAGCCCCCAGTGACGTAGGTGCAGCTGTCTGCCTTTGGCTCCCTGTGCTTTCAGTCCTTGAGGCCCCTTGCACTTGGCAGAGGGGCGTGCAAAGCGACAAATCCATGTAGTGATAGACATTATGTTTTCTTGAAGCAGAGTGTGATTTTATAGACTCTCTCTTCTGGTGGAGATGCTCTTTTAATTCTAGTGTGTTGATTATGCCTGTTAATACATATTTTAACTTGCTCTGGCATTCTTCACAAAGAGTAGCTGTCCTTTAGTCTTTGATTTACCTCAGCAAATGTTCAGACATGACTTCAGATATCTGAATTTAGCCCATTTCTCCTCTCACTTCCATTTCAGAGAATGTCATAAATACAGATCTACACACTAAAGTATCCAAGATTTCTGTGCAATAGAAAGATGAGTAAACAGTAGTAGACCTAAGCTACATTACCTTTAGCGATTACCAAAGGCACTAGGTATTTAGAAAAGTTTTCCTTCTTTCAGCAATATTATCAATAGATTGTTATAGATACATATTATAATATTCTAATATTGGCTTTTTGCAAATATTAAAATAGATTTTATATGTGTGATGTTAAAGTAACTTTCTTATAAAGATATAGTTTTTATTTCAGTTCTTAATTAGGCTTAGACATAGTAGTGAAATAGCTGATAGAAGTATGCTTGTGTTCAAATGCCTACTTAAATGGGATAACATCCAATGAACATAGAAAGAAGACACCTGCTACAGATGTGCCCACTGTCAGCACTCACTGTCTGAAGATGGTGCGGACCAAGGTCCAAAAATTGGAGGTGGTAAGAATGGACTAAAACCACAACCAAGGAATATGCATGCTCTAAGACACAGGAGGAGCCATGCAAAACAATTCTTGGAACATGTAAACTAAAGTTTGCTATGCATAAGGGTCTATGCATATGCAGCAATCTTCATGCAACACACAGCGTGGGCTTGGCTGAGTGCCCAGATGCATCCAGCCATAATAACCTTTGCGCTATGGTCCTTGTTTCCTGTTGTCCTTTATTAAACTTTATCAGTTTTCATATGTGTTTTTCACATGCATGGACATATTTCTGGCCTGTGTGTTCTTGCTTTGGGGCAGCAATATTGTGTTTGGTGAATTAACGAGATTATTTCACTTAGCGGCTTGCAAGTTGTGGGAAAAGCCCTTTTGTTGATCTCAGACCTAAGACAAACAAAAGAACTGCAAAAAAAATCAGAGATGCCAGCCCGAGGCTACCTGAGGATCCCCCTGTGGTGGCAGGTTTCCAGAAGACACAAGACATGTCCCAGCTGCCAAAGCTGCAGAAGCTGCCAGGCGCTGGGAAAGGCTCCCAGCTGCCCTCCAGCCCTGCCAGTGCCGGGGCAGGGACTGCCCCACTGTACAAGGACACCAAAGGGGCCTGTCCAAAGCAGGGAGCTAAGTCACCTCAGCTGTTACTCAGGTGATTCTAATGATCATCACTGTTCGCTGCTTAGACCCGCCTGGCTCCCAGGCTGGGAATGACCCTTTTCAATGGCTGTGGGTGGGTGTCACCCAGATCTGATGAAAGGAGAGCAGGGCAGCTGCGGCTGGCTCTCCGGGACGGACGCTCTGCGGAGTCTGCGGGAGTTGGCTCTTCCAAGCTGCTAAGGGAAAACTTTGATAAGCATCAGCTTTTGTAGCTGTGGTGGGGTTTGCTTTGCTCCTGGAGAAGGTGGAGAAGCTGTGGAAGAGCACGGGGCTCCCCTTACCTGAGAGGAAACGCGCTCTGATCCTGGCTCAGGCACGGGCTCTACAACCTGCGGCCAGTCCCGTGCTGGTGTGGCTGGAACAGCTGTGCTGCGCTGTGAGCTCAGGAGAATGGAGCTCATGGTAGCTGCTGCCACCCGTGGCTGTGTTTGGAAGCAGAAGGTAGGAACATCAGTCTTCTGTTGTGTTTGACTTTATTGTTATTTAAGATTATAGTAAACACTGAGCATGAGCTGGGGTGCAGATTGTAATTGCTCATCTTTCCAAAGATCTATATAGATTAACCTGTGCCCTGTTTATTTTTCCTAACTCACCAATTTAATGCAGTGGTTTTATAGTGCATTTTTATTGTTGTAATGTCTGAATGTGGTGGGAGAATATATATGATGTTAGGGTATTTTTGCTTTTGTTTTTTTTCTAATAAAACCACTCTTTTCAGCTTGGTGAAGATGAAATCTGCTTCTGTCCTTGTATAGAGCTATGGGTTTGTTTACGTGGCTTCTCCTTCCCTTTTCTGCCTGGGCTTTCTCCCCTGCAGTTTTCAGTAGAAAAGTGAAGCCATAGATGGAATAAATAGACTCCACAATCTGATGTAGTTATGAACTGGGTCTGTATTGTCAGCACCCAGCACAAGCGAGATAGCTCTCCTGAAAACTTGTGCCCTGAGCCCTGGTCTGAGCTCAATCTTTTATTCACAAAGGTGCTCCATATAGATGACATTGCTCAACCTTTTCATGCATATCCAACCCCTGGCCCCGCCTGTTCTTGCCTGGCATGATAATTACATCCATGATTTCTTAAGTAAAAGGAAAAAAATCAACACTTAATTCTACAAGCTAAAATTTAAATGCTTAATTCATATTGCTAACTCAAGTTAACTCCAAAAATCTCTATTTCAAATGCAACAAATATTTGAAAGGTTATACCCCAACATATAACTGTGATCCTCAATTAATACTCCCTTCTTCCACTTGCTTAAAATCTCTTTGTCCTGGGCACTCACTATGGCCTTTTCCTGGAACCTCTCTGGCTGTCTTGAATGCTTATGGAGTAAAAGATAATCCCTGATCTATTTTCAACTCTGCCCAGACAGAGACTGCTGGAAGGGAGGTAGGACTGGTACTGGGGACCTGGCAGCTTCTCCAGGAATCAAAATTATTGAAATTATGGTAATGTGGACAAGGCATGCAAGTCCAGGTGGTGAGCTGAAGTATGCAAGTACTTGCAGTTTCTCCTCAGCACTTGACAGTTTAGGGGTATGGTCTCTTTTTATTTCTGTCTCTTAATCCTCAATCCTTGCCACACTCCTTCAACATCTTTTGCATTGTCATCTTCCCTGTTTTCTCCCTCCCTTCTTCTTTCTGTGACTTTCTGTACACGACAGACAATCCGTCACACACTGTCAGCTTGCTCAGTCACCCGAGCAGTGATAATGATGCTGTAGAAATTGTAGGTGCACAGGAGGCAAAGGTGTCATGCTTCTGTGTGCCCTCTGCAGGCAAACCTGCTTCCCAAAGCTTCAGTCACACTTGGAACAAAGGCTTGTCCCCACTGCTTTGTTGTGGTTTACGCATTGATGGAGCAACACTTCTGTCTCAGCCCGCTTAAGCCACTGCAAAGCTGGAATTGTTGCTTTAGCAGCAGATGTGCTGGCAGGGTTCTTACAGCCCCATAGTAAGAACTCTACAGTTCTTCTAGAAGAGGTTTGTGATCTTTGTGCAATAAAAACAACGCCTTCAACTGCTGCAGTGCAAGTCATGCACTCATGTAGATGTGTTTTCAGACACAGGTATTTCTATATATGCCTAGTGAGTGGCCTCCTGGGGAGCAGGGACAAACAAGGAAGGAAAGTGGGCTGACAAAACATAAAACTGGGCTTCAAAATGAAGCCATGACTTCCCTTGATACAGAAGGACATAAACTTTATCTTGATTGGCCTGAAGGTAATAAACAAGTCTCTCAATGTCCTGATCTTTCACTAGTCTGAAATGATTTAGAAAAATTTGATTTTTTTTTTTTTTTTTTTTTTTTTTTTTTTTTTTTTTTTTTTTTTTTGTGGTGGAGGATGGGGTCTGCATTTCAAGTCTGTTCTCCCAGCAGTCAGGGACCTGCACAGCTGCTGTGGGTGGGGCAGGTGATTACTAACAGCATGGTGAGAAGTTGGCTTGTGCCTGGTTGAGGGCTTGAGGACTGTGGTGAGAGAAGGGCCAGGGAGTGGAGTGGAAAATACAATTTACACAAGCAGGTATAGGTGGATGTCTGGGGTGTAGGTGGGATTTAACTGGTTTAGGTACTGCATTTATGAAGAATTGAACATTTAACTCTGAGATAGGACTATTTAGTTGCTACTCTAAATGCTGCATTTACTAACACATAATGTAATTTCTGCTGCTGTGGCAGAACCTGCTGTCCCCTGCGCTCGGAACAGGCGTGGAGGGTCCCCAAGGCATCCTCAGAATGGGCTTTGCCCTCACCTTGGCTTGTGCTGCTGCAGATTTTGGAGACAATTGTGCATAAGAACGGGCACTAGAACCAGACTTGGGGCTGGCATGCTCTGCATTTCCAGGATGGCTCATGGACAGGGTAAGGTGCTATTGGTGCACTCTGGATCAAGCTGTGATTCTATGGACACTTCAGCAAGAGAGGTTTTTTCAGGGTGATTAAACCTTCATCCTTGCTGTGCTTCCTGTGACATTTGCATCTCTATTTTGTAAAACTTCAGAAATCTGAGTCATCTTTGGCCCTGTGAAATGTTATAAACATCAGCAAAAGCCATCATAGTTTGCATGTGAAAATACATACTTTTTGACATTTGGGAGTTGGAAATTCTCATAATTTAAAACCAATTTCTATTGCTGATGATACAGAAAGGGGGCAGGTTGGTGCCTTGGGGCCTATGTTTGCTACTGTTGCCTGAAAAATAACTATTGCAGTAGCACCCTATGGCCCTGGGTGGCCAGAACGGAGGTCCAGGAGGCTTGACAGGTGTTTACTACTGAGTCTTTGATCTTTTAAGCCAAATAAAAGTTATAAATTCTTAGAACTATGTATTTATAAAAGAAAAGTATAAAGGAGAGATGTTGTACACTGTGTGTGTCCCACCTTAAACATATGACATTATAAAAACACACTCTCCAAACATCCATTCTTTTGTATGACCAGGTAAATGCCAGGTAAAACTGATTTCTTTGTTCAGAAGTATCTCACCTACTGCCAACAATTAGAATTGCTTACAGGGTCTCAGTTGCAAATGCAAAACATTCAAAACTCAAACTAACTGGTTACATTAGAAAGCACACTTTGCTTTTCTCAAGGGGCTGATTGTGAGCTATTTGATGAGCTATTCATGAACATATCCTGGGGCTGTTTGCATCAAACACTGGGATTTTGTTAGCAGTAAAAGAGGGAAAGTGCACTATGTGTGGGAAAGTAATTCCTTCCCAAAATATGTGCTTGGAGGCTACTTGGGTCAAAAGAATTTATTTTTAATTCTGTGGGCTGAAGAACTGCCCACCATCTGCTTTTTCAGAAAAAGAGGGTTGGGTCTTTGGCCCCTTGCAGAGCCTTAAATGAGCAAAGCTGAAGGGATTTGCCCCAAAAAGCAAGGAGTGTGTGAGGCTCATGGCCATAGCTGTCTGCAGAAGTGAGCATGGGCCAAGGGAAGGTCCTGCTGCCCAGAGCCAGCCCGAGGTGTCCCTGGGGATGTGTCACATCCTCTGCCTCCTCTGGCAGTGCTGCCACAGAGCACAGCAGGAGGGATTGCAGGGATTTGTCAGCACGGGGAGGACGAGCATGAGCTCCTGCTGATATTTCCATCCAGGGCTGGCACTTTCAGGCCAGCAGTGACAGATTCTGCAGCTCTGGCTGCACAGTTGCTGTTGGCAGTGCTGTGACAGCCTCAGCCACCAAGCCAGAGTGTCTGCAGGGGCAGGATGGTGTAGAGATGCCTCTCAGAGAATGGAGAGAACACCTTCAAACAGCATCTGGCAGAGTTAATGAAGGGGTGGTAAATCCCTTTAAAGGGGACAGGTTATAGAAACCTCTCTCTGTGAATATAAGAGACTGTAGGAGTGAAGAGGGAATGGGAAAAGGGAAGGGAAAGGTAGAAAAAAGAGGCAAGGGAAAGAGAGAGGGAGAGGATAGAGTCCTTGGACATTCTGATTTTATCTAAAGGACGTTTTCTGACTACATAGATGTTTGCTACAATAGTGCTTTTCGACATGCTATGGCTTTCTAACTCATGATATTAACTGATCACAGTGTGTTTTAAAAGACATAAGAAAAAACTCAGTAAAAAGTTTTCCTTCAAGACCAAATATCTGCCAGAGTCTGAGCGCCATGGTTAATGGCTTTTGAACATTCACAGGAATGGTCGAAGCATTAAAGTAATTAAATAGGTCTCTCAGAATCCAGCATAAGTTGTACTGATGAGGAGATTAAATAGAGATTCCCATTGCACTGTGTGTTTTGTAGAGGCTTAGTGACAGTATTTCACGCACACATAATAACATAAAGAATGACAGCTCATGCCTATTTGTCGTGGTAAGTATTTGCTGCTGCAGCCACCTTTCTTCAAAGTAAAGATGTGTTCAAAGGCTTTTTTCCCCGATTTCTGTTGAAAACTGTTTCATGTCAAATAAAGGATAAGTCCCATATGTAGTCTTTTCTTCTGTCAGAACCCAGGACATCCCTCTGGATGCCCTGGATGGCTCAAAATCCTGTCAGGGGCTTGGAGACCCTGGCAGGAAGCCAAAGACACTTGGGAATTCAATCTCAACCCATGGGAGCAAATTACCAACTTTATATGAAGAATTACAAGTCACAAAAGTTTAAGTAGCATAACAGTAGTTGCCACAGGGTGAAAGGTGGAATTTTGAAGAATTTGACTATGGGGGTCTAGGGGCACAAGATGGAGGAATTTGGGCATTGTCCTGTTCTTCTTCCTAGCCTCCATCTTCTTGGTGATGGTGGCACTTTGGGATTGGTTTAGAGTAGAAAGTCACTGTCTAACACAGGTGATAGGTATTGGGAAATAACTGTAAATATTGAATACGTAGTTTATAGTATAAAAGACAACACCAGCCCTGGGGGAGGGCAGTGTGCCTCAGACTGACGTACAGAACAGACCTCTGCAAGCCAGACAGAGAATGTTTTAGATAAGAAATAATAAACAGACTTGAGAACAAAACGGAAGACTTCTGACTCCTTTTTCGACAGCTGAGTTGGGGAAAAGAGACTTTTTAGAACACCTCAGGATCATCTTGAGATTGTAGAAAATAAATGTCCACATGCACCAGGAAAACACCAGTAGCTCAGATTCAGTTTCTCTTTAAAGGACCAGGCTCTGAGCCTCCAGTAATGTCCTTAGCTAAAGCAGAGCGGCTGTGAACCTGATCCTCTCACTTCTCACAGCTTTGGTATTTGCACCAAAGAAGAATCCAAGTCACTCTTTTACCGAGCCCAGCAAATGGCTCTGCCTAGCAAGGCTTTGGCAGCAGGGGCTGTGGAGGATGGCGAGGGGGCGAGGCAGGGGGGAATGGCCAGGCTGCTTCTGGGAAGCGACCAAAGCTTGCTCTTGCCTGCTGGAGCCAGTGCAGGTGGGATCTGGAGCCTACAAAGTATCTGCATTGCAGTGGGCCTTGTTCCAGATGTTTTCCCAGCAGGTTGGGGGCATATGTGTGGAAGATGTCTGCTGGGAAGGAAGCAAGATTTGTTTTACTATAACCTTAGGCAGGGAAGCAGTACAAGTGGCTGGGTTTTACCATATCTAAGTATTCAAACAAAGGCGAAAGCCGTTCATGTCGAAAAGCCGTTCGTTCTCTTGGTGTTCCTTCCTTAGAGGAATGCCAGAGTAGTAGAGACGAACATTCTCCCTTCTTCAAGGGAGCTGGAAGAGAGACCTAGAAATTCTGCATGACCTGTTGACTACAGCAATGCTGGTGCACTGCCCCAGTGTGTGTGTCCCCATCGGCTCTCCTGAGAAACATCCCGTTTCTCCAAGTTTCAGGGAAGGAGTGTTGAGGTGAGAGACAGCTCAGCAGGCCAAAGGAGGGAAAACATCAAGTGACATTATTGGGCACCAGACAATTGAGAAAGGGGGCAGGATGAATGCCGCCACTTGGACAGAAAGCTTTGCACTTGGTTCTGCACGGAATGATTTGCAAGCTCCTCTCAGAGCCAGAGGAGAGCCAGTCATCCTGGTTCTGCAGTGCAGGAAATGTGGAATGGGCGCTTGGACAGAGCCAGCCTCCTGTGCCTGTTCAGCTGCAGGCACCTTACAGAGAAGCAAAGAGGAGAGCCAGAGCTGTCCCGGCTCTGCTTTTCCCCATCCAGAGGACTGAGGAGAAAAGCCCCAGTGGGGAGCTTTTCTCCTCAGTTTTCAGAGCAAACTTGCAGCAGAAGAAGTAGAAGGGGCAAAGGTGGCCTATCCCTGTTTCTGTCCCATGGTTCCCCTGGGGTTCTGCATGGAATGTTGGGCTGTGCCTGTAGCAACTGCCCTTGTCTGCTGATCCTGCGGCCATTGGTGGAACACTGGTGGAGCAGCGCTGGAGCAGCAGCTGCAGCATCTGCTCCTGGGCTGTCCCTCAGCAGCCACCTTCTGCACTCGGCGCCACAGCTGGCCTCTGCAGCGACATCCTCATCTCCTCGTCTACTGCCAAGCATCCCCACAGCACTTTGGCACTGTGCAAGGTAAGAAAATCCCCGTGGGCCCCCAAAGCACTCACAGAACGGCAGGAGGCTCCAGCTGGCTCTGCCACCAACCACCACAGACACGGTGTGTGGTCACTTTCCCCAGACGAGGTTGCACATGAAAGCAGGCTGCAACTTCTCCAGGAATAATGCTGCCTCCAGGGGAAATACACACCTTTCCATAGAGGACGTAGGGAGCTGTCACGGTGCACTTGCAGATTCTCGTCCACTGGTGACCTGTGTAAAACTTCATGGCACCCATTTAAGTCCTAAAACTACGTTGTGGTGACCCCAAAACCAACTGGTCATTCCGAAGGAGTTCAGGGGTTCAGTGTCCACAAATCCTGCTACGCCCTCACTCTGGTCACACTTCCTGCAAAGCTTGAAAAACCAGAAGGATGGGACTTCGCCTCTGGGATGCCTGCCCATCAGAGCATGGAAGCAGTTTGCTGGGCTTGTCTGCAGTACTGGCTTTCATCCTCAGAAATGATCTGGTTTCAGCAATTCCTATATACTCACATACTTACATCACTTACAGACACATACTATTTTCATAGCTTTTTTGATTTTTTCCCACTGCCTTGCATCTCTTTTCCAGAGAGATATTGCTATAGATTTGTCTGTGTTGTTCAATGTGTGTAGGGCTGGCTCTGCCTCACGGTCAGAGGCAGCTGTGAGATGCCCTCTTGAGTGGTGCTTCTCAGGAACACAATCACAGTGTCACAGCATTTTCTGGGCTGGAAGGGACTCCCAAAGATCATGGAGCCCAGCACGTGGGCCTGCTCAGGACAACCTCAAGAATCCCAGCCTGTGCCCAAGAGCAGTGTCCAAAGACTTTTGGAGCTCTCTCAGCCTTGGTGCTGGGAGCCCTTCCCTGGGGAGGCAGTTCCAGTGCCCAAGCCCCCTCTGGCTGAAGAACCTTTGCCTTCCATCCAACCCAAGCCTGCAGTAGCGCATCTTCCATGCATCCTCTTGGCTCTTCTCACTGGCCCCAAGACTCAAGGCACTCTAGTGCCTGCCCTTCAGCTTTCCTTCTTGAGCAAGCTGCAGACTGCTAGAGGGACCTGCCTCAGAAATTCCAAGTGAAAAATGCAGCAATGACACCTAATGGAGAGGAGCTGGGACAGAGGAGCTTGGGGTTTTCAGTGGTGAGGATGAGAAGCAGGGCTACCGACACATCTTGGCAGAATGAGTTTCATCTGGAGCGTTGTTTTGATCTCTTTCAGGTGGAAAGGAGAGGCACAATGAAAAGGAAAGCAAGAGTCCTCACTGAGCCGTGAGTTTTGGCCTAGGGTTAAAGGACAGCAAAGTTGAGGAACGGCGAGCAGGACAACTGCTCCTTCAGAGCCAGGGTGGGATTGGTCGAAGGCCGTGGCTGCACGCCAGGTGTCTCTTGACCACTTGCCTTTCTTACGTCCTACTCCTTCTTCCTCTAGACACATCAATGTTGGCAGTGACTTTCAGGCTGAGCTCCCTGAGCTGCAGACCGGGCCGCCAAGTGAGGATGAAGAGCCTGCAACCCTGGTCTGGAAGCCCTTGGAGGAAGACGACTCTGACCTGGAAAAACCAGACAGAGGTAGCTGTCTAGCTTTCCTTCAACTCCTGAGATAGTCGGGCATGTAAAATGGTGATTTTTGGGTAAAAAGGCAGCTTTTGGCAGGCTCTGCTTCTCTCCTTGTCATGCCCATCTTCCCTTGTGGAAGTGGTAGGTGTAAGGACAATACTCTGCTTCTGCAGCAGAGCAGGAAAAAGAGCAACTGTGCTGCTCTCCAAATGGGTCAGAGGCATGTGCCACTGGAAGAGGGGAGATTGGCCCCCACTCCTTATGCCAAAAGCTGCATGGAAGGGAGAGGCAGCACTAGGTGGGCCCTTGCTTCAGCTGCCCTTTGCTTTGCTCTCCTTTTCATGCTCTCCAAGCTGCAGGCTTTAGCTCTTGTGCTTTCCCTCCTGCCTTGTACGGCAAGCCTTCCCCTTTGTCGGCTCAAGGCTGACTTTGGGTGGGTTTTTGTTGTGCTTGCAGTCAGAGAACTGTTGGACAAGGCCAGTTCCTGTGGCCATCCCGGGGTAGCAGCTCAGCTGGAGCTCGCCCTGCACTGCCTGCACCAGGCTCGCGGCAGCGTTCCGGTAGGAAGCGGCTGTTTGGGCGCGGGCAAGAGTGGGCAGGGAATTGATAAGGCCCGGGCAGCGGGACAGCCTTTCCTGGCTGCTCCTTGAAGAAGGGAGTTCACAAGCAGCAGAGCACTCGCTGCCTGCTGTGTCTCGTCCAGCTGCGGCAGGGCTGAGCCCAAATGGCTCCAGCAGGGACAAGATCTCTCCTGGAG
This sequence comes from Passer domesticus, assembly GCF_036417665.1. Lineage (NCBI taxonomy): Eukaryota > Metazoa > Chordata > Aves > Passeriformes > Passeridae > Passer > Passer domesticus. The sequence continues at coordinate 3,950,127 of NC_087482.1, read as the reverse complement.
GCAGCGCCGCAGGGTCCTGCAGCCTGCTGCCTTGAAAACCTCCTGGAGATCTGTGTTCTCGAAGACATTTTGAGGGGCAATTCCCAGAAGCCTCAGTCAGCTGAGGCAATTCAGGATGCAGGAGGAGCAAAATCATGGAGTTGGAGAGGAAAATGCTACCCTTGGGGAGCAGGAGCCAAGGGCTGGGCAGCAAAAATGAGGGACTGGGAGCAAAGCACAATCTTTGACCCATATGAGAGCCAGTGGCCTGAATCCTCAGCTGAAGAAGCAAAGCGGCTGAAGGGCAGCATTGGTGGGGTTTGGCTCTTTTTTTGTGTTGTGGGTCAGCTCAAGCCTTTTTCCTTTGCATCTTGCAGGAGGCTCTGGAGATGTTGCTCTCAGGGGGTCCTCCAACAGCTCAAGGCCATCCCTTGGCTGATTATCATTATGCAGGTAACCCAAGCCCAGCTTCTTCCTTCACTGACACATGCTGCCGTGCGCTTAATGGCCGTGTCAAGCATTTCTGCTTCAATTAGTTGTGCTTAAAACCAGCACACGATCTCGCCTTCTCTGGGGACAGGGAAAGCACCAGCATCTACTCCTTCAGCTTGACTCGTTTTCCATGCTTTTTTCCCTGGGGAATGCCTGCTCTCGTCTTCATCACCTTCTGAGGGAGCAGACATGCACACACGTGAATGACGGCTGGCGCCAGCTTGCTTTCGGCATCCAGTGGGATCTGCTTCAAGTGGCTAGAGGGATCAATTCAGCTGCTGCTTTTTCTTGCCAGGCTCTGATAGATGGACACCTGAGGAGAAGGAGGCCTTCCAAAAGGCTTTCCACACCTACGGCAAGGATTTCCATCTCATCCAGAAGCAGGTAAAGCCACAGGACATTTCTCACCTTGGCAGATCATCAGAAGGGACATGTTGATTATTGCTGGTACCAAATACTGCACCTATGTCCCTCTCTTCTCAAGTACCAAAACTGTTAAAGCAGCCACAGAACAGGACATGGAAGGCCTGTGTGAAAATGATGATCCGGCCTCTGCAGCCCTTCTCTCCAGGCTGTTTTGGAAGACAAAGCTCTCTTCTGTTAGACTTGTCTCCCATATATGCTGCTGCTTCCACAACACCTTGTGCTGGGGTAACTGCAGTGAACGGGGCAAAGAAGAACTCTGCTAGAGGGACTTGGTGTTGATCTGTGCATTACATGTGGTACCACGTAGCACAATACTCGGTTTATTACATTGCATAATGCCTCTCTGACTCCTGCATATTCATTTCATTTTACACCCTCCTCAATTTTCTCCGTGACTTTAATTCCTACTTTACTCTGTATTCTCATTGTTCTCCAATGCACCCTACAGGACGGCTGTTTCAGATTCCTTCTTTTGCTCTTCACAACAGATCCCGAGTAAGACTGTGGCACAGTGTGTGGAGTACTACTACTGCTGGAAAAAAGAGCAGAAACTTGCCAGCAGCACTCTTGCTCAGGTGAGTGGGAAGAAAATCCAGACATGCCAGCAGGGTCAAGAAACTGGCAGAAGGGCACAAACCCTGCTGGTAAGCCACACCAGACGCCGCTTTGCCAGGCTCCCTTGGTCCCACGCACTGGGAGAGGCGCAGCAGGTGCTACCCAGACTTTTGTTGTGCTGCTGCCCTGAAATACGGAATTGTGGAGCACAACTTTGACCCAACAAAGCAGCACCACCAGCAAAATGGGCTTTGACTCTCTACAAATCGGTTTCTCAAGGGCTGGCACCCTCAGATTCCAATCACACCTTTCATTCCCCACTGCTTGCTAACATCAGCCATCTGGGCTGCCTTCATGGAGATGCTGCCAAATTTTAGAGATCTTTTGTAGCACCCCAGCGTATCCCCAAAAAGGAGCTGCCAGTGCCATGGCACCTTTAATACTTTCCTTACTGGCAGAGAGCAATTTGCTTCACAGAGAGAGACAGAGAGAGAGGGAGAGAGAGAGATTATTTTGGGTAGGAGAAAATGGGTAATCATGTGTCTTCACTAGTGTGACTGAATGTAAAAGCCATGCCCTAGACATGTGGGGAGGAAAACCAGAGATAAATAGATGTTAGGCAGAGAGGTAGAAATCAGACATGTAGAACTATGGATAGCCACGTATTTATCCCACCCCCTTAGAGCTGTGGTAAAGGGGAGTATTTTCTTCCAACCTCCATGGTTGGCAGCCTGCCGCAGCCCACTGCCATATCCAGCCCTTTTCTCAGCTCTTTGGGGTTTGGAAGAATTTGCTTAGGCCAATAGATTTTTGGGGTGGATGCTGTGAATTCCAGCTTTCTAAAAGGAAGGAAGGAAGCACTGATAAGGATTCTTTGATTTCCAGACTGCGGGCAAACGGAAGAGGAGGAAAAGCCCTCCCAGGAAGGAGACTGGGGAGACCGGGAAGAGAAGCCGCAAGTGGGCTGGCAGCGCGGAGTGTCCCTGCTGCCAACCGCGCCAGCCGCCCCAGCCGGCGGGAGGCCCCTTTCCGTGCGGGCAGTGCCAACGGTGCGCAAGCTCCTCCTCCTTCTGCTCCCAGCTGCCCCTTTGGCCTAAAGCACGCTGACCCTTTCCAAAGGCACCACAGGGCAAGCTGAGGCCACTTGCAGGATCGCCCCTGGCAGCCGTGCTCAAGCTTACAGCCCACTTGGAACCCAAACAGCTTCGTTCAAACCCAGCATTCCCAGTGAAACCTTGCCATGCCCCAACAAGACACAGTTTGTACAAGCAGGAACACATGCATCAAAGCTTGCTTTGATGCTGCTGATCCAATTAAACCTAGGATGAAGCAAAAGGAGGAAGACATTTCAAAGAATTGAAACCAGCAAGATCAGACTCATGGTGCTGATCACTTTACCAATTTGTCACAGCCTGAAAAGATGGAAATTCATCCAAAAAGGGAGATCTCGGCACTTGGCTTAATGGTGTGTATGGAGTTAACAATGGATGGTTTGTTTCCTGTCTTCCAGGGAGTTTGAAACCATCAAGGAGAGGAACAAGCACAGGAGAAGACATCGCCCACGCAAGGATGCACAGCCTCTCCCCAAGAAGAAAAGGCCAAATTAGCCCTGCATTTGCCCCAGGCTAGCAAGAGTTATGCGTCTGCAGGACTAGATAGAAATAAGATTGTTTTTCAAGTTTTTAGGATTGTTTATTCTTCTATTAGTTTACATGATAGGAATCCCTCTGTTTATTAGCTAAGATATATATAAGATATATAACTATTATTAAAGATGTATTAGTAGTGTTAGATTTAGCAATAAATGTTTGGTGTTTGGTGTTTCTATGCTTCAACTTTTTACATTTTGTCTTTGTTGAGACACAATCTGTTTTTATCATTAAACCAAAGTTTGCTCCATTTGGCCTTTCTGTCTGTATGAAATCCCTGAGGCAGTGTTCATTACATTTCCTTGGTGTTGCACACACGGCATTTGCCCTGAGAGAGCAATGGGGGCACATGAGTCCCCCCCAGGCCCAGCCCCTGGCTCAGCTGGCAGCACTTCCAGAGGCGTGTCCCCATTACTGCCAATGAAATCATGGTGGAGCTTCCTCCTTTGATTCCTGAACATCTCAGCTGGGAGTGGCTGGGGAGGCTTTGCTGAATTCAATGCACTGGATCTAAAGGAGTGCTCTTGTCTCACTGTACTTGCTGGGATAAAAGTAGTGGGTTGAGGCCTGTGGTAATCGGCGGAAAAAATGCGGCACTCAATAGGAGTGATCAGCAAATCTCAAAACTTTATTGGTAGGCACATACATTTATATTGGTGTTAATGAGGCCAATACATATTGCAAAAGGCGAGCTCATTATTGGTTAGTTACTTATCAGCTAACTACGCCTACCTTAGCATTCTTGTGGCTACTATGTTGCAGCTGTCCACATCTTTTCTTCATATTTCTAACTAACCATCCTCTCCCCCATCCTGATGTTGCACCAAGGGCTCAGTGCCCTTGCCAGGTTTGGACACTGTCCGCTGACTCCTATCCTCATCTCCTTCTTGCTTAACTAACGGTATTATATCAGTGTGACCTTTGTCAACTAGCTAGCTGTTCACAAAATCCTCCACAAAAGTTCTCTGTTCTATTCCAGCTCTGGGCTTTTTTCCCATACTGCGTGCGACAAGACTGTAATTTTTATTATAATTATAGTCGCTGTTATCCATCTAATTTTTAAGAAGGCTCCTGTGATTGATAGGACATTCCTTCCCCTCTCACACAGCCCGGCTCCAGCTTTCTGCTCCTTGATGCTCCTCTCTTGAAGCTCTTCAGGGAGGGACTGCCACGACCTAAGTCACCACCTCGGGTCTCTTGATGTGCTCACTGCTGGACAGCCATCCCTCGCAGAACATCTTTCCCTCTCTGCCCAGACCTTCCTGATTCAGGGCAGCATCCCAAATGAGCTCCCAGAGAAGTTTCTGCATGTCACTGCTAGCCAGCGTGTCCCCGTGCTGGTGCAGGAAAGCTTTGTGAACGGCCACTGCTGGGAAAGCAGGCTGAGGTGGCACAAGCAGCTCCTGCACTGCAGTGCAAGTTTCTCAGAGCTCCTGTCACAGCCCCAGCCCTGCTCCCAGCTCTGTGCATTCTACCCCAACAGAAACAGCCACACCAGGCAAGAACTTACTGCTTTTGGAAAAATATTTATTTATCAAGATCAAGAAAACAATAATTGTCTGCTAATACCAAGTATCACTATCACTAAATGTACCACTATCACAAAAACAATCACCATCCTCCAATATTAACTATCACTATCGCTAATACAGTCATTGTCCTCTAATATCAAATAACGCTATCATTAAAACAATCACTATCCTCTAATATTAACTATCACTATCATTAAAACAACCACCACCCTCTAATATCAAGTATCCCTATCACTATCACTAAAAGAATCACTACCACTATCACTATTTATGACTATCACTATCGCTAATACAATCACCCTCCTCTAATATCAAGTAACGCTATCATTGAAACAATCACTATCCCCTAATATTAACTAACGCTATCATTAAAACCATCACTATCCTCTAATATTAACTATCACTATCATTAAAACAACCACCACCCTCTAATATCAAGTGTCCCTATCACTATCACTAAAAGAATCACTACCACTATCACTATTTATGGCTATCACTATCACTAACCATCTATCACTATCACTAATCTTCATCCTCTAACAGATAGTAGTCCTGCAGGTATTGGTAGGAGGGCCAAGAGGATGCTGTGGGCTGAGGTGACTCCAGGGAAATCCAGTGGTCCCGTGAAGAGGTGTTGTCAGCCAGAGCACAGAAGGAGCAGGTGGGCAGAGGTGACGGGTCTGCGCTCATGTTCTTGTGCAGCTGGGCGAGCTCTGCTGCAAAGAGCTCAGGAAACAGGCGGCAGCTGTCCCTGAACCCGTTGCCTTGGGCTCTCTCGCTGCTTCCCGCTCCTTCTCCTGACTCTGCTTCACCTCTAGGCTGACCACAGCTTTCCCAGGAAGAGTCCCAGTCCTGTCCTGTTGCCTCTTTGTCCTCCTGGCTCCTCCTGTAGAAACACATTTCCAAGAAGACTCCTCACAGATAGGAATTTGGAGCACAGTTTCCTCAGAGCCCTGCTAGGAGCCGCCTGGGCGCTCCTGCATGCTGCAAAGACTTCCTTGCCAATGGCAGCAATTAATAACTGACCTGTCTCTCTTCAGCAGCTGATGCATGACTAGATAGCCAGACACTGCCCCAAGCAGAAGCAAAGCTGAGGCTGCTACTGTCCCTACTAGGATGTAGTACTTGCTCGGGTCACAGTGTCCAGCAGTCTGGGCTTTTTGCCCACCGGATGACCCTGGCAGGAGAAGAGACAATGCAAGAGTCAGCGTTTGTGCTCTGCACTAGGCATAACCCCACAGTGTGCTTCAGCTGCCCAAGGACTGGCACTGCTAGTGGATCAGAACTGACATCTGATGTTGTCTTCAGAGATGGCTTCCTCTGGCTCTGGTGTCTTAGCATCAGGGACCAAGAGGGATCCCATCAAGCTCTCATGCACAAGAGCCCAGTGTGTGCCAGGGAGCAGCACTGCCCCATCTACTCCTCCGGGCTGCAGGCCCGGGCTGCGTGCTGGGCACCTGCAATTCACCCATGGAGAGCACTGCAGGGATACAGCAGAAATGCTGCTCTTTGCCCAAGACAGCATCTAGCAAGCACTCACCTGAATATTCCTCAGGCTCAGCAAGTGTCCTGGTGTCCTCTGTTGGTTCTCTTTTTTCATGTGAGCCTGGCACACTGTCACTTTCTTCCACAGCTAAGGTCTCCGGCACAGTCTCAGAATCTGTCTCTTCAGAAAAACAAAACATTGCACACATTAACCAGAAGCCACTGCCCCTCAGCACAAGCACGGTACCATGGCCTGGGCATTCCGGCAAGCGGCGCTGACGAGGCCGCTGTCCCCCCCAAGACAGGAGGAATCGACAGCTGGATTTTCTGCAGTGCAACAAGAAGTGCAGACCCAAACCAGCCAAGACTTAACCAAATGACCCACAGAAGGAGTACCTTCAGGTTCCCCCTCACCCTTGGACTCCAGCTTCAACCCGTCCCTGAGCCTGAGCTTTGCAAGGGGCAGCCAAGGCTTGCTCTGATGTCATTGCTGCCTCCATGCTGTGCTGAGCGTGTGGCGAACCCAAATTCAGCACTGGCCTTTGCCCAACATCTGGATGCCAATGTCTGCACAGAGCAGCCCTGGCCAGGAATGCTGCAACTGCAGCAGCAGCTGGAGAAGCCCCTGGCAGTCATCTGGAAGAACAGCTGCGAGCGGAGGCTGTGCTGGACCATCTCTAGGGCTCCCTGCAGGAGCTGTGAAATGGAGTGGGCCTGCAGCAGGACTCTGACTGAGTGCTTCTGCCTGTCCAGGATACAGCACATGCCTACAGGAAGCAAAAGCTCAGCTTCCCGGCTGCCAGGGTTAACAGAGTGGGATATACTAACCAGATGGGGCTTCATGCAAGGCTGCCAGGAGCTCCTCTGGAACATCCGGCAATCCTTCAGGGAACTCTTCAGGAACCTTGTCATCCTTCATCCCTATTGTTAGATTTACAAAAGCACGTTAACCTATGACGGTATTTTTCTCGTGAATAAAACAGGGAAAAGGGGCGCTCCTTTTTGTGAAGGCAGGACAGACTGACTACTCACGCTTGAGGTACCAGCTCGGAGTCAGCACGGTATCTGCCCCTCGCTCAGGGGCTGAAAGAGCACTCTCTGTGTCCACAACTACAACCAAACACCCACAAGAAGTTACCATCACGTGCACTGCCCTCATGGGCACACCTCAAGGCCTGGATGTGGAAGGCACTGATAGGGCACGCTCAAGCAGGTCTGCATCCTCACAGCTGCAGGGGGGTCTGGCTGCCCTTGGGACACTGAGCTGGCAGCTCCCACATGAAGGGAAAAGCCGTGGCGTGCCCACATGATCTGTGTGCGGGTCAGCCCTGGAGCCGGGCCAGAAGGCTGGACACCCAGAGCGGAGGGATGGACAGCCACTGCTGAGTGATGGAGAACTGGTGCTGAGCTTCCGGGCCTGGCCCGACCCTCCCCACATCCTTGCTCCTTAGGAAGCTCTCTCCATGCTGCACCCTAAAGCAGCTGCAGCCCCTCACACCTCCCCTGGAGCCTCTGCCCCTCTGCCTGCCCCGTGCTGCCTTCCTGGCTCAACCATCCCTGCTCCCGGCCCCGCTGCTGCCAGCCAGGGCTGTGTGCTGGCCCCTGCCTGCCTACCTGCTCCCTGCCCAGCTGCTGGAGCACTCTGGCCATTCTGGGCTGGCAGGGCCACGAGAAAGAGCAGCAGGAGGTAGCGGCTCAGGACCATGATCCCCCCTGCTAGCAACACTCTGCTGCTGCTGCTGCTGCTGCTGCTGCTGCTGCTGCTGCTGCTGCTGCTGCAGTGTTGCCCAGAGCGAGCACTGAAGAGCACAGTGGGGCTCTGGAACATGACATCAAACAGAGCTCTGTGACCTCAGAACAAAGTGATGGCTGTGAAGGCCCCAATGTACGCCCACGTTGCCTGTGAATTCCTGCACCTCCCCTCTACTGAATTTCCTTCTTCTGCACAGGAATGGAAGGAGCCAAATGGAGAAGGGCTGGAGTATTTTGGAGGCAGCATTGTGCATGGGAATGCAGAGGCACTCATGTCTTATTCCTCAGAAATTCCCTAGAAGAAGACCTGGATGAAGGCTGCTGTAAAAAGCCCAAATTCAAGAGTGTTTCTTTGGTAGTATTTTTGTCTGAAAGAATTGTGGCAAAAACCTGCTTTTCCCATGACTTCTGCTACACTTTCATGACCTTTGATGGCAGCACTGCTTCCATCCTCCACTGTCACCCAAACATGGCTGTGCAGTGCTGACGCATCTCCCCCGTCAGCCTGGTTTACTCCCTTTTCCACTTCCAATGCTACTTAAAGCTCTCTCAAGGAGCCCTGCTAACTCTGGAGCCAAGAGCCTTTTTCCCTTTCAGGCAGATGTAGCCCATGTGCCACCATCAGGCCTGCTGTCCTGTAGAGTAACCCACGGTCAAACTCCCACACTGTTGCTGGGAACACCGGGCTGCCGCCTATTCACCTCTAGAGCCTTCCTGGGTCTGGCTCACTGCACGTGGCGGAAGTAAATACCACATGTGCCCCAGATCCCTCAAGCAGTCATCCAGAGCCCCTGAGCTCCCTCTGCCTTGTCCTCGGACACCATCAGGCACCGCCACGGGACACACACAAATGTCTTGGTTGCTGCAGATATCAGGTAACACTGCTGGCCTTTTAGCCGAGCAGCTCTTCTGGCAAATAAATATGCATGACTTATGTGTGCCAGGCAACCTACGCTCAGAAGCTCTTGGACAGCCTTCTAGAGCACCTTTGGTACGGTTGTCCCTGAAGCACTACTTAAGCCCCAGGTGTTTCCAGCTGCAAGCAAAGAGGCACTGACAGATTTCCACCCCTCGGGTCTCTCTCCAAGGCTCGTAAGAGTCCTATGCAGCTGACAAGCTGCAGAAACTCGGCCCATGGCATCCTCTGGAATCAAGCACACATCACTGCCCACCGTGAAGGCCGCAGCCCATAATGAGCAGAGGGCCAGAGCAGGCTGGAGGGTGTCTTGGTGACATCTCCTTCCTACGTAGGACCCAGGCAGGCTGCCCAGCTGCCTCGGCCTTGGCTCTGAGCGCCATCTCGGGCCCTCCATTCCTGCCCCAGGGGAGGCACCGATGAACACGGCCCTCCTTTTTTCCTTAAGGGGCCACACGCCCAGGCACTCCGTTACCGCGCTCCGCGCCATTGTGCTGCTCGGCGGCCCGTCACCAGCTGCGGCACCAGTGTCCCCAGAGCTCCTGTGCTGCTGCTGAAGCCGCCCGCGGCGTGTGGCCCGGCGGGGCGGCAGCGCTGCCCGCAGCCCGCGGCCTCCTCGTCCCCTGCTGCCGCCATTGCGCACGGGGCCCTGAGGGGCGGGCACGGGGCTGCGGGGCTGTGCCGGCCCCACTTGCCGGGCCTCAGCCCCAGCTGCTGCCGCTGGCTCGTAGCGACCACTGCAGCAGGAAAACACCTCGGGGTTTACTGGAGTGCATACAAAAACTGCCCCTGGGCTTCTCCTTGTGTGTTGCTCTAGCCACTTGCCAGTCCCTTGCTTGCCCGCTGTTCTTTGCCACTCGCTCTCTATTTTGTTGTCCCTGCAAAGCTTCTTCAACAGTCTCCATCCCGCCCCAGCCCAGCGTTCGCTCTCTCCTGCTCCCTCCTGCTCATTCTGCGTCTCTTCCTCTGTCCCTGCTGCCCCTTCCCGCAGCTCCGGCCCCGTTCCCTGGCCCTCTTTTGCTCCCGTTGTCTCTCCGTTCTGCTTCCTGCCCCTTTCTCTTCGGTCTCTATTTCTCGGCTCCGCTCCCTGGGCCATGCTCGCTTCAGACTCCCAGGCGAACCGCCCTGGCAGCCGCTCTCTGCAGCCGGGACACGGCGGGGAGCTCTCCTGCGGCGGCACGACAGCGGCCAATGGGGCCCGGCACCGGCGCCTCGGCCCTCACGCCGGAGCGGGGCCGCTCCCAGGCAGCGGCGGCAGCTGGAGCTGCGGCCCGGGAAGCGGGGCCGGCACAGCCCCACAGCCCCGGGCCCGCCCCTCCCGGCCCCAGTGGCAGAGAGCAGGGATGAGGTGGCAAACCAAGGCACTGGCCACTGGACAGAGCAACACACAAGGCAAATGCCAGGCACGCTTTTTGCCGGACCCCATTGAATCCAGAGCTCTTTTGCTGCTGCAGTGGCATGTCAGCTCCCTCAGAAGCAGCCGAGGCATTTCAGAAAGGGCACTGCAGGGCATGAGCGTGCATCTGTCCCACAGCTCTCAGTTGTGCATCTGGAAGGCTGCAAGTGTGGGTGTCTATATGAGAAGAGTTTGTGAGGCTTGCTTCAAGGCTTGAGGCACAGCTCTCTTCTGAACAGAGCCTTGGGCTGCCCTCTCAGGAGGTGGCTATCTCAGAGCTGCTGCTATCTCAGAGAGGCCCATGAGAGACAGCGCAGAGGCGCAGCTGGAGCTGCTGTGGAGAGCAGAGGAGAGGAACAAGGGTGAGGAGCTCAGTGGTTCCTCTTCATCACTTCAAAGGGAAGAGCATTGTCTTGGGACAGTCTTTACCGCCCGAGCAAGAAGTAGAAGGACCCCCCCAAAAGCCCACTGTCCAGAGATGCCTTCAAGCATCTCTCTGGCAATTGCTGCTGGCAATATCCTCCCCACACACTGCAGGCAACAGTCAGCCTCAACAGCAGCTGTGCTGCGTTCCTTGGACAGCAGCTTTGCTGCACTCACACCTCCAGCTTTGGCTGCAGATGGCCCAGCTGGAGCATGCACGGGCAAAGGCCTGCAGGACCACCGTCAGTCGGACTCGTGAGCCCAGGACAGCAGTTCCCTGGCATGCTGGTTTCTTGCAGTGCCTCGCTTTCTTCATCTGAGACAGGCACTCCGTCACTTCTTTCCACCTGGAAGGCCTTCCTACATTCCATCACTTGAGAAATCCAGCAGGAAATACCCCCATCTATATTGCCTGAGTCTTAATCTCCCTGAACTAAAAGTTAAGTCCAAAAACAGGAATAAATGAGCCTGCATCTGCCACACTCGCTCAAGCAAAAGATCACATCAAAGTTTGTGGTAATCGGCGGAAGAAATGCGGCACTCAATATGAGTGATCAGCAAATCTCAAAACTTTATTGGTAGGCACATACATTTATATTGGTGTTAATGAGGCCAATACATATTGCAAAAGGTGAGCTCATTATTGGTTAGTTACTTATCAGCTAACTACGCCTACCTTAGCATTCTTGTGGCTACTATGTTGCAGCTGTCCACATCTTTTCTTCATATTTCTAACTAACCATCCTCTCCCCCATCCTGATGTTGCACCAAGGGCTCAGTGCCCTTGCCAGGTTTGGACACTGTCCGCTGACTCCTATCCTCATCTCCTTCTTGCTTAACTAACGGTATTATATCAGTGTGACCTTTGTCAACTAGCTAGCTGTTCACAAAATCCTCCACAAAAGTTCTCTGTTCTATCCCAGCTCTGGGCTTTTTTCCCATACTGCGTGCGACAAGACTGTAATTTTTATTATAATTATAGTCGCTGTTATCCATCTAATTTTTAAGAAGGCTCCTGTGATTGATAGGACATTCCTTCCCCTCTCACACAGCCCGGCTCCAGCTTTCTGCTCCTTGATGCTCCTCTCTTGAAGCTCTTCGGGGAGGGACTGCCACGACCTAAATCACCACCTCGGGTCTCTTGATGTGCTCACTGCTGGACAGCCATCCCTCGCAGAACATCTTTCCCTCTCTGCCCAGACCTTCCTGATTCAGGGCAGCATCCCAAATGAGCTCCCAGAGAAGTTTCTGCATGTCACTGCTAGCCAGCGTGTCCCCGTGCTGGTGCAGGAAAGCTTTGTGAACGGCCACTGCTGGGAAAGCAGGCTGAGGTGGCACAAGCAGCTCCTGCACTGCAGTGCAAGTTTCTCAGAGCTCCTGTCACAGCCCCAGCCCTGCTCCCAGCTCTGTGCATTCTACCCCAACAGAAACAGCCACACCAGGCAAGAACTTACTGCTTTTGGAAAAATATTTATTTATCAAGATCAAGAAAACAATAATTGTCTGCTAATACCAAGTATCACTATCACTAAATGTACCACTATCACAAAAACAATCACCATCCTCCAATATTAACTATCACTATCGCTAATACAGTCATTGTCCTCTAATATCAAATAACGCTATCATTAAAACAATCACTATCCTCTAATATTAACTATCACTATCATTAAAACAACCACCACCCTCTAATATCAAGTATCCCTATCACTATCACTAAAAGAATCACTACCACTATCACTATTTATGACTATCACTATCGCTAATACAATCACCCTCCTCTAATATCAAGTAACGCTATCATTGAAACAATCACTATCCCCTAATATTAACTAACGCTATCATTAAAACCATCACTATCCTCTAATATTAACTATCACTATCATTAAAACAACCACCACCCTCTAATATCAAGTGTCCCTATCACTATCACTAAAAGAATCACTACCACTATCACTATTTATGGCTATCACTATCACTAACCATCTATCACTATCACTAATCTTCATCCTCTAACAGATAGTAGTCCTGCAGGTATTGGTAGGAGGGCCAAGAGGATGCTGTGGGCTGAGGTGACTCCAGGGAAATCCAGTGGTCCCGTGAAGAGGTGTTGTCAGCCAGAGCACAGAAGGAGCAGGTGGGCAGAGGTGACGGGTCTGCACTCATGTTCTTGTGCAGCTGGGCGAGCTCTGCTGCAAAGAGCTCAGGAAACAGGCGGCAGCTGTCCCTGAACCCGTTGCCTTGGGCTCTCTCGCTGCTTCCCGCTCCTTCTCCTGACTCTGCTTCACCTCTAGGCTGACCACAGCTTTCCCAGGAAGAGTCCCAGTCCTGTCCTGTTGCCTCTTTGTCCTCCTGGCTCCTCCTGTAGAAACAGATTTCCAAGAAGACTCCTCACAGATAGGAATTTGGAGCACAGTTTCCTCAGAGCCCTGCTAGGAGCCGCCTGGGCGCTCCTGCATGCTGCAAAGACTTCCTTGCCAATGGCAGCAATTAATAACTGACCTGTCTCTCTTCAGCAGCTGATGCATGACTAGATAGCCAGACACTGCCCCAAGCAGAAGCAAAGCTGAGGCTGCTACTGTCCCTACTAGGATGTAGTACTTGCTCGGGTCACAGTGTCCAGCAGTCTGGGCTTTTTGCCCACCGGATGACCCTGGCAGGAGAAGAGACAATGCAAGAGTCAGCGTTTGTGCTCTGCACTAGGCATAACCCCACAGTGTGCTTCAGCTGCCCAAGGACTGGCACTGCTAGTGGATCAGAACTGACATCTGATGTTGTCTTCAGAGATGGCTTCCTCTGGCTCTGGTGTCTTAGCATCAGGGACCAAGAGGGATCCCATCAAGCTCTCATGCACAAGAGCCCAGTGTGTGCCAGGGAGCAGCACTGCCCCATCTACTCCTCCGGGCTGCAGGCCCGGGCTGCGTGCTGGGCACCTGCAATTCACCCATGGAGAGCACTGCAGGGATACAGCAGAAATGCTGCTCTTTGCCCAAGACAGCATCTAGCAAGCACTCACCTGAATATTCCTCAGGCTCAGCAAGTGTCCTGGTGTCCTCTGTTGGTTCTCTTTTTTCATGTGAGCCTGGCACACTGTCACTTTCTTCCACAGCTAAGGTCTCCGGCACAGTCTCAGAATCTGTCTCTTCAGAAAAACAAAACATTGCACACATTAACCAGAAGCCACTGCCCCTCAGCACAAGCACGGTACCATGGCCTGGGCATTCCGGCAAGCGGCGCTGACGAGGCCGCTGTCCCCCCCAAGACAGGAGGAATCGACAGCTGGATTTTCTGCAGTGCAACAAGAAGTGCAGACCCAAACCAGCCAAGACTTAACCAAATGACCCACAGAAGGAGTACCTTCAGGTTCCCCCTCACCCTTGGACTCCAGCTTCAACCCGTCCCTGAGCCTGAGCTTTGCAAGGGGCAGCCAAGGCTTGCTCTGATGTCATTGCTGCCTCCATGCTGTGCTGAGCGTGTGGCGAACCCAAATTCAGCACTGGCCTTTGCCCAACATCTGGATGCCAATGTCTGCACAGAGCAGCCCTGGCCAGGAATGCTGCAACTGCAGCAGCAGCTGGAGAAGCCCCTGGCAGTCATCTGGAAGAACAGCTGCGAGCGGAGGCTGTGCTGGACCATCTCTAGGGCTCCCTGCAGGAGCTGTGAAATGGAGTGGGCCTGCAGCAGGACTCTGACTGAGTGCTTCTGCCTGTCCAGGATACAGCACATGCCTACAGGAAGCAAAAGCTCAGCTTCCCGGCTGCCAGGGTTAACAGAGTGGGATATACTAACCAGATGGGGCTTCATGCAAGGCTGCCAGGAGCTCCTCTGGAACATCCGGCAATCCTTCAGGGAACTCTTCAGGAACCTTGTCATCCTTCATCCCTATTGTTAGATTTACAAAAGCACGTTAACCTATGACGGTATTTTTCTCGTGAATAAAACAGGGAAAAGGGGCGCTCCTTTTTTGTGAAGGCAGGACAGACTGACTACTCACGCTTGAGGTACCAGCTCGGAGTCAGCACGGTATCTGCCCCTCGCTCAGGGGCTGAAAGAGCACTCTCTGTGTCCACAACTACAAGCAAACACCCACAAGAAGTTACCATCACGTGCACTGCCCTCATGGGCACACCTCAAGGCCTGGATGTGGAAGGCACTGCTAGGGCACGCTCAAGCAGGTCTGCATCCTCACAGCTGCAGGGGGGTCTGGCTGCCCTTGGGACACTGAGCTGGCAGCTCCCACATGAAGGGAAAAGCCGTGGCGTGCCCACACGATCTGTGTGCGGGTCAGCCCTGGAGCCGGGCCAGAAGGCTGGACACCCAGAGCGGAGGGACGGACAGCCACTGCTGAGTGATGGAGAACTGGTGCTGAGCTTCCGGGCCTGGCCCGACCCTCCCCACATCCTTGCTCCTTAGGAAGCTCTCTCCATGCTGCACCCTAAAGCAGCTGCAGCCCCTCACACCTCCCCTGGAGCCTCTGCCCCTCTGCCTGCCCCGTGCTGCCTTCCTGGCTCAGCCATCCCTGCTCCCGGCCCCGCTGCTGCCAGCCAGGGCTGTGTGCTGGCCCCTGCCTGCCTACCTGCTCCCTGCCCAGCTGCTGGAGCACTCTGGCCATTCTGGGCTGGCAGGGCCACGAGAAAGAGCAGCAGGAGGTAGCGGCTCAGGACCATGATCCCCCCTGCTAGCAACACTCTGCTGCTGCTGCTGCTGCTGCTGCTGCTGCTGCAGCGTTGCCCAGAGCGAGCACTGAAGAGCACAGTGGGGCTCTGGAACCTGACATCAAACAGAGCTCTGTGACCTCAGAACAAAGTGATGGCTGTGAAGGCCCCAATGTACGCCCACGTTGCCTGTGAATTCCTGCACCTCCCCTCTACTGAATTTCCTTCTTCTGCACAGGAATGGAAGGAGCCAAATGGAGAAGGGCTGGAGTATTTTGGAGGCAGCATTGTGCATGGGAATGCAGAGGCACTCATGTCTTATTCCTCAGAAATTCCCTAGAAGAAGACCTGGATGAAGGCTGCTGTAAAAAGCCCAAATTCAAGAGTGTTTCTTTGGTAGTATTTTTGTCTGAAAGAATTGTGGCAAAAACCTGCTTTTCCCATGACTTCTGCTACACTTTCATGACCTTTGATGGCAGCACTGCTTCCATCCTCCACTGTCACCCAAACATGGCTGTGCAGTGCTGTGCAGTGCTGACGCATCTCCCCCGTCAGCCTGGTTTACTCCCTTTTCCACTTCCAATGCTACTTAAAGCTCTCTCAAGGAGCCCTGCTAACTCTGGAGCCAAGAGCCTTTTTCCCTTTCAGGCAGATGTAGCCCATGTGCCACCATCAGGCCTGCTGTCCTGTAGAGTAACCCACGGTCAAACTCCCACACTGTTGCTGGGAACACCGGGCTGCCGCCTATTCACCTCTAGAGCCTTCCTGGGTCTGGCTCACTGCACGTGGCGGAAGAAAATACCACATGTGCCCCAGATCCCTCAAGCAGTCATCCAGAGCCCCTGAGCTCCCTCTGCCTTGTCCTCGGACACCATCAGGCACCGCCACGGGACACACACAAATGTCTTGGTTGCTGTAGATATCAGGTAACACTGCTGGCCTTTTAGCCGAGCAGCTCTTCTGGCAAATAAATGTGCATGACTTATGTGTGCCAGGCAACCTACGCTCAGAAGCTCTTGGACAGCCTTCTAGAACACCTTTGGTACGGTTGTCCCTGAAGCACTACTTAAGCCCCAGGTGTTTCCAGCTGCAAGCAAAGAGGCACTGACAGATTTCCACCCCTCGGGTCTCTCTCCAAGGCTCGTAAGAGTCCTATGCAGCTGACAAGCTGCAGAAACTCGGCCCATGGCATCCTCTGGAATCAAGCACACATCACTGCCCACCGTGAAGGCCGCAGCCCATAATGAGCAGAGGGCCAGAGCAGGCTGGAGGGTGTCTTGGTGACATCTCCTTCCTACGTAGGACCCAGGCAGGCTGCCCAGCTGCCTCGGCCTTGGCTCTGAGCGCCATCTCGGGCCCTCCATTCCTGCCCCAGGGGAGGCACCGATGAACACGGCCCTCCTTTTTTCCTTAAGGGGCCACACGCCCAGGCTCTCCCTTACCGCGCTCCGCGCCATTGTGCTGCTCGGAGGCCCGTCACCAGCTGCGGCACCAGTGTCCCCAGAGCTCCTGTGCTGCTGCTGAAGCCGCCCGCGGCGTGTGGCCCGGCGGGGCGGCAGCGCTGCCCGCAGCCCGCGGCCTCCTCGTCCCCTGCTGCCGCCATTGCGCACGGGGCCCTGAGGGGCGGGCACGGGGCTGCGGGGCTGTGCCGGCCCCGCTTGCCGGGCCTCAGCCCCAGCTGCTGCCGCTGGCTGGCAGCGACCACTGCAGCAGGAAAACACCTCGGGGTTTACTGGAGTGCATACAAAAACTGCCCCTGGGCTTCTCCTTGTGTGTTGCTCTAGCCACTTGCCAGTCCCTTGCTTGCCTGCTATAGCCCTGTTCTTTGCCACTCGCTCTCTATTTTGTTGTCCCTGCAAAGCTTCTTCAACAGTCTCCATCCTGCCCCAGCCCAGCGTTCGCTCTCTCGTGCTCCCTCCTGCTCATTCTGCGTCTCTTCCTCTGTCCCTGCTGCCCCTTCCCGCAGCTCCGGCCCCGTTCCCTGGCCCTCTTTTGCTCCCGTTGTCTCTCCGTTCTGCTTCCTGCCCCTGTCTCTTCGGTCTCTATTTCTCGGCTCCGCTCCCTGGGCCATGCTCGCTTCAGACTCCCAGGCGAACTGCCCCGGCAGCCGCTCTCTGCAGCCGGGACACGGCGGGGAGCTCTCCTGCGGCGGCACGACAGCGGCCAATGGGGCCCGACACCGGCGCCTCGGCCCTCGCGCCAGAGCGGGGCCGCTCCGAGGCAGCGGCGGCAGCTGGAGCTGCGGCCCGGGAAGCGGGGCCGGCACAGCCCCACAGCCCCGGGCCCGCCCCTCCGGGCCCCAGTGGCAGAGAGCAGGGATGAGGTGGCAAACCAAGGCACTGGCCACTGGACAGAGCAACACACAAGGCAAATGCCAGGCACGCTTTTTGCCGGACCCCATTGAATCCAGAGCTCTTTTGCTGCTGCAGTGGCATGTCAGCTCCCTCAGAAGCAGCCGAGGCATTTCAGAAAGGGCACTGCAGGGCATGAGCGTGCATCTGTCCCACAGCTCTCAGTTGTGCATCTGGAAGGCTGCAAGTGTGGGTGTCTATATGAGAAGAGTTTGTGAGGCTTGCTTCAAGGCTTGAGGCACAGCTCTCTTCTGAACAGAGCCTTGGGCTGCCCTCTCAGGAGGTGGCTATCTCAGAGCTGCTGCTATCTCAGAGAGGCCCATGAGAGACAGCGCAGAGGCGCAGCTGGAGCTGCTGTGGAGAGCAGAGGAGAGGAACAAGGGTGAGGAGCTCAGTGCTTCCTCTTCATCACTTCAAAGGGAAGAGCATTGTCTTGGGACAGTCTTTACCGCCCGAGCAAGAAGTAGAAGGACCCCCCCAAAAGCCCACTGTCCAGAGATGCCTTCAAGCATCTCTCTGGCAATTGCTGCCGGCAATATCCTCCCCACACACTGCAGGCAACAGTCAGCCTCAACAGCAGCTGTGCTGCGTTCCTTGGACAGCAGCTTTGCTGCACTCACACCTCCAGCTTTGGCTGCAGATGGCCCAGCTGGAGCAGGCATGGGCAAAGGCCTGCAGGACCACCGTCAGTCGGACTCGTGAGCCCAGGACAGCAGTTCCCTGGCATGCTGGTTTCTTGCAGTGCCTCGCTTTCTTCATCTGAGACAGGCACTCCGTCACTTCTTTCCACCTGGAAGGCCTTCCTACATTCCATCACTTGAGAAATCCAGCAGGAAATACCCCCATCTATATTGCCTGAGTCTTAATCTCCCTGAACTAAAAGTTAAGTCAAGTCCAAAAACAGGAATAAATGAGCCTGCATCTGCCACACTCCCTCAAGCAAAAGATCACATCAAAGTTTGTGGTAATCGGCGGAAGAAATGCGGCACTCAATATGAGTGATCAGCAAATCTCAAAACTTTATTGGTAGGCACATACATTTATATTGGTGTTAATGAGGCCAATACATATTGCAAAAGGTGAGCTCATTATTGGTTAGTTACTTATCAGCTAACTACGCCTACCTTAGCATTCTTGTGGCTACTATGTTGCAGCTGTCCACATCTTTTCTTCATATTTCTAACTAACCATCCTCTCCCCCATCCTGATGTTGCACCAAGGGCTCAGTGCCCTTGCCAGGTCTGGACACTGTCCGCTGACTCCTATCCTCATCTCCTTCTTGCTTAACTAACGGTATTATATCAGTGTGACCTTTGTCAACTAACTAGCTGTTCACAAAATCCTCCACAAAAGTTCTCTGTTCTATCCCAGCTCTGGGCTTTTTTCCCATACTGCGTGCGACAAGACTGTAATTTTTATTATAATTATAGTCGCTGTTATCCATCTAATTTTTAAGAAGGCTCCTGTGATTGATAGGACATTCCTTCCCCTCTCACACAGCCCGGCTCCAGCTTTCTGCTCCTTGATGCTCCTCTCTTGAAGCTCTTCAGGGAGGGACTGCCACGACCTAAGTCACCACCTCGGGTCTCTTGATGTGCTCACTGCTGGACAGCCATCCCTCGCAGAACATCTTTCCCTCTCTGCCCAGACCTTCCTGATTCAGGGCAGCATCCCAAATGAGCTCCCAGAGAAGTTTCTGCATGTCACTGCTAGCCAGCGTGTCCCCGTGCTGGTGCAGGAAAGCTTTGTGAACGGCCACTGCTGGGAAAGCAGGCTGAGGTGGCACAAGCAGCTCCTGCACTGCAGTGCAAGTTTCTCAGAGCTCCTGTCACAGCCCCAGCCCTGCTCCCAGCTCTGTGCATTCTACCCCAACAGAAACAGCCACACCAGGCAAGAACTTACTGCTTTTGGAAAAATATTTATTTATCAAGATCAAGAAAACAATCATTGTCTGCTAATACCAAGTATCACTATCACTAAATGTACCACTATCACAAAAACAATCACCATCCTCCAATATTAACTATCACTATCGCTAATACAATCATTGTCCTCTAATATCAAATAACGCTATCATTAAAACAATCACTATCCTCTAATATTAACTATCACTATCATTAAAACAACCACCACCCTCTAATATCAAGTATCCCTATCACTATCACTAAAAGAATCACTACCACTATCACTATTTATGACTATCACTATCACTAATACAATCACCCTCCTCTAATATCAAGTAACGCTATCATTGAAACAATCACTATCCCCTAATATTAACTAACGCTATCATTAAAACCATCACTATCCTCTAATATTAACTATCACTATCATTAAAACAACCACCACCCTCTAATATCAAGTGTCCCTATCACTATCACTAAAAGAATCACTACCACTATCACTATTTATGGCTATCACTATCACTAACCATCTATCACTATCACTAATCTTCATCCTCTAACAGATAGTAGTCCTGCAGGTATTGGTAGGAGGGCCAAGAGGATGCTGTGGGCTGAGGTGACTCCAGGGAAATCCAGTGGTCCCGTGAAGAGGTGTTGTCAGCCAGAGCACAGAAGGAGCAGGTGGGCAGAGGTGACGGGTCTGCGCTCATGTTCTTGTGCAGCCGGGCGAGCTCTGCTGCAAAGAGCTCAGGAAACAGGCGGCAGCTGTCCCTGAACCCGTTGCCTTGGGCTCTCTCGCTGCTTCCCGCTCCTTCTCCTGACTCTGCTTCACCTCTAGGCTGACCACAGCTTTCCCAGGAAGAGTCCCAGTCCTGTCCTGTTGCCTCTTTGTCCTCCTGGCTCCTCCTGTAGAAACAGATTTCCAAGAAGACTCCTCACAGATAGGAATTTGGAGCACAGTTTCCTCAGAGCCCTGCTAGGAGCCGCCTGGGCGCTCCTGCATGCTGCAAAGACTTCCTTGCCAATGGCAGCAATTAATAACTGACCTGTCTCTCTTCAGCAGCTGATGCATGACTAGATAGCCAGACACTGCCCCAAGCAGAAGCAAAGCTGAGGCTGCTACTGTCCCTACTAGGATGTAGTACTTGCTCGGGTCACAGTGTCCAGCAGTCTGGGCTTTTTGCCCACCGGATGACCCTGGCAGGAGAAGAGACAATGCAAGAGTCAGCGTTTGTGCTCTGCACTAGGCATAACCCCACAGTGTGCTTCAGCTGCCCAAGGACTGGCACTGCTAGTGGATCAGAACTGACATCTGATGTTGTCTTCAGAGATGGCTTCCTCTGGCTCTGGTGTCTTAGCATCAGGGACCAAGAGGGATCCCATCAAGCTCTCATGCACAAGAGCCCAGTGTGTGCCAGGGAGCAGCACTGCCCCATCTACTCCTCCGGGCTGCAGGCCCGGGCTGCGTGCTGGGCACCTGCAATTCACCCATGGAGAGCACTGCAGGGATACAGCAGAAATGCTGCTCTTTGCCCAAGACAGCATCTAGCAAGCACTCACCTGAATATTCCTCAGGCTCAGCAAGTGTCCTGGTGTCCTCTATTGGTTCTCTTTTTTCATGTGAGCCTGGCACACTGTCACTTTCTTCCACAGCTAAGGTCTCCGGCACAGTCTCAGAATCTGTCTCTTCAGAAAAACAAAACATTGCACACATTAACCAGAAGCCACTGCCCCTCAGCACAAGCACGGTACCATGGCCTGGGCATTCCGGCAAGCGGCGCTGACGAGGCCGCTGTCCCCCCCAAGACAGGAGGAATCGACAGCTGGATTTTCTGCAGTGCAACAAGAAGTGCAGACCCAAACCAGCCAAGACTTAACCAAATGACCCACAGAAGGAGTACCTTCAGGTTCCCCCTCACCCTTGGACTCCAGCTTCAACCCGTCCCTGAGCCTGAGCTTTGCAAGGGGCAGCCAAGGCTTGCTCTGATGTCATTGCTGCCTCCATGCTGTGCTGAGCGTGTGGCGAACCCAAATTCAGCACCGGCCTTTGCCCAACATCTGGATGCCAATGTCTGCACAGAGCAGCCCTGGCCAGGAATGCTGCAACTGCAGCAGCAGCTGGAGAAGCCCCTGGCAGTCATCTGGAAGAACAGCTGCGAGCGGAGGCTGTGCTGGACCATCTCTAGGGCTCCCTGCAGGAGCTGTGAAATGGAGTGGGCCTGCAGCAGGACTCTGACTGAGTGCTTCTGCCTGTCCAGGATACAGCACATGCCTACAGGAAGCAAAAGCTCAGCTTCCCGGCTGCCAGGGTTAACAGAGTGGGATATACTAACCAGATGGGGCTTCATGCAAGGCTGCCAGGAGCTCCTTTGGAACATCCGGCAATCCTTCAGGGAACTCTTCAGGAACCTTGTCATCCTTCATCCCTATTGTTAGATTTACAAAAGCACGTTAACCTATGACGGTATTTTTCTCGTGAATAAAACAGGGAAAAGGGGCGCTCCTTTTTGTGAAGGTAGGACAGACTGACTACTCACGCTTGAGGTACCAGCTCGGAGTCAGCACGGTATCTGCCCCTCGCTCAGGGGCTGAAAGAGCACTCTCTGTGTCCACAACTACAAGCAAACACCCACAAGAAGTTACCATCACGTGCACTGCCCTCATGGGCACACCTCAAGGCCTGGATGTGGAAGGCACTGCTAGGGCACGCTCAAGCAGGTCTGCATCCTCACAGCTGCAGGGGGGTCTGGCTGCCCTTGGGACACTGAGCTGGCAGCTCCCACATGAAGGGAAAAGCCGTGGCGTGCCCACACGATCTGTGTGCGGGTCAGCCCTGGAGCCGGGCCAGAAGGCTGGACACCCAGAGCGGAGGGACGGACAGCCACTGCTGAGTGATGGAGAACTGGTGCTGAGCTTCCGGGCCTGGCCCGACCCTCCCCACATCCTTGCTCCTTAGGAAGCTCTCTCCATGCTGCACCCTAAAGCAGCTGCAGCCCCTCACACCTCCCCTGGAGCCTCTGCCCCTCTGCCTGCCCCGTGCTGCCTTCCTGGCTCAGCCATCCCTGCTCCCGGCCCCGCTGCTGCCAGCCAGGGCTGTGTGCTGGCCCCTGCCTGCCTACCTGCTCCCTGCCCAGCTGCTGGAGCACTCTGGCCATTCTGGGCTGGCAGGGCCACGAGAAAGAGCAGCAGGAGGTAGCGGCTCAGGACCATGATCCCCCCTGCTAGCAACACTCTGCTGCTGCTGCTGCTGCTGCTGCTGCTGCTGCTGCTGCTGCTGCTGCAGCGTTGCCCAGAGCGAGCACTGAAGAGCACAGTGGGGCTCTGGAACCTGACATCAAACAGAGCTCTGTGACCTCAGAACAAAGTGATGGCTGTGAAGGCCCCAATGTACGCCCACGTTGCCTGTGAATTCCTGCACCTCCCCTCTACTGAATTTCCTTCTTCTGCACAGGAATGGAAGGAGCCAAATGGAGAAGGGCTGGAGTATTTTGGAGGCAGCATTGTGCATGGGAATGCAGAGGCACTCATGTCTTATTCCTCAGAAATTCCCTAGAAGAAGACCTGGATGAAGGCTGCTGTAAAAAGCCCAAATTCAAGAGTGTTTCTTTGGTAGTATTTTTGTCTGAAAGAATTGTGGCAAAAACCTGCTTTTCCCATGACTTCTGCTACACTTTCATGACCTTTGATGGCAGCACTGCTTCCATCCTCCACTGTCACCCAAACATGGCTGTGCAGTGCTGTGCAGTGCTGACGCATCTCCCCCGTCAGCCTGGTTTACTCCCTTTTCCACTTCCAATGCTACTTAAAGCTCTCTCAAGGAGCCCTGCTAACTCTGGAGCCAAGAGCCTTTTTCCCTTTCAGGCAGATGTAGCCCATGTGCCACCATCAGGCCTGCTGTCCTGTAGAGTAACCCACGGTCAAACTCCCACACTGTTGCTGGGAACACCGGGCTGCCGCCTATTCACCTCTAGAGCCTTCCTGGGTCTGGCTCACTGCACGTGGCGGAAGAAAATACCACATGTGTCCCAGATCCCTCAAGCAGTCATCCAGAGCCCCTGAGCTCCCTCTGCCTTGTCCTCGGACACCATCAGGCACCGCCACGGGACACACAAAAATGTCTTGGTTGCTGCAGATATCAGGTAACACTGCTGGCCTTTTAGCCGAGCAGCTCTTCTGGCAAATAAATATGCATGACTTATGTGTGCCAGGCAACCTACGCTCAGAAGCTCTTGGACAGCCTTCTAGAGCACCTTTGGTACGGTTGTCCCTGAAGCACCACTTAAGCCCCAGGTGTTTCCAGCTGCAAGCAAAGAGGCACTGACAGATTTCCACCCCTCGGGTCTCTCTCCAAGGCTCGTAAGAGTCCTATGCAGCTGACAAGCTGCAGAAACTCGGCCCATGGCATCCTCTGGAATCAAGCACACATCACTGCCCACCGTGAAGGCCGCAGCCCATAATGAGCAGAGGGCCAGAGCAGGCTGGAGGGTGTCTTGGTGACATCTCCTTCCTACGTAGGACCCAGGCAGGCTGCCCAGCTGCCTCGGCCTTGGCTCTGAGCGCCATCTCGGGCCCTCCATTCCTGCCCCAGGGGAGGCACCGATGAACACGGCCCTCCTTTTTTCCTTAAGGGGCCACACGCCCAGGCTCTCCCTTACCGCGCTCCGCGCCACTGTGCTGCTCGGCGGCCCGTCACCAGCTGCGGCACCAGTGTCCCCAGAGCTCCTGTGCTGCTGCTGAAGCCGCCCGCGGCGTGTGGCCCGGCGGGGCGGCAGCGCTGCCCGCAGCCCGCGGCCTCCTCGTCCCCTGCTGCCGCCATTGCGCACGGGGCCCTGAGGGGCGGGCACGGGGCTGCGGGGCTGTGCCGGCCCCGCTTGCCGGGCCTCAGCCCCAGCTGCTGCCGCTGGCTGGCAGCGACCACTGCAGCAGGAAAACACCTCGGGGTTTACTGGAGTGCATACAAAAACTGCCCCTGGGCTTCTCCTTGTGTGTTGCTCTAGCCACTTGCCAGTCCCTTGCTTGCCCGCTATAGCCCTGTTCTTTGCCACTCGCTCTCTATTTTGTTGTCCCTGCAAAGCTTCTTCAACAGTCTCCATCCCGCCCCAGCCCAGCGTTCGCTCTCTCCTGCTCCCTCCTGCTCATTCTGCGTCTCTTCCTCTGTCCCTGCTGCCCCTTCCCGCAGCTCCGGCCCCGTTCCCTGGCCCTCTTTTGCTCCCGTTGTCTCTCCGTTCTGCTTCCTGCCCCTTTCTCTTCGGTCTCTATTTCTCGGCTCCGCTCCCTGGGCCATGCTTGCTTCAGACTCCCAGGCGAACCGTCCCGGCAGCCGCTCTCTGCAGCCGGGACACGGCGGGGAGCTCTCCTGCGGCGGCACGACAGCGGCCAATGGGGCCCGACACCGGCGCCTCGGCCCTCGCGCCAGAGCGGGGCCGCTCCGAGGCAGCGGCGGCAGCTGGAGCTGCGGCCCGGGAAGCGGGGCCGGCACAGCCCCACAGCCCCGGGCCCGCCCCTCCGGGCCCCAGTGGCAGAGAGCAGGGATGAGGTGGCAAACCAAGGCACTGGCCACTGGACAGAGCAACACACAAGGCAAATGCCAGGCACGCTTTTTGCCGGACCCCATTGAATCCAGAGCTCTTTTGCTGCTGCAGTGGCATGTCAGCTCCCTCAGAAGCAGCCGAGGCATTTCAGAAAGGGCACTGCAGGGCATGAGCGTCCATATGTCCCACAGCTCTCAGTTGTGCATCTGGAAGGCTGCAAGTGTGGGTGTCTATATGAGAAGAGTTTGTGAGGCTTGCTTCAAGGCTTGAGGCACAGCTCTCTTCTGAACAGAGCCTTGGGCTGCCCTCTCAGGAGGTGGCTATCTCAGAGCTGCTGCTATCTCAGAGAGGCCCATGAGAGACAGCGCAGAGGCGCAGCTGGAGCTGCTGTGGAGAGCAGAGGAGAGGAACAAGGGTGAGGAGCTCAGTGCTTCCTCTTCATCACTTCAAAGGGAAGAGCATTGTCTTGGGACAGTCTTTACCGCCCGAGCAAGAAGTAGAAGGACCCCCCCAAAAGCCCACTGTCCAGAGATGCCTTCAAGCATCTCTCTGGCAATTGCTGCCGGCAATATCCTCCCCACACACTGCAGGCAACAGTCAGCCTCAACAGCAGCTGTGCTGCGTTCCTTGGACAGCAGCTTTGCTGCACTCACACCTCCAGCTTTGGCTGCAGATGGCCCAGCTGGAGCAGGCATGGGCAAAGGCCTGCAGGACCACCGTCAGTCGGACTCGTGAGCCCAGGACAGCAGTTCCCTGGCATGCTGGTTTCTTGCAGTGCCTCGCTTTCTTCATCTGAGACAGGCACTCCGTCACTTCTTTCCACCTGGAAGGCCTTCCTACATTCCATCACTTGAGAAATCCAGCAGGAAATACCCCCATCTATATTGCCTGAGTCTTAATCTCCCTGAACTAAAAGTTAAGTCAAGTCCAAAAACAGGAATAAATGAGCCTGCATCTGCCACACTCCCTCAAGCAAAAGATCACATCAAAGTTTGTGGTAATCGGCGGAAGAAATGCGGCACTCAATATGAGTGATCAGCAAATCTCAAAACTTTATTGGTAGGCACATACATTTATATTGGTGTTAATGAGGCCAATACATATTGCAAAAGGTGAGCTCATTATTGGTTAGTTACTTATCAGCTAACTACGCCTACCTTAGCATTCTTGTGGCTACTATGTTGCAGCTGTCCACATCTTTTCTTCATATTTCTAACTAACCATCCTCTCCCCCATCCTGATGTTGCACCAAGGGCTCAGTGCCCTTGCCAGGTCTGGACACTGTCCGCTGACTCCTATCCTCATCTCCTTCTTGCTTAACTAACGGTATTATATCAGTGTGACCTTTGTCAACTAACTAGCTGTTCACAAAATCCTCCACAAAAGTTCTCTGTTCTATCCCAGCTCTGGGCTTTTTTCCCATACTGCGTGCGACAAGACTGTAATTTTTATTATAATTATAGTCGCTGTTATCCATCTAATTTTTAAGAAGGCTCCTGTGATTGATAGGACATTCCTTCCCCTCTCACACAGCCCGGCTCCAGCTTTCTGCTCCTTGATGCTCCTCTCTTGAAGCTCTTCAGGGAGGGACTGCCACGACCTAAGTCACCACCTCGGGTCTCTTGATGTGCTCACTGCTGGACAGCCATCCCTCGCAGAACATCTTTCCCTCTCTGCCCAGACCTTCCTGATTCAGGGCAGCATCCCAAATGAGCTCCCAGAGAAGTTTCTGCATGTCACTGCTAGCCAGCGTGTCCCCGTGCTGGTGCAGGAAAGCTTTGTGAACGGCCACTGCTGGGAAAGCAGGCTGAGGTGGCACAAGCAGCTCCTGCACTGCAGTGCAAGTTTCTCAGAGCTCCTGTCACAGCCCCAGCCCTGCTCCCAGCTCTGTGCATTCTACCCCAACAGAAACAGCCACACCAGGCAAGAACTTACTGCTTTTGGAAAAATATTTATTTATCAAGATCAAGAAAACAATAATTGTCTGCTAATACCAAGTATCACTATCACTAAATGTACCACTATCACAAAAACAATCACCATCCTCCAATATTAACTATCACTATCGCTAATACAATCATTGTCCTCTAATATCAAATAACGCTATCATTAAAACAATCACTATCCTCTAATATTAACTATCACTATCATTAAAACAACCACCACCCTCTAATATCAAGTATCCCTATCACTATCACTAAAAGAATCACTACCACTATCACTATTTATGACTATCACTATCACTAATACAATCACCCTCCTCTAATATCAAGTAACGCTATCATTGAAACAATCACTATCCCCTAATATTAACTAACGCTATCATTAAAACCATCACTATCCTCTAATATTAACTATCACTATCATTAAAACAACCACCACCCTCTAATATCAAGTGTCCCTATCACTATCACTAAAAGAATCACTACCACTATCACTATTTATGGCTATCACTATCACTAACCATCTATCACTATCACTAATCTTCATCCTCTAACAGATAGTAGTCCTGCAGGTATTGGTAGGAGGGCCAAGAGGATGCTGTGGGCTGAGGTGACTCCAGGGAAATCCAGTGGTCCCGTGAAGAGGTGTTGTCAGCCAGAGCACAGAAGGAGCAGGTGGGCAGAGGTGACGGGTCTGCGCTCATGTTCTTGTGCAGCCGGGCGAGCTCTGCTGCAAAGAGCTCAGGAAACAGGCGGCAGCTGTCCCTGAACCCGTTGCCTTGGGCTCTCTCGCTGCTTCCCGCTCCTTCTCCTGACTCTGCTTCACCTCTAGGCTGACCACAGCTTTCCCAGGAAGAGTCCCAGTCCTGTCCTGTTGCCTCTTTGTCCTCCTGGCTCCTCCTGTAGAAACAGATTTCCAAGAAGACTCCTCACAGATAGGAATTTGGAGCACAGTTTCCTCAGAGCCCTGCTAGGAGCCGCCTGGGCGCTCCTGCATGCTGCAAAGACTTCCTTGCCAATGGCAGCAATTAATAACTGACCTGTCTCTCTTCAGCAGCTGATGCATGACTAGATAGCCAGACACTGCCCCAAGCAGAAGCAAAGCTGAGGCTGCTACTGTCCCTACTAGGATGTAGTACTTGCTCGGGTCACAGTGTCCAGCAGTCTGGGCTTTTTGCCCACCGGATGACCCTGGCAGGAGAAGAGACAATGCAAGAGTCAGCGTTTGTGCTCTGCACTAGGCATAACCCCACAGTGTGCTTCAGCTGCCCAAGGACTGGCACTGCTAGTGGATCAGAACTGACATCTGATGTTGTCTTCAGAGATGGCTTCCTCTGGCTCTGGTGTCTTAGCATCAGGGACCAAGAGGGATCCCATCAAGCTCTCATGCACAAGAGCCCAGTGTGTGCCAGGGAGCAGCACTGCCCCATCTACTCCTCCGGGCTGCAGGCCCGGGCTGCGTGCTGGGCACCTGCAATTCACCCATGGAGAGCACTGCAGGGATACAGCAGAAATGCTGCTCTTTGCCCAAGACAGCATCTAGCAAGCACTCACCTGAATATTCCTCAGGCTCAGCAAGTGTCCTGGTGTCCTCTATTGGTTCTCTTTTTTCATGTGAGCCTGGCACACTGTCACTTTCTTCCACAGCTAAGGTCTCCGGCACAGTCTCAGAATCTGTCTCTTCAGAAAAACAAAACATTGCACACATTAACCAGAAGCCACTGCCCCTCAGCACAAGCACGGTACCATGGCCTGGGCATTCCGGCAAGCGGCGCTGACGAGGCCGCTGTCCCCCCCAAGACAGGAGGAATCGACAGCTGGATTTTCTGCAGTGCAACAAGAAGTGCAGACCCAAACCAGCCAAGACTTAACCAAATGACCCACAGAAGGAGTACCTTCAGGTTCCCCCTCACCCTTGGACTCCAGCTTCAACCCGTCCCTGAGCCTGAGCTTTGCAAGGGGCAGCCAAGGCTTGCTCTGATGTCATTGCTGCCTCCATGCTGTGCTGAGCGTGTGGCGAACCCAAATTCAGCACCGGCCTTTGCCCAACATCTGGATGCCAATGTCTGCACAGAGCAGCCCTGGCCAGGAATGCTGCAACTGCAGCAGCAGCTGGAGAAGCCCCTGGCAGTCATCTGGAAGAACAGCTGCGAGCGGAGGCTGTGCTGGACCATCTCTAGGGCTCCCTGCAGGAGCTGTGAAATGGAGTGGGCCTGCAGCAGGACTCTGACTGAGTGCTTCTGCCTGTCCAGGATACAGCACATGCCTACAGGAAGCAAAAGCTCAGCTTCCCGGCTGCCAGGGTTAACAGAGTGGGATATACTAACCAGATGGGGCTTCATGCAAGGCTGCCAGGAGCTCCTTTGGAACATCCGGCAATCCTTCAGGGAACTCTTCAGGAACCTTGTCATCCTTCATCCCTATTGTTAGATTTACAAAAGCACGTTAACCTATGACGGTATTTTTCTCGTGAATAAAACAGGGAAAAGGGGCGCTCCTTTTTGTGAAGGTAGGACAGACTGACTACTCACGCTTGAGGTACCAGCTCGGAGTCAGCACGGTATCTGCCCCTCGCTCAGGGGCTGAAAGAGCACTCTCTGTGTCCACAACTACAAGCAAACACCCACAAGAAGTTACCATCACGTGCACTGCCCTCATGGGCACACCTCAAGGCCTGGATGTGGAAGGCACTGCTAGGGCACGCTCAAGCAGGTCTGCATCCTCACAGCTGCAGGGGGGTCTGGCTGCCCTTGGGACACTGAGCTGGCAGCTCCCACATGAAGGGAAAAGCCGTGGCGTGCCCACACGATCTGTGTGCGGGTCAGCCCTGGAGCCGGGCCAGAAGGCTGGACACCCAGAGCGGAGGGACGGACAGCCACTGCTGAGTGATGGAGAACTGGTGCTGAGCTTCCGGGCCTGGCCCGACCCTCCCCACATCCTTGCTCCTTAGGAAGCTCTCTCCATGCTGCACCCTAAAGCAGCTGCAGCCCCTCACACCTCCCCTGGAGCCTCTGCCCCTCTGCCTGCCCCGTGCTGCCTTCCTGGCTCAGCCATCCCTGCTCCCGGCCCCGCTGCTGCCAGCCAGGGCTGTGTGCTGGCCCCTGCCTGCCTACCTGCTCCCTGCCCAGCTGCTGGAGCACTCTGGCCATTCTGGGCTGGCAGGGCCACGAGAAAGAGCAGCAGGAGGTAGCGGCTCAGGACCATGATCCCCCCTGCTAGCAACACTCTGCTGCTGCTGCTGCTGCTGCTGCTGCTGCTGCTGCTGCTGCTGCTGCAGCGTTGCCCAGAGCGAGCACTGAAGAGCACAGTGGGGCTCTGGAACCTGACATCAAACAGAGCTCTGTGACCTCAGAACAAAGTGATGGCTGTGAAGGCCCCAATGTACGCCCACGTTGCCTGTGAATTCCTGCACCTCCCCTCTACTGAATTTCCTTCTTCTGCACAGGAATGGAAGGAGCCAAATGGAGAAGGGCTGGAGTATTTTGGAGGCAGCATTGTGCATGGGAATGCAGAGGCACTCATGTCTTATTCCTCAGAAATTCCCTAGAAGAAGACCTGGATGAAGGCTGCTGTAAAAAGCCCAAATTCAAGAGTGTTTCTTTGGTAGTATTTTTGTCTGAAAGAATTGTGGCAAAAACCTGCTTTTCCCATGACTTCTGCTACACTTTCATGACCTTTGATGGCAGCACTGCTTCCATCCTCCACTGTCACCCAAACATGGCTGTGCAGTGCTGTGCAGTGCTGACGCATCTCCCCCGTCAGCCTGGTTTACTCCCTTTTCCACTTCCAATGCTACTTAAAGCTCTCTCAAGGAGCCCTGCTAACTCTGGAGCCAAGAGCCTTTTTCCCTTTCAGGCAGATGTAGCCCATGTGCCACCATCAGGCCTGCTGTCCTGTAGAGTAACCCACGGTCAAACTCCCACACTGTTGCTGGGAACACCGGGCTGCCGCCTATTCACCTCTAGAGCCTTCCTGGGTCTGGCTCACTGCACGTGGCGGAAGAAAATACCACATGTGTCCCAGATCCCTCAAGCAGTCATCCAGAGCCCCTGAGCTCCCTCTGCCTTGTCCTCGGACACCATCAGGCACCGCCACGGGACACACAAAAATGTCTTGGTTGCTGCAGATATCAGGTAACACTGCTGGCCTTTTAGCCGAGCAGCTCTTCTGGCAAATAAATATGCATGACTTATGTGTGCCAGGCAACCTACGCTCAGAAGCTCTTGGACAGCCTTCTAGAGCACCTTTGGTACGGTTGTCCCTGAAGCACCACTTAAGCCCCAGGTGTTTCCAGCTGCAAGCAAAGAGGCACTGACAGATTTCCACCCCTCGGGTCTCTCTCCAAGGCTCGTAAGAGTCCTATGCAGCTGACAAGCTGCAGAAACTCGGCCCATGGCATCCTCTGGAATCAAGCACACATCACTGCCCACCGTGAAGGCCGCAGCCCATAATGAGCAGAGGGCCAGAGCAGGCTGGAGGGTGTCTTGGTGACATCTCCTTCCTACGTAGGACCCAGGCAGGCTGCCCAGCTGCCTCGGCCTTGGCTCTGAGCGCCATCTCGGGCCCTCCATTCCTGCCCCAGGGGAGGCACCGATGAACACGGCCCTCCTTTTTTCCTTAAGGGGCCACACGCCCAGGCTCTCCCTTACCGCGCTCCGCGCCACTGTGCTGCTCGGCGGCCCGTCACCAGCTGCGGCACCAGTGTCCCCAGAGCTCCTGTGCTGCTGCTGAAGCCGCCCGCGGCGTGTGGCCCGGCGGGGCGGCAGCGCTGCCCGCAGCCCGCGGCCTCCTCGTCCCCTGCTGCCGCCATTGCGCACGGGGCCCTGAGGGGCGGGCACGGGGCTGCGGGGCTGTGCCGGCCCCGCTTGCCGGGCCTCAGCCCCAGCTGCTGCCGCTGGCTGGCAGCGACCACTGCAGCAGGAAAACACCTCGGGGTTTACTGGAGTGCATACAAAAACTGCCCCTGGGCTTCTCCTTGTGTGTTGCTCTAGCCACTTGCCAGTCCCTTGCTTGCCCGCTATAGCCCTGTTCTTTGCCACTCGCTCTCTATTTTGTTGTCCCTGCAAAGCTTCTTCAACAGTCTCCATCCCGCCCCAGCCCAGCGTTCGCTCTCTCCTGCTCCCTCCTGCTCATTCTGCGTCTCTTCCTCTGTCCCTGCTGCCCCTTCCCGCAGCTCCGGCCCCGTTCCCTGGCCCTCTTTTGCTCCCGTTGTCTCTCCGTTCTGCTTCCTGCCCCTTTCTCTTCGGTCTCTATTTCTCGGCTCCGCTCCCTGGGCCATGCTTGCTTCAGACTCCCAGGCGAACCGTCCCGGCAGCCGCTCTCTGCAGCCGGGACACGGCGGGGAGCTCTCCTGCGGCGGCACGACAGCGGCCAATGGGGCCCGACACCGGCGCCTCGGCCCTCGCGCCAGAGCGGGGCCGCTCCGAGGCAGCGGCGGCAGCTGGAGCTGCGGCCCGGGAAGCGGGGCCGGCACAGCCCCACAGCCCCGGGCCCGCCCCTCCGGGCCCCAGTGGCAGAGAGCAGGGATGAGGTGGCAAACCAAGGCACTGGCCACTGGACAGAGCAACACACAAGGCAAATGCCAGGCACGCTTTTTGCCGGACCCCATTGAATCCAGAGCTCTTTTGCTGCTGCAGTGGCATGTCAGCTCCCTCAGAAGCAGCCGAGGCATTTCAGAAAGGGCACTGCAGGGCATGAGCGTCCATATGTCCCACAGCTCTCAGTTGTGCATCTGGAAGGCTGCAAGTGTGGGTGTCTATATGAGAAGAGTTTGTGAGGCTTGCTTCAAGGCTTGAGGCACAGCTCTCTTCTGAACAGAGCCTTGGGCTGCCCTCTCAGGAGGTGGCTATCTCAGAGCTGCTGCTATCTCAGAGAGGCCCATGAGAGACAGCGCAGAGGCGCAGCTGGAGCTGCTGTGGAGAGCAGAGGAGAGGAACAAGGGTGAGGAGCTCAGTGCTTCCTCTTCATCACTTCAAAGGGAAGAGCATTGTCTTGGGACAGTCTTTACCGCCCGAGCAAGAAGTAGAAGGACCCCCCCAAAAGCCCACTGTCCAGAGATGCCTTCAAGCATCTCTCTGGCAATTGCTGCCGGCAATATCCTCCCCACACACTGCAGGCAACAGTCAGCCTCAACAGCAGCTGTGCTGCGTTCCTTGGACAGCAGCTTTGCTGCACTCACACCTCCAGCTTTGGCTGCAGATGGCCCAGCTGGAGCAGGCATGGGCAAAGGCCTGCAGGACCACCGTCAGTCGGACTCGTGAGCCCAGGACAGCAGTTCCCTGGCATGCTGGTTTCTTGCAGTGCCTCGCTTTCTTCATCTGAGACAGGCACTCCGTCACTTCTTTCCACCTGGAAGGCCTTCCTACATTCCATCACTTGAGAAATCCAGCAGGAAATACCCCCATCTATATTGCCTGAGTCTTAATCTCCCTGAACTAAAAGTTAAGTCAAGTCCAAAAACAGGAATAAATGAGCCTGCATCTGCCACACTCCCTCAAGCAAAAGATCACATCAAAGTTTGTGGTAATCGGCGGAAGAAATGCGGCACTCAATATGAGTGATCAGCAAATCTCAAAACTTTATTGGTAGGCACATACATTTATATTGGTGTTAATGAGGCCAATACATATTGCAAAAGGTGAGCTCATTATTGGTTAGTTACTTATCAGCTAACTACGCCTACCTTAGCATTCTTGTGGCTACTATGTTGCAGCTGTCCACATCTTTTCTTCATATTTCTAACTAACCATCCTCTCCCCCATCCTGATGTTGCACCAAGGGCTCAGTGCCCTTGCCAGGTCTGGACACTGTCCGCTGACTCCTATCCTCATCTCCTTCTTGCTTAACTAACGGTATTATATCAGTGTGACCTTTGTCAACTAACTAGCTGTTCACAAAATCCTCCACAAAAGTTCTCTGTTCTATCCCAGCTCTGGGCTTTTTTCCCATACTGCGTGCGACAAGACTGTAATTTTTATTATAATTATAGTCGCTGTTATCCATCTAATTTTTAAGAAGGCTCCTGTGATTGATAGGACATTCCTTCCCCTCTCACACAGCCCGGCTCCAGCTTTCTGCTCCTTGATGCTCCTCTCTTGAAGCTCTTCAGGGAGGGACTGCCACGACCTAAGTCACCACCTCGGGTCTCTTGATGTGCTCACTGCTGGACAGCCATCCCTCGCAGAACATCTTTCCCTCTCTGCCCAGACCTTCCTGATTCAGGGCAGCATCCCAAATGAGCTCCCAGAGAAGTTTCTGCATGTCACTGCTAGCCAGCGTGTCCCCGTGCTGGTGCAGGAAAGCTTTGTGAACGGCCACTGCTGGGAAAGCAGGCTGAGGTGGCACAAGCAGCTCCTGCACTGCAGTGCAAGTTTCTCAGAGCTCCTGTCACAGCCCCAGCCCTGCTCCCAGCTCTGTGCATTCTACCCCAACAGAAACAGCCACACCAGGCAAGAACTTACTGCTTTTGGAAAAATATTTATTTATCAAGATCAAGAAAACAATAATTGTCTGCTAATACCAAGTATCACTATCACTAAATGTACCACTATCACAAAAACAATCACCATCCTCCAATATTAACTATCACTATCGCTAATACAATCATTGTCCTCTAATATCAAATAACGCTATCATTAAAACAATCACTATCCTCTAATATTAACTATCACTATCATTAAAACAACCACCACCCTCTAATATCAAGTATCCCTATCACTATCACTAAAAGAATCACTACCACTATCACTATTTATGACTATCACTATCACTAATACAATCACCCTCCTCTAATATCAAGTAACGCTATCATTGAAACAATCACTATCCCCTAATATTAACTAACGCTATCATTAAAACCATCACTATCCTCTAATATTAACTATCACTATCATTAAAACAACCACCACCCTCTAATATCAAGTGTCCCTATCACTATCACTAAAAGAATCACTACCACTATCACTATTTATGGCTATCACTATCACTAACCATCTATCACTATCACTAATCTTCATCCTCTAACAGATAGTAGTCCTGCAGGTATTGGTAGGAGGGCCAAGAGGATGCTGTGGGCTGAGGTGACTCCAGGGAAATCCAGTGGTCCCGTGAAGAGGTGTTGTCAGCCAGAGCACAGAAGGAGCAGGTGGGCAGAGGTGACGGGTCTGCGCTCATGTTCTTGTGCAGCCGGGCGAGCTCTGCTGCAAAGAGCTCAGGAAACAGGCGGCAGCTGTCCCTGAACCCGTTGCCTTGGGCTCTCTCGCTGCTTCCCGCTCCTTCTCCTGACTCTGCTTCACCTCTAGGCTGACCACAGCTTTCCCAGGAAGAGTCCCAGTCCTGTCCTGTTGCCTCTTTGTCCTCCTGGCTCCTCCTGTAGAAACAGATTTCCAAGAAGACTCCTCACAGATAGGAATTTGGAGCACAGTTTCCTCAGAGCCCTGCTAGGAGCCGCCTGGGCGCTCCTGCATGCTGCAAAGACTTCCTTGCCAATGGCAGCAATTAATAACTGACCTGTCTCTCTTCAGCAGCTGATGCATGACTAGATAGCCAGACACTGCCCCAAGCAGAAGCAAAGCTGAGGCTGCTACTGTCCCTACTAGGATGTAGTACTTGCTCGGGTCACAGTGTCCAGCAGTCTGGGCTTTTTGCCCACCGGATGACCCTGGCAGGAGAAGAGACAATGCAAGAGTCAGCGTTTGTGCTCTGCACTAGGCATAACCCCACAGTGTGCTTCAGCTGCCCAAGGACTGGCACTGCTAGTGGATCAGAACTGACATCTGATGTTGTCTTCAGAGATGGCTTCCTCTGGCTCTGGTGTCTTAGCATCAGGGACCAAGAGGGATCCCATCAAGCTCTCATGCACAAGAGCCCAGTGTGTGCCAGGGAGCAGCACTGCCCCATCTACTCCTCCGGGCTGCAGGCCCGGGCTGCGTGCTGGGCACCTGCAATTCACCCATGGAGAGCACTGCAGGGATACAGCAGAAATGCTGCTCTTTGCCCAAGACAGCATCTAGCAAGCACTCACCTGAATATTCCTCAGGCTCAGCAAGTGTCCTGGTGTCCTCTATTGGTTCTCTTTTTTCATGTGAGCCTGGCACACTGTCACTTTCTTCCACAGCTAAGGTCTCCGGCACAGTCTCAGAATCTGTCTCTTCAGAAAAACAAAACATTGCACACATTAACCAGAAGCCACTGCCCCTCAGCACAAGCACGGTACCATGGCCTGGGCATTCCGGCAAGCGGCGCTGACGAGGCCGCTGTCCCCCCCAAGACAGGAGGAATCGACAGCTGGATTTTCTGCAGTGCAACAAGAAGTGCAGACCCAAACCAGCCAAGACTTAACCAAATGACCCACAGAAGGAGTACCTTCAGGTTCCCCCTCACCCTTGGACTCCAGCTTCAACCCGTCCCTGAGCCTGAGCTTTGCAAGGGGCAGCCAAGGCTTGCTCTGATGTCATTGCTGCCTCCATGCTGTGCTGAGCGTGTGGCGAACCCAAATTCAGCACTGGCCTTTGCCCAACATCTGGATGCCAATGTCTGCACAGAGCAGCCCTGGCCAGGAATGCTGCAACTGCAGCAGCAGCTGGAGAAGCCCCTGGCAGTCATCTGGAAGAACAGCTGCGAGCGGAGGCTGTGCTGGACCATCTCTAGGGCTCCCTGCAGGAGCTGTGAAATGGAGTGGGCCTGCAGCAGGACTCTGACTGAGTGCTTCTGCCTGTCCAGGATACAGCACATGCCTACAGGAAGCAAAAGCTCAGCTTCCCGGCTGCCAGGGTTAACAGAGTGGGATATACTAACCAGATGGGGCTTCATGCAAGGCTGCCAGGAGCTCCTCTGGAACATCCGGCAATCCTTCAGGGAACTCTTCAGGAACCTTGTCATCCTTCATCCCTATTGTTAGATTTACAAAAGCACGTTAACCTATGACGGTATTTTTCTCGTGAATAAAACAGGGAAAAGGGGCGCTCCTTTTTGTGAAGGCAGGACAGACTGACTACTCACGCTTGAGGTACCAGCTCGGAGTCAGCACGGTATCTGCCCCTCGCTCAGGGGCTGAAAGAGCACTCTCTGTGTCCACAACTACAAGCAAACACCCACAAGAAGTTACCATCACGTGCACTGCCCTCATGGGCACACCTCAAGGCCTGGATGTGGAAGGCACTGCTAGGGCACGCTCAAGCAGGTCTGCATCCTCACAGCTGCAGGGGGGTCTGGCTGCCCTTGGGACACTGAGCTGGCAGCTCCCACATGAAGGGAAAAGCCGTGGCGTGCCCACACGATCTGTGTGCGGGTCAGCCCTGGAGCCGGGCCAGAAGGCTGGACACCCAGAGCGGAGGGACGGACAGCCACTGCTGAGTGATGGAGAACTGGTGCTGAGCTTCCGGGCCTGGCCCGACCCTCCCCACATCCTTGCTCCTTAGGAAGCTCTCTCCATGCTGCACCCTAAAGCAGCTGCAGCCCCTCACACCTCCCCTGGAGCCTCTGCCCCTCTGCCTGCCCCGTGCTGCCTTCCTGGCTCAGCCATCCCTGCTCCCGGCCCCGCTGCTGCCAGCCAGGGCTGTGTGCTGGCCCCTGCCTGCCTACCTGCTCCCTGCCCAGCTGCTGGAGCACTCTGGCCATTCTGGGCTGGCAGGGCCACGAGAAAGAGCAGCAGGAGGTAGCGGCTCAGGACCATGATCCCCCCTGCTAGCAACACTCTGCTGCTGCTGCTGCTGCTGCTGCTGCTGCTGCTGCTGCTGCTGCTGCTGCTGCTGCTGCAGTGTTGCCCAGAGCGAGCACTGAAGAGCACAGTGGGGCTCTGGAACCTGACATCAAACAGAGCTCTGTGACCTCAGAACAAAGTGATGGCTGTGAAGGCCCCAATGTACGCCCACGTTGCCTGTGAATTCCTGCACCTCCCCTCTACTGAATTTCCTTCTTCTGCACAGGAATGGAAGGAGCCAAATGGAGAAGGGCTGGAGTATTTTGGAGGCAGCATTGTGCATGGGAATGCAGAGGCACTCATGTCTTATTCCTCAGAAATTCCCTAGAAGAAGACCTGGATGAAGGCTGCTGTAAAAAGCCCAAATTCAAGAGTGTTTCTTTGGTAGTATTTTTGTCTGAAAGAATTGTGGCAAAAACCTGCTTTTCCCATGACTTCTGCTACACTTTCATGACCTTTGATGGCAGCACTGCTTCCATCCTCCACTGTCACCCAAACATGGCTGTGCAGTGCTGACGCATCTCCCCCGTCAGCCTGGTTTACTCCCTTTTCCACTTCCAATGCTACTTAAAGCTCTCTCAAGGAGCCCTGCTAACTCTGGAGCCAAGAGCCTTTTTCCCTTTCAGGCAGATGTAGCCCATGTGCCACCATCAGGCCTGCTGTCCTGTAGAGTAACCCACGGTCAAACTCCCACACTGTTGCTGGGAACACCGGGCTGCCGCCTATTCACCTCTAGAGCCTTCCTGGGTCTGGCTCACTGCACGTGGCGGAAGAAAATACCACATGTGCCCCAGATCCCTCAAGCAGTCATCCAGAGCCCCTGAGCTCCCTCTGCCTTGTCCTCGGACACCATCAGGCACCGCCACGGGACACACACAAATGTCTTGGTTGCTGCAGATATCAGGTAACACTGCTGGCCTTTTAGCCGAGCAGCTCTTCTGGCAAATAAATATGCATGACTTATGTGTGCCAGGCAACCTACGCTCAGAAGCTCTTGGACAGCCTTCTAGAGCACCTTTGGTACGGTTGTCCCTGAAGCACCACTTAAGCCCCAGGTGTTTCCAGCTGCAAGCAAAGAGGCACTGACAGATTTCCACCCCTCGGGTCTCTCTCCAAGGCTCGTAAGAGTCCTATGCAGCTGACAAGCTGCAGAAACTCGGCCCATGGCATCCTCTGGAATCAAGCACACATCACTGCCCACCGTGAAGGCCGCAGCCCATAATGAGCAGAGGGCCAGAGCAGGCTGGAGGGTGTCTTGGTGACATCTCCTTCCTACGTAGGACCCAGGCAGGCTGCCCAGCTGCCTCGGCCTTGGCTCTGAGCGCCATCTCGGGCCCTCCATTCCTGCCCCAGGGGAGGCACCGATGAACACGGCCCTCCTTTTTTCCTTAAGGGGCCACACGCCCAGGCTCTCCCTTACCGCGCTCCGCGCCACTGTGCTGCTCGGCGGCCCGTCACCAGCTGCGGCACCAGTGTCCCCAGAGCTCCTGTGCTGCTGCTGAAGCCGCCCGCGGCGTGTGGCCCGGCGGGGCGGCAGCGCTGCCCGCAGCCCGCGGCCTCCTCGTCCCCTGCTGCCGCCATTGCGCACGGGGCCCTGAGGGGCGGGCACGGGGCTGCGGGGCTGTGCCGGCCCCGCTTGCCGGGCCTCAGCCCCAGCTGCTGCCGCTGGCTGGCAGCGA
Source organism: Passer domesticus (assembly GCF_036417665.1). NCBI lineage: Eukaryota > Metazoa > Chordata > Aves > Passeriformes > Passeridae > Passer > Passer domesticus. The sequence continues at coordinate 3,910,760 of NC_087482.1, read as the reverse complement.
CCACTGCAGCAGGAAAACACCTCGGGGTTTACTGGAGTGCATACAAAAACTGCCCCTGGGCTTCTCCTTGTGTGTTGCTCTAGCCACTTGCCAGTCCCTTGCTTGCCCGCTATAGCCCTGTTCTTTGCCACTCGCTCTCTATTTTGTTGTCCCTGCAAAGCTTCTTCAACAGTCTCCATCCCGCCCCAGCCCAGCGTTCGCTCTCTCCTGCTCCCTCCTGCTCATTCTGCGTCTCTTCCTCTGTCCCTGCTGCCCCTTCCCGCAGCTCCGGCCCCGTTCCCTGGCCCTCTTTTGCTCCCGTTGTCTCTCCGTTCTGCTTCCTGCCCCTTTCTCTTCGGTCTCTATTTCTCGGCTCCGCTCCCTGGGCCATGCTCGCTTCAGACTCCCAGGCGAACCGTCCCGGCAGCCGCTCTCTGCAGCCGGGACACGGCGGGGAGCTCTCCTGCGGCGGCACGACAGCGGCCAATGGGGCCCGACACCGGCGCCTCGGCCCTCACGCCGGAGCGGGGCCGCTCCGAGGCAGCGGCGGCAGCTGGAGCTGCGGCCCGGGAAGCGGGGCCGGCACAGCCCCACAGCCCCGGGCCCGCCCCTCCGGGCCCCAGTGGCAGAGAGCAGGGATGAGGTGGCAAACCAAGGCACTGGCCACTGGACAGAGCAACACACAAGGCAAATGCCAGGCACGCTTTTTGCCGGACCCCATTGAATCCAGAGCTCTTTTGCTGCTGCAGTGGCATGTCAGCTCCCTCAGAAGCAGCCGAGGCATTTCAGAAAGGGCACTGCAGGGCATGAGCGTGCATATGTCCCACAGCTCTCAGTTGTGCATCTGGAAGGCTGCAAGTGTGGGTGTCTATATGAGAAGAGTTTGTGAGGCTTGCTTCAAGGCTTGAGGCACAGCTCTCTTCTGAACAGAGCCTTGGGCTGCCCTCTCAGGAGGTGGCTATCTCAGAGCTGCTGCTATCTCAGAGAGGCCCATGAGAGACAGCGCAGAGGCGCAGCTGGAGCTGCTGTGGAGAGCAGAGGAGAGGAACAAGGGTGAGGAGCTCAGTGGTTCCTCTTCATCACTTCAAAGGGAAGAGCATTGTCTTGGGACAGTCTTTACCGCCCGAGCAAGAAGTAGAAGGACCCCCCCAAAAGCCCACTGTCCAGAGATGCCTTCAAGCATCTCTCTGGCAATTGCTGCCGGCAATATCCTCCCCACACACTGCAGGCAACAGTCAGCCTCAACAGCAGCTGTGCTGCGTTCCTTGGACAGCAGCTTTGCTGCACTCACACCTCCAGCTTTGGCTGCAGATGGCCCAGCTGGAGCAGGCATGGGCAAAGGCCTGCAGGACCACCGTCAGTCGGACTCGTGAGCCCAGGACAGCAGTTCCCTGGCATGCTGGTTTCTTGCAGTGCCTCGCTTTCTTCATCTGAGACAGGCACTCCGTCACTTCTTTCCACCTGGAAGGCCTTCCTACATTCCATCACTTGAGAAATCCAGCAGGAAATACCCCCATCTATATTGCCTGAGTCTTAATCTCCCTGAACTAAAAGTTAAGTCAAGTCCAAAAACAGGAATAAATGAGCCTGCATCTGCCACACTCCCTCAAGCAAAAGATCACATCAAAGTTTGTGGTAATCGGCGGAAGAAATGCGGCACTCAATATGAGTGATCAGCAAATCTCAAAACTTTATTGGTAGGCACATACATTTATATTGGTGTTAATGAGGCCAATACATATTGCAAAAGGTGAGCTCATTATTGGTTAGTTACTTATCAGCTAACTACACCTACCTTAGCATTCTTGTGGCTACTATGTTGCAGCTGTCCACATCTTTTCTTCATATTTCTAACTAACCATCCTCTCCCCCATCCTGATGTTGCACCAAGGGCTCAGTGCCCTTGCCAGGTTTGGACACTGTCCGCTGACTCCTATCCTCATCTCCTTCTTGCTTAACTAACGGTATTATATCAGTGTGACCTTTGTCAACTAGCTAGCTGTTCACAAAATCCTCCACAAAAGTTCTCTGTTCTATCCCAGCTCTGGGCTTTTTTCCCATACTGCGTGCGACAAGACTGTAATTTTTATTATAATTATAGTCGCTGTTATCCATCTAATTTTTAAGAAGGCTCCTGTGATTGATAGGACATTCCTTCCCCTCTCACACAGCCCGGCTCCAGCTTTCTGCTCCTTGATGCTCCTCTCTTGAAGCTCTTCAGGGAGGGACTGCCACGACCTAAGTCACCACCTCGGGTCTCTTGATGTGCTCACTGCTGGACAGCCATCCCTCGCAGAACATCTTTCCCTCTCTGCCCAGACCTTCCTGATTCAGGGCAGCATCCCAAATGAGCTCCCAGAGAAGTTTCTGCATGTCACTGCTAGCCAGCGTGTCCCCGTGCTGGTGCAGGAAAGCTTTGTGAACGGCCACTGCTGGGAAAGCAGGCTGAGGTGGCACAAGCAGCTCCTGCACTGCAGTGCAAGTTTCTCAGAGCTCCTGTCACAGCCCCAGCCCTGCTCCCAGCTCTGTGCATTCTACCCCAACAGAAACAGCCACACCAGGCAAGAACTTACTGCTTTTGGAAAAATATTTATTTATCAAGATCAAGAAAACAATAATTGTCTGCTAATACCAAGTATCACTATCACTAAATGTACCACTATCACAAAAACAATCACCATCCTCCAATATTAACTATCACTATCGCTAATACAATCATTGTCCTCTAATATCAAATAACGCTATCATTAAAACAATCACTATCCTCTAATATTAACTATCACTATCATTAAAACAACCACCACCCTCTAATATCAAGTATCCCTATCACTATCACTAAAAGAATCACTACCACTATCACTATTTATGACTATCACTATCACTAATACAATCACCCTCCTCTAATATCAAGTAACGCTATCATTGAAACAATCACTATCCCCTAATATTAACTAACGCTATCATTAAAACCATCACTATCCTCTAATATTAACTATCACTATCATTAAAACAACCACCACCCTCTAATATCAAGTGTCCCTATCACTATCACTAAAAGAATCACTACCACTATCACTATTTATGGCTATCACTATCACTAACCATCTATCACTATCACTAATCTTCATCCTCTAACAGATAGTAGTCCTGCAGGTATTGGTAGGAGGGCCAAGAGGATGCTGTGGGCTGAGGTGACTCCAGGGAAATCCAGTGGTCCCGTGAAGAGGTGTTGTCAGCCAGAGCACAGAAGGAGCAGGTGGGCAGAGGTGACGGGTCTGCGCTCATGTTCTTGTGCAGCTGGGCGAGCTCTGCTGCAAAGAGCTCAGGAAACAGGCGGCAGCTGTCCCTGAACCCGTTGCCTTGGGCTCTCTCGCTGCTTCCCGCTCCTTCTCCTGACTCTGCTTCACCTCTAGGCTGACCACAGCTTTCCCAGGAAGAGTCCCAGTCCTGTCCTGTTGCCTCTTTGTCCTCCTGGCTCCTCCTGTAGAAACAGATTTCCAAGAAGACTCCTCACAGATAGGAATTTGGAGCACAGTTTCCTCAGAGCCCTGCTAGGAGCCGCCTGGGCGCTCCTGCATGCTGCAAAGACTTCCTTGCCAATGGCAGCAATTAATAACTCACCTGTCTCTCTTCAGCAGCTGATGCATGACTAGATAGCCAGACACTGCCCCAAGCAGAAGCAAAGCTGAGGCTGCTACTGTCCCTACTAGGATGTAGTACTTGCTCGGGTCACAGTGTCCAGCAGTCTGGGCTTTTTGCCCACCGGATGACCCTGGCAGGAGAAGAGACAATGCAAGAGTCAGCGTTTGTGCTCTGCACTAGGCATAACCCCACAGTGTGCTTCAGCTGCCCAAGGACTGGCACTGCTAGTGGATCAGAACTGACATCTGATGTTGTCTTCAGAGATGGCTTCCTCTGGCTCTGGTGTCTTAGCATCAGGGACCAAGAGGGATCCCATCAAGCTCTCATGCACAAGAGCCCAGTGTGTGCCAGGGAGCAGCACTGCCCCATCTACTCCTCCGGGCTGCAGGCCCGGGCTGCGTGCTGGGCACCTGCAATTCACCCATGGAGAGCACTGCAGGGATACAGCAGAAATGCTGCTCTTTGCCCAAGACAGCATCTAGCAAGCACTCACCTGAATATTCCTCAGGCTCAGCAAGTGTCCTGGTGTCCTCTATTGGTTCTCTTTTTTCATGTGAGCCTGGCACACTGTCACTTTCTTCCACAGCTAAGGTCTCCGGCACAGTCTCAGAATCTGTCTCTTCAGAAAAACAAAACATTGCACACATTAACCAGAAGCCACTGCCCCTCAGCACAAGCACGGTACCATGGCCTGGGCATTCCGGCAAGCGGCGCTGACGAGGCCGCTGTCCCCCCCAAGACAGGAGGAATCGACAGCTGGATTTTCTGCAGTGCAACAAGAAGTGCAGACCCAAACCAGCCAAGACTTAACCAAATGACCCACAGAAGGAGTACCTTCAGGTTCCCCCTCACCCTTGGACTCCAGCTTCAACCCGTCCCTGAGCCTGAGCTTTGCAAGGGGCAGCCAAGGCTTGCTCTGATGTCATTGCTGCCTCCATGCTGTGCTGAGCGTGTGGCGAACCCAAATTCAGCACTGGCCTTTGCCCAACATCTGGATGCCAATGTCTGCACAGAGCAGCCCTGGCCAGGAATGCTGCAACTGCAGCAGCAGCTGGAGAAGCCCCTGGCAGTCATCTGGAAGAACAGCTGCGAGCGGAGGCTGTGCTGGACCATCTCTAGGGCTCCCTGCAGGAGCTGTGAAATGGAGTGGGCCTGCAGCAGGACTCTGACTGAGTGCTTCTGCCTGTCCAGGATACAGCACATGCCTACAGGAAGCAAAAGCTCAGCTTCCCGGCTGCCAGGGTTAACAGAGTGGGATATACTAACCAGATGGGGCTTCATGCAAGGCTGCCAGGAGCTCCTCTGGAACATCCGGCAATCCTTCAGGGAACTCTTCAGGAACCTTGTCATCCTTCATCCCTATTGTTAGATTTACAAAAGCACGTTAACCTATGACGGTATTTTTCTCGTGAATAAAACAGGGAAAAGGGGCGCTCCTTTTTGTGAAGGCAGGACAGACTGACTACTCACGCTTGAGGTACCAGCTCGGAGTCAGCACGGTATCTGCCCCTCGCTCAGGGGCTGAAAGAGCACTCTCTGTGTCCACAACTACAAGCAAACACCCACAAGAAGTTACCATCACGTGCACTGCCCTCATGGGCACACCTCAAGGCCTGGATGTGGAAGGCACTGCTAGGGCACGCTCAAGCAGGTCTGCATCCTCACAGCTGCAGGGGGGTCTGGCTGCCCTTGGGACACTGAGCTGGCAGCTCCCACATGAAGGGAAAAGCCGTGGCGTGCCCACACGATCTGTGTGCGGGTCAGCCCTGGAGCCGGGCCAGAAGGCTGGACACCCAGAGCGGAGGGACGGACAGCCACTGCTGAGTGATGGAGAACTGGTGCTGAGCTTCCGGGCCTGGCCCGACCCTCCCCACATCCTTGCTCCTTAGGAAGCTCTCTCCATGCTGCACCCTAAAGCAGCTGCAGCCCCTCACACCTCCCCTGGAGCCTCTGCCCCTCTGCCTGCCCCGTGCTGCCTTCCTGGCTCAGCCATCCCTGCTCCCGGCCCCGCTGCTGCCAGCCAGGGCTGTGTGCTGGCCCCTGCCTGCCTACCTGCTCCCTGCCCAGCTGCTGGAGCACTCTGGCCATTCTGGGCTGGCAGGGCCACGAGAAAGAGCAGCAGGAGGTAGCGGCTCAGGACCATGATCCCCCCTGCTAGCAACACTCTGCTGCTGCTGCTGCTGCTGCTGCTGCTGCTGCTGCTGCTGCTGCTGCAGTGTTGCCCAGAGCGAGCACTGAAGAGCACAGTGGGGCTCTGGAACCTGACATCAAACAGAGCTCTGTGACCTCAGAACAAAGTGATGGCTGTGAAGGCCCCAATGTACGCCCACGTTGCCTGTGAATTCCTGCACCTCCCCTCTACTGAATTTCCTTCTTCTGCACAGGAATGGAAGGAGCCAAATGGAGAAGGGCTGGAGTATTTTGGAGGCAGCATTGTGCATGGGAATGCAGAGGCACTCATGTCTTATTCCTCAGAAATTCCCTAGAAGAAGACCTGGATGAAGGCTGCTGTAAAAAGCCCAAATTCAAGAGTGTTTCTTTGGTAGTATTTTTGTCTGAAAGAATTGTGGCAAAAACCTGCTTTTCCCATGACTTCTGCTACACTTTCATGACCTTTGATGGCAGCACTGCTTCCATCCTCCACTGTCACCCAAACATGGCTGTGCAGTGCTGACGCATCTCCCCCGCCAGCCTGGTTTACTCCCTTTTCCACTTCCAATGCTACTTAAAGCTCTCTCAAGGAGCCCTGCTAACTCTGGAGCCAAGAGCCTTTTTCCCTTTCAGGCAGATGTAGCCCATGTGCCACCATCAGGCCTGCTGTCCTGTAGAGTAACCCACGGTCAAACTCCCACACTGTTGCTGGGAACACCGGGCTGCCGCCTATTCACCTCTAGAGCCTTCCTGGGTCTGGCTCACTGCACGTGGGGGAAGAAAATACCACATGTGCCCCAGATCCCTCAAGCAGTCATCCAGAGCCCCTGAGCTCCCTCTGCCTTGTCCTCGGACACCATCAGGCACCGCCATGGGACACACACAAATGTCTTGGTTGCTGCAGATATCAGGTAACACTGCTGGCCTTTTAGCCGAGCAGCTCTTCTGGCAAATAAATATGCATGACTTATGTGTGCCAGGCAACCTACGCTCAGAAGCTCTTGGACAGCCTTCTAGAGCACCTTTGGTACGGTTGTCCCTGAAGCACCACTTAAGTCCCAGGTGTTTCCAGCTGCAAGCAAAGAGGCACTGACAGATTTCCACCCCTCGGGTCTCTCTCCAAGGCTCGTAAGAGTCCTATGCAGCTGACAAGCTGCAGAAACTCGGCCCATGGCATCCTCTGGAATCAAGCACACATCACTGCCCACCGTGAAGGCCGCAGCCCATAATGAGCAGAGGGCCAGAGCAGGCTGGAGGGTGTCTTGGTGACATCTCCTTCCTACGTAGGACCCAGGCAGGCTGCCCAGCTGCCTCGGCCTTGGCTCTGAGCGCCATCTCGGGCCCTCCATTCCTGCCCCAGGGGAGGCACCGATGAACACGGCCCTCCTTTGTTCCTTAAGGGGCCACACGCCCAGGCTCTCCCTTACCGCGCTCCGCGCCATTGTGCTGCTCGGCGGCCCGTCACCAGCTGCGGCACCAGTGTCCCCAGAGCTCCTGTGCTGCTGCTGAAGCCGCCCGCGGCGTGTGGCCCGGCGGGGCGGCAGCGCTGCCCGCAGCCCGCGGCCTCCTCGTCCCCTGCTGCCGCCATTGCGCACGGGGCCCTGAGGGGCAGGCACGGGGCTGCGGGGCTGTGCCGGCCCCGCTTGCCGGGCCTCAGCCCCAGCTGCTGCCGCTGGCTGGCAGCGACCACTGCAGCAGGAAAACACCTCGGGGTTTACTGGAGTGCATACAAAAACTGCCCCTGGGCTTCTCCTTGTGTGTTGCTCTAGCCAATTGCCAGTCCCTTGCTTGCCCGCTATAGCCCTGTTCTTTGCCACTCGCTCTCTATTTTGTTGTCCCTGCAAAGCTTCTTCAACAGTCTCCATCCCGCCCCAGCCCAGCGTTCGCTCTCTCCTGCTCCCTCCTGCTCATTCTGCGTCTCTTCCTCTGTCCCTGCTGCCCCTTCCCGCAGCTCCAGCCCCGTTCCCTGGCCCTCTTTTGCTCCCGTTGTCTCTCCGTTCTGCTTCCTGCCCCTTTCTCTTCGGTCTCTATTTCTCGGCTCCGCTCCCTGGGCCATGCTCGCTTCAGACTCCCAGGCGAACCGTCCCGGCAGCCGCTCTCTGCAGCCGGGACACGGCGGGGAGCTCTCCTGCGGCGGCACGACAGCGGCCAATGGGGCCCGACACCGGCGCCTCGGCCCTCACGCCGGAGCGGGGCCGCTCCGAGGCAGCGGCGGCAGCTGGAGCTGCGGCCCGGGAAGCGGGGCCGGCACAGCCCCACAGCCCCGGGCCCGCCCCTCCCGGCCCCAGTGGCAGAGAGCAGGGATGAGGTGGCAAACCAAGGCACTGGCCACTGGACAGAGCAACACACAAGGCAAATGCCAGGCACGCTTTTTGCCGGACCCCATTGAATCCAGAGCTCTTTTGCTGCTGCAGTGGCATGTCAGCTCCCTCAGAAGCAGCCGAGGCATTTCAGAAAGGGCACTGCAGGGCATGAGCGTGCATATGTCCCACAGCTCTCAGTTGTGCATCTGGAAGGCTGCAAGTGTGGGTGTCTATATGAGAAGAGTTTGTGAGGCTTGCTTCAAGGCTTGAGGCACAGCTCTCTTCTGAACAGAGCCTTGGGCTGCCCTCTCAGGAGGTGGCTATCTCAGAGCTGCTGCTATCTCAGAGAGGCCCATGAGAGACAGCGCAGAGGCGCAGCTGGAGCTGCTGTGGAGAGCAGAGGAGAGGAACAAGGGTGAGGAGCTCAGTGCTTCCTCTTCATCACTTCAAAGGGAAGAGCATTGTCTTGGGACAGTCTTTACCGCCCGAGCAAGAAGTAGAAGGACCCCCCCAAAAGCCCACTGTCCAGAGATGCCTTCAAGCATCTCTCTGGCAATTGCTGCCGGCAATATCCTCCCCACACACTGCAGGCAACAGTCAGCCTCAACAGCAGCTGTGCTGCGTTCCTTGGACAGCAGCTTTGCTGCACTCACACCTCCAGCTTTGGCTGCAGATGGCCCAGCTGGAGCAGGCATGGGCAAAGGCCTGCAGGACCACCGTCAGTCGGACTCGTGAGCCCAGGACAGCAGTTCCCTGGCATGCTGGTTTCTTGCAGTGCCTCGCTTTCTTCATCTGAGACAGGCACTCCGTCACTTCTTTCCACCTGGAAGGCCTTCCTACATTCCATCACTTGAGAAATCCAGCAGGAAATACCCCCATCTATATTGCCTGAGTCTTAATCTCCCTGAACTAAAAGTTAAGTCAAGTCCAAAAACAGGAATAAATGAGCCTGCATCTGCCACACTCGCTCAAGCAAAAGATCACATCAACGTTTGTGGTATTCCTCACTCTCCCACAATCCAAGCAATTATTGAAAGAGCACATCAAACATTAAAACGCATTTTAGATCAACAGAGAGGGGGAGCAGAGGTCACACCGTAGATGAGACTGAACAAAGCTTTGTATGTTTTTAATTTCCTAAACAGTTCGTTTTGCAGAACCTGATCCATCTATTTTTAGGCATTTTTCAAATAACACTCAGGCAAAACTGAAAGAAAATCCACCTGTTTTAATTAGAAACCCTGTATCTGGACAAATTGAAGGTCTTTTCCAATTAATAACCTGGGGCAAAGGGTATGCTTCTGTCTCTACAGGTGCTGGAATTAGGTGGGTCCCAGCCAAAAATGTCAAACCATATCGCACCCCAGAACGTGTTGACAAGCCCAGAACCGAGGAAGCAAGTACGCAGATGTGAGCCGAGCACAGAGATCCCTGGTCACGCCTGACGTTCCTTGTTCATCGGTGGAACCTGCAAATTCTGGCTTTGTGTTAATGTTATTTATAAGTGTGTCAATTGTATGTCAAATGTTTGTTTTGTAGAGCTGACTTTTGGCAAAAGTTTGGGTTTTTGTTTTTGTTGAAAGCAAAATTTTAGAAATTGATATATATGTAAGGATTCTGCCAAAATTTAGCTCATGGATAAGATGAAGCAAATGCAAGTTGTATGTTGGTATTGGTGGGTTTTAATTCTTTTTTGTCGTGCAGATTTGCCTGTGGAACAACCAAAACCAAATGTTTGGGTGACCTTAGCCAAGGCAGCCGGCTCAGATACCATATGGTTGTCTAATTCGGAACCAGAAAAACCTTTCTCAACCTGTCTGGTTGGTGTGCCAGTAAAAGAGTTGCCTTTAGTCAAAAAACAATCCAATGGTAAGCCAGGTGAAATTGACAATGGAAACAATCCCACACTGAATTGGAACCTTTGGGCCAAAAAACTTCCGAGGTCAGCTTCTGAACCCCAAGAATTGGAAATCCTTGGTTCTTTAACAATAGATTTTTGCTTTACCTTCATAGCTAGTGCTTGGCGAAAAGGTGATCCTCCAAATTTCAATGTTACTCCCCATGACTTTGCATATAGAAATTTGAGGTTTTGGTGTAATTCTTCAAACAGTTGGGATGTGCTTCCTGAGACTGACCTACATCCCCGGCAATTGCCTAAGGGATATTGGTTCATTTGTGGAGACAGGGCTTGGCAAGGCATTCCAGCACACCTTGAAGGTGACCCTTGTGGCATTGGGATGCTCACTGTAATCGCACCCTCAGCTAAAGCGGTCATGAAAAGGAAACAAAGGAAAACAAGATCTGCTCATCATTACGATGAGAACTGTCAGAGTGATTTCATGCCTTGGAAAGCTGCAAGAAGGGTTTCAGCAAGTATATTTTTACCCCAATTGACTTCAGCAGTGGCTTTGAAACAATTAGATCGAGTTGGGTGTTGGCTGAGCAAGCAAACTAATGCCACATCCTCTGCCATTAGTGATATGTTGACCGATGTTGATAGTGTTGGACATGCTACCCTTCCAAACAGAGCAGCAATTGACTTTCTTTTACTGGCACATGGACATGGTTGTGAGGAATTTGAAGGACTGTGTTGTATGAACCTGTCTGATCATTCGGAATCCATTCACAAAAGCGTACAAAACTGAAAGATTTGACAGCCCAAATTAAAGAGGATGATGAATTCTGGTTGGATGATCTGTTCCAAGAATGGAGCTTTGCACCTTGGCTAAGGCAACTTTGCAAGATAGGTCTCTATATATTGGGTGTTTTGTTAATGCTTCATCATGGCCACACTGTGGGTCAGCAGCCTGTCTTTGAAAGTGGGAGAAGAAGGATGTTGTGCCACTGAGGCAAGAAAAGTGGTTTCCAAGGCTGTTCACAGGACACCCCAGGAGCTCGTCAGACAGCACAAGCTCCTGGGAGTGCTCAGTGTCTCTGACAAGCCCAGGAGGAGCTGGGCCCAGGGGCTGTTCAGCAAGGCCCAGGCCTCACAAGCCTTTCTCAGGCCACCGTGTGGCCGGACAAGGCCGGGGGCATTCAGCACCACAACCTGAAGCACAAAGTTTTGATGTAGGATAAAAAGCCATGGCCCAGTGGAAGTGGGCTGTGTCCTCAGGCCTGTGGGAGAATCACAATGCAGATCCTGTGCACCTGATTCCATCTCTCCCACTTTTCTAAGTTCTTGGTGGCAAGGTCATTTAGGTTAGACACACAGCTCACTGTAGCTTTCTGCACAATGAATTAAAGTGAGATTACACATCCCAAATCGTGTTCTCTTACCGTTTAACTGACTGATTTAAGGAATTTCTGGAGCAGCAACTTGCTTCCTCAAATCATTACTGTGTGTGGCACAGAGAACAGAGGAAAGATTTAATGTCAAAGGCATCACCCAGGCAATGCTCTTTTGACAAGTTCTGCCCTGAGCTTTCCTGAGGAAGATCGGAAAGGTTCAGTGTCACTAGCACAAGCTCCTGCAATGGCTGCTGGCCAGCAGAGCAGGGCTGGCAGCTGGGAAACAAGTGTTGCCACAAGCAGCAGCTCAACCAGGGCAGCAAATCCAGAGCAGGGAAGGAGCTGATCTGAAAGCCAAACCCCCTTTTAGCTCCTCCCAAGAGGGCTGGAACAGTTCCTCATCCCAGTGAGGTGCAGTGCTGGACCCCACAGCTCTGTGTGAGCACTGGACAAAAGTTTGCTCCCACTGGCTGGTGTGATGGTTTCTGCAGGAGCTCTGGGCTCCTGTTTGTGCTGGACACAAGGAGGAGACGAGGAGCCAAGTGCACTGACACACCTTTGCCTTGAGCATAGCCCGGCCTGGACCAAACACACTGCAAGGGTTCCCCTTTGGCCCATGTCTCGAAACATCAGGTGCACTGTTTGATGACTCAGGTTGGTTTGGTGCCAAGGAATTTCCCTCAGAAATACTGGGTTTGTCTCTCTCTGTGCCTTCCCCTCAGCAGCATTGCGGATGTTCCTGTGTGAAGCCATCTATCCCATGCAGTTTGAGACAACTTAAAACAATAAGTTGTGTCCTCTAAACTGTTCCAACAATCCCCTTCCAGCAACAGGAAATGAAAACTAAAGAAAAAGGCCAGTGACTTCTAGATATCAAACTGTCAGACCTCACTGTCCCCCCTCTGGAACAAAGGCCCAAAATGCCGGAGGACAATCCCCCCAGGACACGCGTCACAAGATGGCTCCGGGTTCTCCCTCAGGAAGAACAGGAGCTGTCACGGAGCAGTTCCAGCAGGAGATGAAAGTTCGGTGGCTCGTCTGGCATCTGGGACTTTCTCCCAATGGCAGAGCTCTGTGGAGTGGTCACGGCAGGGGAATCAGCTGGGCTGGAGACCCTCGTGTCTTTTCTGCCCAGCGTGGCACAGCTCACACTCTTGGGCTGGGAGCGGGACCGTTCCACTTCTGCCAGCACGATGTCCCTGGGCTTGGACAAGCAGTTTTCTGCTCAGAGAGCCCTGCAGACTGTTCCACATATCTTTCATAAAGCCCATAAAAACAACTACAAACACTCTGCCTATAGCAGCTTTCAGAAAGAGCTGCAGAAATCCAGGACAGCTTAAAGCGAGAGTCAGAAGGCTTTTGTCTTGTTCCTGCCTGCAGAATTATTGATGATCTGATGCAATTTTATTCAGATGTAACATGGGATCTGAGTTTTTCTATTAAAATATTTCATGATGAGTGCAAGCCTTGAGAGCATGCGGTATAGGAGTGATGTGTGAAACCATGAGCATATCCTCCAAAGTGGCCAGTTTAGTTGTCCATTTTACTATTCTTGTATTTATTCTATACTAATAAGCAAAATCAAGCTTTGCTTGGATGTAAAACAGGGATGGCATACACTACAGTCCCTCACAGGGTCACCAGGGCTGGCAGTGACAAAGCATGCAATCTGCTTCATTGTGAACCACTACAGAGCTACATCACAATGTGGGTTTAAGTAGCATGGTATTATTAAGACCTCCTTTTTTGCATGAGATACAAAAAGGAGGTCCCACATGACCTTCATGCAAGCATGCAGTAAAGAACTGATCCTGCTATCCTAACAAAGCTTTGGCTTTGGCATTTACACTCTTCCCATTCATCTTTTGACGCAGACACTCCAGGTTTTCCCCCACCCCTGCAAGGCTGGCAGTCGCTGTTTCCCATTTACTGTTCTTCCCTAGAGCCAGTCCAGCAGCTGCTGAAACTAAAAACCCAGAGATCTGGATATTGTGAAGGAGAATGAAATGCTAAATAAGTGTTCACATTAGTAATACCCAGGTGTCCTGGCTTGTAAAATAAGCATGTATTCTATTTTTGCCGTCTGTTGGGGGTTAGGCAGTTTTTCTTATCTCTTTCAAGAACAATGACACTGCCAGGAAGATAATCTCCTGCTAATGGCCTATTGAATTACTCACTGTGGCTGGTAAGATTAGTTACATCATCCCATTGGGAGATGCTCCACCCAGAGGGAGGAGCCAAGCATCCCTGCCACCATAAAACAAGCATTTCTAAGACCACAGACAGCCTTCTTCGCTGGATTTCCGAGAGGAATCAGGAACCGAGGCCCAGCTGCTCCTTTGCTGCATTTTCGGAAGGGATCTACACCCTTCTGCAGATCGCCGCTCCAGGAGGAGCAGCCACCATTTGGCTGGACTGCTATCAGCACCCTGACTTCTCAGGGTGTCAGGTTTTTCTCACTCTGCCAGTGGTTTTTTTTTTGCTTGTGCTAAATTACATTGTTATTTAGTTTTTTTTCTTCCTAGTAAAGAACTGTTATTCCCGTTCCCATATCTTTGCCTGAGAGCCCTTTTAATTCTGAAGTTGTGATAATTCGGAGGGAGGGGGTTTACCTTTTCCATTTCACAGGAGGCTTTTGCCTTCCTTCACAGGCTCCTGTCTTTTCAAACCAAGACACCAGGTCTGCCTTCCCAGTGCTCTGAAGCAGCAGCTGGAGGTCCTCGCATTGTTCCTGTTTGTGGATGTTCATGTTTCTGGTCTGCAACAGCAGTGGCTTTGAGGAGGGACAAGAATGCCCCTATTCAAACAGTGGCTTTGCAAGGAGATGTGAAGTTTCACTGCCCTTTTTAGAATATTTTAGAAAGATCTAAGAGAATATTGTGGCATGGAGCAGGTCCCTAATTGTGTCTCCAGAGAAAGCCCCAAAGCACACGTTCACTCTGCTGCTGATGGCAACCCCATAAGCACACGGACTTGTTTTCCCTGCAACATGCCACCCTGCCTGGGCTTTACTAGGCCAGGACTAGACTCATAGCTAAGCAAACACATGCAGCCACGTGACATAGAGTTTTTCCATCAGAAAACCTAATTAACACATTCACACGCAGTTTCTTCTGTAACATCAGAAGCTGGCAACCATGAGGACTTTGCTGTCAAGAGCTTGCAGTATGCATTGGGCCCAGGAAGTGTTTTCCCTTAAGGCAAAGCAAATTGAAATGTGAACTTTAAAAGCTTCAAAAGACTATGAAAGGAAACTGCAAAAGAATTTCTGGATAGGGAGTATTGTCAATGATTATGCAGCCCACCAAGCAATTCTGGAGCAGAATCCTGAATTGCTTGTTCCAGCTATGCAGGAATTCATTACCCTGGCAGGCAGTGGTCCATGGGAACAAATGATCCCTCAGCTCTGGGCTGAATGGCACACAGGCTGCACTTTAGGTTTGAGGAAACCTTGTCACTCGTTATTGGCCTCCCAGTCCACTCATCCTTCTGCAAACAAGTTGCAAACAACAAAGTTGGACTGCTGGCCTGGGTAAATCTATATACAGATGACTTTTCCAAAGCAGTGCATCGTTTCCCAGTGAAATACACGACCTCTTCTTACCTATGAAATTGTGATTGAAGACACCTGTGAGCCAGCTCTGTGCAAGATTGCAAAGGAGCAAAGCTTTGGCATTTGGGCACACTTCTCTTTGTTTCTTTGCTCAGGCCTTTGGTGAGCACAGAACTCATCTAGGTAGAAAACTTTTGACCATACAGGATCTTTTGGATCCATTGTCCCCCAAACATGTCAATGTGTGGCCCTGTTGTCATGACAAGTTAAAAACAGCAGCACAAGTGACACAAAGAAAACATGGCAAAAGAGGAAGAAGAGAGGCCCAGTGAAGAAAGGATTTGGTGAGACACTGTACTCCCATAATCTCCAGGAGATCCTGGTGTCACATTCTTCTTTTGGTTTATTTAAATTTAATTGATTCATTTAAGTTTTTTTAAATCATCAAAATAAAATATATACAATTAAAATATGTCATCAAAATTTAAATATACAATCAAACACATTTATTCAAAACTATCAGAACATAGATACATCTGCAACTATGAAGCCTAAACCTATTCCAAAATCCTAACTCCTATTGTTGATGAATCCTATAGTTGATGAATCCTATTCTTGATGAATCCTATTGTTGATGAATACTTTTCTTGATGAATCCTATTCTTAATGAATCCTATTCTTGATAATCCTAAAGCCTAAATCCTATTCTTGAAACATTCTTTGGACAGTTTACAGGTTCTTCCTGATCTTGGAGGAAAGAGCATTTCTGGACTGGAGGCAAGGACTTTCTTGGTAAGGGAATATCAGAAATGTCCAGAGAAAACTTCTTGGAAAGACTGTAGCCAGTCGTATCTGTGGAGACACAAAGTTTAACAGAGCCTGGAATGCAAACCTAAAGCATCTGAAGCTCCGTATTTAATGGGACAGATTCCTTGAAAATTTCTAAAGAGCTGCACAGGGAAACATGCTCCTGCTGGCTGCAACTTGAAGCAGACCAGAGGAAAACCCTGCCCCACTTCCACAGAGCTGCCACAGGAACAGCCTGGCCTCTGGGCTGCCCTGGGACAGCAGGGAGCCCAGAGCCCTGTGCTCTCCAGCCATGGCTCAGCTGCACATGCACCCTGCTGCTGCTCTCCCTGCCCCACAGCTGAGCAGCCCTACAGCTCCACGGGGCACTGCCGGCAGCACAGCTCATTGCAGGGCACATGCAGGGCACAATGTGTACAGCCATTGTGTAATTCAAGCCAATGTTCCCTGCCAATGTGCACAGCCTCTCTGGGCTGCCACAAGACCCTTCCTCCCAACAGAGAGCGGCCCAGCTCCCACCTCACCTCTGTGTGAGGCAGATCCATGCTTGGTCTTCACCTTGTCCTCAGTCTGCAGTTGCTTCAGGCTGATCCATGCTTAGTCTTCACCTTTTCCTCAGTCTGGGTTCACTTGAGGCTGATCCATACTTCATCTTTACCCAGTCATCAGTCTGCAGTTGCTTATGGCCCCCCATGTCATGACTAGGAAGGGCAATGCTGATAACAGAGCGGGGGCAGGTGCACACCCTTCCTTAGTATTTTGTCATTTCTGGCACAGCTGAAAAGTCACGTCCGGTGGTGTCCAGCTCAGAAACTTGTCCGCTTTCTGGAGAACATCAAACCTTCACCAGTCCAGAAGGCTGTTGAGGTTTTCCTGCACATGTGGAGGTGTGCTGTCAGCAAACTTAATGATCTGGCTGCCCAGTGCCTCGCAGAAGGCACAGGCCAGCTTGGTGACCACAGCGCAGACGTTGGCGCTTCGCACAGGCAGCGCCTTGTTCTCCAGGCAGGACCAGAGCACGGGCAGGGCGTAGCGCTCGACCGCTTCAGGGCTCCTGGCATGAGCCCATTCCACAAGCACTGCCGGGAGAGAGACACAGCTGCTTACCCACCAGCCTCCATGCAAACAGGGATCTACCTCTGCTCTTGCCTCTTGGAAGCCTCTCGGGCCAAGATCAGTGAAACAGCACACACAGCCCCACAACCCAGAAATGGGCAAAGCCGCTGATCATCCTTGAAACACAACCACCAACCCCTCGGGACTAATATCTCCAACCAGAGCCTTGTACCTGTGGCAGACTTTGTACCTTTACTCAATTATTGCACAATTTCTTTCTGCATGAACAATGAATGAAACGTCAAATAGCCTTCTATTTCCATTAACAAGTTGTCTAAACCCACCTAGAAGATTTGGAAATGCACCCTAGAGAGGCAATTGAGAGATTTCTAATAAAAGCAATGATTCCATTTTTGTAACTTTGATGTCAAGGGCCAAAAGTCTAATCTGGCTCTCCCCTTTGCTCCGTGGCCCACAGCAAAGGGCAGTATTAGAACACACTTCAAAACTCCAGCCCACCAGAGATGGCTGCTACTTGACAGCTGGATGAGAACCACCAGAGACTAGCCTGGTGTCTTTGGCAGAATGCTTTTGTGGCTTCCAACAAAGAGCTGTTTCAAACCTCAGGGTGTCTTGGAGAATTACCCAGACCCATTGCCCTTTGCATTTGCCCCGGCACTTGAGCATCTCCACATTTTAATGACATTTTCCCTCCCAATGTTAATAGCATTTCTTCTTACAACGTGCACTGAAATAGGGGCATAGAGACAGAAAAAAGCTACACAGGGGACTGAAATTTATCCAAAACACGAGGGTTTTCTCACATTGCCTCTGGAATCTGCTCTCTGCTGAACTATATCAAACACAGACAAAAAGTGACTACCAACAGGCTCCTTGCATGGCAGATTTGGCTGAAAGATCAAAACCTGAAACGCTCAGGAGACCAGTCTTGTTTCCTGATCAGGCAAACTGTTATGTAGTAGCCATTTACTATTCTGTGGTGGAAGAAACTTCATTTCCTCTATGCTGTTAATCCACCAGCAGTCATCAACATTGAAAGAGCTCCTGAAAGTACCCAAAACCAATTTGGCTAAGCAGGAAAAGGGTTATGGTACCCATTCAAAAATGGGACTTCATTTGAGTTTAAATGCAATTAAAGACACTGGCCACTATGGGACTTGAGAAGGGCCCAAGTGAGAGCTCAGCACCTCCTGATGTGGAGGAGCTACTCTACTGTCTGTTCACTGGCATTCCCTGTAAATACTCCCTCGGAGACCTCTTGGCTTAGAAGGGGAGGCCGTACCTGTGATACGCTCCGTGACATCCAGCAGAGCTTGGCCACTCAGTTGTCTCCATTGGTGGCAGAGCTCTTTCATCAGTGATACTTCATCTACAAGTGAAACACACGTTTCTGTTCACTCTTCTGAGGGCATAGGAGAGAGGACAGTGGTGAGGAAAAGGGCAGGGGCAACCCCATTTTATACAATAAAGTCCATTTCTGCTGATTTTTGAATCCTTTTCTTCTTTCCTTCCAGCCTACTTGTCGGTGTTTAAAATGCCAAAAGAAAAGCTCTCCTTTCACATTTGTAAATCCAAAGTTGTCTGCTCTATCAGGAGCTATGTTAAAACATTTCACATCAGGGTCCTTGAGAGTTCAGTCACATGGAAGCAATGAAAAGGTTCTGCATCCCAGAGCCAAAAGGAAGAAGCCCATACTTGGGACACAGAAAGGCACTGAGTCAGGCAGTCCATGACTTCGCAGAGCAGCTGAGGTGGAGAAAGTGGAAACTCCCCTTGAAGACCTGCCTCTTCAACACTCCATTGTTCAGCCATATTCCCCCAGTGTGGCATTTTCAGACCTGACATCAATCTGTGTGGCAGAAAAATTTACAGCTGCCCTTGCCTCTGTAGGTATTTGCCATTTCCTTCTTGTCCCATGCAAAACAACGTGTGGAACAAGGCATCATTGACAGATGGATTTTGACCCATGTGTTATAAAGAAATGAACTTGATGAATCCTATGGTCCCCTTTGAAAAAAGAAGACAAAGAAGAAAGGTGGAAAACAGGCAGCTACTGCCTATAATGTAGAGCCTTCCAGGTGGCTGCTGTGCAGAAGCTCTGATGGGCCGGTGTCCCTTCATGCCTACAGCAAAGCTGTTCATTTGGCAAGTCAGACGGGGCCCAAGCAAACTCCAAAACCCCTTTGCCTCTGAATTGCAGCAAAGCTGTAGTCCAGGACTTGCTCTTCAGACCAGCAGCACAGAGCCAAGGGCTCCTGGGACTGTTGGCAAATGCTGCTGCACATTCCAGCCAGTTGGGGATGGTGCATAAGGACTGCACCTGCACAGCTTCTGGTGGGTGTCAGCTGGAGCATTCCACAGACAGCAACAGCTACCAAGGCACTCAGCGTTCTCTTGTGTCGGAGAGACAGAGACACAGGTGAGGAGAGTCCATGCCAGGGCTCAGCCTTACCTAAATGCACAACAGATTGGTCCAGAGGCGTCATAGCTGCGGCATGAACCCCAGGATCCTTTGAGTTTAGGTTCTTTGTTATGCCTTCAACCAAACGGATCATCAATGGGTTCATGGCATCCTGCAGGAGTCCTATGATTTCTGCCAGCGCCTCCAGCGCCTTCTGCTTCACTTTCTTATGTGTGTCACAGATTCTCAGGCCAAAATAATCAAAAATCTGTGAAGAGAACAAACAACATGAAAGCTTGATTAAAATGACCTTTTTTGAAGAAGCGATGTAGAAATGAGCACTCAGGAATCTAAAAGATGAAAGTGATCCTTTCTCTCAGGTCAGCCCTTGCTTGCACAATTTCACTGTTTTCCTGTGGGCCACTCACTGGAATGGTTGCACAACCTCATGCTGCTTGAAAGATTTTCATCTGTTTTTAAGAGGTTTGGGTGGGGACAGAAAAATTCCTATGGTGTTTCTCTCATCCTATAAATCATTGAATCAATTCCATTTATTAATTCAAAAGACTACCTTTGCTTTACAAGTATGGAAGCAGATGTTTACAATGCCCAGTTTTTTATACAGTTGCCTCAAGTATTGAGGGCAGCTATGATTTTGCCTAAACTATGGCTGGAGGAGATCTAAGTTTTATTTTCTCTGTCTCAGAACCTGTGTCTGGAGAAGGGCAGGGCTCAGATCAACTCCTCCAGGATCCAGACCATTGCTCTGACTAACAGGTGGACTTGTGAAATATAATGTGCTGTACAGCTCTCATTCCAGCAGGTTCAGTCCCTTGACAGCCACATTATCAGGCACACTTTTCTGGAAAAAGGGGAAAAGCAGCTACAGGGAGGAGAAGGGATGGATCTGTCCTTATTTGTTTTCTTCCTTTCCAAAGAGAAAAAAAGGCTCCCCAAGAAGGGTGAGCACCATCTTTACCAAGAGGAATAGGGACGAGGATGGAAATGAGTTTTACCTGTGCAAGACAAGATGGAGTTCACAGAAGTATCATTTTAAAAACATTTTGTTTAAACCAACCCAGCCTGATACTTCTCTTCCCCATGCAAACCCATTTTTTCTCTAGAAATAATTGCCATGTCTTCAATGGCTCAATTCCCTCCACTTAACCCAACTGGGAGTAGGAGACAGCAGAGGTTACACCAGCAGAAAATTCTACCATCATCTGATGAACAGCAGCAATAGGCACCTGCCAGAAAAATACAGCTGGACTGAAATAACTTGTCCTGAAGCCTGGAGCTCAATTAATTTGTCTGGATAAGAAGGGCCAGTCTGTCCCAAACAGCCAGGATATAGTGCCAAGACACACTGAATTAACTTTACTTCCGCAGGCTTGGGAAAGGAGCTAAATGAAAGGAGCAATGAAGATATCCTACATACTTGGACAATGTTAGTGGAGATCAGCTGGGGTCTGGTTTTGGACAGGTCTAGGAGGAGTGCCACTCCTTCCATCCGTGTCTGGAACGCCTTGGCTTCCAGGAGATGGTAAAGCTTCTGGAGCAGCTCCCTTTCTTCCACAGATGCAGGTAATGTGACCTGGGCTCTTGCACGGTGTAGGCGGCGTCCACCAGTGGCAGACTTTGCCCTGGAAAACAAAGTCAAATTAGGATCTGTTTCTGATAATCCCTTCAGTTAATTGTGAGCCAAACATCTTGGGGAGCTTTCCTAATGATGTGATTTCAAGCTAGAAAATCATGAGGCTCTGAAGTGAAGAACAATGTGGACCTCATGACAATCATTATGGGAAACAATCTGCAAGTCACATTCTTCTAGTGCTCACGCAGGAAAACCAAGGATGAGATGCATCTGCTCTATCTTCAGATGGCTTCTAAGACACACAGGCCACGTTACTTTGTGGGGAAAGAGAGACACTGCTTCCAAGTTTAAATGCCTCCTCATACGGGATGTGTGTGTCTTACAATAAGGAAACTCATCACTCTGGAGAAGTGTCTCTACAACCAGGCATGACAATCTGCAAAAGTAGCTCAGATGCATCTGAACAGATGAACAGGGGCATAGCTAAATGATCCAGAAAATCAGTAACAGAGAGAAAAACAGAAATCAGACATCCCAGAACTACGCTCACATTTCATTTGCTTCCCTAGAAACTAGATGCACAGCGTAACAAACCCACTGGGAATAATCCTCTTGGATCAACCTGCCTCTTCCATGAGAATGGGAAGATGCTAGCTATGCTACTGAGGCATGTGGTCACTTTCTTGCCACTGCTGAGCATGACAGAGCTAAATAAATCCCCCTCTGTTGTCAGAGGAAAACAGTACAAGTAGCTCTGCCACTGGCATGATGAGACAGCAAGGACCAAATTCCTGTCTTAAATGCTGATTGCAGCACAGGGGGAAATAAACCAAACACGCTGTCCATCAAGCAAACTGTAGGAAGGACAGGAATCACAAGACAAAAAGTCCACCTTGAGATACCTGTTGACCAAAATGGCTTAGGAATTGTCTTGCTCCTTACTACTCAAACTTGGTACTGCTGTTTGAGGGTAAGAAAACCAACAATCAGCTAGACCAAACCTCATGGAAGGGAACTGCTTGTTTGAGGAATGGCATCCTGCCTCTAGACTGGGACTTCTCATTAAAACACCCATCTAAAAAGGACTCCACTTGGATGAAAAAAACCCTGGTTGAATTTACTTGTCTCAAGTCAGGCAGCACAGACTTGGCCCTCTCCTAGCCTCCACAGCCCTGCCCTTGCCACTGCACTGGATCATCTGAACTGCAAGCAATGGGTGACTTTTTGTCGCCCAGTATTTGTGGAAAGCCCTCCAGAGAAGCTGTGTTCAACACAATGCAGAAATAGATATTTTTTATCCTAGAGCATTTGTAGGGAAAGGAAACAATCTTTGACACTGGTCATCTCCATCAGAAAGATGTGCCTGAGGAAGAGGCATGTGAAGCATGTCATGGGCTTTGTCACATCTGGCAAAAGTGCTCAGTACCGTTTGCTAGGAGGTGATGTGGCCTGGGGCTCCTTGGAGCCTTCATTCCTCTTCTTCACCGGCTCCTGCACAGGTGGGTGTTCAGCCTTCTGGTTTTCCATCCCCTACAGAGACACAGAGAAACCCCATCAATCTTTAGAATAGAACTAGGAAATTCCCTCTTTAAAACACCAGTTAGAACCAGGATCACTGCTACCAAGGCCTAGGGAAACATTTCCTAACTTACAGAAATAAACAGACCAGAGATTCAGTGATGCCAGCTCTTTGTTTTTGGTAGCCCAAGGCAGGTTATGGGTGCTACCAGACTGAGCTGCTGTCTAAAATCCCAAATTTATGAGTTTTGACCATAAATGGGAATTATGCAAACTGGTAGGCAATGAGTGGTCTTAAAGGAAGCAGCAGAAAAAATTGGACTCTTTGGGGGTTGGCCCATTGTGTTGGAAGTTGATTTGGTTCAACACTTACTCTCCCTGCCCCTGCACAAAGAAAAACTCCCTTCTGTAATGTAGATAAAAAGAATAAAATCCCTCCCAATCAAAAAAATGATTTTCCACTGGATGCTGCTGAATTTACCAAGCTTCTTCCAGCTCCACAGGGCTTGACAGCAGGGCAGTAGTCCTAAAATAATTGTAGTATTTAGGATTGACTTGGACATCTTTTGTATATTTGGAAATTTTCTTGGTAGTACTAAGAGACTTAGAGTCTCTTTTGCAAAGACTCTGTTATGTTCAGAAGCACTATTGTCACTTAATTGCTTTACTGAGGGCAGGGTAGGGAGAGTGCTGTGGGGGCTTAAACATGAATGTAAACCCATTTTCTCCTCTCTCCCTTTCCTCTTTGTGACCCATATTCAAAGTATTTTCCCCTAAGAATACAGTTCCTGTGTGGTCTGCAGAAGAACAGGCTGAGGATTAACAGCTCATTTTCAGGAATAAAATGATTCAGCAAAAGAGGAATGAGATACAGACACATTGGGTATATTTGATCTCCTATTAGCAGTGGCAATACTTGCACAAAGGAGACATTTGTCCTGCCAAGCACTTACTTTCTTCTTAATTCTCTTCAGGATATCTTCCAGGTCATGCGTGGAAAGAGATTGTTCCAAAAGCTTTTGAAATTTTTGATTACTAAGCAACATCTTCACCATCTCCTGTCCATAATGCCTAAGGAAGGAAGGAAGGAAACAAAAGAAAAGTGAACAAAGGAAAAGTGTTAACAGAAGAGGCTGATGCCTTAAACTCATCGGGTGCAATGTTTGCATGAGAAGGCGTTACCTAGACTCAGCAAAGAGGGGGATTTACCTCACTTGACACTGCACAGTGCTGTCAGCTGAACACAAGAGGCAAGAGGAGAATGTGGGCCAACAGAAAAATACCATTTCTCTCTGAAACTGAGGGTGTGCTTCTGTGGGATCAAAGGATCCCAGGCAACAAGGGAAACACATCTGCTTTGTTGTCAGAGCCTATTAGCAGTGTTCTGCTGCCCTTGCACATACATTTTCCTTCCTTTAACTGGCAGGGAAGCCAGGACAAAACACCTCATCCTTGCTTTTGACTATTCTATACTATCTGTATACACATGGGCAGCCAGTTGCTCTGGTGTTCTTGGCAGCTATTAATGGGAATTTCATCATCAAAGGAAGGGGATTTTGGTGGCTTGGGGTGATTTTGCCACTAGGAAACCACAATTGTCTTCAAGAAGAAATTTGGAGGTCACTGAGCCACAGATAATAGCACTCTAGAAATCTGCAGAAGAGGTTTAGAAAGACTGAATACATTGGCTAAAGACCTCTAAAATATTTCTAGGGAAGTCTTAAGTTAATGAGAAACAGATGTTTGGGATCCTTCAGTGATGAACATTAGCCTACACTTGGCTTTCTCTTGTGCGCCTAAGGCTAAACAAAACTGTTGGACTGGCTAATCAGAGCTCTTGTGAACTCAGTAAAGAATCTCGCAAGTCACAGGGAGCTGGCAATGCTCCTTGCTGCCAACCTCAGGTTACCCAGTACAGTCATTTCCCCAGACAACCCAGAGCAGTGGTCACAGCACCAAGCCTGACAGAGCTCAAGAAGCGTTTGGACAATGCTCTCAGGCACGTGGAGTGACTCTTGGGCTGTCCTGCACATGGCCGGGAGCTGGACTGGATGATCTACATGGTTCCCCTCCAACTCTGCATATTCCATGATTCTATGCCCCTTAGCCACACTGTGAGGTCACTTATTATTGCCTTGAGTTTCCACTCTTTCTGGTTTTAGCTTAAAGCCAAACACAAAACGGTTTTCCTGTTTTAGGAGGTGAAAGAAGATCATTACCTCGTGTCCTTGTGACTGTCCTGAGCGAGTGTCCCTGCCACCTGTGCCAGCCTCTCAGCCCTGGGTGTGCCTGCCAGCTTCGTGACTCCCATTTTCTCCATCAAGGACAGGAGGAGTTCGGCCGTACACTTCCGTGCCGGGACGTAGCAGCTCCTGGGAAGGAGAGAGCAAACCCTGGGACACAGGGAGAAGGAGCAGCAGCAGCACAGGCCTTGGCCACAGCCTGCTCCCTGTCCTTGCTGGGGGAAGGAGCCTGGCTTCTCCCTGCAGCTGCAGACACATGTAGAAGGTTCTGTCCTCAGATAAACACAAAGTTAGCATTGTACAGATGGGCTGTCTGCATGGAAAAGGGAAGCATTCAGTCTCCCTGCACTATTGGATGCTCAATTTCTTTCCCAAAGTTTACTCGGAGAAAGATTAAAGTAATAGGTTACATATGAATTATTTAGAAATTAAGGACAATTCGTGCTGACCCATCAGAGGGCACCCACTACCCAGAGCTGCAGCAGGATGAGGCTCTTTCCACCCATTCATCCCCAAATCTGCAGACCCCTGGGAAAACACAAATGCAGAGAAAACACGCCGTGGGCCGTGAAGTTGAGGAACACCCAGCAATGCAGCCTGTTTCTTTTGTAAAGCTTGGCAAGGGATACGTCTGAGTGCTTTACCATATTCCAAAGCTGAGGAAAGGGTGGCAGTCAGTTCAGACAGCTTGTCCTATTCTAGAGACTGTCTCTTGGGAACTATCAGGCCCAGCACCAACACTTCAGGCAGCATTTGCTTCAGCTGTCACATGGCACTCAGCCAGTGAGGGTGCCTGGAAAGTGCTTCATCATCTCAGGGCTAACATGAAACATCAGTTTGAATAGAAAACACAGCTCTAAGGCCAGGACAGTCACACAAGACTCCTTTTGGCAGGAGCTGCATCTGCTGTGCAGGCTGTGCCACACCCAGCACATTCTCCCTGATGTGCTCCATGCCCCAGCAAGTACCCTCCTTATTTCTCAGAAAGGAGAAATGAGGTTGATCAGAGAATCAAGTCACTGAGTCCACAGGAGATGCAGGATACAGGGCCCTTCCCTTCCACCATTCCTGTTCTCTCTGTCATCCCTTCCCTCACCCACACACTAGAAGGTCAAGAATATCACAGAAAGAAGAAGAACCTACTTGACTCCATTGTCCATGAGAGCAGTCATTGCTCGTGTAGGAATCACGTTCTCTACCATCATGCCCAGGCTCTGACAGGCTGCCTTCTGAATAAACTCTGGGGAGTTCCGCAACATGTGGAGAAGGACTGTAGCAATCTGATCCACCTCGGAGTCCATGTCCTTCCCCAAGATCGCAAAGAGCTCTCCCAGAGTGACAACTGCAGAGCAGGACACATTGGACCGGAGGTTGGTCACCTGGGGAAGTCATGAGGGGAAACATAAGCATCACCTTGCAAAGAAAACCAGTTTCCTTAGACAAGACTCCCAGGAAATCACAACACGTCCCACTGTGTATAAAAGCACAGTAGGAGCAGAAGAGCCCAAGCATGAAAGACACTTACTCTGGCACCAGTTTCTGCCCACACACCTTCTTACTGCAGGCATGAAAAATAGGCTTCACTAAAGTGTTCCACTTAAACCTTCTATAATGTCTACTGCTTTGATTTTAGGCCCTTTTATTTGAAAAACATAGAAGCAAAATAAAGAAAGGGCTGCTTTCAAACCATAAAGGCACAAGGCATAAAGATAAAACAGTCAGATGCTCCTGTTCAAAAAAGCAACACCTGTAGTTGAAGCACCCAGGCAGAAAACAGAAAACACAGGCTCAGGTCTACAGACTCATTTGCAGTGTTCAATTACAGCTTGGGCAGAGATTGGGAATCTGGCATATCATGTTATTAGTGTCTCTTTTCTGCCTTGCATTATAATGGTACCTCACTCACAGACAAGTGTCAGATACCCGACCTGACAGTAAATACAGCTACATGTACACACAGATCCTACAGATAGCTGACAGACACTAGAAATAGAAGGTCTAAAACCAGAATGAAGGCAGTCCCTGAGCACACATGGAGATGAACAAGCACATATTCTACTCTACAAGCCGTGTATCGAGTATGGGGGACAATTCAGAGAAATGTTCTCACCTCTCTGGTAACTGCCAAGCAAATCTCACGAAGCCGACAGAGTAGGACTTCTGAATGGGACTCAGCCAGCAGTGTGATGTTCAAGAGTCCCTTCTTCTTCCGTTCCCTGAAAGGCAAGTACAAAAAAGATTGATTTTTCTCTCTACCCAAGCACTTGGCAGCACCCTTTCAAATCACCAGGCTGGCAGCTCAGTCAAAGCATGGCAGGTGCTTTTCAAGGAGTACTTAATGAAATCGTGGAACACATTGCCACAGGATGCTGTGGCTGTCAAAAGCATACACAAATCCAAGAGGCAAAGAGAGGGCTTTCAGAGTCTTCATTTGTGACCTTTCTGAAAATCTCTGCTATTAAGTCCCTCTGTCATCACTGCTTCCTAGAAGCTGTGAGGCCAGGCCATGCTGCTGGTTCTTGTCACCTCCCTGTACCTGTCCCTGAGACACAGTCCCATTGGGCTGTTACTGGGACATTTTCCTTCTTTGGCAGCCCCAGCAGGCAGTTCAGCACTGAGAGTCTGCACTGGCACTCTGGAGCTGAGTTTCCACTCTACAATCGAGGCCTGTGTGTCACCCACTCCACCTCACACGTTCCCCAAAAAAGCAGCAGGATGTCCCAGAAGATTAAGATTCCACCGCTGGGCAAGAACTGTTAAAACTCTGGCTTTTCCCAGAACACTCCGACCTAAAACAATGCCCACAACAGCAAAGTGTTATTGAAAAGGTGCAAACAACTCCATCTCTCAGCACTTGCTTTGTGCAGGCCCTCAGCTACAGGAAGGTGTGTGAGGCATCAGGGCTGCAGCCAGGGCTGGCAACTGATCCCATGGGCACCCCTGAGTGTCATCAAGACCCCCACACCTGCAGAAGCTCTCTGCACCTCCCAGGGCATCAAAGAGAAATGGGGAAGAGAAAGCAGAAGAGAAAGGGCAAAGCAAAGAAGACTGCACAAGGAGATGCAACGTGGCTAATTTTTCATGCTGTGAAATTTTTCATTCCCTGTGAGAATGAAGCATCCACCAGTGAGTGGATGCTAACCCAGACATCAAAAAGACAACCAATATCACCTAACATTTGGAAGGGTATCACCTCTGGGCCTCCTTCTGTCTGTGTAGAGTTTTGGGACACATTGTGAGTATTGACAAAACATCTCAAGCCCGTATGATTCCTTGAGAAGGAAAAGTTGAATTGCAAAAGTGCAAGATTCCCAGAGGATTTTATTTCTCTTTCCTTCTCTTCTGCCATGAGCCCTTCAGGAGTAATGGTAGGCAGAAGGACTTGAAGGCACAACTCAGTCCATTTCTCAAAAAGAGGAGCTGCCTGGAGCAGCTTCTGGGACTCACATGCAGGAGTCCCTGCCATTGCTGTCAGCAGTGGGAGCAGAGAGGAATCTTACTCAGTCCCACTGGGCCAGTGGCCCAAGGCACCCAAATCTCTACACTCAAAACTGCTGCCATCCTGCTTCTGCCTTCAGCCAGCAAAGCATCTCGTCCCACAGCTTTCTCTCTTCCCTCAGCATTTCCTTTGCAGCTCCATGGAGCAGCAGCCAAAGCCAGGAAACAGCATGGACCTGCTGCAGTTGGAGCAGTGCTGCAGAGCAAGGCCAAGAAAAGGCTGCTCTCCACTCTTTATCCTCTCACAGCTCCACAGTGGTTTCAGCAGTGCCCTTTGGCCTTCTGGGCTCTCGGGGCTCAGAGGCACCAGCAAGACTCGCTTCTGACCGACCTTAACGCCAAGAGGGACACAGAGTGATGGGGCCTTTCTTACCAGTCATCACTGCCCAGCAAGGACAGTGCCTCCTGCAAGGCCTGCTGTGGGTCCGAAAAGGCTCTGTCCTTCTGCCTGTGCTCACGGAGCGGCTCCTCTCGGCGCAGGGCACCAGTGGCTGTCTGCGAGGTCACTGCAAGGACTTCCCTGCTCTCTGGATCCTGGGGCTCCCTGCTTTCTCTCAGCCTCCCCAGCTGAGCACAACTCCAGGCTAAACCTGACAATTGCCCCACAGCCCCAGCTCCAAGTGCCACAGGTGCCACAGCCAGCGGCAGGTTCCTGAGGCCGCAGAGCTCCCGCTCCCTGCCAGGCAGTGCCAACAGCAGGACTGGCCAGCCCAGGAGGGAACCCCTCAGGTGCCCCTCTTGTCTCAGCACCCTGATTTCCCACAGCCCTGAGGACAGGGGCTCTCGGCAAGTCCCTGAGGAGAGACCCGCAGCTGCCTCGTGACAGCACCAAGCCAAGCCTGAAGAACCCAGCCCTGCTGGGCCCAGCTCAATCCCCAGGGAGTAACAACCAGGGAACAGCCACACCTGACCCTTCACACCTGACAGTGCCTCTGTTTCCATTGACTTCAAATATTCTAGACTACCAAGCTGGAGTAACTCCAAAGTAGATTTGCTGTTCATTCTCAGGACACACTATGAACCCAAGATCCCACTGTGCTGGCTGAGGCAGGAGGCAGTTTGTGCTCCCTTTGCAAGGACAAACCCCTGCAGGAAAATGCTGCCATGGAGCAGGCTTACCCGAGGAGCTGCGTGGGAAGCTGCCATCTCCATGGAGGGTGGGCGTACTGGGCTGTAAGGGCACCGTGTCCTGCTTTCTCACGACCGTTTTCTTCATGGCGCTACCAGGGTCTTTTCTCTGTACACTGGGAGCTGTGCCATTGATAGGTGGTAGGCTGAAGCCTGCAGGCACCAAAGAGGAGCCTGTAAGTGGAGAGTGCTGGACGGGGTGACGATGGAAAAGGCCAGAGAAGTTGCTAGAGCTGGGTAACATTCTTTGTTGTCCCAAAGAACTACAAGTATAACAATGGCACACTAACATGGGACAGTGATCACAGAATCCCAGAGGAGTTTGGGCTGGAAGGCACCTTTAACCACCATCTAGTCCAACCCCTGTGAGCAGGGACGTTGTCTAGATCAGGTTTCTCAGAGCCCTACGTAAACTGGCCTTGAACACCTTCAAGGATAGACCAACAACAGCTTCCCTTGGCAAATCCTGCCAGCTTTTCATCCCCTTCATTTAAAAAAAAATTCTCCTTAATATCTAATGTAAATCTGCCCTCTTCTAGTTTAAAAGCAAACTGCAGTGACGCTTCTCCTAAGAAACAAAGAAAACCCAGAGTATTGCTTTGCTTTTGTTCTTCTGTTCCAGAGGCAGGCAGGGAAGTTACCAAAGTGCAGATAGCCTGGTGTGATGCCCTCGGGCTGAGTGCTGCCCCTGAGGGCCCCGCTGCCGCCCTCGGGCAGCACTCACGGCCCTGCAGGCTGAGCCCCTCAGCCAGGATTCAGTTGGGAACGCTGCTTGCTCCTGGGACGAAAACACAAGCACTGCCTGGGGCTTCAGCACAGCTCTACAGCGCCAGCTCCTCAGCAGGGAGCGGCAGGAGAAGGATCTCTGGTGCTTTCATCAGAAGGAATGGAATTTAGTTCCTTCCAGGTTGCAGCCTGGTTGAAAAGCATCCTTTTGGCCTCACCTTCCCTGGAGGCTGCTCTCCAGGAGAGAGTCTGAAGCCACAGTGTACTTTGCAAGACAGAATTTTCTACTCTGAAAGACTTTACAAGTGGAGGTGGGAAGCTAATATTCTGTTACTGACTCAATGAGGCCATGGGCAAGACACTTCATGTCTCTCTATTTTTCTTTGGGAAACAGAATTAAATCCTAATGCAAGATTCTTACTCAGATGCAAGCAGAACAGCCCCCCCAGTCTGATTGCAACATTGTGCAAAGGGCAAGCAAGTGGTCAAAAAGGACCACTACAAGTGTTGCCACCACTTACTTGCTTCAGCTGCATCTCCAGGCTCAAATGTCTCTGGAGGAAGCTGCAATGATTTCTCATTTTGTCTCCTCTTCATCTCTTCCATCAAAATCTCCATTTTCTTCTGCTCTAAGTTCTCTTTAGACAACCTGCACAATTCAGCGCGGGTCTAGGTGCAATGGAAACACATCACAGACTGTAAGCAGAGACACACCAAGCAGACACAACACCTCATCAGGAGCACAGAGTGCAGAGTGCCACAGTCTTCCATGCAGCTCTATATCCATTCCAATAGTTTCAGAGGAATGTCTCCCATGCTCGCCTCGGCAATTACACACAGTGAGGTGGAACACTTCACTGCCACAACCTCACACTGCTGCAACTGCAACCTATGTCAGGAAGCCCTGCTTGAAGCATGAAAGTCATAGGAGTGCTCCAAGACAGATGAAGAGCTCACATGAGAGTGAGCAGGCAGTGCAGTTCCTACAGGCCATGGCAGAAGAACGAAAACCATGTGCAATACCCAGCAAGGAGGGGGAATGACTGTTGCTTAACACTCATGGCCAGGAATTGCAGCTGTTTCTCACTTCCTGGCTTCTGAAGGACTCAGCTCTGAAGGACTTGGTCTCTGAGGCCAGCAGACCAAAAGGAGGAGTCTTGTGAAAACAAGTTGCACAAATGCTGATGTTAATGAGCAGAAAACTTGAGAATGAGAGGGCTGTGAGATACAGCCACAAAGGTAACCAGGAAAAAGCAAACTCTCCCATTTTAGTTTGCAGCCTTGCTTACACTCAACATTAGAGTCTTTGCTTCTCTGCATCCAAGGATGCACTTCTCCCACATTCACTGATGTCTAGCATGATCTGCCATTCCGAACTTCTCTAAACCAGCCTTTGCACATAAAGAATGCTTCTGGCGTGACCTTAGCACCATCTCCAAACCAGTCACCTTGGCACTACTGGAAATAGCCAAGCAATTGCTCTGTAGCTGTCAAATACATTCCCAAGAGAATCCCCATTCCCCCAAGGAGTGGAAGATTATGATTTTCAGTGGCATTTTGGGCCAAGCACTAAACAGCCACTGGAAAGGAAGTCTGCTCATCCCTGTTCTTATCCCTTACCTTTCCAAAGCTGTCCCTCCGCTCCTTGTCACTCCTAAGACCAGGACTGCTGGGATGATCTGTCTCCTTGGCCTGACTCAGTGAGAGGCCTGGGAATGGAAGCAAAGGTTCCTGTAAATCTCTGGCACCACGTGTTGGAAGCAAAAGAAGCTTTGCTTTCCTCATTAGATGTGCCCAGCATTCTGCAATCCTGTATTTGCAGGGAACAAAGTGCTCATCCAAAAGTTCCACTTTTGCTCTGCTTCCTTGTTCCAGGGGTTTCTTCTCTGCTTTCTTTTCAGCAGAGACATCCAAACCCAAATAAACATGACCTATCTCAAAATAATTTTGATCTTGGCTGATATTGACAATTCAAAATGTCCTTAATAGAAATAGCTGATGGCCGGTCATTCTGAAACACTCCCCAACAGAGCTGGTAGAACTAGAAGAACTAATTCTTCACATGGTTTCACAGAGGATAAAATCATGTAGCAGTCAAGCACTATGAGAGGTATACCTGTCTTAAAACTGGATTCTATCACCCTGCTAAATGATTGGGTCAGTAACAAAAGAAAGACCGGAAAGGATGAATGACAGAAGTGATTTATAGTCCAGAATTAATCCAGAAAAAATGTCATTTACTTACTGAGGACTACCTCTCCCTAGCTGCAGTAAGCATTGCAGTTGCATATACACAATTAAGGAGTTATTCCAAAGGTGCCATACTCAGGATGTGGCAGAACAAACCCTGAGCAAAGGGACCAGGGGATCTGATCCCTTTTTCTGCATCAGCAGAATTACTTCTCCAAGTCTCATCTCTCCTATCATTACACAACCAGAGATGGCAAAGGAACTACAACAGTGTCATTGAGGCTTACAGCTTGAAAGCAGTGGATGACCCAGAGGCGCCAGAGACTGCATTTTGCCTGGCACAATTCCACTTGTCAGGGATCAGGCAAGGCAGGGACAGGGACAAGGCAGGAGGCACCTCCTCTCCCAGCCTCAGCCTGCAGCACTGACACAGGCAGAGACAGCCGGGGAAGAGATTTGTCATTGGGAACCTGCCACAGGTGGCTTTGGGCTTGTGCTTTCAGAGGATGACAAACTCACACCCTGCCTAGGCTGCAGCCATTTGGAAGTCTCCTTCTCCTTCACTGGAAAATTCAAAAGGACTTTCCATCATAGGAGGTTTCCCTATTCCTTACAGTGAAAAACCACGAAAAACCAAGTGCAGACCAAAAATCCATGAATCACCATCAAATCTCAAAGGGTTCAGACCAGAAACTACCTCAAGGAATGGTTTACTCCTTCAAAAGCAGGAGGAAGGAGTGGAAACATTTCTCATTTCATAAAATTCCTTCATTTTCTACTCTAATTTTGACACAAGAAAGGCTGCAGGGAGATAAAAGGCATGAGCAAGAAGGAGAGGAATGTTTCCTTTTCCTGAACAGCACATCCAGGAGCCAAGCTACCCCTCCAGCTCCTGCCACTCAGCATTTCATACTGAAGGAATTTCACTGCACCACCAGAGAACACTCCCAGTCATTGGGCTCTGGGAGAGTCCACTGAGCCCATCAAGAAAATGAAATTAATTTAAAGATATCTTTAAATGAATGTGTTTTATCCAAGCTTTCCAAGTGTCACCTCTGAGTCAAGATCCCAATGATCATTTTAGGACAGACATGCCCTGTACCCACCTGCATGCTCCGGGATCTTCTCTTGGCTTCTGCTGCTGGGTCTTGCCCTGAAGAAACTGGAAGACAAAAAAACATATGAGAAGCTAGAAGGAGAAGGGAGAGAATGGGTGTACCATGCAAAGAGGCAAACCTTCTTAGCATGGTCACTGTGATGAAGGAAGAATTGCAACACATAAACCCAAATATGATTCATTGTCCTTAAGCTTTCAGTTGCTGGAATCACACAGAACTGGGCAAGCTCTGGCTGAAATAACAGCCAAGTCCAGCAGGGGACCCTTCCTGAGACACTTTGAAGCCCTGCCTCCTCTTCCCCAGCACCACCTCTGCTCTTGGGGCGTTGCTCTTGGGTTTGACATTGGATGGGCAAAATGCGGAATATTCAGAGGTTTGCCTAAATACATGGGAGACTGTGCCAAATCACCACAGGAGATGGGAAGAGTGAGGTGAAGAGCACACTGGAGCAGCAGACACCTTGGCTTACCTCATCTCCTGGGACTCCTGCAATTCCATCTTTGGAGAGCTGTGCACAGACCCAGCAGCACTGCCCACAGGGGGAATTCCTGCCTTGCGCAGACGGGGAATCAAAGATTTTCCCAATTGTCTCTTCTT
Source organism: Passer domesticus (assembly GCF_036417665.1). Taxonomy (NCBI): domain Eukaryota; kingdom Metazoa; phylum Chordata; class Aves; order Passeriformes; family Passeridae; genus Passer; species Passer domesticus. The sequence continues at coordinate 3,877,004 of NC_087482.1, read as the reverse complement.
CATTTCCCCGCCCGTGGAATACAGCAAGGAGGTCTGGAAAGAGTAGAACACAGTGCTCAGATCAATCATCCACACTTGCTCCCTTTGATGCCTCAAGAATTTTATCAATGCTCTTAACTGGGACCTGGTAGGAAAAGTCAAACTGATGCAGCAGCTTGGCTGTGGATTGGGAATGCAAAGGGAACTGGGAGAGACCATGTCCCACATTTCTGAGCTCTCCCCACCTTCTCACTTCCCTGGAAATGCGACTACATTCCCAGCTGGCATCCACATGTTTGACATCAAGGTGTTCTGGGGTGCCACTGCCTCCCCTGGCCTTTTGGATGCCATGGCAGTGGGTTTAGATCACTGTTCTCTCCCTGCCCCTAACGTGTCTCACAGCCAGTGCTGATCTCCAGCCAAATCCCCACAAAGCCATTCTGCAGCATGTCCAAACCTGCTTGTCTCAAGTCCCTCATTCCTTCTGCTGCTGCCCTTCCCTCCTACACTTCCCCAGCAGCCTTGCAGCCCAGATGCTGCTGCTGAGCTCTCAGGATGCTCGCTGCTCTCCAGCTCCCACACATCCATCATCTCAGCCTCACTGCCATTCAGGAAGTTCAACAGAGCTCCCTGCCCTGCTGCTCTCTGCAAGGTCTCTGCCTGCCCAACTTGCTCCAGGGCCCCCATGCCATGGCCAGGAATGGGGGAGGAGGCAGCAGGGGCAGATGCACACCCATGCTTAGTATCCCATCATTTCTGGCCCCGCTAGAGAGCCATGCCAGGACCTGTTCAAAGTTCACTGAAAGGGTCAGTTCCTGTATACACTGAGCCCTTTCTCTGCAAGGCTGAAATCAAGTGCCCAAGCCTTTGATTGGACATTCTGTCAACCAAAACTGTTGTTCATCTGTCTCCTCCTGCACCCCACAGCAAACCCAGAACAACTGCACATCCTGGCCCTGGTGCAAAGAAAATCGTGTGCCTGGGATCCGGGCTGCTTTCCCGATGGCCACCTGCCATCCCTTCCCTATGGACAAAGCCATGCCAGAGCACACAGCTGCCCAGAATCTGATGAACTCTGGAAATAGCATCAGAGATTGCTGTGCAGGGGGCATGGCTGTACCACTCACAAGCTCAGACAACCTGACTTTGCAGGTTCCAGCAATCATCTTTTTCCATCCAAAGCAGACACAGCTGACAGAAAACATCAGCAAAACATACAGATGCATCATAGATACCTGTAGATTACTCAATGGGGAAGGACTGCTTTCCCAGATTGCACAGCTTCAGCTGCTCTGACTGCTTGTAGGTGTTTTCTCAGCCATAAGACAGGCGAGGAACTACAACACAGCCCAGAAACCATTCAAAGACCTCTCCTGCTATTGATACATGCTGAGGACATGACGTCTGCCCTACACACCCATGGCAAAGACAGCCTGAAGTGCAGTGTCCAGCTGAGCTCTTCCTTAGCTCAGCTGCTTCCCTGGGCTCACAGCACAGGAAAAGGCCTCCATGCTCTGCCTACAGCACATAAAATGAAAATCTACCATCCAGGACTTAGCTTGGTCTCCTTACCTTATGTCCTTTTCCCTCTGAACTCTGCTCCGCGTTGTTTCTTCTGACATCTTCGTTGTCAGTGCTACTTTTCCCTTTCCCTTCCTCCCCATCATACATCTTGCTCAGCTTGATGGAAGAGCTCTCTTGGATGGGAGGCAAGGGCTTGAAGGGAAGGAGTGAAGCGGGACGTGTCTCAGGAAGATTCGTGGCAGGAGTGTAGCCAGTCAGATCTGCAAAGTGGAGACACAAAATGTAACAGAGCCCCCAGTGCAAAGATGAAGCATCTGAAGCTCCGTATTTCATGGGACAGATTCCTTGGAAGCTTCTAAATAGCTGCACAGGGAAACATGCTCCTGCCACCAGCAGCTTGAAGCAGGCCAGGGGGAAAACCCTGCCCCACTTCCACAGAGCTGCCACAGGAACAGCCTGGCCTCTGGGCTGCCCTGGGACAGCAGGGAGCCCAGAGCCCTGTGCTCTCCAGCCATGGCTCAGCTGCACATGCACCCTGCTGCTGCTCTCCCTGCCCCACAGCTGAGCAGCCCTACAGCTCCACGGGGCACTGCCAGCAGCACAGCTCATTGCAGGGGCACATGCAGGGCACAGCTGTTCCCTGCCAATGTGCACAGCCTCTCTGGGCTGCCACAAGACCCTTCCTCCCAACAGAGAGTGGCCCAGCTCCCACCTCACCTCTGTGTGAGGCTGAGCCACGCTCACAAGGGAACAAGTGAGTTCGGTGAACTCCCATTTTTAGAATCAATCCATCTAATGGGTTAGGCATGCAAGCTCTTAGAAGTAAGAGAACTAATTTTTTACATTGTTTCACAAAGGGTAAAATAAAAAGGCAGCCAAGCAATACAAAACAAACACTTCTCTTAAAACTGGGGCCTTTCAGCCTGAACAATGCTCTGGTCAGTAACAAAAGAGAGGAATCATTCAACGACTTAAGTAATTTCCAATCCAGAATTAATCCAGAAAAACTATCCCCCTGCTTATGGAGCAATACTGGTCTAGTGCTGCATTCAGCATTGCAGATGCATTCCAGCAATGAAGGAGTCATTCCAAATAGGGCCATACCCAAGATTTGGCAGAACTAACCCTGAGCAAAGGGACCAGGGGATCTGATCCCTCTTTCTGCATCAGCAGAATTACTTCTCCAAGTCTCATCTCTCCTATCATTACACAACCAGAGATGCCAAAGGAACTACAACAGTGTCATTGAAGCTTACAGCTTGAAAGCAGTGGATGACCCAGAGGTGCCAGAGACTGCATTTTGTCTGGCACAATTCCACTTGTCAGGGATCAGGCAAGGCAGGGACAGGGACAAGGCAGGAGGCATCTCCTCTCCCAGCCTCAGCCTGCAGCACTGACACAGGCAGAGACAGCCGGGGAAGAGATTTGTCATTGGGAACCTGCCATAGGTGGCTTTGGCCTTGTGCTGTCAGAGGATGACAAACTCACACCCTGTCTAGGCTGCAGCCATTTGGAAGTCTCCTTCTCCTTCACTGGAAAATTCAAAAGGACTTTCCATCATAGGAGGTTTCCCTATTCCTTACAGTGCAAAACCAGGCAATACACAGGAATCTCCTTCAACTCTCAAGGGATTCAGATCAGAAACTACCTCAAGGAATGGTTTTCTCCCTCAAGGGCAGTCGGAAGGAGTGGAAACATTTCTCATTTCATGCTAATTGGCTTATTTTTCCATTCCCCATTTGGCACTAGAAAGGCTGCAAGGAGATAAAAGGGATGTGCAGGATGGAGAGGAATGTATCCGTTTCCTGCCCAGCTTATCCAAGACCCCAAGGTACCCCTCCAGCTCCTTCCACTCAAAAATTAACACTGGAGGAATTTTCACTGCACCACCAGAGAACACTCCCAGGGACTGGGCTCTGGGAGAGTCCACTGAGCCCATTAGGAAATTGAAATACATTTAAAGATACCTTTAAATGAATGGGTGTTAACCAAGATTTCTAAATGTCAACTCAGTGTGAAGACTAGAAAGGCCACTTTCGGACAAAATGTGGAATACAGAAAAGTTCACCTAAATACGTGGGACAGCTGACTGTGCCAAATCACCACAGGAGATGGGAAGAGTGAGGTGAACAGTACACTGGAGCCCTGTGCCTACCTGCATACTCCGGGCTCTTCTCTTGGCTTCTGGTGCTGGGTCTTGGCCTGGAGAAAATGGAGGACAAAGGAACATATGAGGAGCTAGAAAGAGAAGGGAGGGAATGGACGTACCATGCAAGGGGGCAAACCTTCTAAGCATGGTCCCTGTGATGAAGGAGGAATTGCAAAACATAATCCCAAAGATGAGTCATTGTCCTTAAGCTTTCAGTTGCTGGAATCACACAGAGCTGGCCAAGCTCTGGCTGAAATAACAGCCAAGTCCAGCTGGGGACCCATCCTGAGACACTTTGAAGCCCTGCCTCCCTTTCCCCAGCACCACCTCTGCTCTTGGGGCATTGCTCTTGGGTTTGACATTCTGCTGGATCACCATAGATGGGCAAAATATGGTGTTGCCAGGATTTTTAGTGAAAAAGCCTCTGCTAGGATTTTTCCTGTCCTGAGGAGCTGAGGGCCTCAGGAAAGAAATGTAAACAATAACTATCTGCTGCTGTGGAATGCCACAGGTGAATCTTCCATTGGTTCATGTGGATTGTTTTCAATCAGTGACCAATCACAGCCACCTGTGTCAAGGCTGTGCGCAGTCACAGGATTTTTGTTATTGATTCCTGTTCTATTCTTGTCTTTGTAGCCTTCTGATCTTTCTCTCTCTGTTCTTTTAGTATAGTTGTAATGTAGCATTTTAGTATAGTATATATCATAATAAATCAGCCTTCTGATGAAAGTGGAGTCAAGCCTCGTGTCCTCGCACCAGGGGTTGCAGTCAAAGCAAGAATTGGTGACCCCTGGACGTGTGAAACTGATGGTCACCCCAAGAGTGACCATGGAATCTAGCCTGGAGCTGAAGAAACAAGACCCTGAAGATGGGCAGAGTTCACAGCCAAGGCAAACAGGAGAACCTGTTGGACTTTACTGGAGATTGTGTCCAGAGACCGCAGAGCAGCAGAGCTGCACAGCTGGATCCACAAGGACACTGTCTAAAGGTACTGTTATTTTTTCCCTTTCTGAAGATCCTGCCATTCGCAAAAGGTGGGAGGAAAGTTGGGAAAATGTACCTTCGGAAGCTCAGGTTCCTTTACTGCGTCAGAGGAGAAAGTTATTAAATTCTGGTGCAGATGGGGACGCGAGGACAGAATTACTCATCATACGTGGGAGAGAGAGTGTTATGAGTTTTTCAGATGGGCAAAATTTCATAGATTTTTTTACAAATGTCGTTTACTCCCTTGATTTAGATTTTTGGGAGGTCTTGAACACTGCTTTTCATTGGGCAGAAGGCCAGGGTGTTGGGTACCCAGAGGTGTTTCTAGTGCACATGCACATTTATTTTGTTATTTTCGCAAAATGGCACAATGCGAGGGACATCATGGCTCGGGCGCGCAGTCGCGTTCTGTCCCCGCCAGCTTCGGCACGAGAGAAGCCTCTCAAAGAAGACAAACCGCGAGTTTGCATTCCCCCCGCACTGCCCACAGCTGAGCAAAAGTTTTTCTCCGCTCCCTCGGAGCAAACAGATCTACCTTCCCCCCCCGCTCCTTCTCTTGGGGGGGATGGGGAGCCGAGCCCGCCGCTTTCCGGGCCGGCCCCGCCCGCTTCACCGCGGAATTCTCCGCTTCCCCCACCCCGGGAGGGAGCGGATCCGGCTCCGCCTCAGCCAGCCCCGCGGGAGGCGCCGGACCCCGCGGCTCCGCCTCAGCCAGCCCCGCGGGAGGCGCCGGACCCCGCGGCTCCGCCTCAGCCGGCTCCGCCCGCGGCCCCGCAGCCGCCCGGGCCAGCTCCGCCGGCTCTGATGACTGCGCCTGCGCCGCGGCACCCGGAACCGCCTCCCGCCGATCCGCCCGTGTTGCCAGGCAGCGCGATCAACAACAGTGATTCCCCGGCTGTGCTGCTGCTCCCGGGAGCTGCAGGAGCTGCCTCCGTGTCTTCTTTCTCTGCATCCCAGCCGGCAACGGAATTCGCAACGGTGCAGGCGGCGCCTGCGCGGGCCGACCCCGCTCCGAGCCCGCCGCCCCCGCCTGTCCCGCCGCTCCCTGCCGATCCAATTGCAGTGCAAGAGCTTGCTGAGAATAGTGCTGAGCCCACGAGACCGCCTCAAAAGTCGACACCAGCGCCCGTGCTGCCTGCACCACCCACCCCAGTTGTCCCGCAGGTTTCCGAAACTCCATCATTCACATCAAACCCTGCGAAAAGCCTGTCCTTCCGTAAAAAAAGCATAACCCTCCAGCTGACTGCAGGAGCAGTTCGGCTGGCTGTGTTCAAAATCAATATAGTTTTTAAATCACTTCGCGTATAGTCGAGAGCTTCTCCCTAGAAGTTAAAGTGCCTGCCTTCCCCCGAGCGCCCCAGCGGCGTGGGGGAGTTGGCTCCTGTAACATCTACCTCTAGTTCCCAACCCAGTAGAGATAAAAGTAGTGCCAAAAAGCAAAAAGCAGAAAAAATAACATTTACCTTACAAAAACAAGAGACACAGAGCAAAGCAAGCACTGCTCGCTTGCTCTGGAGACAAGAAACCCTCAAATCTAAAATAACAATTCCTGAGAAAACTTCTCTTCTCCAGCTGCCAGTGTGCACCAGTGCTTCTAAAAAAAAAAACATTTCGTCATTTCTACTCTCAAAACACTAGCAGCATAGTCCTACCAAGTTCTGAGCGTGCAGAGCCCGCCTCACAAGCTAGTTCTAAGCCGTTCAACTCATTTCCCTGGGCCGGGGCCATCGCCCCGTCCAGTGCTGAGTTCAAAAACTTTGCTTTCCCCACAAGAACCTAGGCCACCATTCTGTGAGCCAAGTCTGAGTTCTCTGGTCCGCCCACCAGGACCAGAGACACCCAAGGGTCCTAGAGACACTCTGCTGCTGCTACTCTTCTTCTAATGAAAAAAAAAAAAAAAATAATAATAAAGAAAAGTGGAAAGAGCTAGCAGCTCAAAAGCATTGAAAAGCCAAAAATTAGCCTCAGCCCAAGCGGTTCAATGAAGGGCTGTGGCCAGGGCATTCCAGAAATTTTCTCTGAATTGTTTCATGACTGTCAATGAATTGTTTGATAATTCTTGTTTTCTTTAGCAGTTCTTTGTTTCAGAATTCTGCAAGCCTGTTTCAGGACCAAAGGGGACTTCCAGAGATGTCAAAAAAGAACATCTTCAGTCCATGGACTCTGTCCTGAAATTCAGCTGCTTGGACTTGAAACAATGAACTTTCCTTGCATGAGTTTTTGCATTTTCTTATTTTTTAAGATTGTTTTAGTGATATGATATAATTAGATGTTTGATAAGTGAAGAATTTCCCTGAATGTTCTACAGGTGAAGAATTTCCCTGACCATTCCACATCAGCAAATGATTGAGATTTTGATTGGCAACAGATGAACCTCAAGAGGTGTTGTTCTCTCTTCTACAAAGCCCTAGTAGAAGAAATTACAAACATGTCTTTTTCTGTTTAATTTAATAATTTAAAAGGGTGAGATGTTGCCATGATAATTTAGGGAAAAAGCCTCTGCTAGGACTTTTCCTGTCCTGAGGAGCTGAGAGCCTCAGGAAAGAAATGTAAACAATGGCTATCTGCTGCTGTGGAATGCCACGGGTGCATCTTCCATTAGTTCATGTGGATTGTTTTCAATCAGTGACCAATCACAGCCACCTGTGCCAAGGCTGTGAGCAGTCACAGGTTTTTGTTATTGATTCCTATTCTATTCTTGTCTTGGTAGCCTTCTGATCTTCTTCTCTCTGTCCTTTTAGTATAGTTGTAATGTAGTATTTTAGTATAATATATAACATAATAAATCAGCCTTCTGATGAAAATGGAGTCAAGCCTCGTGTCCTCGTCCAAAGGGTCGCAGTTTAAACAAGAGAGCCTCACACTGGTTTTGCTTTCAAACTAGGACACAAATCCATCTCTTTATTTGAACACAGGAATGGGCCATTGCCTACCCTGCAAGCGGGAGTTGGAGGGGCGGGGAGGGTGGGGTGGGGTGGGGTGGGGTGTCACCTTCTGTGGTAATCGGCGGAAGAAATGCAGCACTCAATATGAGTGATCAGCAAATCTCAAAACTTTATTGATAGGCACATACATTTATATTGGTGTTAATGAGGCTAATACATATTGCAAAAAGCGAGCTCATTATTGGTTAGTTACTTATCAGCTAACTACGCCTACCTTATCATTCTTGAGGCTACTATGCTGCAGCTGTTTACATATTTTCTTCATGTTTCTAACTAACGATCCTCTCCCCCATCCTGATGTTGCACCAAGGGCACAGTGCCCTTGCCAGGTTTGGACACTGACTGCTGACTCCTGTCCTCGTCTCCTTCTTGCTTAATTAACGGTATTATGTCAGTGTGACCTTTGTTAGCTAGCCAGCTGTTCACAAAATCCTCCACACTTCCCCTGTTTTTCTGTTGCACAAGCATAGTCTGATTAGATGCAGCAAATATCATTCTTTGAACCATGTTCTGTAAGCACATGCAAAAACAAGGCAAAACTAACACTACTAACTGTCGTGGTTTGGCCGGAAATGTGTTTCTAGAAAAGTCTAAGTCGGGCCAATCAGTGGCCAAATTCAAAATTGGCATGTGATATAGCCACTAAGGGTCTGGATACGCCTTTGAGAACACACGGGGGTTAAAAGCAGGAGATTCCCAGAGAACTTCCTCTTTGGGAACCCGGCGTTGGTGAGTAAGGTCCGACCTCTCCCCTGCCCAGCTGCGTCTGGGTGGGGGAGGGGGAGGCCATGACAGGGAGGAGGCCGGGAGCCCCAGAAGGTGCAGAGGTGGAGGAGAACATGCAGGGGTGGAAGAGACTTAGGATGTCTGGGCAGCCCCCCCGGAGAGAGGGACAGAAATTGTGCTGGCAGTTCAGCCAGCCAGAAGCGGGGGATGCGTCGAGAGAGAGGTGCCTGGCAGTTGTGGGAGTCCTTGGGCAGGCAAAAGTGAAAATTTTAGCCCCTTTTTAGACTAATAGAAACCTTACAAATACTGAATCCTCCTGAATCAGGATGAGGTGAGAGAGAGAAATGAGAGATGAAATAGGCAAGCGTAAAAAAAGCTGGAAGAGGAGAGAAGAGTCCTGAGTAGAAGAGATAATGGAGTGGCCTTGGGCTGGACTCTTTCTTGTATAGCCATGGACAGACCTGTGTTTTTCCCCTGTGACCCAGAGACTGTATTTTAGGGGGAGGCAACACTAGAGACTCAAGAGTGAAGCAGCGGCGTGAACAGAAACAGCTGAAGAGGGTGTGAGATGCCCTCTGTCTCCACGGAGAGGAAGATCTCTGCTCATGAGACCCCTCGGCCCCAGGGGGTGAAATTTGGGGGGGACTGGTGTCCCGAAGTTGAGAGACTGCTGCTTCTGGAAGTGAGTGAAGCATCTTTAGGCAGGGAGCCCTAAAAGCAGTCCTGGCCCGTGTCCAGTGGTGAGAGCACTGGACGGGGCGGGGGGGAGAAGTCACGAGGGCCGATGTTCTCTGTGCGGGGCCATGGATGATGCGGAAGCACAAGAAGTTTTAATTGTGCTTCTGGGGGAGGCCCATGAGGCAAGGGGGGACTCCTCTCTCCCGGATGGATTTGAGGGTTAATAATTTGAGGGGTGGTGAGTGTGTGGAGAAAAAGGAGGGGGAGGAGGAAAGTATCTGGAAGGTTTTTATTTTTAGCTTAGTATGTGTTCTTTTTTAGATTTGTAATAAATAAAGTGTTGTTTTTTTCCCTCCATCCCCGAATGGGAGCCTGCTTTGTTCTGTTCCCGGGTCACATCTCACAGCAACCCTTTTGAAAATATACCCTTCATGGAGGCCCTGGCATTGTGCTAAGGTCAAACCATGACAAGAGGCAAACGTTGAGCACAGTGGGAATCTCTTCAAGTCACCATCTTTGTTTGCTTCTGCAAGAACTGCCTCAGTTCCAGAGCAGGGGCTTCTCTCAGCTTCCTGCTGCCCCCGGGCTCTCCTCCCGGCCTGCTGGGCTTTGTTGGCTGGCACAGCCTGTGCCAAGGGCCGGCAAGGTGCCTGCAGGCCCCAGCTCTGGGGGAAACAGGGGACATCCTGCCCGTATCCACCGTGCTGCCAGCTCAGCAGTGCAGCACAGCATGGGCTCACGCTCTCCATCGCTCCCACAGATGCAGCCGGCACCACAACACGTCTTCCCCATGCCCAGAAGGGAATTGGTTTCTGCCGGGGAACACACTGCTGGCTAGAGTTAATGCCAAGCCTGGCTTTTCTATGGCATGCCGGGCATTGGGGGACCCCTGTAAGGATGGCACTTGGCCAGGGTCCCTCATGAGGCACATGAGCTGGAGGAGGGGTTTTGTAGGTGTTGGGTTTTGCAGTAAGGCATGCAGGGCTTTGCGTCCTTTGTAAGTGGTGCATGAGACTGGGGTTCCTCGTGAGGTTCTTAGGGGGTTTGAGATCTCTTCTGTGGCATACAGGTGACTGGAGACATCTGTAAGGCTGCCAGGGGCTTGAGTACCTCGTGGTTAATGTGGCGGTTTATTGCTTGCCATCAAGGCCTGGAGAGGAGCTGAGTCCTTCCTAAGATGGGCAGGAGGCTGGGCTCTTTTGTGAGGCACACAAGGCTGCCCTGGGGTCTCTGCATTGGTGAGCACGGATTCCCTGCCAGGCACACAGGGATATTTTGAGGTCTCTGCTGAGGGGTGCAGGGATCCCTCAGGAGGCACAAAGGAGTATTGATGGTCTCTACTAAGGTGTGCAGGGATCCCTCATGAGATGTGCAGTGGGGTTTTTCATCTCCTCAGCGCAGCAAAGGGCCACTCTGGGTGGAGGCTGTGCAAAGTAGGCAGAAAGCTTCCTGCCAAGCCTTGCGGCCGGCGGGCGGGCGGAGCCCATCCTTGGGGGTCGGGCGGGGCCTCTGGAGCCGCCGCGCCCTTGTCGGGCAGGTCCCGGCCCCGGCGGGGAAGGGCCGCGGCCCCGGGCTCCGGCAGCGCTGCCGAGCAGCAGCGGAGGCACAACAAGGGTCCCGCTCCGGCCTGGCCCTGTGCTGCAGCCGAGCACAGCGACAGCCACGGCCGCTCCCTGCGCCACAGGCGGCACCGGGGCTGCAGCTGAGGCCGTGCCTGCTGCCACTGAGGAAGGAGCTCCTTGCAATGCCCACTTCCCTAAAGCACGTGGGCAAGCCAGCACGGCATGGAGACGCTTCTGAACTGTGCTCCCATGGACACTGGGATTGAGAGATGGATTGACTGGAAGTCCTGGCCAGTCACAGTGTGAAGATCATGCTGGATGCTAGAGGCGACTTCTCCATGTCCCTTTGCTGACAGAACAATCACAGATTAGCAATTGTGGCCAAGAGCAGCCCCAAGGGCACGGGGCATAGGCAGAGGGAGGTGGGGAGGAGAAAGAGCAGGGCCGAGATTGCCCTTGAAAGGCAGAGGTGCTGTGGGGCCCGCTCCTGGCCAGGGACCCTGCCCAGAGCCGTGCCTGCTGGCCGGGGCCTTGAGGGGCAGCTGTCCAGCTGGGCCCAGCTGTGCCAGCAGCTCCAGCCATGCTGGGGAGCCTTGCCAGCTCTGGGCCCTGCTGTGCACGAGGGTCCCTGTGTGCCACTGGCAGCTGGGGCCTCAGCCACCTCCTCTCTCCACAGGAGCGCCTCTGCAGCTTCACAAAACCAGCCAAAGGGTTCCATCAGGGAGACCTGTACTTGTACCTGTACCTGTCATCAGCCATCCCCAAGCCTGTGTCAAACATCTCTGCCACAGCTGCATTATCAGCTTGTTGCTAGGGACATGCTGCCACCACCCAGAACAGGAGCCTCTGTCCCCAAAGCTGCTGGCCCTGGTGTCTGGCCAGGACTGAAGATGGGCCCCCCCCCTGCTAAGAAAGGGCTTGAGCAATACCTTTGGGCTTCACTTCTGCTCTCTGGCTGGTAGCAGCAGCACTGGCTGAGCACAGCCAGGAGTGCGCAGGCTGGAGCCGGGCATGGGGCTACTGAGCCACCATGTTTTGTCTTCATTTTTCTTTTTTAGAAATTAGAAATTTTTAAAAATATTCAGACTTTTCTTTTTTGTAGAAAGAAACCCCCAAATATTTCTCCCCTTTTTCCATAGTAGCATAGGATTTTCAAAGTAGTTTTAGAATAGGGAATAATGTAGAACATTTTTGCCCTTCTAGAATAAACACCAGAATTTAATAGCCAATTTTTACTCCAGGAAGAACTAAGACATCTCAAGACACCTTGTCTACTGGAGAAACCACTTTCCCTCTGGAGATTTTTACGTAGTCACAACAACCAATGAAAAACCTTTTTCTTGATATTTTTCAGAATATCTGACAAGCTTAGCTCTTAGTCTTCAGCAGCAAACTTTGAGTACAATACTAATCTGCTGCTGCGCAGGTTGGTCTCTTTTTATCTTGGTTTAGGGCAGATTTGGGAGATAACCTCCAAAGGCATTCTCTAGGAAACACATTCAAGAGGCTCCTCTGCCAACTAGATTGGGAAAAAGATTTTTTTTTTGGTGAAAATGGGATAAAAACCCTCTTTATTTAATAGGCAAGGAATTCACCATCAGAAAAAATGATGAACAATGTTAAACAATAAAACCTCTCGCCACTTAGAAGAGATGACATGCTCAGAAAGTCACCTTCGTGGGCTATAGCTCTGCTAACTCATTCTCTTCTCAGTCCCTCTAGCACTGGAAATGCTGCAAGCCTGGCCCAGCCCAGTGGGCCACAGCAGTGAGCTGCTGGTGCCCTTCTGGGTTTTCAGTCCAGAGGAGGTTTAAACAGTTCCACGAAAAAAGAAAAACCACAGTCCAGAGAAATTCTCTGCCTCTAGCTAGCTAAAACTAACTAAAAATCAAAGTAGAGCTCTATCCTGTTGTCTGTCCTTGCCGCAGACAACACAGTGCAGGAGAAGGATGCAGACTTCTGATAACAAACTCCACGATTCTTCTTGTCCCCCCTTCACTCTTGGAACCAGACCTAAAGGTGCAAAACTTATTTCTGGGCTCAACCCACAAATGGGGATACAAGCATCATAAAGTCTTCCCAGGACAGTGTCCCAGCTGCAACTGGGGCTGCAGCTACCTCCTCTCTCAACAGCTGCCCCTCTGCAAGTTCACAAGAACAGCCAAACACCTCCGTCTGGGACACACCTGGCACACACTTCCCATCTCCATGCCCATGCCCAATGTCCCTGTCACAGCTGCATTACCAGCCTGCTGCCGTGCAGATGCTGCCTCCACCCAAACAAGACCCTGTGTCCCTGCAGGTTTTGCTGAGCAATGGCCCTTGGATGAAGCAAAGCAATTACAATCAGTGTAATAGCCTTAATGGGGGATGGGGGACTCCAGGCAGCTCTTCATAATGCACTTTCTTACATCCAAGACATTACAGCAGTCCAGGGTCGTGCGTGACAGAGCCTGTGCCTGCAGCTGTCAGCTCCAGCTGCACACAAGCCTGAAGACCCTTTAGTTTTGCTGACAATGCATTATGTACTTTTCTTCGCTGAGCATCTTAAGAGAGAAGAACCAATCGGTAACTTAACATTTATCTATAACCTGTCATAACTACTGTAATTACCACATTCATGTTACTGTTCTCCAATCACTAAAAGTTAGTACATTACAGTTTAAACTGGAAGTTGTCGAAAATTCTGAGAGCTTCTTTCTACTTGCAACATCAGCCGTCTTGTTTCCTGTGCTATCTTCATGCTTGGTGAAAGCATCTTCTTCTTTCAGGTGGGTTTATCCTTTGCTCCAGATCATAAAGCCCCCTTCAAACTAACACACCATTTGCCTTCTTAGTTATCCACTAAGAGTGGCTCGGCAATTCTTTTATTCTATATCAACACTTGCTTCCATCTCTATTTCTTCTTCAGATTCCACATTCACATTCCACTTGCTTCCATCTCTATTTCTTCTTCAGATTCCACATTCAAAAATCTCTCTGCCAAGCACACATAGCTGTGAGACTTTCTTGTCAAACTTTCATCCTTCCCAACAAATCAGGGCAGTCCATTGGTACAGATGGGGGCACATTCTGGGGGTACAGCTAAGGCCATGAGGTCACAGAAGGGCTCTGGGGTCACAGCAGGCTGAGCTCACAGCAGGACCTGAGGTCACAGAGGTGCCAGAGGTGCCAGAGCCCCGTGGTTGCACAGCAGCACAAGGAGCCAGCAGTCAGTCCTGGAGCACAACTGTTGCGGCAGCAGCGGCGGTGGCAGCAGCGGTGCTGACGTTGGGACAGCGGTGTCGGGACAGCGGTGGCAGCAAGAGCTGCGGGACTGGCAGAGGGCAAGGCACCATGGCCCTTGCTCTGCGCCTCCTATTCCTGCTGCTCCTGGCCGTGGCCCTGCCTGCCAGGGCTGCCCAGGCTGCTCCGCTGCAAGCGCGGCAAGCAGGTGAGCCGGCAGCCTGGCTGCCCTTTCCCGGGACAGCGCTCCCTGCTCCCTGGGAAGCGCTGGGCATGGTTTTGCCCAGGGCTTTAGGGAGGGTTTCCTCTGTGGGAGGGAGAGTGTCCCAAGGGGCCTTGGGTAGCCCCATTTCCCATTCCTCTCCCAGAATGTTACACAGGGCAGGGAAAGTGGGAGGAGAGAGGCCAGGAGCCAGCCCAGAGCTCCCCAGGCCCCTGTGCACCTTTGGTCACGTCCATTCACATCTGGCTCCCACGGCCTTACCCGATGCCCTTGCAGTGCCCAGTTCCCTGTGGCAGAAGGGGATCCCAGCACACACAGAAATGGTTCTGGTCTTTGCTCCCTTCTAGAATTGGATCATGACTTACATGACTTGGAAGTCCTGGTGAATGACATTTTGAATGTCTTAGAGAATGCTGGAGGCAAGTTCTGCATTTCCGTTTTGACTGGCAGAATAATCCGTGTCCATGTGGATAAAGCTCACTCCTGGGCCATTTGTTAAGTCAGGGTTGAAAGATTCTGAAAACCTTGCCCTGCTCCCTTCTGGAGCCCTGAGGGATCCCACAGGATCACTGTCAGTGGGAGGAAGCAGCATTTAGCTGTCCATTTTCCTCCTGTGTGCAATGCCAGTGTGTCCTTCCATGTGCTCTGTGCAGACACAGAGAAGAGAAGAGAGGGAAGGGGCTGGGCCCAGGGCTGTGCCCCGAGGCTGAGCCTTGTGGGCAGCCTGAGGGTCTCCTGCAGTGCCACAGGAGCTCTTCTGTCCTGCCTTTCTTTGCAGCTGAACCTGCTGGTGAAGGTGGTGCAGCTTCTGAACCCACATCCAGGACTGAGGCTCTGGGAGATGCTGAGGGTAGGTCAAGGCCTTTCCCCTGGGAGAGCTGCCAGCTCAGAGCCCAAAGCTGGGCCAGGGAGGCAGCGCTGCAGGTGCCAGCACAGAACCATGCACGTGTGTGCCCGCGCCCTGCACGATCCCCTCACCGCTCCTGCGGCTCAGTGGTGCGCGTGCAGATCAGCAGAGATGGCAGAAGCTTCTGTGGCTGTTGTGTTACAGGTGTGTCTGCAGGGAGGACTTTCCCAGGTCCCGTGGTGGATGTTGCACGCAAGCCCAGCTCCCATCGCAGGGGTGAGTAGCGTCTGCCTGATGACCCCACAGGCTGAGCCCTGCTTTTGTGGGATCCGTTCCTGGGAAATGGAACTAATGTTGTTCTAAGGTCCTCTGAGGGGAAAGAACAAAGCTACCGGACACCAGAAACCCCATGAGCCATCTGAAAACATGAGGCAAATGCTGAAGGAAATGCAGCAGGCAGGAGGACAAGGTGGGTGCATTTCCCTCATGCTTCGCCTGGGACTCAGCAGCCGGGGCCTTTGGCTGCACATCTGGACACGCCGTGCCCGGCACAGCGGGAAGGGATCCATGGCAGCCTCGCTGCCCCGCTGCTGCTTTCACGCCCTGCAGGGCTGTTTCCCAGCCTGGCCTGGCCACAGCTTCTGCCCAGCCCCTGCAGGAAGGCATTTGGCATCAGCTGACAGGACGCCCAAACTGCACCATGGGCCTGAGATCCCCTGCAATTTTCCAGTCGCCGGGTAGAACAGAAAGGGCACCTGCTTGTAGGAGGGAGGGCCCTCGCCTGCCCAAAAAGTTTATAGGAATTTTCCTCATTCTTAGTGATGTCTTTGACAAGCATTCCCTCCTAAATTTGCCACCTCCCCAGTGGGGAACAACCACACCTGATCCCACTGTCCCTCTTCCTTTCTCTAGAACTGGATGGAGAGGCTGGGCAGATGGCGGCGTTTCCTGGAGGAAGCAGTGGTTCTGTGCCAGCCTCTGCTGAAGGAAGGGAGGCCATGCCAGGCACAGGCACAGGAGGTAATTGCTGTGTATCTGAGCCTGAGCCCTGCTGAGGCTTGAGCTGCCCTCTCTGCTGCTTGGCAGTGCGGGCACAGCCTGGACTAGAGCGGCACAGCCCAGGGGAATTATCCTGAGCAGGCTCAGGGCACTCGGGTACTGAGCAGTCCTGCTGGGGTCTCTCCATGGGAGACATGTCCTGAAACCTGGCAGTGACTGCACGAGGTGCCCACGGTGGGGAAAGGACAGAGGGGGAGAGCAAGGCTCCAGTGTGTCCTGAGAGGGCCTGGATATGTGCCCTTGGGATCTGGGAGCTGTTCCCAGGGGAAAAGAGGCATGGAGAGACAGAAGAAGGTAGAACGGGAGGGAGAAAAGGGCAGGAGGGATGGAGGGATAGAGGGATAGTTGTGGCACTGCCTGCTGCAGTTTTCCCCAGTGCTTTAGCAAGAGTTTCAGCTGTGGGAGTGAGAGAGAGTCCGAGGGCCGTGGGTTGCTCCATCAGCCCCTCCAGGGATGTTGCAAAGGGCATGGAAAGAGGCACCAGGAGCCAGCCCAGAGTTCCTAAGGCCCCTGTGCAGCTTTGGCCACATCCATTCACATCCGGCTCCCACGGCCTTACCCGACCCCCTTGCAGTGCCCAGTTCCCTGTGGCAGAGGGGGATCCCAGCACACCCTGGAAAATGTTCTCATCTGTGCTCCATTCTAGATGTGGTTGCTCGGAAGGCTTCTCCATTAGCTTGGCTGCATAAAGTTTTGAAGCCCTTGGAGTCTCCTGCAGGTATGTTCTCAGCGTGCCACCAAGGAAGAATTGTTGACAGCCTGTCAGGAACCAGGTGACAGAAGATTCTGTGGCTCTTGTCTTACAGATGGGTCTGCAGGGAGGACTTTTCCTGTTCCTTTGCTGATTCCTGCACAGAAGCCTGGCTCCCATGGCAGGGGTAAGTCGTGCTTCCCTGCTGACCCAACAGGCTGAGCCCTGCTTTTGTGGGACCCATTCCTGGGAAACGGAACTACTTTCTCTTAAGGTCCCCTGAGAGGGAAGAACAAAGGCAAAGGACAGAAGAAACCCCACGAGCCAAACAACACCCTGAAACAAATCGGTACAGAACTGCACAAAGGGCATGGTGAGAGCATTTCCCTCTGCCTTACCCTGGGACTCAGCAGCCAGGGCCTTTGGCTGCACATCTGGACACGCCGTGCCCGGCACAGCGGGAAGGGATCCATGGCAGCCTCGCTGCCCCGCTGCTGCTTTCATGCCCTGCAGGGCTGTTTCCCAGCCTGGCCTGGCCACAGCTTCTGCCCAGCCCCTGCAGGAAGGCATTTGGCATCAGCTGACAGGCAGCCCAAACTGCACCACTGGCCTGAATTCCTCTGCAATTTCCCAGTCCCCAGGCCCATCCGGAGTGGTGGCTGCTTGGAGGAGGGAGGGCCATAGCCAGCCCAAATGGCACTGGAGGGATCAGGATTTTCCTGATCCTTATCCATGACTGGGACATGTGTTGCCTCCTGAAGAGGCCACCTCCCCAGTGCGTAATGATTCCATCTGATCTAGCTGTACCTCTTCCTTTCTCAAGGGATGGACAGAGAGGCTCTGTGGAAGGTGGCATTTCTTGAAGGAAGGGAGGAGATGCCAGGCACAGGCACAGGAGGTAATTGCTGTGCCTCTGGGCTTGAGCCCTGCTGAGGCTTGAGCTGCCCTCTCTGCTGCTTGGCAGTGCGGGCACAGCCCGGAGAAGACAGGCACAGCCCAGGGGAATTATCCCGAGCAGGCTCAGGGCACTCGGGTACTGAGCAATCCTGCTGGGGTCCCTCCATGGGAGACATGTCCTGAAAACTGGGAGTGACTGCACGGAGTGCCCAGTGTGAGGAAAGGACAGAGGGGGAGAGCAAGGATCCAGTGTGTCCTGAGAGGGCCTGGCTGTTTGCCCTTGGGCTGTGGGAGCTCTTCCGTGGGCAGGTGGGCAAGCAGGAGGGAGGAACAGAGGTTGGGAGGGATAGTTGTGGCACTGCCTGCTGCAGTTTTCTCCAAGCATTTAGTGAGGGGTTCCTGTGTGGGAATGAGGGAGGCCCAGGGCCCTGGGCTGCTCCAGCAGCCCCTCCAGGGATGTTCCCAAGGGCATGGAAAGAGTGTTGAGAGAGACCAGGAGCCACAGGCTGCCACAGCCTTATCCAACCCCCTTGCAGTGCCCAGATCCTTAAGGCAGAAAGGTATCCCAGCACACCATGGAAATGGTTATGATCGCTGCTCCCTTTTAGATTGGGATCATGGTTTAGATTACTTGGAAACACTGGTGAATGGTGGTTTGAAGAGCTTGCCAGATGTTGGAGGCAAGTTCTCAATGTACATTTCCTGACAGAATAATCAGTGTCAATGTGGCAAGAGCTGAGTCAAGTGGCATTTCCCTTAAGTTCCTCTGAAGGTTGATCAGTTCAGGAAATCTTGTCCTGCTCCATTCTGGAGCTCTGAAGGACCCCACAGGATTGGTGTCAGTGGGAGCATTTAGTTGTCCATCTTCCTCCCGTGTGCAATGCCAGTGTGTCCTTCCATGTGCTCTGTGCAGCCAGGGAGAAGGGCAGTGAGGGAAGGGGCCGGGCCCAGGGCTGTGCCCCGGGGCTGAGCCTTTGGCAGCTCCTTTGCCAGCCCCGGGGAGCCTGAGCTGCTCCTGCTGCCACTGCCAAGCCCTGGCCCTGCCCGGGGCTGGGTTTAGAGCTGCTGGCAGCTCCAGGGAGTCCTTTCTGCCTCGACTGCCCTGCAAGGGGCTCCTTCCATCCCAGTGTGGGGCCACTGCAGGCATGAGGTCCCCCTGCTCCTGAGTGGAAGGCAGAGCTGATGGAGTGCCTTGGATGGCGCCAATCACCCAGGTGCTCTTACTGCCACTCGGGCCTAAAGGAGAATCTTCAGCAGGGTCACAGGAGCTGTTCTGTCCTGCCTTTCTTTGCAGCTAACGCGGCTGGTGAAAATGATCTGGCTTCCGAACCCACATTCAGGATTGAGCCTCTGGGAGATGCTGAGGGTAGGTCAAGGCCTTTCCCCCTGGGAGAGCTGCTGGCTCAAGAGCCCAAAGCTGGGCCAGGGAGGCAGCGCTGCAGGTGCCAGCACAGAACCATGCACGTGTGTGCCCTCGCCCTGCACGAAACCTTCATGATTTCTGCTCAGCACTGACAGCTGTCTGGGGAAGGGAGGGCCATGGCGCAGCCACAAAAGCCCAGATATTTTGTGAATCCTTTCCCTATTTTTGATAAGCATGCTGCCATGATGATGCCAGCAAAGGAATGGGGAAATTTTCCATCTCATCCAGCTGTCCCTTTTTGTTTCTCAAGTGATGGACCAAAAGGCAGGACAGAAGGAGGTGTTTCCCCAAGGAAGCAGTGGCTCATTGGCAGCCCCTGCTGCAGGAAGGAAGGCGATGGCAGACACGGGCACAGGCACAGCAGGTAATTGCTGTGCTGGGCTCAGCCCTGGCCGGGGCTGTGTGGCAGCAGCTCTTCCCCCAGGGCCTGCCCTTGCCCAGCCCGGCAGCAGCCAAAGCTGGAGGCGCCTCGGCTTCCAGGCCTCAGGAGCTCGTTCAGAGCCCCGGGGAAACGGGACTGGTGCAGCAACGTCCCTCGCGCTGCAGCTGCTGCGGAGCTGGCCCTGAGTGCCCACAGGCCCAAGGCACAGGAGCAGCCCCGAGCGGGAGCCCTGCCGCCAGCCCAGGGCCAGAGCCAGCCCTGGCTCCCGACTGGGCAGGGGCTGTGCTGGGTCCTGACAGGGCCTGAGCCTGTCCCCTGGGGCTGGGGGAGCTGTCATAGGGCAGGGAGGGCCAGGGCTGGCAGTGGCTGCTCAGGGATGGCTTTGGCCCGTGTCCCTGGCAGCAGCCACTGCCCAAGCAGCTGCGCTGCCCCGGGCTCTCCTCCCGGCCTGCTGGGCTTTGTTGGGTGGCACAGCCTGTGCCAAGGGCCGGCAAGGTGCCTGCAGGCCCCAGCTCTGGGGGAAACAGAGAACGTCCTGCCCGTATCCACCGTGCTGCCAGCTCAGCAGTGCAGCACAGCACGGGCTCACGCTTCCCATTGCTCCCACAGATGCAGCCAGCACCACAACACGTGTTCCCGATGCCCAGAAGGGCCTCGGAAGGGGCTTCTGTAAGGGAGCAGGCTGCTTGGCAGGGTTACTGGCAGGCCTCCTTTTTTTGGAGTTTATCTTCATCTTATGCTGTGTCTACATTAATTATTATTGGAAGAGAATATGGTGAGTGTTTTCTTCATCTTTCTGTGAAACAGCTTCTTATGAAAATCTAATACAGACAGGAAACATTCTCAGGGAGGCTGCAATGGAGTTGTGGCCAGTCCATGATTGTCCAAATAACTCTGGTGAGGGTTCTGCTGCTGCCCAGTGCTTCCATTGGCCTCTCAATTGCTGGGCCTTGTCCTGGGGGCCCCGCTGGGGCTGCAGCCAGAGCTGGCTCCCACTGAGGCTGCCTGGCCAAGAGCAGCCCCAGGGGCACAGGGCAAAGGCAGAGGGAGGTGGGGAGGAGAAAGAGCAGGGCCGAGATTGCCCTTGGAAGGCAGAGGCGCTCTGGGGCCCGCTCCTGGCCAGGGACCCTGCCCAGAGCCGTGCCCTGCTGGCCGGGGCCTTGAGGGGCAGCTGTCCAGCTGGGCCCAGCTGTGCCAGCAGCTCCAGCCGTGCTGGGGAGCCTTGCCAGCTCTGGGCCCTGCTGTGCACGAGGGTCCCTGTGTGCCACTGGCAGCTGGGGCCTCAGCTACCTCCTCTCTCCACAGGAGCGCCTCTGCAGCTTCACAAGACTGGCCAAAGAGTTCCATCAGGGAGACCTGTACCTGTACCTGTGCTTCTCATCAGCCTTCTCTATGCTAGTGTCCAAAGTCTCTGCCATGGCTGCATTACCAGCTTGTTGCTAGGGACATGCTGCCACCACCCAGAACAGGAGCCTCTGGCCCTGAACGTGCTGGCATTGGTGTCCAGCCAGGACTGAAGGTGGGACCCTCCTGCCAGGGAAGGGCTTGATCAACGTCTTTTACCTCTGCTCTCTGGGTGGTAGCATCAGCCCTGCCTGTGCTGATTTTTTGGGCACAACCAGGTTTGTGCAGACAGCAGCCGGGCATGTGTCTTCTGACACTAGGATCTAATATATTTATTTTTAATTTTGCAAAATTTAGGAACATTTGTCATAGAATATTCCCCTAATAGTTCTTCCCCTTTCCCACAACAGTTCTATATTTCTCAGCGTAGTTTTAGTAGTTGGAAAACCAGAACAGTTTCACACTTCTAGAATAAAATAATAATAATAAAAAAATTGCATTGAATTGGTAATCTTTATTCCTGGAAGAACTAAGTTCACTGTAGAAACATAGTCTACTGCAGAGGCTCATTGCCCAGGGCAGATTTGTATCTTCTCACAACTAACCAAGAACCTTTTCCCTCATATTTTCTGGGATTTCTGACAAGCTCACCTCTTAGTCTTCAGAGGCAAGCTCTGAGCACAGTAGGAATCTCCTCAAGTCATCATCTTTGTTTGTTTCTGCCAAGAACTGCCTCAGTTCTAGAGCAGAGGATTCTCTCAGCTTCCTGCCGCCCCGCTCCCCCCAAGCCTGTCCTGAGCCCTCTCCTGCAGCTGCTGCACTGCTGTGGAGCTGCTGTAAAACACAACAGCTCTGCCACAGCCGCTCAGCTGGATTGGAGAAGCTTTCTGACCCTGCTTACATTAGGCTGGTGGCTTCTCGAAACACAAACTGAGCTTCTGAATGCTGTGCTTCACCTGGCACAGGAACTGATGCTGCCTTTCTCATGGAGCCTAATCTCCCATGGGCTTTCAATGCTTTCTGGCCAGCATACAGCCTGGAAAACCTTTTAATGCAGCCATTTAGTACTGAAAATTACCCAGTCTGTGTATCAAAGGAACTTGTTTAAATGCTGGAGCCCACCAGAGCATCCTTCCAGGCCATAATTTACTCCCCCGCACCTCCCCCTCCATGACTGACAAACAGCACCTTTGACAGTTCTTTCCTCCAGAACCATTTTATTTGGGGGAGGAAAAAAAAGGAAATGTTCTGGGATACAATCATCATCATCATCATCATCATCACAATGAGCCACAAATTAGTTAAATTACATCAACATCTCAGACTGTGGACTTATTTCTCAGAGTGCAGCACTGGCTGTACTACCCCTTGAAACTGCAGATGTGCTACAGTCTTTAAAATCAGGTGGATGCAGACGAGATTTGGAGCCAAGCACAGCTCTGGGAGAGCTTTAGGGATTGGGCCTCCACGGGCACCGCTGTGTGCCTGGAGTAACCTGCCCCAAGCCATCTGCCACCTGAAGAGCCAAGTGGGGCACGGAAAAGCACAGGCTGCAGAGGGGCTGGGAGTGCAGGGAGCCCATCCTTGTCAGGACTAACACGCTCATCCCACCTTCGGACTGGGTTTGGATGGAGACCAGAACTAATAGCTGGCAAAAGGAAAAGAGGGTACAAAGGTCCCTGGAGTCCCCTGCCCCAGGAAAGGAAGAAGGCAATATGTGGCCGGGGGTTTAAAAGGAGGCTGTGTTCCCCACTAGCTGAGAGAGACAACCCCACAAGCGGATGTCCCAATGGACTCGCTCCCTATGTTCAAACAAAGCTGCAGGACTCCTCTGGCTCCTTTATGGACACTGGCTTTTCACAGCGTGATTTTTATGCACACCTGTTTCCTTGTATCAGACTATCAGCAGCCTGCAGTGACTCACTGCCACTCTGGTCTGCAGGGGAAATGGAACTAATTTCCATTGGGGCCCTCCCAGAGGGAAGAACAAACCCAGAGGAGACAAGCAACCCCTGCAGGCATCCAAACTTCTGCACCAGAGGCTGAGTGAGCTGCAGAGGGGGCCTAGTGGGTGCATTTCCCTCAGCAGCTGGGCACTTGCGCTGCACACGTGTGTTGGATAATATACCAAGTTTAATTTTTGTTTCATGTCTCCAGTCAGGCTTGGTTTGCCTTTGCCTTAGGGAAAGGAATTCTCATGGCTTTTTTAAGGGATCTTGCACCACTCTCAAGGGAAATGAGCTGAACATCTCAATGAACTGGGAATAACCCAAAAGGTCCCCAAAAAGATAATGACCATCAAGAACACATCAATGACCATCAGCCAAAATCAAGGAACATCTGCCCCAGACACTGCCCCCTGGCATAGTTGGAGACACCTGGTCTGGAAGAGGTTGAGAAGAAAATCAAGGAGGGTGGACTTTATTAACATCAGAGGCCAAGAAATCTGGCTTCAGGAGAAAAACAAATACTAAGAACTATGTGACCTGAGACCAACGAATATTAAAGGAATGGAAAATACATCTAGTTGAATATTAGGAAGTCTGAAGCTTAATAATGGAGCTCTGTGTATTGTGATGTGTTTTTTCTTTTATTAATTTGATTTGTAATTTGGTGGTTTCCTTATGCTGTTCCTTTTGTCCCTGCCCTTTTCCCAGAACTTTCAGCATTTTTCCTTTAATGTTGTTAGATGCTGGTTTCTCCCGGAGCTTGATTCCCCTCGAGAATTTTCAGTTTTGTATTTCTTCAAACTTTATTAGTTCACTGAAACTGTTTTCCTCCCTTGAACTTCTTTATTGGTTTATACATTGTATTTCCCGCCTTGTTTTTACTCCCAATTTTCCTGATTTGTTAAAGATTGTATCCTCCCGCTGGGACCTGCCCCTGTCTATAAGTTACTGTTTGCCCTCAGTTCAGGGTCCTGGGATGATGAAGAGGGGAACTTTTACCATCAAATAAAGTTACCCCGGGACCCGTGTTGCTGTTCCTTTGTTTCATGCTGTGCCATCACTGGCAGCTGGGATTTAGTGGAGCTCGGGGGAGGGGGATTGTTGCCCCCCTGTCACCATCTAGCTGGGCCAAGCAACAGTGATGTGTAGTTATGTTATTGTAGTTTAGATGTCCTCTGTTCTCCCCATAGTTCCCTTTCCCCCCATGTATTGTTACCATCAGGCAGCCGGGGTTGTCAAGGCCGGGTAGAAGAAGGCGTGCACGTGTCCCTTACCTGGGGCAGTTGGGAATGGAGAAGCTTGTTACCAAGGGGGTGCAGCATGGCAATACCTGATCTCCCATCAAGTTACAAGAAAGCAATTTCCACTGATAAATGGCAAAGAAGAGCTGACTGACAGACTTTGGCAGGGCCCAGGGCTGTCTGATGCAACACTCAGGGGTAGAACAGGCTGAGCACCAATCTTGAAAAAGAACCAGCAACGTGGTCTCCACGAGGCCAGTTCCCAGCACTGCAAATTTTTCCTTATATAGTCCTTTGTTGTATTTTTGTTAAGGTTTAATAAACCTTTTTTAAATTTTCAAAGTGAGCAGTAGTTTCTCACAGATAGAACTACTGTCAATATGCTTTTGCTTTGTGTGATTGGTCAAAAAACTTTTAAAGTTGTAATATTAAGTTGTTGGTCTGCTGCCAGGGATGTTAGCTGCTGGCATCTTCCCATTGTCATAGCCATGTAATGGGACTGATGCTGGAAAAGAAACAGCTTGAGACCCATTCCCCAGCAGTCCCATCCCATTCGTGATTTGTACGTAGACCCCCCGGCCGGCAATAAATGGTGCTCCTCAGTGAGGAGGATTTGCAGACTAGAGGAATATAAAAAATAAAAAATATGACTGTGGACAGTGCTATTGCCAGAGGCCCAGGCTGTTAAAAGGAGGAATGGATCATGCCCTTTGTTGTCTGTAGCTGGTATCCTTGTAAGTAACAAGTAGCAACTTTAGGGGCTCCTGGGCAATGAGATGGGAAACCATCTATCTAGAACAGGAGGGGATATCTTTTACCGGCTTCAGACAATTTTACAGGAAAAAGGACATTCAGACAGCTCAAAACATGAACGAAAAGACTTATTAATCTGGGTAAAAGTGAATACTCAAAATATAGACTTGAAGTCTGCTTTTACCTTTGATTTCTGGGACTGGATAAACTGGAAAATTTACAATCTAGTCTCTCTGAAAAGGAAGAGACTTTAATCAAACCTGTTTCCAGAGCTTTATCATAGAGCTTTAAACAGAATGATCGTAACAGAGACTTTCTCAAACACCAAAACAGAACACCTAGTTCTAAGATGTTAACTCCGAGTGGTGCTAGGTCTTTGTCCATCTCTGGGAGGATCTCGGGTTTTGTTTGTAGCTCTTTCCCTTCTCCTGGCATGTCTGGGGTTTCCCCAGGCAGTGTGGACAGCATCCCAATCCCCGCAAAGGGGGAATCAGATCAGCTTCCAGCTTCGGTCGTGTCCTCTGTTTCTTCCAGGATTCCCTGTGCCTCTGATGCTGTGACCAGGCATCCTCCATTTCTCCGCAAAATCATCCACCCTTGGATTTCCCGGGAAAGCATTAGGGATTTTCGTTGTGCTCCAAGAATTTGGGGGTTAAGGAGTCGTGTTCTGGGGAGATTGGGAGTCAAACGGGTGTGAGAGATGAGAGTTTGGGGAAGGTTTGCAAAACAAGGGCTGCTGTTTCTGCGCCCTGTTCCTCTTCCAAACAAGTTGTGGTCGGATCTTGTTCTGAAGTTGTTCAGCGGGGTCTGCCAAGGGGGGCTCCAGATCCACTTTGCCTGGCCAAGGGGCTGTGGGAGTCACCCCTGCCACGGTTTCTTCCTGGGAAGTCATTCCCTCAGATTGGGCTCAGGCGGGCAGATTGTTTTGCAGTTCTGAGAATTCTTTTCATAGAGATTCCTCCACCAAACCTCTTCCAGGGTTTTTGCTGCTTTTAGCACCCCAGACTCTGGTTACAGCTAGTGGGGGGGCTTTAGATTTAGCTCTGCCTGCAGGGAAGCAGGCAGGGGGACAAACAGAAGCAGTGGGAGGCAGCCAGGAGTCGAGCAGAGCTGGGATGGCTCTGCCCAGAGAGATGGATGGGGTGGAGGCGGGAGAGCTCAGGAAAGTTTCTGTGCAAACACAAAGAGTTCAGTAGAAGCCTTGAAACCTCTCTCATTTGTTGCTGGGGGTTGGGCGGGGGGGAAAGCATGCTGAGATCGCAGCTCAGACCTGAGAGTTTTCCAGCTGAGTCCCTGTGGGTGGGGATGCGGTGTGGAACCTGTAACAGCTCATTGCAAAGTGTCACAAATACAAATTTGGGATCTGCAGCTGTAGAGCAGCTTGATTTGTATGAATCTATAAACCCCAATTTAGTGAATTGAGATGTGATTTAGCAAGCTCTAGCTTTCTTCCTCTAACCAATACAACACATTCCTCGGCCGCTACCTCCAGCGGCGGGCAGGGGAGGGGAGGTGGGGGGTGTGTTAAAAATGTAGAGCTCTCCTCCTCCACCCTTCCTGGCAGGGCTCCCGGGAAGGGCGACACCTCTGCCAAGAACTTGGAGCTTCTTGGCAAGGTTCCTGAGACAGCTGATTGCTGTGACAACACTACCTGCTCTTCTGTACCAGATACAGGAGTGATGAGAGCAAGAAACCACACACAGTCTAAATCAGAGGGAAACCTTCCACTTCAACTACCTAATTCATCTAATATTAGTCAAAGTTTAGAAAAAATTTAGACTCAAATAAACAGCTCCTTGCCTTAACCTGTAGGATATAGTCATAATGATGTAAATCCATGCTATGAAACTCATTCTCACCATGATATAAAAGAACTCCGTCAAGCTTTGAAAGAATGTAGGTTCTTTTCTCCTTATTTTAAGAATGTCTTGAAAAGTATATTTAATTCTTTTACTTTAGTCCCTGCTGATTGTCAAAATGTAGCTTCCTTGATCTGAACCAATTCACCATATCTTTTATGGGAATTACAATGGAAAAAATCTTCTTAATAAATCAGTTGAAAAATATAACAATACTCCTTATGAGAATATAAATATTATATACCCAACTAGCAAGTGATACAACTTTCCACAGACCAGAAAATCAGGCTGTAGAATTGCCTCAGCCTATAGTCACAGATATTAAAAATGCTGCTAGAAAAGCTTTCCTTGCAGTTGAGCCAGATGGTACCCATGTAAATGCTTACCCTACTATCAAACAAACTGATTTAGAACCCTTTAGTTCTTTCCTAGATAGATTAAGCCAAGCTGTTGAAAAACAGTGTCCAGGTGAACAAACTCATTTCTGTTTTATTCAAAACCTTGCTTTTGTCAATGCTAACGAAGAATGTAAAAAAATTATTTTAACTGTACCTGATCAGTCTCCAAGTGTAACACAGATGCTAACAGCTGGCAGTAAGCTCACCTCTCCACAACATCTGACTAATGTACAAGTCAATGCTTTTGGAAAGCAGATTGCAGAATCGCAAGAATAGTCCAGAAAAACATCGGGAGATAATTTAGGAAAAGCTTTAAGTGAAAATTTGAGACAACAAATGGAAAAGCTTGAAAAAGCCCTAGAAGCACAAACAAAAATTTTGTCCAAATCTGTTGGCACTTTACTGTTGGACTCTGATAAAAAAAATTTCTTGCTTTGCTTGTAGTAAAACAGGTCACATTAAAAAATATTGTCCTACAAAAACATTCCAACCTAAACAACTTTCTATTTGCCCTCGATGTCGGAAAGGGAAGCATCTTGCTAAGCACTGACACTCTCAGTTTGACATCGATGGCAAACCTTTGTCGTTAAACTCAAAAAAGATCGTGGATAATCTCTAAAAAGAGCGTGGATTAGCACCGCGCCTCGACACAAGCAGTGGTACCTCCTGACAGTCAATTACCCAGCCAAGTGGCATTGGTACCTTCATCATTTATTCCGCAGTCAACCATTCCTCAAATGGTCCCAGCTCAATACGCTCAAGCAGAAGGTTTGAATTGGCCTCCTCAAAATTAATACAGCTTTTAAATAAATTTTGTTATGAAAGTATTTCTACTGGAATTATCAGGTTTTTTTCAACTAAGACAAGATCTTTTAATTATAGGCAAGGCCAGCACCAAAATTTTCAGACTTTCAGTGCATCCAGCTGTTGTTTCAGTAAATTGTAACAAAGAGCTAGTAATTTTAGCTCTTGCACTTAATGTTCCTATAGTAATTCCACCAAAAACACCTATAGCTATTGCATTCCATGAATACATCTAAGCAAAACAACTTTCCAGAGAATTCAATTCTGTCTGTGCTATTTGGAACTCAGGTCCTGAGGTCTTTTGGGTGCAATCTTTAGACCACAGCCAACCAAAATTGACTTGTAGCCTGACTCACCGTGGTAAAACAATTTCCATTACAGGCATGCCAGGTACTGGTGCAGATGTCACTGTAATTTCTCACGTGTTTTGGCCCAGTAATTGGGATTTGGTAACTCCTGCAAGTTCCCTCACAGGGACTGGAGGTGCTACTGTGTGTTTGCAAAGTGCATCCCTGATTAACATTACAAGTCCTGAAGGAGAAACAGCCACGGTGCATCCTTTTGTTGTTCAGAAGCCTCTCAGTGTCTGGGGGAGAGACATCCTGTCCCAACAGGGAGCAAAACTAAAAGTGAGCCTCTGATGGAAACCACACCAAAACCTGCCACTTTAAAGCTGAACTAAAAAACTGATCATCCTATAGAGATTGATCAATTGCCTTTAACTGAGAAAAAATTAAATATCCTTAAAAGATTAGTAAAAGAACAGTTACAGCAAGGTCACATCACACCCACAAACAGTCCCTGAAATTCACCAGTATTTGTCAACCACAAGAAGACATTGGACAACCCTAGAAGTTGCTTCATGACCTAAAGAAGATCAATAAAGTAATTGAAGACATGGGACCTCTTCAGCCTAGACTTCCTTCTTTATCAATGATCCCAAAACCCTGGCCTCTTGTTGACATTGATTTAAATGACTGTTTTTTCCACATCCCACATCATCCTAGTGATGCTCCAAGATTTGTCTTTTCAGTTCCAGTCAGTCATCGATCGAAGAGAACCCATCCAGAGATACCACCAGAAATCATTGCCTCAAAGAATAAAATAATTGCCTATAATTTGTCAATATTTTGTTGCACAAGTTTTGTCTCCAGGTCAACAGAAGCATCCAAGATCCATTATTCTACACTAGATAGATGATTTGCTCATCACAACTACAATGCAGCCAAGGAGAAAACAAACTCGTGCTAGTGTTGTTACTGAAATCCAAAATACTGGAGTTGAAATTTCTATGACCAAAATTCAAGAAGTTCCACCCTAGAAGTATCTAGGATGGAAAATGACTGAAAAAAACATTGCAAAAGATACAGCTCCAGACCAGTATCAGCAACCTACAAAATTTACAACAACTTCTAAGAGAAATCACTTAGGTCAGGACTGATTTGAGAATTACCAGTGATGAACTGAGACCACTTTTTAATTTACTGAGAAGCTGTGACATCAATTCTCCTAAAACTCTAACACCTGAAGCTCTTGCAGGCCTTAACAAAGTCATAGAAGCTCTCCAAAGACGACAAGATCATCGCTGTATTCCAGAAAAGCCTTACTTTTTTGCAATTTTGAGAGAAAAAAATGCAACTTTGTAGCCTCATCTTTTGATGAGACTCTTCTAAGAGAGATCCTTTGTTGATAATAAAATAAGTCTTTCTTCCCTACAAGTTTCCAAAGACTATTTTTTCAGTTTTAGAGATAATAGCACAAATTGTAATGAAAGCCAGAATAAAATTGTAATTTTAGCAGGTGAAGAATTTTAGTTTTCTATTTACCATTGGAAAAAAAATCTTAATTAGGCAATGTAAAATTCTGATGATTTGCAATATGCATTGTTACATTTTCCAAGTATTTGTTGTGTTCATTACCCAGCTCACAAATTATCACAAGCAAAATTGAGTTGGAGAGAGAAACCTATGTTAGGCAAAGAAGCTTTGAACACAATAACTCTTTTCACTAAGAAATCTAGCAAAAGTATCAAGTCAGTTGTAACTTAGTTGAACCAAACAACTAAAATTTAAGAATCAGATATTGCAATAGTAGAAGGATCTCCTCAAATTGTTAAGCTTGCTGCTGTAGTTTGGGCTTTTCATCTCTTTCTACAACCTTTTAATTTAATCACAGATTCTGCTTATGTTGCTAATGTGGTTAAAAGAATAGAAAGATCAGTTCCAAAAGATGTTATGTTGCTAATGTAGTTAAAAGAATAGAAAGATCAGTTCTAGAAGATGTTATGTTGGTAATGTAGTTCAAAGAATAGAAAGATCAGTTTAAAGAATGTTAATAATGACACTTTATATCGTTGGCTTTCATGTCTTTATACAACTTTGCAATCTAGAACTAATCCATATTTTGTTTCTCACATTAGGGCTCATTCCTTGCTTCCTAGATTTTTAGTGGAAGGAAACGCAGGAGCACAAAACCTGACAATGGTTATTTCAAACACTTTACCAAACATTTTTCAATAAGCAAATCTGAGTCATGCCTTTTTTCACCAAAACGCACAAGTACTTGTGCAAATGTTTGAAATTTCCAAAAGTGAAGCTAAGGCTATCGTCAGTACTCACACTCAGTCAGCTTCTGCAGCCTCCTGTTTCTACAAGAGCAGTCAACCCACAAAGCTTACAAAGCCTGCAGTTATGGCAAACGGATATCACTAAATATCCTTCCTTTGGTACATTTAAAAATATACATGTTTCAGTAGACATGTTCTCTTGCACAGTTTTTACTTCTGCTCACAAAAGTAAAACAAGTAATCATGCCTGTCAACCTTTTTTGCAAGCTTTTGCTTCATTAAGTGTACCCCAAGAAGGAAAAACTGACAATAGTCCTGCATATAGATCTCAAAAATTAGCCACATTTTAAAAAAATTAAGTGTTCATCACAACTTTAGTATTCCTCATTCTCCCACAAGTCAAGCAATTATTGAGACAACACATCAAACATTAAAACATATTCTTCATCGACAGAAGGGGGAGTAGAGGTCACACCACAGATGAGGTTGAACAAAGCTTTCTATGTTTTGAATTTTTTAAACAGCTATGTTGCAGAACCCGATCCACCAATTTTTAGGCATTTTTCAAATAATAGACAGATAAAACGGAAAGAAAATCCCCCTGTTTTAATTAGAAACCCTGAGACTGGACAAATTGGAGGTCTTTTTGGCTTAACCACTTGGGGCAAAGGGTGTGCTCCTGTCTCTACAGGTGCAGGAATTAAGTGGGTCCCAGCCAAAAACGTCAAACCGTATCGCACCCCAGAACGTGTTGGCGAGTCCAAGGCCGTGGAAGCGAGTACGCAGACGTGAGCCCAACAGAGGCATCACGGGCCACGCCTGGCATTCCTTGTTCATCCCTGGAACCTGCAAAGTCTGATTGTATGCTATTTATCAATGTGTCAATTGTGTGTTTCGTAGAATCTTTTTGGCAAAAGTGTGGGTTTTGTTTTGTTACATTATAGATCTCCCTCTACTGGATTTTCAAAGGTGAAATTCTTTTTAAAGGTCAAAAGCAGAGTTTTTAAATTGAGATATATAGGAAGATCTTTTGCCAAAAATATGCTCACTAAAAGGATGGAACGAAATTGAGTGATACACTAGTGTTAGTTGGTTTTAATTGTTTCTTGTAGTGCAAATTTGCCTGTAGAACAACTAAAAACAAATGTTTGGGTGACCTTAGCCAAGGCAACAGGCTCAGATATCATATGCTTGTCTAATTCAGAAGCAGAAAACCTGTCCAGTTGGTGTGCCAGTAAAGGATTTGCCTTTGATTGAAAAACAATTTAATAGTAAGCCTAGTGAAATTGACAATGAGAGCAATCCTGCACTGAATTGGAACATTTGGGCCTAGGAACTTCCCAAAGCAGTGTCTGAACCCCAAGATTTAGAAATCCTCGGTTCTTTCACAATGGACTTTTGCCTTACGTTGACAGCTTCTGACCCGAAGGCGACCTTCCAAAGTACAATGTTAGTCCCCATTATTTTGCATACAGAAATTCAAGTTTTTAGTGTAGTGATTCAGACAGTTGGGATGTGCTTTCCGAGGCTGACCAATGTCCTTGACAATTGCCAAAAGGATATGGGCTCATTTGTGGAGATAGGGCTCGGCAAGGCTTTCCATCACGCCTTGAAGGTGGCCCATGTAGCATTGGCATGCTCACTGTGATAGCACCTACTGCTAAAGCAGTCATTAAGAAGAAACATAGGGGAACAAGATCCGCTCATCACTATGATGAGAATTGTAAGAGTGATTTCATGCCTTAGAATGATGCTAAAAAGGGTTCCAGCAGGTTTGTTTTTACCCCAACTGACTTCAGCAAGGGCATTGAAACAATGAGATTGAGTTGAATGTTGGCTGAGTAAAGAAACTAATGCCACATCCACTGTAATCAGTGATATGCTGACAGATGTTAATAGTGTTAGACATGCTACCTTTCAAAAGAGAGCAGCAGTGGATTTTCTTTTACTGGCACATGGACAGGGTTGTGAGGAATTTGAAGGATTCTGTTGCATGATCCTGTCAGAGCATTCTGAATCCATCCAAACAGCATACAAAAGCTGAAAGATTTGACAGCTCAAATTCAAGAAGATGGTCTGTCATACTTAGATGATTTGTTCCAAGAATGGAGCTTTGCACCTTGGCTAAGGGAACTCTGTAAGATAGGTCTATACGTGCAGAGTGTTTTGGTGGCCATTCTAGTAGTGACACCTTGCAGACTTTGGTGCGACAAATGATGGAGAAAACTATCAAAGAAGTTTTTATCATACAAGAGAGAAAAGTAGGAAATAGATTCACAGAAAGTTCTCCAAATCTTTCCGAGATGGTAGATGAAGGTATAGCCATAGAAAAAGGTTTTGAATTAAAACCTTAGAACAGGCGAGAGTTTTTGAACAATGACTTGTAATTGTTATCAGACATGACTTATGCCCTTTGAACTGACTGGATTTACACAGCATTAAAATTGCTGTGTTGTAATATAGCAATACTTAATGTGAGCAAAAAGGAAGCTTTAAGCAAGTAACAAGCAGATATATTAAAGCTACAAAACGCAAGGGAGTTAATAAACAAGACAGTTAGGAAAGTTTCTTTTTAGTTGAACCAAGAGGGGGAATTGTGGGAATCCATGAAATCTGAGGGATCTGGGAAAGCCGCAAAAGGCAAGCCTCAGTGACAGCAGAACTGCAATTACAGCTAAAAAGTAATCATAAGATTTGTCAGCAGAAAAATTGTATAAGAAGTAGGCAAGTAAAGACTTAGAGAGCAATGGTCTATGTATTAACACTTGTCTAAAACAACTCCCTAACCTGCAGAAACGTCTATCTAGTTGAACGTGAGGAAGTTCTAAGCTTAATAATGGAGCTCTGTGCATTGTATTTTAAGCAGATATTGTATTTGAAATAAGCAAGCATTATTTTAACCAAAGGAATGTGTGCTTATAGTAATTGGATGGAACTAATGTCAATAGGTTTTGGGTTTTGTGATTGGCCAGGAAACGTTTAAAGTAAGTTGCAACATTAAGTTCTTGGTCTGCTGCTTGGGTTGTGAGATGCTTGCATCTTCCCATTGTCATAACCATATAATGAGACTAATGCTGGAAAATGAAACTGCTCAAAGCACATTCCTGAGTAGTACTGTCCTGTTTGTGATTTCTACATAGATCCAGATCCAGCAATAAAGGGCAACTGTCCAGCTGAGCCCAGATGTGCCAGCAGCTCCAGCCGTGCTGGGGAGCCTTGCCAGCTCTGGGCCCTGCTGTGCACGAGGGTCCCTGTGTGCCACTGGCAGCTGGGGCCTCAGCCACCTCCTCTCTGCACAGGAGCGCCTCTGCAGCTTCACAAGACCGGCCAAAGGCCTCAGTCATGGAGAACTGGGCCTGTCCTCTTGCATCTCCGTGCCAGTGCCCGTTGTCCCTGCCATGGCTGCATGACCAGCTCATTGCTGGGCACATGCTGCTGCCACCACCACCCAGAACAGGAGCCTCTGTCCCCAGAGGTGCTGCTCCTAGTGTCCAGCCAGGACAGATGCTGCGGCCCTCCTTCCAGGGAAGGGCCTGAGCCCAGCAACATCTTTGGGCTTCAGCTCCTGTGTCTGTGTGCTACCACAAGCACTGGCTGAGCTGATTGTCTGGCACAGCCAGGAGGGGCAGCCAGCAACCACATATAGGACTCCTGAGAAAAAGCGACCCCATTTTGTCTTTGTTTTACATTTTGACATATTAGAAATTTTTAGAAATATTCAGCATTATTTTTCATAGGAAAATAATCCCCAAATATTTCTTACATTTTTCTATTGTCCTTTAGGATTCTTCAAAATACTTTTCGAATTAGAAAAATTTAGAACACTTTTACACTTGTAGAATAAAAAATAAAATTGCATTTAATTGGTAATCTTTGCTCTAAGAAGAATAAAGTCATGACAAGATACCCAGTGTACTGGAGAGGCTCTTTTCTCACTGGAGATTTGTACCTAGTGACAACAACCAACTTAAAACCTTTTCCCTGATATTTTCTGGGATTTCTCACAAGCTCACCTCTCTGTCTTCAGAGGCAAACTTTGAGCACGGTGGGCATCTCTTGCAGTGCAGGAGGGTCCCTGTGTGCCAGCTGCAACTGGGGCCTCAGCCACCTCCTGTCTCAACAGGTGTCCATCTGCAGCTTTACAGGAACGGCCAAACACCTCAGTCTGGGACAGCTGGAGCAGACATTTCCCATCTCCATGCTTATGCCCGATGTCCCTGTGCCAGCTGTTTTAACAGCTTGTTGCTGTGCAGATGTTGCCTCCAGCCAGACAAGGTCCTCTGCCCCTGAAGGCACTGGCCCTGCTCTCTGGCCCCTACTGAAGGTGGGCAGGGCTTGGCCCAGCTCTTCTCTTGCACTAAAGAGATGGAGCTGTCACCCCAGTGTGCGGGTGGTAGCAGCAGCAAAGCCCAGCCAGGATCAGCACTGGCTGAGCTGCGTGCCCAGGGACAGCTGGGGATGGCCACGGGGTGGGCAGGCAGGAGCCAGGCAGGGGCTGCTGTGACCAGTGGCAGGGCCCCGGGGGGATGGGGGAGCCCATGCTGAGCGTCCCTGGGCTGAGGGCACATTTCCTTCCATGGGACCATCTCGGACTGGACCTCCTCCAGTGGCATGCCCAGGAAAATAGGAAAGACATCAAGAGCATCTCCAGGGACACAGCCTGACCAGCAATGTCAGCAGGTGAAAAATAAGGTTTTTCTGAGCAATGGAACTGTGATAAAGCAAAACAATCAGGGCAGTCCATTCATACAGATGGGGGCACACTCTGGGGGTACAGCTAAGGCCATGAGGTCACAGCAGGGCTCTGGGGTCACAGCAGGCTGAGCTCTCAGCAGGCCCTGAGGTCACAGAGGTGCCAGAGGTGCCAGAGCCCCGTGGTTGCACAGCAGCACAAGGAGCCAGCAGTCAGTTCCTGAGCACAACTGTTGCGGCAGCAGCGGCGGTGGCAGCAGCGGTGCTGACATTGGCACAGCGGTGTCAGGACAGCGGTGGCAGCAAGAGCTGCGGGACTGGCGGAGGACAAGGCACCATGGCCCTTGCTCTGCGCCTCCTACTCCTGCTGCTCCTGGCCGTGGCCCTGCCTGCCAGGGCTGCCCAGGCTGCTCCGCTGCAAGCGCGGCGAGCAGGTGAGCCGGCAGCCTGGCTGCCCTTTCCCGGCACAGCGCTCCCTGCTCCCTGGGAAGCGCTGGGGATGGTTTTGCCCAGGGCTTTAGGGAGGGTTTCCTCTGTGGGAGGGAGAGAGACCCCACGGGCCCTGGGCTACTCCAGCCACCCCTCCAGAGATGTTGCAAAGGGCCTGCAAAGAGGTTGGAGAGTGACCAGGAGCCAGCCCAGAGCTCCCCAGGCCCCTGTGCAGCTTTGGCCATCTCCATTCACATCTGGCTCCCACAGCCTTACCCAACACCCCTGCATTGCCCAGTCTCCTGTGGCAGAAGGGGATCCCAGCACACCATGGAAATGGTTCTGATCTCTGCTCCCTTCTAGACTGGAATCGTGACATGGGTTTTCAGGAAGTCCTGATGAAGCATGGTTTGAAGTTCCTGGAGGATGCTGGAGGCAAGTTTTCATTCTGTCTTTCCTGAGTGAATAATCTTGATTAATGCAACAAAAGCTCACTTACAAACCATTTCTCTTAACATAATCTTAAGGTTGAAAGAATCTGGAAACCTTGCCCTGTTCCCTTCTGGAGCCCTGAGGGATCCCACTGGATCACTGTCATTGGGAGGAAGGAGCATTTAGCTTTCAATCTTCCTCCCGTGTGCAATGCCAGTGTGTCATTCCGTGTGCTCTGTGCAGTCAAAGAGAAGAGCAGAGAGGGAAGGGGCCGGGCCCAGAGCTGTGCCCCGGGGCTGAGCCTTGTGGGCAGCCTGAGGATCTACTGCAGTGCCACAGGAGCTCTTCTGTCCTGCCTTTCTTTGCAGCTGAACCTGCCGGTGAAGGCCTCACATCCAGGACTGAGCCTCTGGGAGATGCTGAGGGTAGGTCAAGGCCTTTCCCCTGGGAGAGCTGCCAGCTCAGAGCCCAAAGCTGGGCCAGGGAGGCAGCGCTGCAGGTGCCAGCACAGAACCATGCACGTGTGTGCCCGCGCCCTGCACGATCCCCTCACCGCTCCTGCGGCTCAGTGGTGCCCGTGCAGATCAGCAGAGATGGCAGAAGCTTCTGTGGCTGTTGAGTTACAGGTGTGTCTGCAGGGAGGAGATTCATACGTCCTTTGGTGGTTATTGCCAACAAGACCAGTCTGCATGGCAGGGGTGAGTAGTGTGTCCCTGCTGACCCGACAAGTTGAGCCCTGCTTTTGTGGGATGCATTCCTGGGAAATGGAAATATTTTTCTCGAAGTTCCTCCGAAGAGGAAGATGCAAGACACAACAGAGAAGATATCCCTGGAACCATCCAAACAGACGAGGCAAGTGCTGAAGAAAATGCTGCAGGGAGGACAAGGTGGGTGCATTTGCCTCATGCTTCCCCTGGGACTCAGCAGCCGGGGGCTTTGGCTGCACATCTGAACGCATGGTTCCCGGCACAGCGGGATGGGATCCATGGCCCATTCCCAATGAGGAATGTTTCCATCTGATCCAGCTGTCTCTTTTTCATTCTCCAGAAATGAAAGGAGAGCCTGTGCAGAAGGAAGCATTTCCCAGAGGAAGCAGTGGTTCCGTGCCAGCCTCTGCTGAAGGAAGGGAGGCCATGCCAGGCACAGGCACAGGAGGTAATTGCTGTGCCTCTGGGCCTGAGCCCTGCTGAGGCTTGAGCTGCCCTCTCTGGTGCTTGGCACTGCGGGCACAGCCTGGACTAGAGCGGCACAGCCCAGGGGAATTATCCCGAGCAG
Organism: Passer domesticus; assembly: GCF_036417665.1. Lineage (NCBI taxonomy): Eukaryota > Metazoa > Chordata > Aves > Passeriformes > Passeridae > Passer > Passer domesticus. The sequence continues at coordinate 3,839,968 of NC_087482.1, read as the reverse complement.
GTTCAGGGCACTCGGGTACTGAGCAGTCCTGCTGGGGTCCCTCCATGGGAGACATGTCCTGAAACCTGGCAGCGACTGCACGGGGTGCCCACGGTGGGGAAAGGACAGAGGGGGAGAGCAAGGCTCCAGTGTGTCCTGAGAGGGCCTGGCTGTTTGCCCTTGGGATCTGGGAGCTGTCGCCGCAGAAGGAGGGCAGGAGGGAGTGTAGGAGGGAGGGATGGATAGCTGTGTCACTGCCTGCTGCAGTTTTCCCCAGGGTTTTAGAGAGGATTTCCTCTGTGTCTGAGGGAGAGAACCCCGGGGCCCTGCGCTGCTCCAGCCACCTCTCCCTGGGATGTTGCTGAGGGCAGGGAAAGAGTGTGGAGAGTGACCAGGAGCCAGCCCAGAGCTCCCCAGGCCCCTGTGCAGCTTTGGCCATGTGTATTCACATCTGGCTCCCACGGCCTTAGCCGACCCCCTGGCAGTGCCCAGTTCTCTGTGGCAGAAAGAGATCCCAGCACACACTGGAAAATGTTCTCATCTGTGCTCCATTCTAGATGAGGTGTCTGGGAGGGCTTCTCCATCAGCTTGGATGAATAAAGTTTTGAAGCCCTTGGAGCCTCCTGCAGGTATGTTGTCAGCGTGCCACCAAGGAAGAATTGTAGACAAGTGGGCAGGAACCAGGTGACAGAAGCTTCTGTTGCTGTTGTGTTACAGATGTGTCTACAGGGAGGACTTCTCCAGCTCCTTCCTTGGATGTTGCACTTAAGCCCAGCTCCCATCACAGGAGTGAGTAGCGTGTCCCTGCTGACCACACAGGCTGAGCCTTGCTTTTGTAGGATCCATTCCAGGGAAATGGAAATATTTTTCTCTAAGGTATTCCAACAGGGAAAATCCAAGATACAACAGATAAGATATCCCTGGAACCATCCAAACAGATGAGGCAAGAGCTGAAGGAAGCCCTGCAGACAAGACAAGGTGGGTGCATTTCCCTCATGCTTCCCCTGGGACTCAGCAGCCGGGGGCTTTGGCTGCACATCTGGACACGCCGTGCCCGGCACAGTTGGAAGGGATCCATGGCAGCCTCGCTGCCCCGCTGCTGCTTTCACGCCCTGCAGGGCTGTTTCCCAGTCTGGCCTGGCTGAAGCTTCTGCCCAGCCTCTGTAGGAAGGCGTTTGGCATCAGCTGACAGGCAGCCCAAACTGGAACACACCCTGAGATCCCCCACAATATCCAGCCCTGCAGATTAGGAAAAGGGTGTCTGTTAGGAGGTGGAAGTGCTCTCATCATGCCACTGGAATCTGGCCATTTTCCTGCACCATAAATTTCACAAATATTACCTCTGATGCCACCGCCCAAGTGGGAAACAGCTCCATCTGATGCAGCTGTCTCCCTTCCTTTGTCAAGAGATGGACATAGTGCTTCAGTGGAAGTTGGCATTTCTTGAAGGAAGCACTCCATCTTTGGTGCCAGCCCCTGTTGCAGGAAGGAAGGCGATTCCAGACACGGGCACAGGCACAGCAGGTAATTGCTGTGCCGGGCTCAGCCCTGGCCGGGGCTGTGTGGCAGCAGCTCTTCCCCCAGGGCCTGCCCTTGCCTGGCCCGGCAGCAGCCAAAGCTGGAGGCGCCTCGGCTTCCAGGCCTCTGGAGCTGGTTCAGAGCCCCGGGGAAACGGGACTGGTGCAGCAACGTCCCTGGCGCTGCAGCTGCTGCGGAGCTGGCCCTGAGTGCCCAGAGGCCCAAGGCACAGGAGCAGCCCCGAGCGGGAGCCCTGCCGCCAGCCCAGGGCCAGAGCCAGCCCTGGCACACAATGGAAACAGTTCTCATCTTGGTTTGCTTCCAGACTGGGATGCTGGGAAGGATTCTCCTGTAGCCTGGCGCTCTGAAGTTGTGAAGCCGTCTGAGCATTCTGCAGGTATGTTCTCACAGTCCCAACAAGGTCTAATGTTTGAATGACTGGTCAGGACCAGGTGACAGAAGCTTCTGTGGCTGTTTTGTTACAGATGTGTCTGCAGGGACGACCTCACCAACTCCTACCTTGGATGCTGCACAAAAGCCCAGCTCCCATGGCAGGGGTGAGTAGTGTGTCCCTGCTGACCCCACAAGCTGAGCCCTGCTTTTGTGGGATCCATTCCTGGGAAATGGAACTACTTTCTCTTAAGGTCCTACGACAGGAGAGACCAAAGGCATGGCAGGCAAGAAATTCCAGGACCCATTAGAAGTCATGTGGCAAATGCTGAAGGAATGTCTGCAGAGAAAGCAAGGTGGGTGCATTTGCCTCATGCTGCTCCTGGGACTCAGCAGCCGGGGGCTTTGGCTGCACATCTGGACACGCCGTGCCCGGCACAGCGGGAAGGGATCCATGGCAGCCTCGCTGCCCCGCTGCTGCTTTCACACCCTGCAGGGCTGTTTCCCAGTCTGGCCTGGCTGCAGCTTCTGCCCAGCCTCTGCAGGAAGGCATTTGGCATCAGCTGACAGGGAGACCCAATTGCACCACAGTCCATGCCCACCCTCAGATCCCCTGCAATTTCCTGGTGTCCAGGCAGATCAGATTTTGGGGCTGTTTGGGGAAGGAAGCAACCTTGGGTTGTCCCAAAATCCTGGGTGTTTTCTGATCCTTATCCATTCCTTTCACTAGTGATGCCTCCTGAAATTGTCCCCATCCCCATTGCCAGTCAGGAATGTTTTCATCTGATCCAGCTGTCTCTTTTCCATTCTCCAGAAATGAAAGGAGAGCCTGTGCAGAAGGAAGCACTTCCAGGAGGAAGCAGTGGTTCTGTGCCAGCCTCTGCTGCAGGAAGGGAGGCGATGCCAGGCACAGGCACAGGAGGTAATTGCTCTGCCTCTGGGCCTGAGCCCTGCTGAGGCTTGAGCTGCCCTCTCTGCTGTTTGGCAGTGCGGGCACAGCCTGGACTAGAGCGGCACAGCCCAGGGGAATTATCCCGAGCAGGTTCAGGGCACTCGGGTACTGAGCAGTCCTGCTGGGGTCCCTCCATGGGAGACATGTCCTGAAACCTGGGAGTGACTGCACAGGGTGCCCACGGTGGGGAAAGGACAGAGGGGGAGAGCAAGGCTCCAGTGTGTCCTGAGAGGGCCTGGCTGTTTGCCCTTGGGATCTGGGAGCTGTCGCCGCAGAAGGAGGGCAGGAGGGACAGAGGGAGGGATGGAGGGATAGCTGTGGCACTGCCTGCTGCAGTTTTCCCCCATGCTTTAGGGAGGATTTCTTTTGTATGTGAAGAGAGAGTCCCAGGTCCCTGCGCTGCTTCAGCCGTCCCTCCCAGGGATGTTGCTGAGGGCAGGGAAAGAGTGTGGAGAGTGGCCAGCAGCCAGCCCAGAGCTCCCCAGGCTCCTGGGCAGCTTTGGCCATGTCTATTCACATCTGGCTCCCATGGCCTTACCCGGCCCCCTGGCAGTACACAGTTCCCTGTGGCAGAAGTGGATCCCAGCACACCCTGGAAAATGTTCTCATCTGTGCTCCATTCTAGATGAGGTTGCTGGGAAGGCTTCTCCATCAGCTTGGATGAATAAAGTTTTGAAGCCCTTGGAGCCTCCTGCAGGTATGTTCTCAGTGTGCCACCAAGGAAGAATTGTAGACAAGCGGGCAGGAACCAGGTGACAGAAGCTTCTGTGGCTGTTGTGTTACAGATATGTCTCCAGGGAGGACTTCTCCAGCTCCTACTTTGGATGCTGCACTTAAGCCCAGCTCCCATGGCAGGGGTGAGTAGTGTGTCCCTGCTGACCCCACAGGCTGAGCCCTGCTTTTGTGGGATCCATTCCTGGGAAATGGAACTACTTTCTCTTAAGGTCCTCCACCAGAAGTGACCAAAGTCATGGCAGACAAGAAATTCCAGAACCTATTTGAAATCATGTGGCAAATGCTGAAGGAAATGCTGCAGAGAAGACACGGTGGGTGCAATTCCTTCATGCTTCCCCTGGGACTCAGCAGCCGGGGGCTTTGGCTGCACATCTGGACACGCCGTGCCCGGCACAGCAGGAAGGGATCCATGGCAGCCTCGCTGCCCCGCTGCTGCTTTCACGCCCTGCAGGGCTGTTTCCCAGTCTGGCCTGGCTGCAGCTTCTGCCCAGCCTCTGTAGGAAGGCATTGGGCATCAGCTGACAGGGAGCCCAAACTGCACCATGGGCCTGAGATCTCCTGCGATTTCCCAGTCTCTGAGCAGATCAGGAGACACAGCTATTTGGAGGAGGAAGTGCTCTGGCCCAGACCCAAGACCGTGGACCTTTCCTGATCCTTATAATTTTTTTTAATAATTATTGCCTCCTGAGGATGTCACCTCCCCAATGAGAAACAACTCCACCTGATCCAGCTTTGCCTTTTCCATTCTCCAGGAGTGGATTGTGAGCCTGTGCAGATGGAAGCATTTGCCGGAGGAAGCAGTGGTTCCGTGCCAGCCTCTGCTGAAGGAAGAGAGGCGATGCCAGGCACAGGCACAGGAGGTAATTGCTGTGCCTCTGGGCCTGAGCCCTGCTGAGGCTTGAGCTGCCCTCTCTGCTGCTTGGCAGTGCGGGCACAGCCTGGACTAGAGCGGCACAGCCCAGGGGAATTATCCCGAGCAGGCTCAGGGCACTCGGGTCCTGAGCAGTCCTGCTGGGGTCCCTGTGGGGGAGACATGTCCTGAAACCTGGCAGTGACTGCACAGGGTGCCCACGGTGGGGAAAGGACAGAGGGGGAGAGCAAGGCTCCAGTGTGTCCTGAGAGGGCCTGGCTGTTTGCCCTTGGGATCCGGGAGCTGTTGCCGCAGAAGGAGGGCAGGAGGGACAGAGGGAGGGATGGAGGGATAGCTGTGGCATTGCCTGCTGCAGTTTGCCCCCGTGCTTTAGGGAGGATTTCCTCTGTGTGTGAGGGAGAGAGCCCCGGGGCCCTGGGCTACTCCAGCCACCTCTCCCTGGGATGTTGCTGAGGGCAGGGAAAGAGTGTGGAGAGTGATCAGGAGCCAGCCCAGAGCTCCCCAGGCCCCTGTGCAACTATGGGCATGTCAATTCACATCTGGCTCCCACGGCCTTAGCCAACCCCCTGGCAGTGCCCAGTTCTCTGTGGCAGAAGGGGATCCCAGAATGCCACTGAGATCATTGTGATCTCTGCTCCCTTCTAGACTGGAATCATGACTTGGATTTTTTTGAAGCCCTGCTGGGAAATGGCTTGAAATTCCTGGAGGATGCTGGAGGCTATTCCTCCGTGTGCCTTTCTTGACAGAATAATCAGTGTCAATGTTACAAGAGCTCACTCATAAGCCATTTCCCTTAACATTATTTAAGGGCTGAAGGATTCTGAAAATCTTGCCCTGCTCCCTTCTGGATCCCTGAGGGATCCCACAGGATCGCTGTCATTGGGAGGAAGGAGCATTTAGCTTTCAATCTTCCTCCCGTGTGCAATGCCAGTGTGTCCTTCCGTGTGCTCTGTGCAGTCACAGAGAAGAGCAGAGAGGGAAGGGGCCGGGCCGGGCCCAGAGCTGTGCTCCGGGGCTGAGCCTTGTGGACAGCCTGAGGATCTCCTGCAGTGCCACAGGAGCTCTTCTGTCCTGCCTTTCTTTGCAGCTGAACCTGTCGGTGAAGGCCCCACATCCAGGACTGAGGCTCTGGGAGATGCTGAGGGTAGGTCAAGGCCTTTCCCCTGGGAGAGCTGCCAGCTCAGAGCCCAAAGCTGGGCCAGGGAGGCAGCGCTGCAGGTGCCAGCACAGAACCATGCACGTGTGTGCCCTCGGCCTGCACAATCCCCTCACCGCTGCTGCGGCTCAGTGGTGCCCGTGCAGATCAGCAGAGATGGCAGAAGCTTCTGTGGCTGTTGAGTTACAGGTGTGTCTGCAGGGAGGACTTCTCCAGCTCCAGGGCTGGATGCTTGGCCCCAACCCAGCTCCCATGGCAGGGGTGAGTAGTGTGTCCCTGCTGACCCCACAGGCTGAGCCCTGCTTTTGTGGGATGCATTCCTGGGAAATGGAACTACTTTCTCTTAAGGTCCTCCAAAAGGAAAGACCCAAGATACTGCAGCCAAAATGTCTCATGAGGCAGATGAATTCCTGACACAAACACAGAAGGAAGCACCCGGAGGACAAGGTGGGTGCATTTCCCTCATGCTTCCCCTGGGACTCAGCAGCCGGGGGCTTTGGCTGCACACCTGGACACGCCGTGCCCGGCACAGTGGGAAGGGATCCATGGCAGCCTTGCTGCCCCGCTGCTGCTTTCACGCCCTGCAGGGCTGTTTCCCAGTCTGGCCTGGCTGCAGCTTCTGCCCAGCCTCTGCAGGATGGAATTTGGCCTTAGCTGATAGGGTGCCCCAACTGTACTGTGGGCCTGAGATCCCCTGCCATTTCCCAGTCTCTGAGAAGATCAGGAGATGCAGCTGTTTTCTCAAGGGAGTGCACTGGCCCAGCCCCAATTACCTGGGATTTTTCCTGATCTTTACCTGTGACTTTGACAAGCATTGCCTCATGAAGATGACACATCCCCAGTGGGGAATGTTTCCATTTGATCCAGTTGTCCCTTTTTTCCTTTTTCAAGTGATGGACCAAAAGGCTGTGCAGAAGGAGGAACACCCAGGGAGAAGCAGTGGCTCACTGGCAGCGCTGGCTGCAGGAAGGAAGGCGATGCCAGACACGGGCACAGGCACAGCAGGTAATTGCTGTGCCGGGCTCAGCCCTGGCCGGGGCTGTGTGGCAGCAGCTCTTCCCCCAGGGCCTGCCCTTGCCCGGCCTGGCAGCAGCCAAAGCTGGAGGCGCCTCGGCTTCCAGGCCTCTGGAGCTGGTTCAGAGCCCCGGGGAAACGGGACTGGTGCAGCAACGTCCTGGCGCTGCAGCTGCTGCGGAGCTGGCCCTGAGTGCCCAGAGGCCCAAGGCACAGGAGCAGCCCCGAGCGGGAGCCCTGCCGCCAGCCCAGGGCCAGAGCCAGCCCTGGCTCCCGACTGAGCAGGGGCTGCGCTGGGTCCTGACAGGGCCTGAGCCTGTCCCCTGGGGCTGGGGGAGCTGTCACGGGGCAGGGAGGGCCAGGGGTGGCAGTGGCTGCTCAGGGATGGCTTTGGCCCGTGTCCCTGGCAGCAGCTACTGCCCAAGCAGCTGCGCTGCCCCCGGGCTCTCCTCCCGGCCTGCTGGGCTTTGTTGGCTGGCACAGCCTGTGCCAAGGGCCGGCAAGGTGCCTGCAGGCCCCAGCTCTGGGGGAAACAGAGAACGTCCTGCCCGTATCCACCGTGCTGCCAGCTCAGCAGTGCAGCACAGCACGGGCTCACGCTCCCCATCGCTCCCACAGATGCAGCCGGCACCACAAGACCTGTTCCCAATGCCCAGGATGGCCTCGGAAGGGGTTTCTGTCAGGGAACAGGCTGCTGGCTAGGGTTACTGGCCGGCGTGCTTTGTTTGGAGCTTGTTTTCATGTTGTGCTGCTTTGGAATCGGGTATTCCTGGAACAGAAAACAGTGAGTGTTTTGTTGCTCTCCCCCACAAACAGCTTCTTTTGAAAGTCTAACGTGGACAGGGAACATTCCTATTGAGACTGCAGTGGAGTTGTGGCCAGTCCATGATTGTCCAAATGACTCTGCTGAGGGTTCTGCTGCTGCCCAGTGCTTCCATTGGCCTCTCAATTGCTGGGCCTTGTCCTGGGGGCCCGCTGGGGCTGCAGCCAGTGCTGGCTCCCACTGAGGCTGCCTGGCCAAGAGCAGCCCCAGGGGCACAGGGCAGAGGCAGAGGGAGGTGGGGAGGAGAAAGAGCAGGGCCGAGGTTGCCCTTGAAAGGCAGAGGCTCTCTGGGGCCCGCTCCTGGCCAGGGACCCAGCCCAGAGCCGTGCCCTGCTCGCCGGGGCCTTGAGGGGCAGCTGTCCAGCTGGGCCCAGCTGTGCCAGCAGCTCCAGCCATGCTGGGGAGCCTTGCCAGCTCTGGGCCCTGCTGTGCACGAGGGTCCCCGTGTGCCACTGGCAGCTGGGGCCTCAGCCACCTCCTCTCTCCACAGGAGCACCTCGGGACAGGAGTTGGAAGACGGTGGCTGCACCTCACACCAGACAGCGTGAGCAGCTCCTCCAGCAGCAGGAACGGCCTGGACAGCCCTCTCAAGTGTTCTGTGAAGAGGACCCCAGAACAACCGTCTATGAGGAAGCCTCTTATTGCCCCGTAGATCCCACTGCCACCTGCTCTCCCCATGGGACTCCCCAAGCTGCCTTCATCCCTTTTTTCTCTCCATGTGTCCCATCCCAGCCAACCCGAGTTCCTCTAGAGACCCCAGGACCAGCCCAGCACCTTCCAGCCCCTCCTGAGACCAACACATCCCTTCCTCTGCCCCTGAGCCCCCTGGCCTTGCCCTCTAAGCAGCACTGAAGGTGACACCCCGCCCTCCCCCCCCCCCCCCCCCCCCGCTTGCAGAGTAGGCAATGGCCCATTCTTCTGTTGAAATAAAGAGAAGGATCTGTGTTGTGGTTTGAAAGCAAAACCAGTGAGAGACTCCAAGTTAGAAATACAATTTATTAGGAAAAGGAAAAAAAGAAAAACAAAATACATGCAATAATACAAAAGAAAAACCACTGACAGGGTCAGAATACAGCCTGACACCCTGCTAGTTAGGGTGGTGGTAGCAGTCCAGCTGAAATGGCCTTGTGGAAGTGGTGATCCTGTAGAAACAATCTGGTAGCTCTCATCCTCTGGAAAAGCAGTAGGTAAGGGCGGCGGTTCCTCTGGGAATCCAGTGGAAAGACTGCTTGTTGTGTCCCAAAACCCAGATTATATCCAGCTGGGGATGCTTAGCTCCTCCCCCATGGGCAGAGCATCTCACAGTGGGCTGATATCATTCTGCCTCATGCTGTGGGTCCTTGATTAGCCATGAAACAGAAATGGCTCTGGGAGGGAGTTATCACTGAGTCATGTGGCAAGACATTGATGGGCCTGTTAACAGGAGATGAGGAAGAAACAATGCCCCTCCTGGTTTCAGTAGCTCTTGAGGATGGCATTAGAATACATCTTTACACTGCAACCCAGGACAAGCGGTCACCCCAGTGTCCAGGTGGCAGCAGCAGCAAAGCCCACCCAGCACCAGCACTGACTGAGCTCCATGCCCAGGAGGAGCTGTGGATGCCCACGGTGTGGGCAGGCAGAAGCCAGGCCGGGGCTGCTGTTGAAATGGAGGTTTTGGGCCGCTCACAGGCTCAACACAGTTGGCTGTGATTGGTCATCAAGTGAAAACAATCCACATGAACCAATGGAAGATGCACCTGTTGCATTCCACAGCAGCAGACAGTTATTGTTTACATTTCTTTCCTGAGGCCCTCAGCTCCTCATGAGGGGAAAAATCCCAGGAAAGGATTTTTAATAAAATATCATAGCTACAGATAACTGTTTTACTCATAACACCAGGAGAAGACCAGGGAATGCAGGTAGCCTAGACTAAGGAGCTCCTCTGTCTCCAAGCTGATCCAAGCCAACAGACCTACTCAGACAAGCACCAGGGGACCACAGTGCATGCACAAAGGAGAAAAGTTCAAAAGTTCAGTCATGAGGAAGACCACAGCCTTCGACCTCAGAGACCACCAAAGACCCCAGTGTGACCACCACAGGAAACAACGCGTGCCCAGAAGGCCGTGGATCTCATCGCCATGTGAGGGGAGGACAGGCGGGGCCAGGGGTTGAATGTGCATGACGAGATTGTGTAAGGTATTGCATATGGAACATGTTTGTGAACAAAGATGTGGCTCGGACCAGGGCTCGGGGCACAAGTTTTCACGAGAGCCATCTCGCTTGTGCCAGGCCCTGACACGCATACCCACTTCACAACTACATCAGGTTGTGGAGTGCCGCTGTAGGACATGAAATAAAACAACGCAGACACGCATCTCTCCAAGGTAAAAAAGAAGGCAGTTGAATTTCTGACTCCAACATTTACAGATTTCCAAAAGTGACAGTGGATTGGAGGGTGAAAGTGCCACCTCTCCAATGACACTGGACAAACCAACAGTCCATCAAATTTCTCCTCTGCAGAAAAGAATGCAAAACAATAAGTTATTTACATAAAGTGTTTGGGAAAGTTTGCTACAAGAATGTAAACATCAGAAGGCTTAGAAGAACATTAAAAACCAGGGCGACAGTGGAGTCTATTTATTCTGCAGATGGCTTCACTGTGACCAGCGGTGGGGCCCCGAGGGGATGGGGCAGCCCATGCTGAGCGTCCCTGGGCTGAGGGACATTTCCTTCCGTGGGATCATCTGGGCCCAGACCTCCTCCAGTGCCATGCCCAGGAAAAGAGGGAAGCCATCAAGAGTATCTCCAGGGACACAGCCTGACCAGCAATGTCAGCAGGCAAAACAAAGCTCCTCCCTAATTAACACACACTTGATAGGACCTAATTGATGGGCCATCACCAATGCAGGGTGCTGCACAGGGTCTGCTGCTCTCAGCCAGGGCCAGAAGGAAGGGAAGGGAAGGGAAGGGAAGGGAAGGGAAGGGAAGGGAAGGGAAGGGAAGGGAAGGGAAGGGAAGGGAAGGGAAGGGAAGGGAAGGGAAGGGAAGGGAAGGGAAGGGAAGGGAAGGGAAGGGAAGGGAAGGGAAGGGAAGGGAAGGGAAGGGAAGGGAAGGGAAGGGAAGGGAAGGGCTGTGTGGCCATGGGGTTCGACAGGGCTGGTGAGCAGCCCCAGAGACACAACAACCCAGGTGCAACCAGGCTTGATTTCCAGGTCGAAACACTCGGCACAGCTGGCCTGGACTTCCCTGTAAGGCACGTGGGGGCTTTGGAGTCCCCCTAAGGTGCATGAGGAGCTGGGGTCCCTCGTGGCACACCCAGGGATATTTTAGGTTTCCTCTGAGGCATGGAGGGCACTGGGGTCCACTTCAAGTCATGCAAGGGATTTGGAATCCTGTGTGAGGCATGCAGAGGGTTTGGGATCTCTCCCAAGGTGTGCAGGGTGCTGGGATCTCTCCTGAGGCACATGTCGGGGTTCTGGGGTCTCATTTCACATGTAGAAAGGGCTGTGGACTCTCGTAAGCGTGCAGGTGCTTTGTGTCCCTCCTGCTGCACGCAGTGGGGCTGGAGTGTCTGCTGAGGCACGCAGGGGAGGGGGACCTCCGGCAGTCCCTCCCGGGCCCGTGCGGCTCGGGGCTGCCGCGGCCCAGGGCCAGCCGCCGTGCCGGGATGGCGGTGGCGAGGCGCCGAGGCGGAGCTGCCCCGCCGGGTCACGCTGCACCTGCACGGCACGGGCGGTGCTGAGCGCCGGGCAGGCGGCACCGCCATCCCAGGGGCCACAGCCCCGGCCCTGCCTCTTTTGGGGCCGGGCACAGACAGCCCCGTGGGACGGGCACCGCTCAGCGCCCGAGGGGACGGAACAGGTGCCAGAGGAGCCCCAGGAGCCCTGGACAGGGCCCTGGCGTTGCCCGCCCAGCTCCCCCGGGCCTGTGGCCATCCTGGGCAGCAGGGGCTCGCTCTGGGCCGTGCTCTCCCCGGCCAGCGGGGCTCCGGGCCAGCACCCGGCTCCTGCCACTGCCCTGAGAATGCTGAGGGGCTTTCGGGGCAGAACTGAACTTGACAGGGACAGAATTCATAGGAGACTTGTTTTGGCCTTTTACAAGGTTAACTGAGAAACAACTTAAAATCCCAGGCTAAATCGTGTGCTTTAATGCATGGGGATTCCTTCAAGACCCTTCCTAACTCCCGTGGTGCCGGGCCGGGCCGCGTCCCAGCGAGCACCAACACCCAGCAGCTCGATGTATGCAGCACGGCTGGCACCAGGGAAACGAGTCAGTATCCCTACAGCTGCCCGCTCTGCCTGCACGGCTGTCACACAACAGCAATGTTCCAGAAGGAACAGGCATTTTTACATCCTCAGGACCATGTGATCTTTGGTCCTGGTGGTGGATCAGAGAGAAAAGCCAAATGTGACAGACTAAACTTGACTGTAGGAGAGGGATACCTCAGGAGAGGGATACCTCAGCAGAGGGTCTGGGGACCTGTGGTGCCAGCCAGTGGCCCGGCACTCGGACACAGCAGGAAGACCTGAGATTATCACACTTCACCTGGGAGGGTAGAAAAGCTCAGGGGTTCTTTGTTCAAGGTCCCCCAGAGGCACCAGCTGAAGCCGCCACAGCTCCACCTTGATAAAATTGTTTAAAAGGATCCAGAGGTCTGACACTCTGCTGTGGAGGACATTCCACATGTTATATTTGCCCAATTATCCAATCAAAAAAACCGAAAGAACAAACCCAAACAAAATGAAATGTGACAGCAGTTTTAATTATGTAGCTTAATATATATACAATTGAATACACTCAAAATATTGACAATATAATTTGCTTTAAATTATGAATAATTTGTTTCTGATAATAGCATATAAGCAAAAATAACCTCGCGGGGTATGCGTGGGGTAGGGGTGCAGGGCTTTTGGACCCCCGTCACCTCACGTACTAGCGTGTCAAGCCCAAATTCCCCTTTTTATGCTGTATGTCATTACCATCTCCTCCCATTTTCGATTCGTCACACTTGTATCACTGCCCTCATCATCACCTTCCCCACGCATGCTCCACACTTCTTTAAGTAAGTTGTACCACTCTTTGGGGATCTTCTTTGAGGAAGGCCTCTCCTCTTCCTCCATGTCCTGGAGTTCACCTTTTGGATTACACATGCGCACCAAGCTGCTACAGTATAAGCCAATACTGTGTTCTAACATTAAAGCAGTGAATCTCATATAATCAACATTTGCCTGGTGTCCAACCAAATTCTCCTCTCTTCCAACGAAATTTAGTCATAGTTATCTCTTGCTTCCTCCTGTTCTGAACATCTGCAGGAGAAGGTTGGGGGTGGACCCCTCCTCTCCCTTTCTTGCTTGGCATGACTCCTTTAACTGTTTTTTTATTTCCAAATATTAATTATCAATACTGATTACTGTTTCAATTTTGTCAGCATGAATCATATCTATTTACCACACACAGTTCTCATCTTTTGGGCATTTAGAAGCTTTTGATTTTGCTTTGCACCCAAGGAAAATATACCCCCAAATGTGCACAAATAACTCCTTTAGCATGTCCTCCTTTTCAGCTGGTGTTTCCATTGTTCTCTGCTATCTTGTCCTCATCTTTCCACAATTCCTGTGTCTATTCAAGTCCAGCCTGGGACAGTGCACACATTTGCTTTAGTTCTGTAGTGATTTATGCCCAGCCATCCTGCCAACCACACCCATTTCAATGTTGCAACAACCTAACTCTGGGCTGCAGTATGTGAATCACACTCTGCTGTGTGAGCTGGCAGAGCACCAGAGCAGGCACTGATGAAGGGGCATTCGGTACATTAGTGAAGTGAGTGCTGGAACCTGGGCTAGCTCTTACAACTCCGGCACTACGGCAGGAGTCGGGAACTGCCTCGCTATGGGCATTTACCAGAGGCAGAGCCTTTAGTGCCACTTGCTCTCCAGTGCCAGACACAAGTCACGACAGGGACGAGGCACAGGAGAAAGGAGGAGGCGTCCCGTCTTCAGGTTCCGCAAGGAACAGCTTAGTCCAGGTGAAGAGAACAGGATGAAAAGCCCCTAGCTGTACTGCCCAAGGGGTTTTGTACACATACAAGTCATGGCGTGGATGCAAACAATGAACCAATAGGGAATGCTCAGGAGAGGAGTGAGGGGATTACATCAAGTGTCTGGGGCCAATTGGGGTAGGAGGGTGGAGAGGATGGGTCACAAGGGCCAGTGGGGCTTCCAGGAGTAGGGGAATTCCAAAGGGGAGTTGCAGTCAGGGATTGCCCAAAGGTTGGGGAACCAAGGGGCTGGGTTGCCTTGAGAGGCAGGGAAAGAGCTGGAACAAGGGGTGGGGAAGGGCACGAGGGACAGTTTGGAGGGAGGGTAAAACCCACAGGTGAACCAACTCAGGAAAAACATGGGGGCACAACAGAGCCCTTAAACAAGACTTGAAATGGAATCAATAAAATAAATTTGAACTGCAACAATCAAGAGCATCTTGAGGGATGCAGCCTGACCAGCAATGTCAGCAGGCAAAAGAAAGGTTTTGCTGAGCAATGGCCCTTTGATGAAGCAAAACATTTACAGTCAGGGCAGTCCATTCATGCAGACAGGCGCACACTCTGGGGGTACAGCTGAGGCCATGAGGTCACAGCAGGGCTCTGGGGTCACAGCAGGCTGAGCTCTCAGCAGGCCCTGAGGTCACAGAGGTGCCAGAGGTGCCAGAGCCCCGTGGTTGCACAGCAGCACAAGGAGCCAGCAGTCAGTCCCTGAGCACAACTGTTGCGGCAGCAGCGGCGGTGGCAGCAGCGGTGCTGACGTTGGGACAGCGGTGTCGGGACAGCGGTGGCAGCAAGAGCTGCGGGACTGGCGGAGGACAAGGCACCATGGCCCTTGCTCTGCGCCTCCTACTCCTGCTGCTCCTGGCCGTGGCCCTGCCTGCCAGGGCTGCCCAGGCTGCTCCGCTGCAAGCTCGGCGAGCAGGTGAGCCGGCAGCCTGGCTGCCCTTTCCCGGGACAGCGCTCCCTGCTCCCTGGGAAGCGCTGGGGATGGTTTTGCCCAGGGCTTTAGGGAGAGTTTCCTCTGTGGGAGAGAGAGAGACCCCACGGGCCCTAGGCTACTCCAGCCACCCCTCCAGAGATGTTGCAAAGGGCCTGCAAAGAGGTTGGAGAGTGACCAGGAGCCAGCCCAGAGCTCCCCAGGACCCTGTGTAGCTTTGGCCATCTCCATTCACATCTGGCTCCCACAGCCTTACCCAACACCCCTGCATTGCCCAGTCTCCTGTGGCAGAAGGGGATCCCAGCACACCATGGAAATGGTTCTGATCTCTGCTCCCTTCTAGACTGGAATCGTGACATGGGTTTTCAGGAAGTCCTGATGAAGCATGGTTTGAAGTTCCTGGAGGATGCTGGAGGCAAGTTTTCATTCTGTCTTTCCTGAGTGAATAATCAGGGTTAATGCAACAAAAGCTCACTTACAAACCATTTCCCTTAACATAATCTTAAGGTTGAAAGAATCTGGAAACCTTGCCCTGTTCCCTTCTGGAGCCCTGAGGGCTCCCACAGGATCACTGTCATTGGGAGGAAGGAGCATTTAGCTTTCAATCTTCCTCCCATGTGCAATGCCAGTGTGTCCTTTCGTGTGCTCTGTGCAGTCACAGAGAAGAGCAGAGAGGGAAGAGGCCGGGCCCAGAGCTCTGCCCCGGGGCTGAGCCTTGTGGGCAGCCTGAGGATCTCCTGCAGTGCCACAGGAGCTCTTCTGTCCTGCCTTTCTTTGCAGCTGAACCTGCCGGTGAAGGCCCCACATCCAGGACTGAGGCTCTGGGAGATGCTGAGGGTAGGTCAAGGCCTTTCCCCTGGGAGAGCTGCCAGCTCAGAGCCCAAAGCTGGGCCAGGGAGGCAGCGCTGCAGGTGCCAGCACAGAACCATGCACGTGTGTGCCCGCGCCCTGCACGATCCCCTCACCGCTCCTGCTGCTCAGTGGTGCCCGTGCAGACCAGCAGAGATGGCAGAAGCTTCTGTGGCTGTTGAGTTACAGGTGTGTCTGCAGGGAGGAGATTCATACGTACGTTGGTGGTTATTGCCAACAAGACCAGCCCCCATGGCAGGGGTGAGTAGTGTGTCCCTGCTGACCCCACAAGTTGAGCCCTGCTTTTGTGGGATGCATTCCTGGGAAATGGAAATATTTTTCTCGAAGTTCCTCCGAAGAGGAAGATGCAGGACACAACAAAGAAGATATCCCTGGAACCATCCAAACAGACGAGGCAAGTGCTGAAGAGAATGCTGCAGGGAGGACAAGGTGGGTGCATTTGCCTCATGCTTCCCCTGGGACTCAGCAGCCGGGGGCTTTGGCTGCACATCTGAACGCATGGTTCCCGGCACAGCGGGATGGGATCCATGGCCCATTCCCAATGAGGAATGTTTCCATCTGATCCAGCTGTCTTTTTTTCATTCTCCAGAAATGAAAGGAGAGCCTGTGCAGATGGAAGCATTTCCCGGAGGAAGCAGTGGTTCCGTGCCAGCCTCTGCTGAAGGAAGGGAGGCCATGCCAGGCACAGGCACAGGAGGTAATTGCTGTGCCTCTGCGCCTGAGCCCTGCTGAGGCTTGAGCTGCCCTCTCTGCTGTTTGGCTGTGCGGGCACAGCCTGGACTAGAGCAGCACAGCCCAGGGGAATTATCCCGAGCAGGCTCAGGGCACTCGGGCACTGAGCAGTCCTGCTGGGGTCCCTCCATGGGAGACATGTCCTGAAACCTGGCAGTGACTGCACAGGGTGCCCACGGTGGGGAAAGGACAGAGGGGGAGAGCAAGGCTCCAGTGTGTCCTGAGAGGGCCTGGCTGTTTGCCCTTGGGACCTGGGAGCTGTCGCCGCAGAAGGAGGGCAGGAGGGACAGAGGGAGGGATGGAGGGATAGCGGTGGCACTGCCTGCTGCAGTTTGCCCCCGTGCTTTAGGGAGGATTTCCTCTGTGTGTGAGGGAGAGAGCCCCGGGGCCCTGGGCTACTCCAGCCACCCCTCCCAGGGATGTTGCTGAGGGCAGGGAAAGAGTGTGGAGAGTGACCAGGAGCCAGCCCAGAGCTCCCCAGGCCCCTGTGCAACTATGGGCATGTCAATTCGCATCTGGCTCCCACGGCCTTAGCCGACCCCCTGGCAGTGCCCAGTTCTCTGTGGCAGAAGTGGATCCCAGAATGCCACTGAGATCATTCTGATCTCTGCTCCCTTCTAGACTGGAATCATGACTTGGATTTTTTTGAAGCCCTGCTGGAAAATGGCTTGAAATTCCTGGAGGATGCTGGAGGTTATTCCTCCGTGTGCCTTTCTTGACAGAATAATCAGTGTCAATGTGACAAGAGCTCACTCATAAGCCATTTCCCTTAACATTATTTAAGGGCTGAAGGATTCTGAAAATCTTGCCCTGCTCCCTTCTGGAGCCCTGAGGGATCCCACAGGATCGCTGTCATTGGGAGGAAGGAGCATTGATCTTTCAGTCTTCCTCCCGTGTGCAATGCCAGTGTGTCCTTCCGTGTGCTCTGTGCAGCCACAGAGAAGAGCAGAGAGGGAAGGGGCCGGGCCCAGAGCTCTGCCCCGGGGCTGAGCCTTGTGGGCAGCCTGAGGATCTCCTGCAGTGCCACAGGAGCTCTTCTGTCCTGCCTTTCTTTGCAGCTGAACCTGCCGGTGAAGGCCCCACATCCAAGACTGAGCCTCTGGGAGATGCTGAGGGTAGGTCAAGGCCTTTCCCCTGGGAGAGCTGCCAGCTCAGAGCCCAAAGCTGGTCCAGGGAGGCAGCGCTGCAGGTGCCAGCACAGAACCATGCACGTGTGTGCCCTCGCCCTGCACGATCCCCTCACCGCTGCTGCGGCTCAGTGGTGCCCGTGCAGATCAGCAGAGATGGCAGAAGCTTCTGTGGCTGTTGAGTTACAGGTGTGTCTGCAGGGAGGACTTCTCCAGCTCCAGGGCTGGATGCTTGGCCCCAACCCAGCTCCCATGGCAGGGGTGAGTAGTGTGTCCCTGCTGACCCCACAGGCTGAGCCCTGCTTTTGTGGGATGCATTCCTGGGAAATGGAACTACTTTCTCTTAAGGTCCTCCAAAAGGAAAGACCCAAGATACTGCAGCCAAAATGTCTCATGAGTCACATGAATTCCTGACACAAACACAGAAGGAAGCACCCAGAGGACAAGGTGGGTGCATTTCCCTCATGCTTCCCCTGGCACTCAGCAGCCAGGGGCTTTGGCTGCACATCTGGACACGCCGTGCCCGTCACAGCAGGAAGGGATCCATGGCAGCCTCGCTGCCCTGCTGCTGCTTTCACGCCCTGCAGGGCTGTTTCCCAACCTGGCCTGGCTGCAGCTTCTGCCCAGCCTCTGCAGGATGGAATTTGGCATTAGCTGATAGGGTGCCCCAACTGTACTGTGGGCCTGAGATCCCCTGCCATTTCCCAGTCTCTGAGAAGATCAGGAGATGCAGCTGTTTTCTCAAGGGAGTGCACTGGCCCAGCCCCAATTACCTGGGATTTTTCCTGATCTTTACCTGTGACTTTGACAAGCATTGCCTCATGAAGATGACACATCCCCAGTGGGGAATGTTTCCATTTGATCCAGTTGTCCCTTTTTTCCTTTTTCAAGTGATGGACCAAAAGGCTGTGCAGAAGGAGGAACACCCAGGGAGAAGCAGTGGCTCATTGGCAGCCCCTGCAGCAGGAAGGAAGGCGATGCCAGACACGGGCACAGGCACAGCAGGTAATTGCTGTGCCGGGCTCAGCCCTGGCCGGGGCTGTGTGGCAGCAGCTCTTCCCCCAGGGCCTGCCCTTGCCCGGCCTGGCAGCAGCCAAAGCTGGAGGCGCCTGGGCTTCCAGGCCTCTGGAGCTGGTTCAGAGCCCCGGGGAAACGGGACTGGTGCAGCAACGTCCCTGGCGCTGCAGCTGCTGCGGAGCTGGCCCTGAGTGCCCAGAGGCCCAAGGCACAGGAGCAGCACCGAGCGGGAGCCCTGCCGCCAGCCCAGGGCCAGAGCCAGCCCTGGCTCCCGACTGGGCAGGGGCTGCGCTGGGTCCTGACAGGGCCTGAGCCTGTCCCCTGGGGCTGGGGGAGCTGTCACGGGGCAGGGAGGGCCAGGGGTGGCAGTGGCTGCTCAGGGATGGCTTTGGCCCGTGTCCCTGGCAGCAGCCACTGCCCAAGCAGCTGCGCTGCCCCCGGGCTCTCCTCCCGGCCTGCTGGGCTTTGTTGGCTGGCACAGCCTGTGCCAAGGGCCGGCAAGGTGCCTGCAGGCCCCAGCTCTGGGGGAAACAGAGAACGTCCTGCCCGTATCCACCGTGCTGCCAGCTCAGCAGTGCAGCACAGCACGGGCTCACGCTCCCCATTGCTCCCACAGATGCAGCCGGCACCACAAGACCTGTTCCCAATGCCCAGGATGGCCTCGGAAGGGGTTTCTGTCAGGGAACCGGCTGCTGGCTGGGGTTACTGCCAGGCGTCCTTTGTTTGGAGCTTGTCTTCATGTTGTGCTGCTTTGGAATGGGGTATTCCTGGAACAGAAAACAGTGAGTGTTTTGTTGCTCTCCCCCACAAACAGCTTCTTTTGAAAGTCTAACGTTGTCAAGGAACACTCCCATTGAGACTGCAGTGGGTTTGTGGCCAGTCCATGATTGTCCAAATGACTCTGCTGAGGGTTCTGCTGCTGCCCAGTGCTTCCATTGGCCTCTCAATTGCTGGGCCTTGTCCTGGGGGCCCGCTGGGGCTGCAGCCAGTGCTGGCTCCCACTGAGGCTGCCTGGCCAAGAGCAGCCCCAGGGGCACAGGGCAGAGGCAGAGGGAGGTGGGGAGGAGAAAGAGCAGGGCCGAGGTTGCCCTTGAAAGGCAGAGGCTCTCTGGGGCCCGCTCCTGGCCAGGGACCCTGCCCAGAGCCGTGCCCTGCTGGCCGGGGCCTTGAGGGGCAGCTGTCCAGCTGGGCCCAGCTGTGCCAGCAGCTCCAGCCGTGCTGGGGAGCCTTGCCAGCTCTGGGCCCTGCTGTGCACGAGGGTCCCTGTGTGCCACTGGCAGCTGGGGCCTCAGCCACCTCCTCTCTGCACAGGAGCACCTCGGGACAGGAGTTGGAAGACGGTGGCTGCACCTCACACCAGACAGCGTGAGCAGCTCCTCCAGCAGCAGGAACGGCCTGGACAGCCCTCTCAAGTGTTCTGTGAAGAGGACCCCAGAACAACCGTCTACGAGGAAGCCTCTTATTGCCCCGTAGATCCCACTGCCACCTGCTCTCCCCATGGGACTCCCCAAGCTGCCTTCATCCCTTTTTTCTCTCCATGTGTCCCATCCCAGCCAACCCGAGTTCCTCTAGAGACCCCAGGACCAGCCCAGCACCTTCCAGCCCCTCCTGAGACCAACACATCCCTTCCTCTGCCCCTGAGCCCCCTGGCCTTGCCCTCTAAGCAGCACTGAAGGTGACACCCCGCCCTCCCCCCCCCCCCCCCCCGCTTGCAGAGTAGGCAATGGCCTATTCTTCTGTTGAAATAAAGAGAAGGATCTGTGTTGTGGTTTGAAAGCAAAACCAGTGAGAGACTCCAAGTTAGAAATACAATTTATTAGGAAAAGGGAAAAAAGAAAAACAAAATACATGCAATAATACAAAAGAAAAACCACTGACAGGGTCAGAATACAGCCTGACACCCTGCTAGTTAGGGTGGTGGTAGCAGTCCAGCTGAAATGGCCTTGTGGAAGTGGTGATCCTGTAGAAACAATCTGGTAGCTCTCATCCTCTGGAAAAGCAGTGGGTAAGGGCAGCGGTTCCTCTGGGAATCCAGTGGAAAGACTGCTTGTTGTGTCCCAAAACCCAGATTATATCCAGCTGGGGATGCTTAGCTCCTCCCCCATGGGCAGAGCATCTCACAGTGGGCTGATATCATTCTGCCTCATGCTGTGGGTCCTTGATTAGCCATGAAACAGAAATGGCTCTGGGAGGGAGTTATCACTGAGTCATGTGGCAAGACATTGATGGGCCTGTTAACAGGAGATGAGGAAGAAACAATGCCCCTCCTGGTTTCAGTAGCTCTTGAGGATGGCATTAGAATACATCTTTACACTGCAACCCAGGACAAGCGGTCACCCCAGTGTCCAGGTGGCAGCAGCAGCAAAGCCCACCCAGCACCAGCACTGACTGAGCTCCATGCCCAGGAGGAGCTGTGGATGCCCACGGTGTGGGCAGGCAGAAGCCAGGCCGGGGCTGCTGTTGAAATGGAGGTTTTGGGCCGCTCACAGGCTCAACACAGTTGGCTGTGATTGGTCATCAAGTGAAAACAATCCACATGAACCAATGGAAGATGCACCTGTTGCATTCCACAGCAGCAGACAGTTATTGTTTACATTTCTTTCCTGAGGCCCTCAGCTCCTCATGAGGGGAAAAATCCCAGGAAAGGATTTTTAATAAAATATCATAGCTACAGATAACTGTTTTACTCATAACACCAGGAGAAGACCAGGGAATGCAGGTAGCCTAGACTAAGGAGCTCCTCTGTCTCCAAGCTGATCCAAGCCAACAGACCTACTCAGATAAGCACCAGGGGACCACAGTGCATGCACAAAGGAGAAAAGTTCAAAAGTTCAGTCATGAGGAAGACCACAGCCTTCGACCTCAGAGACCACCAAAGACCCCAGTGTGACCACCACAGGAAACAACGCGTGCCCAGAAGGCCGTGGATCTCATCGCCATGTGAGGGGAGGACAGGCGGGGCCAGGGGTTGAATGTGCATGACGAGATTGTGTAAGGTATTGCATATGGAACATGTTTGTGAACAAAGATGTGGCTCAGTCCAGGGCTCGGGGCACAAGTTTTCATGAGAGCCGTCTCGCTTGTGCCAGGCCCTGACACGCATACCCACTTCACAACTACATCAGGTTGTGGAGTGCCGCTATAGGACATGAAATAAAACAACGCAGACACGCATCTCTCCAAGGTAAAAAAGAAGGCAGTTTAATTTCTGACTCCAACATTTACAGATTTCCAAAAGTGACAGTGGGTTGGAGGGTGAAAGTGCCACCTCTCCAATGACACTGGACAAACCAACAGTCCATCAAATTTCTCCTCTGCAGAAAAGAATGCAAAACAATAAGTTATTTACATAAAGTGTTTGGGAAAGTTTGCTACAAGAATGTAAACATCAGAAGTCTTAGAAGAACATTAAAAACCAGGGCGACAGTGGAGTCTATTTATTCTGCAGATGGCTTCACTGTGACCAGCGGTGGGGCCCCGAGGGGATGGGGCAGCCCATGCTGAGCGTCCCTGGGCTGAGGGACATTTCCTTCCGTGGGATCATCTGGGCCCAGACCTCCTCCAGTGCCATGCCCAGGAAAAGAGGGAAGCCATCAAGAGTATCTCCAGGGACACAGCCTGACCAGCAATGTCAGCAGGCAAAACAAAGCTCCTCCCTAATTAACACACACTTGATAGGACCTAATTGATGGGCCATCACCAATGCAGGGTGCTGCACAGGGTCTGCTGCTCTCAGCCAGGGCCAGAAGGAAGGGAAGGGAAGGGAAGGGAAGGGAAGGGAAGGGAAGGGAAGGGAAGGGAAGGGAAGGGAAGGGAAGGGAAGGGAAGGGAAGGGAAGGGAAGGGAAGGGAAGGGAAGGGAAGGGAAGGGAAGGGAAGGGAAGGGAAGGGAAGGGAAGGGAAGGGAAGGGAAGGGAAGGGAAGGGAAGGGCTGTGTGGCCATGGGGTTCGACAGGGCTGGTGAGCAGCCCCAGAGACACAACAACCCAGGTGAAACCAGGCTTGTTTTCCAGGTCAAAACACTCGGCGTAGCTGGCCTGGACTTCCCTGTAAGGCACGTGGGGGCTTTGGAGTCCCCCTAAGGTGCATGAGGGGATGGGGTCCCTTGCGGCACACCCAGGGATATTTTAGGTTTCCTCTGAGGCATGGAGGGCACTGGGGTCCACTTCAAGTCATGCAAGGGATTTGGAATCCTGTGTGAGGCATGCAGAGGGTTTGGGATCTCTCCCAAGGTGTGCAGGGTGCTGGGATCTCTCCTGAGGCAAATGTCGGGGTTCTGGGGTCTCATTTCACATGTAGAAAGGGCTGTGGACTCTCGTAAGCGTGCAGGTGCTTTGTGTCCCTCCTGCTGCACGCAGTGGGGCTGGAGTGTCTGCTGAGGCACGCAGGGGACGGGGACCTCCGGCAGTCCCTCCCGGGCCCGTGCGGCTCTGGGCTGCCACGGCCCAGGGCCAGCCGCCGTGCCGGGATGGCGGTGGCGAGGCGCCAAGGCGGAGCTGCCCCGCCGGGTCACGCTGCACCGGCACGGCACGGGCGGTGCTGAGCGCCGGGCAGGCGGCACCGCCAGCCCAGGGGCCACAGCCCCGGCCCTGCCTCTTTTGGGGCCGGGCACAGACAGCCCCGCGGGACGGGCACCGCTCAGTGCCTGAGGGGACGGAACAGGTGCCAGAGGAGCCCCAGGAGCCCTGGACAGGGCCCTGGCGTTGCCCGCCCAGCTCCCCCGGGCCTGTGGCCATCCCGGGCAGCAGGGGCTCGCTCTGGGCTGCGCTCTCCCCGGCCAGCGGGGCTCCGGGCCAGCACCCGGCTCCTGCCACTGCCCTGAGAATGCTGACGGGCTTTCGGGGCAGAACTGACCTTGACAGGGACAGAATTCATAGGAGACTTGTTTTGGCCTTTTACAAGGTTAACTGAGAAACAACTTAAAATCCCAGGCTAAATCGTCTGCTTTAACGTGTGGGGATTCCTTTAAGACCCTTCCTAACTCCCGTGGTGCCGGGCCGGGCCGCGTCCCGGCGAGCTCCAACACCCAGCAGCTCGATGTATGCAGCACGGCTGGCACCAGGGAAACGAGTCAGTATCCCTACAGCTGCCCGCTCTGCCTGCAGGGCTGTCACACAACAGCAATGTTCCAGAAGGAACAGGCATTTTTACATCCTCACGACCGTGTGATCTTTGGTCCTGGTGGTGGATCAGAGAGAAAAGCCAAATGTGACAGACTAAACTTGACTGTAGGAGAGGGATGCCTCAGCAGAGGGTCTGGGGACCTGTGGTGCCAGCCAGTGGCCCGGCACTCGGACATAGCAGGAAGACCTGATATTATCACACTTCACCTGGGAGGGTAGAAAAGCTCAGGGGTTCTTTGTTCAAGGTCCCCCAGAGGCACCAGCTGAAGCCGCCACAGCTCCACCTTGATAAAAGTGTTTAAAAAGATCCAGAGGTCTGACACTCTGCTGTGGAGGACATTCCACATGTTATATTTGCCCAATTATCCAATCAAAAAAACCGAAAGAACAAACCCAAACAAAATGAAATGTAACAGCAATTTTAATTATGTAGCTTAATATATATACAATTGAATACACTCAAAATATTGACAATATAATTTGCTTTAAATGATGAATAATTTGTTTCTGATAATAGCGTATAAGCAAAAATAACCTCGCGGGGTATGCGTGGGGTAGGGGTGCAGGGCTTTTGGACCCCCGTCACCTCACGGACTAGCTTGTGAAGACAAAATTCCCCTTTTTATGCTGTATGTCATTACCATCTCCTCCCATTTTCGATTCGTCACACTTGTATCACTGCCCTCATCATCACCTTTACCACGCATGCTCCACACTTCTTTAAGTAAGTTGTACCACTCTTTGGGGATCTTCTTTGAGGAAGGCCTCTCCTCTTCCTCCATGGAGTCCTGGAGTTCATCTTTTGGATTACACATGCGCACCAAGCTGCTACAGTATAAGCCAATACTGTGTTCTAACATTAAAGCAGTGAATCTCATATAATCAACATTTGCCTGGTGTCTAACCAAATTCTCCTCTCTTCCAAGGAAATTTAGTCATAGTTATCTCTTGCTTCCTCCTGTTCTGAACATCTGCAGGAGAAGGTTGGTGGTGGACCCCTCCTCTCCCTTTCTTGCTTGGCATGACTCCTTTAACTGTTTTTTTATTTCCAAATATTAATTATCAATATTGATTACTGTTTCAATTTTGTCAGCATGAATCATATCTATTTACCACACACAGTTCTCATCTTTTGGGCATTTAGGAGCTTTTTATTTTGCTTTGCACCCAAGGAAAATATAGCCCCAAATGTGCACAAATAACTCCTTCAGCATGTCCTCCTTTTCAGCTGGTGTTTCCATTGTTCTCTGCTATCTTGTCCTCATCTTTCCACAATTCCTGTGTCTATTCAAGTCCAGCCTGGGACAGTGCACACATTTGCTTTAGTTCTGTAGTGATTTATGCCCAGCCATCCTGCCAACCACACCCATTTCAATGTTGCAACAACCTACCTCTGGGCTGCAGTATGTGAATCACATTCTGCTGTGTGAGATGGCAGAGGACCAGAGCAGGCACTGAAGAAGGGGCATTCGGTACATTAGTGAAGTGAGTGCTGGAACCTGGGCTAGCTCTTACAACTCCGGCACTACGGCAGGAGTCGGGAACTGCCTCGCTATGGGCATTTACCAGAGGCAGAACCTTTAGTGCCACTTGCTCTCCAGTGCCAGACACAAGCCACGACAGGGACGAGGCACAGGAGAAAGGAGGAGGCGTCCTGTCTTCAGGTTCTGCAAGGAACACCTTAGTCCAGGTGAAGAGAACAGGATGAAAAGCCCCTAGCTGTACTGCCCAAGGGGTTTTGTACACATACAAGTCATGGCGTGGATGCAAACAATGAACCAATAGGGAATGCTCAGGAGAGGAGTGAGGGGATTACATCAAGTGTCTGGGGCCAATTGGGGTAGGAGGGTGGAGAGGATGGGTCACAAGGGCCAATGGGGCTTCCAGGAGTAGGGGAATTCCAAAGGGGAGTTGCAGTCAGGGATTGGCCCAAAGGTTGGGGAACCAAGGGGCTGGGTTGCCTTGACAGGCAGGGAAAGAGCTGGAACAAGGGGTGGGGAAGGACACCAGGGACAGTTTGGAGGGAGGGTAAAACCCACAGGTGAACCAACTCAGGAAAAAAACGGGGGCACAACAGAGCCCTTAAACAAGACTTAAAATGAAATCAATAAAATAAATTTGAACTGCAACAATCAAGAGCATCTTGAGGGACGCAGCCTGACCAGCAATGTCAGCAGGCAAAAGAAAGGTTTTGCTGAGCAATGGCCCTTTGATGAAGCAAAACATTTACAGTCAGGGCAGTCCATTCATGCAGACGGGCGCACACTCTGGGGGTACAGCTGAGGCCATGAGGTCACAGCAGGGCTCCGGGGTCACAGCAGGCTGAGCTCTCAGCAGGCCCTGAGGTCACAGAGGCGCCAGAGGTGCCAGAGCCCCGTGGTTGCACAGCAGCACAAGGAGCCAGCAGTCAGTCCCTGAGCACAACTGTTGCGGCAGCAGCGGCGGTGGCAGCAGCGGTGCTGACGTTGGGACAGCGGTGTCGGGACAGCGGTGGCAGCAAGAGCTGCGGGACTGGCGGAGGACAAGGCAGCATGGCCCTTGCTCTGCGCCTCCTACTCCTGCTGCTCCTGGCCGTGGCCCTGCCTGCCAGGGCTGCCCAGGCTGCTCCGCTGCAAGCTCGGCGAGCAGGTGAGCCGGCAGCCTGGCTGCCCTTTCCCGGAACAGCGCTCCCTGCTCCCTGGGAAGCGCTGGGGATGGTTTTGCCCCGGGCTTTAGGGAGGGTTTCCTCTGTGGGAGGGAGAGAGACCCCACGGGCCCTGGGCTACTCCAGCCACCCTTCCAGGGATGCACAGGGCCTGCTAAGAGGTTGGAGAGTGACCAGGAGCCAGCCCAGAGCTCCCCAGGCCCCTGTGCAGCTTTGGCCATGTCCATTCACATCTGGCTCCCACAGCCTTACCCAACACCCCTGCATTGCCCAGTTCCCTGTGGCAGAAGGGGATCCCAGCACATCATGGAAATGGTTCTCATCTCTGCTCCCTTCTAGCCTGGAATCGTGACATGGGTTTTCAGGAAGTCCTCATGAAGCATGGTTTGAAGTTCCTGGAGGATGCTGGAGGTAAGTTTTCATTCTGCCTTTCCTGAGAGAATAATCAGGATCAGTTCAACAAAAGCTCACTTATTAACCAGTTCCCTTAACATAAACTTAAGGTTGAAAGAATCCGGAAACCTTGCCCTGCTCCCTTCTGGATCCCTGAGGGGTCCCACAGGATCACTGTCATTGGGAGGAAGGAGCATTTAGCTTTCAATCTTCCTCCCGTGTGCAGTGCCAGTGTGTCCTTCCGTGTGCTCTGTGCAGTCACAGAGAAGAGCAGAGAGGGAAGGGGCCGGGCCTAGGGCTGTGCCCCGGGGCTGAGCCTTGTGGGCAGCCTGAGGATCTCCTGCAGTGCCACGGGAGCTCTTCTGTCCTGCCTTTCTTTGCAGCTGAACCTGCTGGTGAAGGCCCCACATCCAGGACTGAGGCTCTGGGAGATGCTGACGGTAGGTCAAGGCCTTTCCCCTGGGAGAGCTGCCAGCTCAGAGCCCAAAGCTGGGCCAGGGAGGCAGCGCTGCAGGTGCCAGCACAGAACCATGCACGTGTGTGCCCGCGCCCTGCACGATCCCCTCACCGCTCCTGCTGCTCAGTGGTGCCCGTGCAGACCAGCAGAGATGGCAGAAGCTTCTGTGGCTGTTGAGTTACAGGTGTGTCTGCAGGGAGGAGATTCATACGTCCTTTGGTAGTTATTGCTGACAAGACCAGCTCCCATAGCAGGGGTGAGTAGTGTGTCCCTGCTGACACCACAAGTTGAGCCCTGCTTTTGTGGGATGCATTCCTGGGAAATGGAAGTATTTTTCTCTAAGGTTCTCCGATAGGGAAGATCCAAAACACAAGAGACAAGATATCCCTGGAACCATCCAAACAGACGAGGCAAGTGCTGAAGAAAATGCTGCAGGGAGGACAAGGTGGGTGCATTTGCTTCATGCTTCCCCTGGGATTCAGCAGCCGGGGGCTTTGGCTGCACATCTGAACGCATGGTTCCCGGCACAGCGGGATGGGATCCATGGCCCATTCCCAATGAGGAATGTTTCCATCTGATCCAGCTGTCTCTTTTTCATTCTCCAGAAATGAAAGGAGAGCCTGCGGAGAAAGAAGCATTTCCCGGAGGAAGCAGTGGTTCCGTGCCAGCCTCAGCTCCAGGAAGGGAGGCCATGCCAGGCACAGGCCCAGGAGGTAATTGCTGTGCCTCTGGGCCTGAGCCCTGCTGAGGCTTGAGCTGCCCTCTCTGCTGCTTGGCAGTGCGGGCACAGCCTGGACTAGAGCGGCACAGCCCAGGGGAATTATCCCGAGCAGGCTCAGGGCACTCGGGTCCTGAGCAGTCCTGCTGGGGTCCCTCCATGGGAGACATGTCCTGAAACCTGGCAGCGACTGCACGGGGTGCTCACGGTGGGGAAAGGACAGAGGGGGAGAGGAAGGCTCCAGTGTGTCCTGAGAGGGCCTGGCTGTTGGCCCTTGGGATCTGGGGGGTGTCCCAGCAGAAGGAGGGCAGGAGGGACAGAGGGAGGGAGGGATGGATACCTATATCACTGCCTGCTGCAGTTTTCCCCAGGGTTTTAGAGAGGATTTCCTCTGTGTCTGAGGGAGAGAACCCCGGGGCCCTGTGGTGCTCTAGCCACCCCTCCCAGGGATGTTGCTGAGGGCAGGGAAAGAGTGTGGAGGGTAATCAGGAGCCAGCCCAGAGCTCCCCAGGCCCCAACAGCTTTGGCCGTGTCCATTCATATCTGGCTCCCATGGCCTTAGCCGACCCCCTGGCAGTGCCCAGTTCCCTGTGCCAGAAGGGGATCCCAGCACACTCTGGAAAATGTTCTCATCTGTGATCCGTTCTAGATGAGGTGTCTGGGAGGGCTTCTCCATCAACTTGGATGAATAAAGTTTTGAAGCCCTTGGAGCCTCCTGCAGGTATGTTCTCAGTGTGCCACCAAGGAAGAATTGTAGACAAGTGGGCAGGCACCAGGTGACAGAAGCTTCTGTGGCTGTTGTGTTACAGATGTGTCTACAGGGAGGACTTCTCCAGCTCCTACCTTGGATGTTGCACTCAAGCCCAGCTCCCATCACAGGAGTGAGTAGTGTGTCCCTGATGACCCCACAGGCTGAGCCTTACTTTTGTAGGATCCATTCCAGGGAAATGGAAATATTTTTCTCTAAGGTACTCCAACAGGCAAAATCCAAGACACAACAGATAAGATATCCCTGGAACCATTCAAACAGATGAGGCAAGAGCTGAAGGAACCCCTGCAGACAAGAGAAGGTGGGTGCATTTCCCTCATGCTTCCCCTGGGAGTCAGCAGCCGGGGGCTTTGGCTGCACATCTGGACACGCCGTGCCCGGCACAGCGGGAAGGGATCCATGGCAGCCTCGCTGCCCCGCTGCTGCTTTCACGCCCTGCAGGGCTGTTTCCCAGCCTGGCCTGGCTGCAGCTTCTGGCCAGCCTCTGCAGGAAGGCATTTGGCATCAGCTGATAGGCAGCCCAAAAATTAACACACCCTGAAATCCCCCACAATATCCAGCCCTGCAGATTAGGAAAAGGGTGTCTGTTTGGAGCTGCAAGTGCTCTCATCATGCCACTGTAACCTGGCCATTTTCCTGCTCCATAAATTTCACAAATATTACCTCTGATGCCACCACCCAAGTGGGGAACAGCTCCATCTGATGCAGCTGTCTCCCTTCCTTTGTCAAGAGATGGACATAGTGCTTCAGTGGAAGGTGGCATTTCTTGAAGGAAGCACTCCATCTTCGGTGCCAGCCCCTGCTGCAGGAAGGAAGGCAAAGCCAGACACGGGCACAGGCACAGCAGGTAATTGCTGTGCCGGGCTCAGGCCTGGCCGGGGCTGTGTGGCAGCAGCTCTTCCCCCAGGGCCTGCCCTTGCCCGGCCCATCAGCAGCCAAAGCTGGAGGCGCCTCGGCTTCCAGGCCTCTGGAGCTGGTTCAGAGCCCCGGGGAAACGGGACTGCTGCAGCAACGTCCCTGGCGCTGCAGCTGCTGCGGAGCTGGCCCTGAGTGCCCAGAGGCCCAAGGCACAGGAGCAGCCCCGAGCGGGAGCCCTGCCGCCAGCCCAGGGCCAGAGCCAGCCCTGGCACACAATGGAAACAGTTCTCATCTTGGTTTGCTTCCAGACTGGGATGCTGGGAAGGATTCTCCATTAGCCTGGCGCTCTGAAGTTGTGAAGCACTCTGAGCATTCTGCAGGTATGTTCTCACTGTCCCACCAAGGCGTAATGTTTGACTGACTGGTAAGAACCAGGTGACAGAAGCTTCTGTGGCTGTTGTGTTACAGGCGTGTCTGCAGGGACGACCTCACCAACTCCTACCTTGGATGCTGCACAAAAGGCCAGCTCCCATGGCAGGGGTGAGTAGTGTGTCCCTGCTGACCCCTCTGGCTGAGCCCTGCTTTTGTGGGGTCCATTGCTGGGAAATGGAACTACTTTCTCTTAAGGTCCTCCGACAGGAGAGACCAAAGACATGGCAGGCAAGAAATTCCAGGACCCATTAGAAGTCATGTGGCAAATGCTGAAGGAATGTCTGCAGAGAAGACAAGGTGGGTGCATTTCCCTCATGCTGCTCCTGGGACTCAGCAGCCGGGGGCTTTGGCTGCACATCTGGACACGCCGTGCCCGGCACAGCTGGAATGGATCCATGGCAGCCTCGCTGCCCCGCTGCTGCTTTCACACCCTGCAGGGCTGTTTCCCAGCCTGGCCTGGCTGCAGCTTCTGCCCAGCCTCTGCAGGAAGGCATTTGGCATCAGCTGACAGGCAGCCCCAATTGCACCACAGGCCATGCCCACCCTCAGATCCCCTGCAATTTCCTGGTGTCCAGGCAGATCAGATGTTGGGGCTGTTTGGGGAAGGAGGCAGCCTTGGCTTGTTCCAAAATCCTGGGTGTTTTCTGATCCTTATGCATTCCATTCACAAGTGATGCTTCCTGAAGTTATCACCTTCCCCATTCCCAGTCAGGAATGTTTTCATCTGATCCAGCTGTCTCTTTTCCATTCTCCAGAAATGAAAGGAGAGCCTGTGCAGAAGGAAGCATTTGCCGGAGGAAGCAGTGGTTGCATGCCAGCCTCTGCTGCAGGAAGGGAGGCCATGCCAGGCACAGGCACAGGAGGTAATTGCCGTGCCTCTGGGCCTGAGCCCTGCTGAGGCTTGAGCTGCCCTCTCTGCTGCTTGGCAGTGCGGGCACAGCCTGGACTAGAGCAGCACAGCCCAGGGGAATTATCCCGAGCAGGCTCAGGGCACTGAGCAGTCCTGCTGGGGTCCCTCCATGGGAGACATGTCCTGAAACCTGGCAGTGACTGCACGGGGTGCCCACGGTGGGGAAAGGACAGAGGGGGAGAGCAAGGCTCCAGTGTGTCCTGAGAGGGCCTGGCTGTTTGCCCTTGGGATCTGGGAGCTGTCCCAGCAGAAGCATGGCAGGAGGGACAGAGGGACGGAGGGATGGATAGCTGTGGCACTGCCTGCTGCAGTTTTCCCCAGGGGTTTTGCGAGGATTTCTTTTGTATGTGAAGAAGAGAGCCCCGGGGCTCTGTGGTGCTCTAGCCACCCCTCCCAGGGATGTTGCTGAGGGCAGGGAAAGAGTGTGGAGAGTGACCAGGAGGCAGCCCAGAGCTCCCCAGGCCCCTGGGCAGCTTTGGCCATGTCTATTCACATCTGGCTCCCACGGTCTTACCCGACACCCTGGCAGTGCCCAGTTCCCTGTGCCAGAAGGGGATCCCAGAATGCCACTGATATCGTTCTGATCTCTGATCCCTTCAAGACTGGAATCATGACTTGGATTTTTTGGAAGCCCTGCTGGAAAATGGCTTGAAATTCCTGGAGGATGCTGGAGGCTATTCCTCCGTGTGCCTTTCTTGACAGAATAATCAGGATCAATGTGACAAGAGCTCACTCATAAGCCATTTCCCTTAACATTATTTAAGGGCTGAAGGATTCTGAAAATCTTGCCCTGCTCCCTTCTGGAGCCCTGAGGAGTCGCACAGTATCACTGTCAGTGGGAGGATCTAGAATTTAGCTTTCAATCTTCCTCCAGTGTGCAATGCCAGTGTGTCCTTCCATGTGCTCTGTGCAGCCACAGTGAAGAGCAGAGAGGGAAGGGGCCGGGCCTAGGGCTGTGCCCCGGGGCTGAGCCTTGTGGGCAGCCTGAGGATCTCCTGCACTGCCACGGGAGCTCTTCTGTCCTGCCTTTCTTTGCAGCTGAACCTGCCGGTGAAGGCCCCACATCCAGGACTGAGGCTCTGGGAGATGCTGACGGTAAGTCAAGGCCTTTCCCCTGGGAGAGCTGCCAGCTCAGAGCCCAAAGCTGGGCCAGGGAGGCAGCGCTGCAGGTGCCAGCACAGAACCATGCACGTGTGTGCCCTCGCCCTGCACGATCCCCTCACCGCTCCTGCGGCTCAGTGGTGCCCGTACAGATCAGCAGAGATGGCAGAAGCTTCTGTGGCTGTTGAGTTACAGGTGTGTCTGCAGGGAGGACTTCTCAAGCTCCAGGGCTGGATGCTTGGCCCCAACCCAGCTCCCATGGCAGGGGTGAGTAGTGGGTCCCTGCTAACCACACAGGCTGAGCCCCGCTTTTGTGGGACCCATTCCTGGGAAATGGAACTACTTTTTCTTAAGGTCCTCCAAAAGGGAAGACCCAAGATACTGCAGCCAAAATGTCTCATGAGGCAGATGAATTCCTGAGAGAAACACAGAAGGAAGCACCCCGAGGACAAGGTGGGTGCATTTCCCTCATGCTTTCCCTGGGAGTCAGCAGCCGGGGGCTTTGGCTGCACATCTGGACACGCCGTGCCCGGCACAGCAGGAAGGGATCCATGGCAGCCTCGCTGCCCCGCTGCTGCTTTCACGCCCTGCAGGGCTGTTTCCCATCCTGGCCTGGCTGCAGCTTCTGCCCAGCCTCTGCAGGATGGAATTTGGCATCAGCTGATAGGGTGCCTCAACTGTACTGTGGGCCTGAGATCCCCTGCCATTTCCCAGTGTCTGAGAAGATCAGGCGGTGTAGCTGTTTGCTCATGGGAGTGCACTGGCCTAGCCCCAATTACCTGGGCTTTTTCCTGATCTTTACCTGTGACTTTGACAAGCATTTCCTGATGAAGATGACACATCCCCAGTGGGAATGTTTCCATTTGATCCAGTTGTCCCTTTTTTTCTTTTTCAAGTGATGGACCAAAAGGCTGTTCAGGAGGAGGAACACTCAGGGAGAAGCAGTGGCTCATTGGCAGCCCCTGCTGCAGGAAGGAAGGCGATGCCAGACACGGGCACAGGCACAGCAGGTAATTGCTGTGCCAGGCTCAGCCCTGGCCGGGGCTGTGTGGCAGCAGCTCTTCCCCCAGGGCTGCCCTTGCCCGGCCCGGCAGCAGCCAAAGCTGGAGGCGCCTGGGCTTCCAGGCCTCTGGAGCTGGTTCAGAGCCCCGAGGAAATGGGACTGGTGCAGCAACGTCCCTGGCGCTGCAGCTGCTGCAGAGCTGGCCCTGAGTGCCCAGAGGCCCAAGGCACAGGAGCAGCCCCGAGCGGGAGCCCAGCCGCCAGCCCAGGGCCAGAGCCAGCCCTGGCTCCAGACTGGGCAGGGGCTGCGCTGGGTCCTGACAGGGCCTGAGCCTGTCCCCTGGGGCTGGGGGAGCTGTCACGGGGCAGGGAGGGCCAGGGCTGGCAGTGGCTGCTCAGGGATGGCTTTGGCCCGTGTCCCTGGCAGCAGCCACTGCCCAAGCAGCTGCGCTGCCCCTGGGCTCTCCTCCCGGCCTGCTGGGCTTTGTTGGCTGGCGCAGCCTGTGCCAAGGGCCGGCAAGGTGCCTGCAGGCCCCAGCTCTGGGGGAAACAGAGTACGTCCTGCCCGTATCCACCGTGCTGCCAGCTCAGCAGTGCAGCACAGCACGGGCTCACGCTCCCCATCGCTCCCACAGATGTAGCCGGCACCACAAGACCTGTTCCCAATGCCCAGGATGGCCTCGGAAGGGGCTTCTGTCAGGGAACCGACTGCTGGCTAGTGTTTCTGGCAGGCATGCTTTATTTGGAGCTTGTCTTCCTATTCTGCTGCTTTGGAATCTGGTATTCCTGGAACAGAAAACAGTGAGTGTTTTATTGCCCGCCCCCTCCAACAGCTTATTTTCAAAGTCCAGCATGGACAGGGAGCATTCCCATTGAGGCTGCAGTGGAGTTGTGGCCAGCCCATGATTGTCCAAAAAACTCTGCTGAGGGTTCTGCTGCTGCCCAGTGCTTCCATTGGCCTCTCAATTGCTGGGCCTTTTCCTGGGGGCCCCGCTGGGGCTGCAGCCAGTGCTGGCTCCCACTGAGGCTGCCTGGCCAAGAGCAGCCCCAGGGGCACGGGGCAGAGGCAGAGGGAGGTGGGGAGGAGAAAGAGGAGGGCCGAGGTTGCCCTTGAAAGGCAGAGGCGCTCTGGGGCCCGCTCCTGGCCAGGGACCCTGCCCAGAGCCGTGCCCTGCTGGCCGGGGCCTTGAGGGGCAGCTGTCCAGCTGGGCCCGGCTGTGCCAGCAGCTCCAGCCGTGCTGGGGAGCCTTGCCAGCTCTGGGCCCTGCTGTGCACGAGGGTCCCTGTGTGCCACGGGCAGCTGGGGCCTCAGCCACCTCCTCTCTGCACAGGAGCACCTCGGGACAGGAGTTGAAAGACGGTGGCTGCACCTGACACCCAGACAGCGTGAGCAGCTCCTCCAGCAGCAGGAACGGCCCGGACAGCCCTCTCAAGTGTTCTGTGAAGAGGACCCCAGAACAACCAACTACGAGGGAACCTCCTTTTACCCCGTAGATCCCACTGCCACCTGCTCTCCCCATGGGCCTCCCCAAGCTGCCTTCATCCCTTTTTTTATCTTTGTCTGTCCCATCCCAGCCAACTCGAGTACCTCTAGGGACCCCAGGAGCAGCCTAGCACCTTCCAGCCCCTCCTCAGACCAACACATCCCTTCCTCTGCCCCTGAGCCCCCCGGCCTTGCCCTCTAGGAATCACTGAAGGTGACACCCCACCCCACCCCACCCCCCCCGCTTGCAGGGTAGGCAATGGCCCATTCTTCTGTTTAAATAAAGAGAAGGATCTTTGTTCTGGTTGGAAAGCAAAACCAGTGAGAGACTCCAAGTCAGAAATACAATTTATTAGAAAAAGGGAAAAAAATCAAAACACATGCAATGATACAAAAAAAAAACCACTGACAGGCTCAGAATACAGCCTGCTGACACCCTGCTAGTTAGGGTGGTGGTAGCAGTCCAGCTGAAATGGCCTTGTGGAAGTGGTGATCCTGTAGAAACAATCTGGTAGCTCTCATCCTCTGGAAAAGCAGTGGGTAAGGGCGGCGGTTCCTCTGGGAATCCAGTGGAAAGACTGCTTGTTGTGTCCCAAAACCCAGATTATATCCAGCTGGGGATGCTTAGCTCCTCCCCCATGGGCAGAGCATCTCACAGTGGGCTGATATCATTCTGCCTCATGCTGTGGGTCCTTGATTAGCCATAAAACAGAAATGGCTCTGGGAGGGAGTTATCTCTGAGTCATGTGGCAAGACATTGATGGGCCCATTAACAGGAGATAAGGAAGAAACAATGCCCCTCCTGGTTTCAGCAGCTCTTGAGGATGGCATTAGAATACATCTTTACACTGCAACCTAGGACAAGTGGTCACCCCAGTGTCCAGGTGGCAGCAGCAGCAAAGCCCACCCAGCCCCAGCACTGACTGAGCTCCATGCCCAGGAGGAGCCGTGGATGCCCATGGTGTGGGCAGGCAGAAGCCAGGCCGGGCCTGCTGTTGAAATGGAGGTTTTTGGGCTGGTTCAATTAAGTTAGCAATATATGGACTAAGCATGTAAATATTAAATTGTAGAATTATGTGTTGAATTTTAACCTTTTACTTAAGAAACCTCTGCCATGGTACAAAGGGCATAGGAAAATGCAAATTTCTGAAGCTTCTTGCTATGAAGGACAATACCAGTGTCATAAATAGGGCAGGAGATCTTTCTCCTTTTTAATGCCTTTATTAAAAAAATTCAGCTCAGGTTGTGGGAAACGACAGGTCACCCGCACCCCCGCTGCTCCCAGGAGTGGCACGGAGGAAGAGGATGATGCAGCTGTGCCCGCTGGTATGCAGGCAGAGCTGGGGCTTCCATCCTCGAGGGAGTAGTGGGAATTCTGCTTCTTTGGTCTAACATTCCAGGTCCTCTTTCTTGCTGACATCCTTTCAGGTTAGGGTGAAAAGTGAAAAGGATTTTAGCAGATACTAAGGATTAAGTTCCTCACCTTTAGACATTACTTAGGTTTCATAATTCCATGTTGGCTTGTTGTTTTTAGGAGTTTTTTTCCTGGAAAATTGCAAACTTTGGTGAAATGCATTCTCATCTGCATACTAGCTCTGATGTCACCCCCCCCACCCTGCTATCTGCAGGCTCTGGGGAAGCAGCAGGGGGACAATTGCGCTTGATTTCTAACCATTAACAGGTAATTGAAGAAAAACTATTAACAAGAGGTGATTGCAACATGAAGCTATCAACAACAAATAGTCAACATTTCAAATCACAACAACTGGCCCAACCTGTTTAACTTTGCAGCCTTAAAAAAAAATGCATAATTTGCTGGGGCGAACACCCCAGGTGTGGAGACACGAGGCTTGACTCCATTTCAGAAGGCTGATTTATTATATATTCTATTAAAATACTACAGTAAAACTGTACTAAAACAACAGAGAGGAAAAAATGACCAGAAGGCTACAAAGAAGAAGAACAGAATGGAATGCATAACAAAAATCTTGTGACTGCTCACAGGCTCAACACAGTTGGCTGTGATTGGTCATCAAATGAAAACAATCCACATGGAGCAATGGAAGATGCACCTGTTGCATTCCACAGCAGCAGATAGTTATTGTTTGCATTTCTTTCCTGGGGCCCTCAGCTCCTCAGGAGGGGAAAAATCCTAGGAAAGGATTTTTAATAAAATATCATAGCTACAGATAACTTTTTTACTCATAAGACCAGGAGAAGACCAGGGAATTCAGGAAACCTAGACTAAGGAGCTCCTCTGTCTCCAAGCTGATGGACAGAAGTGGTATGTATTCCTTTCCTTTTTTTAGGGTTGGCTACTGATAAGTCGCACAAGAGACGCCTTTGTGTGCAGTTTTGCACAAGCAGTTTGCAAGCAATCGTCTGCCGGGGAGTGGCCGGTGGCGGGGGGTCCCCAGCTGACAGAGCAGCTGGCGGAGCGTTGGTTTGAACTGTGATTGTGTATGGTTATCACGTCTGGACGGGCGTGCTTGCGTGTGTGAGTGAACGGTGAAACACGCTGCGGGGAGTGAGGTCTTGGTTTAGTTTCTCTGGTAACTGTGGTTTTTCAAAGAACATTTCCAGGGCGCCGGGTCGCCGTGAGCGTGGCGCAGGTCGGCGCGGCGGGCAGAGGCGGCGCAAAGCCGGGACAGCGGCCGCCAGCCGGCAGCGCCTGGGAGAGCAAGCAGCGCATGCCCAGCGCAGGCAGCCCCTGGCCGGCAGCACATGCGTGGTGCAGGGCGGCTCTAACGAGCGGGGCCAGCGCGGTGCAGGGCCATGAGCCGGGCCTTGCCAAATTGCTCTCGGCGCAACGGGCCGACAGCACGGCTGGCAGGCACTCGGGGCATAAGCCGCGGTTTGTAGGGTTGCTCTGAACACCGCTAGCTGATAGCACAGCTAGCAGGAGCACGGCACAAGTCGGCATTTGCAAGCAAGCGCCGCTGGTTGGTAAGGGGCAGGAACCACCTGAAGGCAGCCAGCAAGCCCGCCTGGGCTAAGAGTTAAGTGTTTGCAGTGTGGTAACACTGCCCTTCAGTCTTGACAGCTGTTACTAGGAGAGCCTTTGCATTAAGGGTTTTGCTGCTTTTTGTGGTTTTTTTTTTTTTTTTTCTACAAGCTGAAATAAATGGGCAGGAGATCTTTCTCCTCTTTAACGCCGTTATTTAAAAGGATCAGCTCAGGTTGAGAGCAATCGACGGATCATGCCCACGCCGCCGTTGCTCCCAGAAGTGGCACAGAGGAGGAGGGTGATGCAGCTTTGTCTGCTGGTCTGCAGGCAGAGCTGGGGATTCCATCCTCACGAGAGATTAGGAGATTCCACCTTTTTGGTCCACCACCTTGGTTCCTCTCTCTAGTCAACATTCTTTCCGGTTAGGGTGAGAAGCAAAAAGGATCCAAGCAGGCACTGGACTATGCTCCCATCCTTAGACATCACCTACGTACCCATAGTTCTATGTTGGCTCATTGTTTTTAGGGGTTTTCCTGGAAAACTGCAAAATTTGGTGCAATGCATTTGCCATCTGCATACTCGCTCTGATGCCACTCCCATTCTCCTGGTACTCGTAGGGTCCCGGCGTCCCTCCCTGGCAAGCCTCAGGGGGACAATGGTTAATCACCAACCATTAACAGGTAATTGAAGAAGAACTCTTAACAATGAAGCTAACTTAACAGCAACTGGTCCAACTTGTTTTAACTCTGCAATCTGAAAAAAAAATAGATAACAATTTATTCATAACGCAAGCCAGAGGTGATTTGCCCACAGTGGCTGCCTAACTTCAAGCCTGGGCTGGGAGAGCCCGGCCTCCGAGACATGCTCTACGCAGGTGGTTTCAGCTTGAACCCAGTCAGTCTCTTCATCCGTCAGGGGCTGGGTAGTCATAGAATGGGAGGACGGAGGGAGAGACAGAGTGTTCTTGGGAGGGATATACCGCAGTTCAACACGTTGCTATAGAGCCTTTGACTGGGAACACCCCGCAGCTGAAAGAGTGCTTA
The DNA here is from genome assembly GCF_036417665.1 of Passer domesticus. Lineage (NCBI taxonomy): Eukaryota > Metazoa > Chordata > Aves > Passeriformes > Passeridae > Passer > Passer domesticus. Next base: position 3,801,946 of record NC_087482.1, on the reverse strand, counting down.
GAAACGCCTTGACCTGGGGGCTTGAAGGGGTGATTCCTTGTTTTGTGTGCAGACTGACAGCTTTTCACTGGGAGCCAGACTGGCACACAGCTTGGGTTCTCCTTCAGTGCAGAAAGTGTCAGAGGAGGTGGTATTGTGTTTCATATAGACAGAGACCTGCATGCCGTGCATGTACCCCTGAACTGCCAAGATACTATAACCAAGAGGTACATGCAAGGTGTGAAATAGTGAATTTAATCTGTGGAAAAAGTCACCTAGACCCTGAGACATGGGAAGACATCTTTGAAGAGGACTGGGAAAGGATAAAGGAGTGGCACAGCTGTATCAAAAGGAAGGATTAAGGAATTTTTTTTCTTTTCTTTTCTCCCCAGTGGTTTGGATTGTACCCTTAGGAGTTTGTAACTTTGTGTGGGACTGAGCAAACAAGAAACAAGTAAAAGTTAATGGTGGATTGTTATATATTAATTATTAAATTAATTTGTATTTAATGTTAATAACATTTAATTATTTGAAGTATTATTGATTGTTAAATTGGTTATAAATATTTCTGTACATTGATTATTTGATTAATTATTACTTTTTAAAAATAACTCAGAAGAAGGGGAAAAAAGGAGTTTTGATTTGAGACTCACATCTGGACATTTGGAAATGAGTAAACTAAAGCTTGCTCTAAAAAGACATCATGGGAACAAGGCAGAGTAAGGAAGTACCTAAAGCCAGCCCATTAGGGTGTGTCTTAGCACACTGGAGAGAAATAGCAGGCAAAGGGGGCAGGCAAAATTTTAAACAAGCCTAATTATATATTGCTCCCATTGGTGGCAATTATATCACCTGGAGGATGGGGCAAGGTGGCCTCCTACAGGTACATTGGAATAGAATACCCTGTTACAGCTAATGTTGTTTCCATAGAGGGAAGGAAATGGAAGGAGGTTTCTTATTGTGATATGTTTTTCCTCCCTCCAAAATAACCCTGATTGGCAAAGGGACTGTGGCATCAGAGCCCCCTCTGACCCCCTCGTTTTGGCTCTTGAAAGAGAAAACAGAAGCAAAATGGGAGAACTCAAATGGGGCTGCTCGGCCTGTAGCATAAGACAGAGATGCAGCAGGACAGATAAAGTTTATCGCACAGCACTAGAGGAACAAGAACAAGACCTAGCTGACCTATTTAGCCCTCACTTGGGAGGGCAGGGAGGAAGTGGTGGAGACTTGGGCGGGGCTCCATCTACACCACCTACACCTTCTACACCACCTACACCAGCTAGTCAACCTCTTCCACTATTCCTCCTACTCCTACTCCTCCTCCTTTGGAGAAGACACCAGCTCCAACCCCTCTAGGCAGCCCAATAGCATCCCGAACCAGAGGACAAATACTGCAGGCCCCTTTGCAGGTGACAGTAAAACCAGGCAGAGAAAAGATATTAGTTAAGGTGCCCTTTTCCACCCTTGATTTGGAAGCTTGGAAAAGGATTGCAGGAAATTACCAAAATCACCCAATAAACATTGCTAAACATCTAGGATACATTATGAAGCAGCACAATCCAGACTGGGGTGATATTCAATTGTTATTAGACACATTCACTGAAACAGAAAGCTAGATGGTTTTAAAGACAGCTGGGAACCAGGTAGCAGACCACTTTAGACAACAACCAGGGGATCTAAAGGAACATTTTCCACTTCAGGACCCAGGCTGGAACCTGAACCAACCAGTACAAAGACAGAGGCTAAAAAATTATCAGGATTGGCTTCTATTGGGAGTGGAAAGAGCAACACTTGAAACTATAAATTGGTCAGCTTTATATGCTATTAAACAGGCACCCTCAGAATCCCCCAGAGAGTTCCTAGACCACCTGAGAAACACAATGCGACGCTATGCACCACTGGACCCTGCATCTGATCTGGGGATATGCTGGAACCCAGGACACCCCTCTGGGTGCCCTGGATGACACGTGCCCCTGGCAGAGGGCTGGGGAATCCTGGCAGGAAGCCAGAGACACTTGGGATTTTGATCTTAACCCATGGAGCAAATTACCAACCTTGTGTGAAGAATCACAAGTCACAGAAGTTTAAGTGGAGTGATAATGAATTAATCCTAGGGTGAAAAGTGGAATTTCAGGGATTTTACTAGAGGGGGTCTAGGAGGCAAGATGGAGGGATTTGGGCGTTGTCCTATTTTTCTTCCTTCTTCTTCCTAGCTTCCATCTTCTTGGTGATGGTGGCACATTTGGATTGGTTTAGACTAGAAGTAGACAGTCTAACAGAGGTGATAGGTATTGGAAAATAATGACAAATAAAGTACATGTAATTCCTCGTATAAAATGTAGACACCAGCCCAGGGGCGGGCAGCGTGCCCATGACAGACCTGCAGATCAGACCTCTGCAGGTCTGAAAAAGAATGGTTTAGATAAGAGACAATAAACAACCTTGTGAACCAGAGCTGAAGAATTCTGACTCTTTCTTCCACCGTCGGGCTGGGAAAAAAGAACTCTCGGGGGGGGTCATCCTGACTGCAGGAAACCCGAGAGGGATACAACAAGTAATTAATCTATTTTTGGGACAGTCCAAGGGGGATATTTGGTGCAAACTCTAAAAAGTCTGAGAAGAAGATATACGGAATTTAGAAACTTATTGGAGGAGGCTTGGTGAGTCTTTAGCAACAGAGAAGATGGGGATAAACAAGGGATGAAAAACTTAATAGCAATAGTGCAGGAGGAACGGAAAGAAAGACTTGAAAGCGGGCAGGGAGCACCCAGGCAAGGCCCTCCTCGATCCGGCAGAAATCAATGTGCAAACTGTAAGAAACAGAGCCATTGGAAGAAGGACTGTCCAGAGCAGAAAGAGAATGGTGAAGGGAATCAAAGGAGAGGAGGGGTGGTTGCCCATGTGCAAGAGGATTAGGGGGGACTGGAGGAGACTACCCCAGCAGGCTCTCTGGTTGTAAAACTAAAGCTGGGAGAAATGGAAAATGAAGGGAAATTCCTAGTCAACCTTTAGAAGCGAGTACCTTCCTGGGGCAAGGTACTCAGTTCTAAATACAGCCTTGATGCCCGTAGGCGATGATTATGCTACAGTTACGGGAGCGACTGGCCAAACTGAAAAGGCATTTGTCTTTAGGCCACTAAAATACAAACTGGGAAAGCAGTGGGGGATCTACAAAATTCTATATATGCCCAACTCCCCTGAGCAACTTCTGCACAGAGATTTGCTGGGACAATGACAGCCAACTATTGCGTTCAAAAATGGGGAAATGATCAAAAGTATGTAGAAATATTGAGTTTGATATTAACCACTAGTCAAGTCACAAGGGAAACTGAAATCGATGAAGACGTAATGAATCAGGTGTTCCCTGGGGTATGGGCCTCTGATGTATCAGGGAGAGCAAAAAATGCTCCGCCTGTTCAGATCAGACTAGAAGAGGGAATGCAACCTGGCAGAGTTAAACAGTATCCTCTGAGGAAGGAAGATAAGGAAGGAATTAGCCCAGTAATTGAGAAGTTTTTGCATCTAGTATTATTAAAAGAATGTCAATCTGATTTTAATGCCCCTATCCTACCAGCCAGCAAACCTGATGAGTCATACAGGTTAGTACAGGATCTGCAAGCCATGAACAAGATAACTGAGGATTTGTATCCTGTGGTGGCCAATCCCTACACGATATTAAATTGCTTAACACCTGAACTAACTTGGTTTACCGTTTCAGGTTTAAAAGATGCCTTCTTTTGCCTTCCTATCCACCTAGCCAGCCAGAAAATTTTTGCATTTGAATGGGAAAGTCCTAAAAGTGGGCAAAGAATTCAACTTACATGGACAGTACCCCCACAGAGATTTAAAAACTCACCCACTTTCTTTGGAGAAAAACTTGCAAAGGAATTAGAGGCCTGGGAAGCCCCTCCAGAGGAAGCGAAGCTGCTACAAAGATGACATCCTCATAGCCACACGGACAAGTGAAGCATGCGTGGCCTGGACAGTAAGCCTCTTGAACTTTCTGGGACTCCAAGGGTGCCGGGTATCAAAGAAAAAGGCTCAAGCAGTAAAACAGAAATTAACTTATCTGGGATACAAAGTCAGTACTGGACAATGTACCCTGGGCCAAAGCCGGAAGGAAGCAATATGCCAGACCCCAAAACCTCAGACTGCAAAAGAACTAGGAACTTTCCTGGCGATGACGAGGTGGTGCAGGTTATGGATCTGTTACTATGGACTGTTTGTTAAGCCCTTATATGAACTTATTGCAACTGAAAGCAGGGAAATCCAATGGACAGAGGAAGCTATGCAGGCCTTCCACCAGCTGAAAAAAGCCCTCATGTCAGCTCCAGCTCTGGGATTGCCAGACGTGAGTAAGCCTTTCCTCTTGTTCTCCAATGAGAAGCAAGGAATGGCCTTGGGAATATTAGCACAGGACCTCGGCCTGTACCGGAGACCAGTTGCTTACTTCTCTAAGCAATTGGATGCAGCAGCTAAAGGCTGGCCTGGATGCCTCAGAGCTGCTGCAGGAGTTGTACTGAATATCCAAGAGGTAAGTCAATTCAGCCTGGGCCACAAAATGACTGTGCCAGTGTCTCACACGGTGTCTGCAGTGCTGGAGGTGAAAGGCGGACATTGGCTTTTCCCACAACGATTTCAGAAATACCAAGCTATTATGGTGGAGCAAGATGCTGTGGACATTGTGGTGACTAATAGTGTCAATCCAGCCTCCTTCCTCAGTGGAAACCAAGGGGAGCCAGTGGAGCATGACCGCCTGGAGGTACCCCCGGTACTCGGGGTACAGGGCTCGATGCATCAGTACATGATGTGCAGGCTGGAGACTATGTATATGTTAAGTCTCTTACAGAGAAGGCCCTGCAACCACAATGGGAGGGACCATACCAAGTGCTCCTTACTACCTTCACTGCAATCAAGACTAAGGAACAAAGTGCTTGGATCCACCACAGCCGTGTTAAGAAAGCTCCAGAAGCCCCTTGGAGAATAACACCGGGTGATGGTAAACTGAAACTGAAACTTACCCTCACAAAATGAATGCATCATGGTGGGTGGGGATTTGTGCTGAAGTGTTGTTTACAATCATCGCTGTCATCCAAAAATTAGAAAGTACTCCTAGCCAGAACAATGCTGAATGGCCTTGGTCCCAAGCCCTTACTCAATAGACCGGATCCATGGGTAAACCTTCCCATTTAAAAGGTTTAAACCTAACAACTGTGGTCATGTGCAAAAAGCAAATATAAAAAACACTGCAGTGGCAGAAACAGAGGTTGTGGTGACTTCAAGGGACCATGGGGGAGGTAATTAAGATAGGGTGTAGAATGATTAATGGGACTACCTATAGTAAAGCAACCCAAATCAGTGTAAATAAGCACTGGAAGATTTGCAATCATCCAAATGAATTGGACTGTTGGCACAACTTCACATTAAGACAAACTGTTGACATGGTTTGCTTCTGGGCCTGCAACATTATTGGGCTGTCTTTCAAATTTAAAATAAATGCTATAGCTAAGCCTGTTACAACCCACCCCAGCACTCAAGCACAAACCCAAAATATGCCATTTAAGCTTGAACCTAGAGTTTATGAAATTGGCCCATACATAATAAGGAATATGGGTCAACAACAACTGTTATTTAATCCAGAATTATGACATGTCAAACTGTTAATGCAAACTACTATCTCGACAGTTCAGCCAGCTTGTTCCTCCTTCATAAGGTCATCCTTCAAGGGATGGACAAGATGGCTACAAAAACAAGCGCACTTCAGAGACAGAATGCAAAGGGATTTAACCAAGATGTTAGGGACTGGGCTAGGGGTTTTGAATAGGATTGACTCAGAAATATTAATGAACAAATTAGCTGTAGCAGCTAGCCATCCAATAAAATTAAAACAGCCTTTACAGTCATCTCTTTTGGCATTGGGAAATAGTCAGTGGCAAGTCTCGAGGGTGCTGCCGAAATGGAGAGATATGGAAGATCAAGACCATAGCTTGCTAGCAGACACATTAAAGGGGGCACAGGATAACATATCTTTAGCCCTCAGCTATATGCAAACACAATTATGGGTACAGTCAACAGCTGCTTTAATCATAAGAGAAGGAAGTGAAGGGCACTTTCCAACTGAAGTGCAAAAGGTTTTCTGGGGCAGTGCTACAGACATTGAGAAAGATTCACAGTCTTGGTGGACCATGGTAATTTTACATATAATCCCCCCACTAACACAGCTCCAGCCTTCGTGCTCACTCTGCATAATGGCACAGTTCACGCTATTCACGCCATTGCTGCCTTAGGGCTCAGTCACGAGCAGCCAGCATTATACCCCTCAGAATACAGGGTATGGGCTTGGAAAATCCAGGGGAGATGGCAAACCATAAACTTGGAACCTTGCATTGCTCAAGAACAACAGGGATTCATCTGTGACAGTAATGTGATTAGTGCTCAAGACATATGCCTTGACAATGACCAAGGCATTTGCCACTTTGAGATCCACCCAGAGACCAACCAAGAAACGGTACTAGTGTATATAGGTGATGGCTGTGTGTGTTTAAGGACTGTGTGTGATGTCATAGAAATTGATAAGAAAAAGGTTGCCAGGGGCAAGATTTTGACCCGGTGGAACCCAGCTAGATGTTTCTCTTTACCAGATAGAAGGAGGGCAGCTCGAGTCCTGGATAATTTCAACTGATTTATTGCAGGGTCCAAAAAGGATAGGAAAACACGGAGGGTAGGCTGAGGGACACACGGTGGAACGGAGAGACAGCAGGTTTGGGTAACAACCAGCAGAGGGACACCAGGGCGAGTGTGAGATCTCTGGGGAAAGTTACAGATTTTGTGCACAGAGCTACATGGAGGGGGATGGGAGGGGAAAAGTTTTCATAGGAGTAACTAATGAAAGATACAAAGGGTACAGGATGAGTGAGGTGGGAAAGGGAGTACAGCATTTGAACCATGGGAAAGGAATGAATTTTCCCTGACTTAGACAATGGTGCTTTCCCAGGGCATTCCTGAGATAGCTTTCTCACCCATGACCCCCACATCTCCCCCTTCTTTCTTTATTAAATAAATTTTTCCAAGTCACTTTTCCAATGCTCTTTTGAAACAACTCAGGGCAACCATTATCATGAAAATGACAACTAAAATCCACACCAAATTTTTGAGAATTGGTACAAGCCACCCGGGGATTCCCCACTGTGTGATTGCTTTACCTACTACATTGATGTCTCTGGTCTCCATCATGAGGTCTTGCACTTGGTTTCAAATTTGCTGAATGCTGGCATGTATGGAGGTGCTTTTAGATGTTAAATTAAAACAGCACAGACCAGAAAAGTCCTGACAGCTGTGACCGTGCGCCAGAAGGAGAAAATCAATGGCAGCTCTATTTTGTAGAGTGGCGTGCCTGGTGGTTTCTTCTTCCGTGAGCAGATCTGACAGGGCTGCGGAGGCAGCTTTGGCCTGATGGCTGAGCCAACACCCCAGGTGGGAAATTTCACCGAGAGCCTTTGCAGCTGCGTACCAAGGTAGAAAAATGGATGCAGAGACTCTTTTGGATTCGCTCCAATCGTAAATTTTGTCATCGCAATTTGGGTCGAATTGACTGTAAGATCTCTTTTTGATGCCAATCCTTCTTGATTCTGCCAATTTATAATTTGTGATGTGTTTGGGGTGAGGACAGTCAGCTGTTCGAGGCTGCAGGGACCTCCTTTGATCTTTGATGGGATCCCTGCCCACACTCTGTCACCGCAGATAAGAAACACGCCTCTCGGTGACACTCTGGGAACATCACTGGACTCAGATGGTGTGCTAGAGGTATAGTTGCACCATGTGGCTGAATTATACTTTCTGCTATTAGGTGTTACATCTTTCTGAGTTACTGTGCCTGAGACTGCAGAGTCATGCCAAATGGGTGTGTTTTGTAGATAGAAAAACCTAACACAGTATGCAGCTGGAGCAGAGCCCAAGAGATCTAACTCCTGAGGCTCTTGTGTGGCGTGTGGTCAAATCTTTGTCCAGGTGTCCCAGGTGTCAACCGGATTTGGTTTCTTCCCCGCATATGGATAATCTTTTTGCAACAGAGGCATTCCCACCAGGCACGTAGATAGAGGATTGTCCACGCTGCCCATTGGCAAGCAGATCTTATCTTGTTTCAGAGTTTTCGCCAGATTCTGCCATACATTTTCTGTCAGTTGTTGCACCATCCACCCTTCTGCTATCCACGGATGGAGCAGAATGGTGATTGCAGTGAAAAGCACTTGTTTGAATTTCATTCTTTCCAGGGTGGCCTTCCAGGGTGATTTTGCTGTAGCAAATAGCAAGAGAAACATATGACATTAAATTTCTGTACACTCTTTCAGTCACTCTCCTCACCCTCCCCTTTTCTAATAATCGTAGGACACAAGCAGGAAAGAGAGGCGTGGGGACTACTGGGATGGGTTGGGGGCAAGGTATGTGGGAAAAGGGATAGGGATAGTTGGGGAGGAAAGGAGGGGTTCTGCAGCAAGGTATGACAGTGGAAAATATTTTTTTGTGATGAGAGTTCGTGCTACAATGTTGGGAATTCTGGTCTGCTTGTTCCGATGCTTCCAAGCGACTGCATCTGCTGCGGTGTCTGGCTGATCTGATGCATCTTGGCTTTTCCTGGGTGGGTCAGCAGGCTGGTCTGCATCCTGGTAGGGTTTGACAAAGTGGCCTGGAATCCAGTTCGGCCCTGTTTCTGTTGAAACACACACGTACCCTTGGCCCCAGGTTATTAGTGGAAAAGGACCTTTAATTTGGTGGGACTCAGGGTCTCTGATGAGCACAGGTGGGTGTTCTTTGAGATGGGCAAATATGTTGTTATGCAAATGCCAAAGGATTGGAGGATTTGGCTCTTTTGAATGGCAGTTAAGAAAAGTGAGCACATATAGTGCTTTGCAGAGTCTTTCTTGAGGTGTCATTAAAAGGGCAGAATCTTTTTGTAAACCTAACAGGTTGTTAATTTCTTTGTGTGTGCGTTCTATTATTGATTGTCCCTGAGAGTTGTGAGGAATGCCGGTGTGATGGTGATTTCCCCAAGCTGAGAGAAAATTTTGAAATGCTTTGGAGGTGTAACTTGGTTCATTATCTGTCTTAATCTTTTTTGGAACTCCTAGGGTAGCAAAGGCCATGTTAAAGTGCTTGGTGACATCTTTGGCTTTCTCTCCTACATGCAGAGATGCAAAGATTGCACCAGAAAATGTATCTATAGATACGTGAATATATTTTAATTTCCTAAAAGGAGGGTAATGAGTAATGTCTGACTGCCACAGGTCAAATGCATTCAGTCCCCTAGGATTGATACCTGTTAATACTGTTGGAAGGGCACGGGATTGGCAATTTGGACATGTGGCTACAATGGCACGGGCTTGTTCTTGTGACAATTTCAACTGACGTGCCAGGGCTGGCGCGTTTTGGTGGTAGAACATGAGGCTCAATTGTGCTTGTTTAAAAATGTCAGGTAAAGTTGGTGAAGTAATTGTGGTGGTGACTGTCATTGCCAATGCATCTGCCCTCTGGTTCCCCTCAGTAAGGAAGCCAGGCATGTCGGTGTGGGATCGTACATGTAGAATATGATAGGGTTGCTCTCGATGAGAGATGAGCCAGATTAATTCTGAAAGCAAGGAAAACAGCTGTTTGTTTTGCACGTCTTTGAGCAGAGCATGCTCTGCTCCATCAGCTATCCCGGCAACATAAGATGAATCAGTCACTAAGTTAAATGGTTGCTGGAATATCCTGAAGGCCCTCACAACTGCAAAAAGCTCCGCAATCTGGGGGGAACCTTCCATGGTCTGAACATCAGCTTCCCACTTTTGAGTGTTCAGGTCTTTCCAGGTAAATACCGATCTGTGGGACCTGCCAGACCCATCAGTGAACACTGTGACAGCGCCTTTAATAGGAAGATGACTTTGGAAAGTTTTTGGAACTAAATGGAATGAATCTTTGAATAATTTGTGCTTTGGGTAGTGAATTGAGACTTTCCCGAGATAGCTATCTAAAGCAATTTGGATGTTTTCATTTGTTTTTAATAAGGCGTCCAATTGATCTAACTTCAAAGGCAGGTAAATGCATGAGGGATCACAGCCTGCGGGGCTTCAGAGGCGATGGTGACTTTTGGCAATTAATTTTGCTAGCAACTCTGATTGTGTATACACTGTTTTCGCAGGCTGATGTGGGAGAAACAACCACTCGAGTATGATGAGTGAGTCTTTCTGTGTCGTGTCCCACTGAAATAGGAGCCCATGAAAGTGTGGGCACTTACCCAGGATGACAAATTCAATCGGAAGGTTTTTTCTGACATGTTGAGCCTGTCGTGTCCTCATTGCCTCTGCTACTTTCTGCAATGTTTCCTCTGCCTCTGGTGTCAGGGTCCGTGGGGCTGTGGGGTCGGTGTCTTTCTTCAGCAAGGAGAACAGTGGAGCCAGCTCTTGCCTTGTCAAGCCGAGCAAAGGCCGGACCCAAGTGATGATCCCACAAATGCGTTGAATGTCCTCTAGGGTCTGTGGCTGTTCATTAATAGAAAAAATCTGTGGTGTTACAGTTCTCCCAGTGATGAGATACCCAAGGTATCTCCACAGTGCTGACATTTGTATTTTGTCCTGAGCAATTACAAAACCTGCTTTCTCAATAGTAGAAACAGTCTTTTCGAGAGCGGCACTAAGGTAACTTTTGGTGGCAGCACAAATAAGTATGTCATCCATGTAATGGACTATGATAGCTTCAGGAAACTGATTCCTGACAGGTGATAAAACCTGAGCAACCTACATTTGGCATAACACGGGGCAGTTTTTCAATCCTTGAAAAATTGAGGATTGATACCCATTGATACCTTTTAAAAGTCTCACTTCTGTTCAGAGATGGTACTGAAAATGCAAATCTGAGGGCATCTCCTGGGTAAAGTGGGATGTTAAAGAAGCAGTCCTTGATAGCAAGGACAGCAAGCTGCCAATCTTGGGGAAGCATAGAAGGGGAGGGGAGGCCAGGCTGAAGGGGGCCATATCTTCAATAACCTCATTAATTTTTTGAAGGTCTTGGAGCAGATGCCAACTGCTTTTGCCAAGCTTTCGGATGACAAAATCTGAGGTATTCCACGGGCTAGTTGATGTAACTAATTGCACGAGTTTTTCTTGCTCCTTGACTGATTCGATGAGCACATTTAATTTGTCTGATGGGCTGGGCCACTGATCCACCCACACTGGAACATTGGTTTTCCAATTCAATGGTGGGGAAGTTTGCTCTGCAGTGGCCCATGCTAAAAATCCCACTTGGGGTCAGGGATATCAAGGTGGGCACCCCACTGGGATAAAACATCCCTGCCTAATAGAGAGATATTGGATGACACGACAAATGGTTGGATGGTGGAGACTTGCCCCTCAGGCCCCTCTATGCTTACAAGATGAGGACTTTGCATGGGATTGACAGCTCCACCAACACCAGAGATTGTGCCACAAGGGGACACCAGTGCCCAGTCGCGGGGCCACTTTGCCCTGGGGAGGATAGTAACGTCCACTCCTGTGTCAGCCATGAGACGAAGTTCAATGGATTTCCCATTTTTGGAAATACAAGAATCAATCAGGGGTTTGTCTTTACAAATCTAGTGACATGCAAACGCATCAAAATTTGAATCAGGTTCAACCTCTGAATCCTGGCCGGTTAAAATTAACATTTGTGCAAAAGGTGCAAATTTCAACAATGTAAATGGTGGATTGTAACAAACAACTGACACAGTAATTTCATTGCCTGGATTTACAGTCACACCTTCTGGTAATATACTTACCTGATCTGGAGTGTGTTCACTGTCCCCAAACAGCAGGACTGTAGTTGGTTGAGGGTGGAAAGGGGGCTCAAGGTACCCAGCTGGAACTCAAACTAGATCTTCGTCAGGGAAAAGTAGATGGACAGAACTTACTAACACTGGTCGGAGGCTTGGGGGAAAGTTCCGGGTTCTGCGGAAGAACCGGAGTCCGTCCGCATGACTGCGGTCCTCTGCGAGGAGCCTGTTGGGGCGGGGGACTCCTGGATGGCTGGCAGCTGAGGTGGGCTTTGCAGGCAAGGCTGGTAATTTGCTGTTGTAGCGCGGTGTGGCCCCGCGCTCTGCCAAGCGTTTCCCTGGATTGGCTGATAATATTGCTGCTGAAAGTTGTATGTGGGCTGATAGGGCTGTTGGAAAGGAGGAGGCCTAGGAGGTGGAACATAGTTAATAAATTGCCCAACAGGAAGGTGAGGACAGTCTTTCTGGAAATGTCCAAGTTGGGCACAGTAAAAGCAACGGACATTGCTAATGTTTGTCATGGCTTCCCTCACTCCCTTACTCACTGCAAAAGACACCAGGGCCAGCACTTTGGGGACAGAGGCTCCTGTTCAGGGTGGTGGCAGTATGTCCCTAGCAACAAGCTGAAAATGCAGCTGTGGCAGGGATGTTGGACATGGCTTGGGGATGGCTGATGAGAGGCGCAGGTACAGGTACAGGTCTCCCTGATGGAAATCTTTGGCCGATCTTGTGAAGCTGCAGAGATGCTCCTGTGCAGAGAGGAGGTGGCTGAGGCCCCAGCTGCCAGTGGCACACAGGGACCCTCGTGCACAGCAGGGCCCAGAGCTGGCAAGGCTCCCCAGCACGGCTGGAGCTGCTGGCACAGCTGGGCCCAGCTGGACAGCTGCCCCTCAAGGCCCCGGCCAGCAGGGCACGGCTCTGGGCAGGGTCCCTGGCCAGGAGCGGGCCCCAGAGCGCCTCTGCCTTTCAAGGGCAACCTCGGCCCTGCTCTTTCTCCTCCCCACCTCCCTCTGCCTCTGCCCCGTGCCCCTGGGGCTGCTCTTGGCCACAATTGCTAATGCGTGATTGTTCTCTCAGGAAAGGGACATGGAGAAGCTGCCTCCAGCATGCAGCATGATCTTCACACTGTGACTGGCAAGGACTTCCAGTCAATCCATCTCTCGATCCCAGTACCCATGGGAGCACAGTTCAGAAGCGTTTCCATGCTGTGCTGGATTGCCCACGTGCTTTAGGAACTCGGCATTGCAAGGAGCTCCTTCCTCAGTGGGAGCAGGCACGGCCTCAGCTGCAGCCCCGGTGCCGCCTGTGGCGCAGGGAGCGGCCGTGGCTGTCCCTGTGCTGGGCTGCAGCACAGGGCCAGGCCGGAGTGGGGCCCTTGTTGTGCCTCCGCCGCTGCTCGGCAGCGCCGCCGGAGCCCGGGGCCGCGGCCCTTCCCCGCCGGGGCCGGGACCTGCCCGACAAGGGCGCGGCGGCTCCAGAGGCCCCGCCCGACCCCCAAGGATGGGCTCCGCCCGCCCGCCGGCCGCAAGGCTTGGCAGGAAGCTTTCTGCCCACTTTGCACAGCCTCCACCCAGAGTGGCCCTTTGCTGCGCTGAGGAGACTGAAAAACCCCGCTGCACATCTCATGAGGGATCCCTGCACACCTTAGTAGAGACCATCAAGACTCCTTTCTGCCTCCTGAGGGATCCCTGCACCCCTCAGCAGAGACCCCAAAATATCCCTGTGTGCCTCACAGAGAATCCATGCACACCAATGCAGAGACCCCAGGGCAGCCTCGTGTGCCTCACAAATGAGCCCAGCCTCCTGCCCACCTTAGGAAGGACTCAGCTCCTCTCCAGGCCTTGACAGCAAGCACTAAACCGCCATGTTAATCACGAGGAACTCAAGCCCCTGCCAGCCTTACAGATGTCTCCAGTCCCCTGTACGCCACAGAAGAGATCTCAAATCCCCTGAGAACCTCACGAGGAACCCCAGCCCCGTGCACCACTCTACAAAGGACGCAAAGCCCTGCATGCCTTCCTGCAAAACCCAACACCTACAAAACCCCCCCTCCAGCTCATGTGCCTCATGAGGGACCCCGGCCAAGTGCCATCCTTACAGGGGTCCCCCAATGCCCTGCATGCCATAGAAAAGCCAGGCTTGTCATTAACTCTAGCCAGCAGTGTGTTCCCTGGCAGAAACCAATTCCCTTCTGGGAATCGGGAAGACGTGTTGTTTTGCCACCTGCATCTGTGGGAGCAATGGGGAGCGTGAGCCCGTGCTGTGCTGCACTGCTGAGCTGGCAGCACGGTGGATACGGGCAGGACGTTCTCTGTTTCCCCCAGAGCTGGGGCCTGCAGGCACCTTGCCGGCCCTTGGCACAGGCTGTGCCAGCCAACAAAGCCCAGCAGGCCGGGAGGAGAGCCCGGGGGCAGCAGGAAGCTGAGAGAAGCCCCTGCTCTCGAACTTAGGCAGTTCTTGCAGAAGCAAAGATGGTGACTTGAAGAGATTCCCACTGTGCTCAAAGTTTGCCTCTGAAAACTAAGAGGTGAGCTGGTCAAGAATCCCAGGAAATATCTGGGAAAAGGTTTTATGTGACTTGGTTGTGACTAGATATAAAGTTCCCGTGGGAAAAGATCTTTGCCTCTGCAGCAGGCTGGCTGTCTTAGCGTGTCTTAGTTCTTCACAGAGTAAAGAGTACCACTGAAATGCCACTTTATATTTTATTGTATATTGGTAAATTATTTTCTGCAAAACTACTTTCCAACATAGAAATGTATTCTAGAAAAAGGGACGAACTATGTGCTGAATTGTCTCAGCAAGAAATATTTCTAAATATTTCTAAAAATTAGAAGTCCAGAAAAAATAGGGTTGCCTTTTCGGGATTCTAAAACTACTTTGTAAAGTCCTTAACTACTGCACTACACGGGAATAAATATTTAGGGATGTCTCTCTACAGTAAAAAAAATATTTAAAATATTTTTTTAAAGACAAATTTCTAAAAATGAAAAACAAAGACAAAATAGGGTCGCTTGTTCTCAGGAGCCCCACACTGCTGCCTGCCCCCTGGGCTCCCCCAGCCCATCGAGACACTGCTGCTGGTCACAGCAGCCCCTGCCTGGCTCCTGCCTGCCCACACCGTGGCCATCCCCAGCTGCCCCTGGGCACGGAGCTCAGCCAGTGCTGGTGCCAGGTGGGCTTTGCTGCTGCTACCACCCAGACACTGGGGTGGCAGCTCCATCTCTGTAGTGCAACAGAAGAAGGGGCCATCGCCTACCCTGGTGGGGCAGCAGGGCTTAACTCCAGTGTTGTTTAGAGGGCAAGGCCAGGGAGCTCAGGGGCAGAGGCAGGGATGTGTTGGTCTCAGGATGGGCTGGAGGGTGCTCGGCTGGGCCTGGGGTCTCCAGAAGACCTTGAGAATTGGCTGGGATGGGATGCAGGGAGATCAAAAAAGGGATGAAGGCATCTTGGGGAGACCCATGGGGAGAGCAGGCGGCAGTGGGATCTACAGGGTAGTAGGAGGTTTCCTTGTAGATGGCTGTTCTTGGGTTCCCTTCACAGAACAGTTGAGAGGGCTGTCCAGGCCGTTATTACTGTGGGAGGAGCAGCTCACGCTGTCTGGGTGTGAGGTGCAGCCACCGTCTTCCAACTCCTGTCCAGAGGTGCTCCTGTGAAGAGAGGAGGTGGCTGAGGCCCCAGCTGCCAGTGGCACACAGGGACCCTCGTGCACAGCAGGGCCCAGAGCTGGCAAGGCTCCCCAGCACGGCTGGAGCTGCTGGCACAGCTGGGCCCAGCTGGACAGCTGCCCCTCAAGGCCCCGGCCAGCAGGGCACGGCTCTGGGCAGGGTCCCTGGCCAGGAGCGGGCCCCAGAGCGCCTCTGCCTTTCAAGGGCAACCTCGGCCCTGCTCTTTCTCCTCCCCACCTCCCTCTGCCTCTGCCCTGTGCCCCTGGGGCTGCTCTTGGCCAGGCAGCCTCAGTGGGAGCCAGCCCAGCAATTGAGAGGCCAACGAATGAAATCAGCAGCAGCAGAACCCTCAGCAGAGTTATTTGGACAATCATGGACTGGCAACAACTCGACCCCAGGCTCTCTGGGAATGTTTCCTCTCTGCATTAGGTTTTCATAAGAACCTATTCCTGGGAAAGGTGTCGAAAACACCATTTTCTCATCCAGTAACTCCAAATTCAGACAGAGCATAAAATAATGATAATCTCCGAAAGAAGCAGGCCTGCCATTAACCTTGGCCAGCAGCTTGCTCCCTGACAGAAACCCCTTCCGAGGCCACCCTGGGCATTGGGAACAGGTCTTGTGGTGCCGGCTGCATCTGTGGGAGCAATGGGGAGTGTGAGCCCGTACTGTGCTGCACTGCTGAGCTGGCAGCATGCTGGATACGGGCAGGACGTTCTCTGTTTCCCCCAGAGCTGGGGCCTGCAGGCACCTTGCCGGCCCTTGGCACAGGCTGTGCCAGCCAACAAAGCCCAGCAGGCCGGGAGGAGAGCCCGGGGGCAGCGCAGCTACTTGGGCAGTGGCTACTGCCAGGGACACGGGCCAAAGCCATCCCTGAGCAGCCACTGCCACCCCTGGCCCTCCCTGCCCCGTGACAGCTCCCCCAGCCCCAGGGGACAGGCTCAGGCCCTGTCAGGACCCAGCGCAGCCCCTGCCCAGTCGAGAGCCAGGGCTGGCTCTGGCCCTGGGCTGGCGGCAGGGCTCCCGCTCGGGGATGCTCCTGTGCCTTGGGCCTCTGGGCACTCAGGGCCAGCTCCGCAGCAGCTGCAGCGCCAGGGATGTTGCTGCACCAGTCCCGTTTCCCCGGGGCTCTGAACCAGCTCCAGAGGCCTGGAAGCCGAGGCGCCTCCAGCTTTGGCTGCTGCCGGGCTGGGCAAGGGCAGGCCCTGGGGGAAGAGCTGCTGCCACACAGCCCCGGCCAGGGCTGAGCCCGGCACAGCAATTACCTGCTGTGCCTGTGCCCGTGTCTGGCTTTGCCTTCTTTCCGGCAGCAGGGGCTGGCATCGAAGATGGAGTGCTTCCTTCAAGAAATGCCACCTTCCACTGAAGCACTATGTCCATCTCTTGACAAAGGAAGGGAGACAGCTGCATCAGATGGAGCTGTTCCCAATTGGGTGGTGGCATCAGAGGTAATATTTGTGAAATTTATGGTGCAGGAAAATGGCCAGGTTACAGTGGCATGATGAGAGCACTTCTACCTCCAAACAGACACCCTTTTCCTAATCTGCAGGGCTGGATATTGTGGGGGATCTCAGGGTGTGTTACAGTTTGGGATGCCTGTCAGCTGATGCCAAATAACTTCATACAGAGCCTGGGCAGAAGCTGCAGCCAGGCCAGGCTGGGAAACAGCCCTGCAGGGCGTGAAAGCAGCAGCGGGGCAGCGAGGCTGCCAGGGATCCCTTCCTGCTGTGCCGGGCACGGCGTGTCCAGATGTGCAGCCAAAGCTCCCGGCTGCTGAGTCCCAGGGGAAGCATGAGGGAAATGCACCCACCTTGTCTTGTCTGCAGGAGTTCCTTCAGCTCTTGCCTCATCTGTTTGGATGGTTCCAGGGATATCTTATCTGTTGTATCTTGGATTTTCCCTGTTGGAGTACCTTAGAGAAAAATATTTCCATTTCCCAGGAATGGATCCGACAAAAGTAGGGCTCAGCCTGTGGGGTCAGCAGGGACCCACTACTCACCCCTGTGACGGGAGCTGGGCTTGAGTGCAGCATCCAAGGTAGGAGCTGGAGAAGTCCTCCCTGTAGACACATCTGTAACACAACAGCCACAGAAGCTTCTGTCACCTGGTGCCTGCCCGCTTGTCTACAATTCTTCCTTGGTGGCACACTGAGAACATACCTGCAGGAGGCTCCAAGGGCTTCAAAACTTTATTCATCCAAGCTGATGGAGAAGCCTTCCCAGCACCCTCATCTACAATGCAGCACAGATGAGAACACTTTCCAGGGTGTGCTGGGATCCCCTTCTGCCACAGGGAACTGGGCACTGCAAGGGGGTTGGGTAAGGCCGTGGGAGCCAGATGTGAATGGACATGGCCAAAGCTGCACAGGGGCCTGGGGAGCTCTGGGCTGGCTCCTGATCACTCTCCACACTCTTTCCCTGCCCTCAGCAACATCCCTGGGAGGGGTGGCTGCAGCAGTGCAGGGACCTGGAACTCTCCCCCTCACACACAGAAGAAATCCTCCCTAAAGCATGGGGGGAAACTGCAGCAGGCAGTGCCACAGCTATCCATCCTGCCCTCCCTCTGTCCCTCCTGCCCTCCTTCTGTGGGGAAACCCCCCAGATCCCAAGGGCAAACAGCCAGGCCCTCTCAGGACACACTGGAGCCTTGCTCTCCCCCTCTGTCCTTTCCCCACCGTGGGCACCCGTGCAGTCACTCCCAGGTTTCAGGACATGTCTCCCATGGAGGGACCCCAGCAGGACTGCTCAGTGCCCTGAGCCTGCTCGGGATAATTCCCCTGGGCTGTGCTGCTCTAGTCCAGGCTGTGCCCGCACTGCCAAACAGCAGAGAGGGCAGCTCAAGCCTCAGCAGGGCTCAGGCCCAGAGGCACAGCAATTACCTCCTGTGCCTGTGCCTGGCATGGCCTCCCTTCCTGGAGCTGAGGCTGGCATGCAACCACTGCTTCCTCCGGGAAATGCTTCTTTCTCCGCAGGCTCTCCTTTCATTTCTGGAGAATGGAAAAGAGACAGCTGCATCAGATGAAAACATTCCTGACTGGGAATGGGGAAGGGGACAATTTCAGGAGGCATCACTTGTGAAAGGAATGCATAAGGATCAGAAAACACCCAGGATTTTGGGACAACCCAAGGCTGCTTCCTTCCCCAAACAGCCCCAACATCTGATCTGCCTGGACACCAGGAAATTGCAGGGCATCTGAGGGTGGGCATGGCCTGTGGTGCAATTGGGGCTGTCTGCCAGCTGATGCCAAATGCCTTCCTGCAGAGGCTGGGCAGAAGCTGCAGCCAGGCCAGGCTGGGAAACAGCCCTGCAGGGCATGAAAGCAGCAGCGGGGCAGCAAGGCTGCCATGGATCCCTTCCTGCTGTGCCGGGCATGGCGTGTCCAGATGTGCAGCCAACGCCCCCGGCTGCTGAGTCCCAGGAGCAGCATGAGGGAAATGCACCCACCTTGTCTTCTCTGCAGACGTTCCTTCAGCATTTGCCACATGATTTCTAATGGGTCCTGGAATTTCCTGCCTGCCATGTCTTTGGTCTTTCCTGTCAGAGGACCTTAAGAGAAAGTAGTTCCATTTCCCAGGAATGGACCCCACAAAAGCAGGGCTCAGCCAGAGGGGTCAGCAGGGACACACTACTCACCCCTGCCATGGGAGCTGGCCTTTTGTGCAGCATCCAAGGTAGGAGTTGGTGAGGTCGTCCCTGCAGACACGCCTGTAACACAACAGCCACAGAAGCTTCTGTCACCTGGTTCTTACCAGTCAGTCAAACATTACGCCTTGGTGGGACAGTGAGAACATACCTGCAGAATGCTCAGAGGGCATCACAACTTCAGAGCGCCAGGCTAATGGAGAATCCTTCCCAGCATCCCAGTCTGGAAGCAAACCAAGATGAGAACTGTTTCCATTGTGTGCCAGGGCTGGCTCTGGCCCTGGGCTGGCGGCAGGGCTCCCGCTCGGGGCTGCTCCTGTGCCTTGGGCCTCTGGGCACTCAGGGCCAGCTCCGCAGCAGCTGCAGCGCCAGGGACGTTGCTGCACCAGTCCCGTTTCCCCGGGGCTCTGAACCAGCTCCAGAGGCCTGGAAGCCGAGGCGCCTCCAGCTTTGGCTGCTGCCGGGCCGGGCAAGGGCAGGCCCTGGGGGAAGAGCTGCTGCCACACAGCCCCGGCCAGGCCTGAGCCCGGCACAGCAATTACCTGCTGTGCCTGTGCCCGTGTCTGCCATCGCCTTCCTTCCTGCAGCAGGGGCTGGCACCGAAGATGGAGTGCTTCCTTCAAGAAATACCACCTTCCACTGAAGCACTATGTCCATCTCTTGACAAAGGAAGGGAGACAGCTGCATCAGATGGGGCTGTTTCCCACTTGGGTGGTGGCATCAGAGGTAATATTTGTGAAATTTATGGAGCAGGAAAATGGCCAGGTTACAGTGGCATGATGAGAGCACTTCCACCTCCAAACAGCCACCCTTTTCCTAATCTGCAGGGCTGGATATAGTGGGGGATCTCAGGGTGTGTTACAGTTTGGGCATGGCCTGTCAGCTGATGCCAAATAACTTCCGGCAGAGGCTGGGCAGAAGCTGCAGCCAGGCCAGGCTGGCAAACAGCCCTGCAGGGCGTCAGAGCAGCAGCGGGGCAGCGAGGCTGCCATGGATCCCTTCCCGCTGTGCCGGGCATGGCGTGTCCAGATGTGCAGCCAAAGCCCCCGGCTGCTGAGTCCCAGGGGAAGCATGAGGGAAATGCACCCACCTTCTCTTGTCTGCAGGGGTTCCTTCAGCTCTTGCCTCATCTGTTTGGATGGTTCCAGGGATATCTTATCTGTTGTATCTTGGATTTTCCCTGTTGGAGTACCTTAGAGAAAAATATTTCCATTTGCCAGGAATGGATCCCAGAAAAGCAGGGTTCAGCCTGTGGGGTTAGCAGGGACACACTACTCACCCCTGAGATGGGAGCTGGGCTTGAGTGCAGCATCCAAGGTAGCAGCTGGAGAAGCTGGAGAAGTCTTCCCTGTAGACACATCTGTAACACAACAGCCACAGAAGCTTCTGTCACCTGGTGCCTGCCCGCTTGTCTACAATTCTTCCTTGGTGGCACACTGAGAACATACCTGCAGGAGGCTCCAAGGGCTTCAAAACTTTCTTCATCCAAGCTGATGGAGAAGCCTTCCCAGCACCCTCATCTACAATGCAGCACAGATGAGAACATTTTCCAGTGTGTGCTGGGATCTCTTTCTGCCACAGGGAATTGGGCACTGCCAGGGAGTCGGGTAAGGCCATGGGAGCCAGATGTGAATAGACATGGCCAAAGCTGCCCAGGGGCCTGGGGAGCTCTGGGCTGGCTCCTGGTCACTCTCCACACTCTTTCCCTGCCCTCAGCAACATCCCTGGGAGGGGTGGCTGCAGCAGTGCAGGGACCTGGGACTCTCCCCCTCACACACAGAAGAAATCCTCCCTAAAGCATGGGGGAAAACTGCAGCAGGCAGTGCCACAGCTATCCATCCTGCCCTCCCTCTGTCCCTCCTGCCCTCCTTCTGTGGGGAAACCCCCCAGATCCCAAGGGCAAACAGCCAGGCCCTCTCAGGACACACTGGAGCCTTGCTCTCCCCCTCTGTCCTTTCCCCACCGTGGGCACCCCGTGCAGTCACTCCCAGGTTTCAGGACATGTCTCCCATGGAGGGACCCCAGCAGGACTGCTCAGTGCCCTGAGCCTGCTCGGGATAATTCCCCTGGGCTGTGCTGCTCTAGTCCAGGCTGTGCCCGCACTGCCAAACAGCAGAGAGGGCAGCTCAAGCCTCAGCAGGGCTCAGGCCCAGAGGCACGGCAATTACCTCCTGTGCCTGTGCCTGGCATGGCCTCCCTTCCTGGAGCTGAGGCTGGCATGCAACCACTGCTTCCTCCGGGAAATGCTTCTTTCTCCGCAGGCTCTCCTTTCATTTCTGGAGAATGGAAAAGAGACAGCTGGATCAGATGAAAACATTCCTGACTGGGAATGGGGAAGGGGACAATTTCAGGAGGCATCACTTGTGAAAGGAATGCATAAGGATCAGAAAACACCCAGGATTTTGGGACAACCCAAGGCTGCTTCCTTCCCCAAACAGCCCCAACATCTGATCTGCCTGGACACCAGGAAATTGCAGGGCATCTGAGGGTGGGCATGGCCTGTGGTGCAATTGGGGCTGTCTGCCAGCTGATGCCAAATGCCTTCCTGCAGAGGCTGGGCAGAAGCTGCAGCCCGGCCAGGCTGGCAAACAGCCCTGCAGGGCGTGAAAGCAGCAGCGGGGCAGCGAGGCTGCCATGGATCCCTTCCTGCTGTGCCGGGCACGGCGTGTCCAGATGTGCAGCCAAAGCCCCCGGCTGCTGAGTCCCAGGAGCAGCATGAGGGAAACGCACCCACCTTGTCTTCTCTGCAGACGTTCCTTCAGCATTTGCCACATGATTTCTAATGGGTCCTGGAATTTCCTGCCTGCCATGTCTTTGGTCTTTCCTGACAGAGGACCTTAAGAGAAAGTAGTTCCATTTCCCAGGAATGGACCCCACAAAAGCAGGGCTCAGCCTGAGGGGTCAGCAGGGACACACTACTCACCCCTGCCATGGGAGCTGGCCTTTTGTGCAGCATCCAAGGTAGGAGTTGGTGAGGTCGTCCCTGCAGACACGCCTGTAACACAACAGCCACAGAAGCTTCTGTCACCTGGTTCTTACCAGTCAGTCAAACATTACGCCTTGGTGGGACAGTGAGAACATACCTGCAGAATGCTCAGAGTGCTTCACAACTTCAGAGCGCCAGGCTAATGGAGAATCCTTCCCAGCATCCCAGTCTGGAAGCAAACCAAGATGAGAACTGTTTCCATTGTGTGCCAGGGCTGGCTCTGGCCCTGGGCTGGCGGCAGGGCTCCCGCTCGGGGCTGCTCCTGTGCCTTGGGCCTCTGCGCACTCAGGGCCAGCTCCGCAGCAGCTGCAGCGCCAGGGACGTTGCTGCACCAGTCCCGTTTCCCCGGGGCTCTGAACCAGCTCCAGAGGCCTGGAAGCCGAGGCGCCTCCAGCTTTGGCTGCTGCCGGGCCGGGCAAGGGCAGGCCCTGGGGGAAGAGCTGCTGCCACACAGCCCCAGCCAGGGCTGAGCCCGGCACAGCAATTACCTGCTGTGCCTGTGCCCGTGTCTGCCATCGCCTTCCTTCCTGCAGCAGGGGCTGGCACCGAAGATGGAGTGCTTCCTTCAAGAAATGCCACCTTCCACTGAAGCACTATGTCCATCTCTTGACAAAGGAAGGGAGACAGCTGCATCAGATGGGGCTGTTTCCCACTTGGGTGGTGGCATCAGAGGTAATATTTGTGAAATTTATGGAGCAGGAAAATGGCCAGGTTACAGTGGCATGATGAGAGCACTTCCACCTCCAAACAGCCACCCTTTTCCTAATCTGCAGGGCTGAATATAGTGGGGGATCTCAGGGTGTGTTACAGTTTGGGCATGGCCTGTCAGCTGATGCCAAATAACTTCCGGCAGAGGCTGGGCAGAAGCTGCAGCCAGGCCAGGCTGGCAAACAGCCCTGCAGGGCGTCAGAGCAGCAGCGGGGCAGCGAGGCTGCCATGGATCCCTTCCCGCTGTGCCGGGCATGGCGTGTCCAGATGTGCAGCCAA
This sequence comes from Passer domesticus, assembly GCF_036417665.1. Classification (NCBI taxonomy): domain Eukaryota; kingdom Metazoa; phylum Chordata; class Aves; order Passeriformes; family Passeridae; genus Passer; species Passer domesticus. Next base: position 3,778,908 of record NC_087482.1, on the reverse strand, counting down.
AGCCCCCGGCTGCTGAGTCCCAGGGGAAGCATGAGGGAAATGCACCCACCTTCTCTTGTCTGCAGGGGTTCCTTCAGCTCTTGCCTCATCTGTTTGGATGGTTCCAGGGATATCTTATCTGTTGTATCTTGGATTTTCCCTGTTGGAGTACCTTAGAGAAAAATATTTCCATTTGCCAGGAATGGATCCCAGAAAAGCAGGGTTCAGCCTGTGGGGTCAGCAGGGACACACTACTCACCCCTGAGATGGGAGCTGGGCTTGAGTGCAGCATCCAAGGTAGCAGCTGGAGAAGCTGGAGAAGTCTTCCCTGTAGACACATCTGTAACACAACAGCCACAGAAGCTTCTGTCACCTGGTGCCTGCCCGCTTGTCTACAATTCTTCCTTGGTGGCACACTGAGAACATACCTGCAGGAGGCTCCAAGGGCTTCAAAACTTTCTTCATCCAAGCTGATGGAGAAGCCTTCCCAGCACCCTCATCTACAATGCAGCACAGATGAGAACATTTTCCAGTGTGTGCTGGGATCTCTTTCTGCCACAGGGAACTGGGCACTGCCAGGGAGTCGGGTAAGGCCATGGGAGCCAGATGTGAATAGACATGGCCAAAGCTGCCCAGGGGCCTGGGGAGCTCTGGGCTGGCTCCTGGTCACTCTCCACACTCTTTCCCTGCCCTCAGCAACATCCCTGGGAGGGGTGGCTGCAGCAGTGCAGGGACCTGGGACTCTCCCCCTCACACACAGAAGAAATCCTCCCTAAAGCATGGGGGAAAACTGCAGCAGGCAGTGCCACAGCTATCCATCCTGCCCTCCCTCTGTCCCTCCTGCCCTCCTTCTGTGGGGAAACCCCCCAGATCCCAAGGGCAAACAGCCAGGCCCTCTCAGGACACACTGCAGCCTTGCTCTCCCCCTCTGTCCTTTCCCCACCGTGGGCACCCCGTGCAGTCACTGCCAGGTTTCAGGACATGTCTCCCATGGAGGGACCCCAGCAGGACTGCTCAGTGCCCTGAGCCTGCTCGGGATAATTCCCCTGGGCTGTGCTGCTCTAGTCCAGGCTGTGCCCGCACTGCCAAACAGCAGAGAGGGCAGCTCAAGCCTCAGCAGGGCTCAGGCCCAGAGGCACAGCAATTACCTCCTGTGCCTGTGCCTGGCATGGCCTCCCTTCCTGGAGCTGAGGCTGGCATGCAACCACTGCTTCCTCCGGGAAATGCTTCTTTCTCCGCAGGCTCTCCTTTCATTTCTGGAGAATGGAAAAGAGACAGCTGGATCAGATGAAAACATTCCTGACTGGGAATGGGGAAGGGGACAATTTCAGGAGGCATCACTTGTGAAAGGAATGCATAAGGATCAGAAAACACCCAGGATTTTGGGACAACCCAAGGCTGCTTCCTTCCCCAAACAGCCCCAACATCTGATCTGCCTGGACACCAGGAAATTGCAGGGGATCTGAGGGTGGGCATGGCCTGTGGTGCATTTGGGGCTGTCTGCCAGCTGATGCCAAATGCCTTCCTGCGGAGGCTGGGCAGAAGCTGCAGCCAGGCCAGGCTGGGAAACAGCCCTGCAGGGCGTGAAAGCAGCAGCGGGGCAGCAAGGCTGCCATGGATCCCTTCCTGCTGTGCCGGGCACGGCGTGTCCAGATGTGCAGCCAAAGCCCCCGGCTGCTGAGTCCCAGGAGCAGCATGAGGGAAATGCACCCACCTTGTCTTCTCTGCAGACGTTCCTTCAGCATTTGCCACATGATTTCTAATGGGTCCTGGAATTTCCTGCCTGCCATGTCTTTGGTCTCTCCTGTCAGAGGACCTTAAGAGAAAGTAGTTCCATTTCCCAGGAATGGACCCCACAAAAGCAGGGCTCAGCCTGAGGGGTCAGCAGGGACACACTACTCACCCCTGCCATGGGAGCTGGCCTTTTGTGCAGCATCCAAGGTAGGAGTTGGTGAGGTCGTCCCTGCAGACACGCCTGTAACACAACAGCCACAGAAGCTTCTGTCACCTGGTTCTTACCAGTCAGTCAAACATTACGCCTTGGTGGGACAGTGAGAACATACCTGCAGAATGCTCAGAGTGCTTCACAACTTCAGAGCGCCAGGCTAATGGAGAATCCTTCCCAGCATCCCAGTCTGGAAGCAAACCAAGATGAGAACTGTTTCCATTGTGTGCCAGGGCTGGCTCTGGCCCTGGGCTGGCGGCAGGGCTCCCGCTCGGGGCTGCTCCTGTGCCTTGGGCCTCTGGGCACTCAGGGCCAGCTCCGCAGCAGCTGCAGCGCCAGGGACGTTGCTGCACCAGTCCCGTTTCCCCGGGGCTCTGAACCAGCTCCAGAGGCCTGGAAGCCGAGGCGCCTCCAGCTTTGGCTGCTGCCGGGCCGGGCAAGGGCAGGCCCTGGGGGAAGAGCTGCTGCCACACAGCCCCGGCCAGGCCTGAGCCCGGCACAGCAATTACCTGCTGTGCCTGTGCCCGTGTCTGGCTTTGCCTTCCTTCCTGCAGCAGGGGCTGGCACCGAGGATGGAGTGCTTCCTTCAAGAAATACCACCTTCCACTGAAGCACTATGTCCATCTCTTGACAAAGGAAGGGAGACAGCTGCATCAGATGGGGCTGTTTCCCACTTGGGTGGTGGCATCAGAGGTAATATTTGTGAAATTTATGGAGCAGGAAAATGGCCAGGTTACAGTGGCATGATGAGAGCACTTCCACCTCCAAACAGCCACCCTTTTCCTAATCTGCAGGGCTGGATATAGTGGGGGATCTCAGGGTGTGTTACAGTTTGGGCATGGCCTGTCAGCTGATGCCCAATAACTTCCGGCAGAGGCTGGGCAGAAGCTGCAGCCAGGCCAGGCTGGGAAACAGCCCTGCAGCGCGTGAAAGCAGCAGCGGGGCAGCGAGGCTGCCATGGATCCCTTCCCGCTGTGCCGGGCATGGCGTGTCCAGATGTGCAGCCAAAGCCCCCGTCTGCTGACTCCCAGGAGCAGCATGAGGGAAATGCACCCACCTTCTCTTGTCTGCAGGGGTTCCTTCAGCTCTTGCCTCATCTGTTTGGATGGTTCCAGGGATATCTTATCTGTTGTATCTTGGATTTTCCCTGTTGGAGTACCTTAGAGAAAAATATTTCCATTTGCCAGGAATGGATCCCAGAAAAGCAGGGTTCAGCCTGTGGGGTCAGCAGGGACACACTACTCACCCCTGAGATGGGAGCTGGGCTTGAGTGCAGCATCCAAGGTAGCAGCTGGAGAAGCTGGAGAAGTCTTCCCTGTAGACACATCTGTAACACAACAGTCACAGAAGCTTCTGTCACCTGGTGCCTGCCCGCTTGTCTACAATTCTTCCTTGGTGGCACACTGAGAACATACCTGCAGGAGGCTCCAAGGGCTTCAAAACTTTCTTCATCCAAGCTGATGGAGAAGCCTTCCCAGCACCCTCATCTACAATGCAGCACAGATGAGAACATTTTCCAGTGTGTGCTGGGATCTCTTTCTGCCACAGGGAACTGGGCACTGCCAGGGAGTCGGGTAAGGCCATGGGAGCCAGATGTGAATAGACATGGCCAAAGCTGCCCAGGGGCCTGGGGAGCTCTGGGCTGGCTCCTGGTCACTCTCCACACTCTTTCCCTGCCCTCAGCAACATCCCTGGGAGGGGTGGCTGCAGCAGTGCAGGGACCTGGGACTCTCCCCCTCACACACAGAAGAAATCCTCCCTAAAGCATGGGGGAAAACTGCAGCAGGCAGTGCCACAGCTATCCATCCTGCCCTCCCTCTGTCCCTCCTGCCCTCCTTCTGTGGGGAAACCCCCCAGATCCCAAGGGCAAACAGCCAGGCCCTCTCAGGACACACTGCAGCCTTGCTCTCCCCCTCTGTCCTTTCCCCACCGTGGGCACCCCGTGCAGTCACTCCCAGGTTTCAGGACATGTCTCCCATGGAGGGACCCCAGCAGGACTGCTCAGTGCCCTGAGCCTGCTCGGGATAATTCCCCTGGGCTGTGCTGCTCTAGTCCAGGCTGTGCCCGCACTGCCAAACAGCAGAGAGGGCAGCTCAAGCCTCAGCAGGGCTCAGGCCCAGAGGCACAGCAATTACCTCCTGTGCCTGTGCCTGGCATGGCCTCCCTTCCTGGAGCTGAGGCTGGCATGCAACCACTGCTTCCTCCGGGAAATGCTTCTTTCTCCGCAGGCTCTCCTTTCATTTCTGGAGAATGGAGAAGAGACAGCTGGATCAGATGAAAACATTCCTGACTGGGAATGGGGAAGGGGACAATTTCAGGAGGCATCACTTGTGAAAGGAATGCATAAGGATCAGAAAACACCCAGGATTTTGGGACAACCCAAGGCTGCTTCCTTCCCCAAACAGCCCCAACATCTGATCTGCCTGGACACCAGGAAATTGCAGGGGATCTGAGGGTGGGCATGGCCTGTGGTGCAATTGGGGCTGTCTGCCAGCTGATGCCAAATGCCTTCCTGCAGAGGCTGGGCACAAGCTGCAGCCAGGCCAGGCTGGGAAACAGCCCTGCAGGGCGTGAAAGCAGCAGCGGGGCAGCAAGGCTGCCATGGATCCCTTCCTGCTGTGCCGGGCACGGCGTGTCCAGATGTGCAGCCAAAGGCCCCGGCTGCTGAGTCCCAGGAGCAGCATGAGGGAAATGCACCCACCTTGTCTTCTCTGCAGACGTTCCTTCAGCATTTGCCACATGATTTCTAATGGGTCCTGGAATTTCCTGCCTGCCATGTCTTTGGTCTTTCCTGACAGAGGACCTTAAGAGAAAGTAGTTCCATTTCCCAGGAATGGACCCCACAAAAGCAGGGCTCAGCCTGAGGGGTCAGCAGGGACACACTACTCACCCCTGCCATGGGAGCTGGCCTTTTGTGCAGCATCCAAGGTAGGAGTTGGTGAGGTCGTCCCTGCAGACACGCCTGTAACACAACAGCCACAGAAGCTTCTGTCACCTGGTTCTTACCAGTCAGTCAAACATTACGCCTTGGTGGGACAGTGAGAACATACCTGCAGAATGCTCAGAGTGCTTCACAACTTCAGAGCGCCAGGCTAATGGAGAATCCTTCCCAGCATCCCAGTCTGGAAGCAAACCAAGATGAGAACTGTTTCCATTGTGTGCCAGGGCTGGCTCTGGCCCTGGGCTGGCGGCAGGGCTCCCGCTCGGGGCTGCTCCTGTGCCTTGGGCCTCTGGGCACTCAGGGCCAGCTCCGCAGCAGCTGCAGCGCCAGGGACGTTGCTGCACCAGTCCCGTTTCCCCGGGGCTCTGAACCAGCTCCAGAGGCCTGGAAGCCGAGGCGCCTCCAGCTTTGGCTGCTGCCGGGCCGGGCAAGGGCAGGCCCTGGGGGAAGAGCTGCTGCCACACAGCCCCGGCCAGGCCTGAGCCCGGCACAGCAATTACCTGCTGTGCCTGTGCCCGTGTCTGGCTTTGCCTTCCTTCCTGCAGCAGGGGCTGGCACCGAAGATGGAGTGCTTCCTTCAAGAAATACCACCTTCCACTGAAGCACTATGTCCATCTCTTGACAAAGGAAGGGAGACAGCTGCATCAGATGGGGCTGTTTCCCACTTGGGTGGTGGCATCAGAGGTAATATTTGTGAAATTTATGGAGCAGGAAAATGGCCAGGTTACAGTGGCATGATGAGAGCACTTCCACCTCCAAACAGCCACCCTTTTCCTAATCTGCAGGGCTGGATATAGTGGGGGATCTCAGGGTGTGTTACAGTTTGGGCATGGCCTGTCAGCTGATGCCCAATAACTTCCGGCAGAGGCTGGGCAGAAGCTGCAGCCAGGCCAGGCTGGGAAACAGCCCTGCAGGGCGTGAAAGCAGCAGCGGGGCAGCGAGGCTGCCATGGATCCCTTCCTGCTGTGCCAGGCACGGCGTGTCCAGATGTGCAGCCAAAGCCCCCGGCTGCTGACTCCCAGGGGAAGCATGAGGGAAATGCACCCACCTTCTCTTGTCTGCAGGGGTTCCTTCAGCTCTTGCCTCATCTGTTTGGATGGTTCCAGGGATATCTTATCTGTTGTATCTTGGATTTTCCCTGTTGGAGTACCTTAGAGAAAAATATTTCCATTTGCCAGGAATGGATCCCAGAAAAGCAGGGTTCAGCCTGTGGGGTCAGCAGGGACACACTACTCACCCCTGAGATGGGAGCTGGGCTTGAGTGCAGCATCCAAGGTAGCAGCTGGAGAAGCTGGAGAAGTCTTCCCTGTAGACACATCTGTAACACAACAGCCACAGAAGCTTCTGTCACCTGGTGCCTGCCCGCTTGTCTACAATTCTTCCTTGGTGGCACACTGAGAACATACCTGCAGGAGGCTCCAAGGGCTTCAAAACTTTCTTCATCCAAGCTGATGGAGAAGCCTTCCCAGCACCCTCATCTACAATGCAGCACAGATGAGAACATTTTCCAGTGTGTGCTGGGATCTCTTTCTGCCACAGGGAACTGGGCACTGCCAGGGAGTCGGGTAAGGCCATGGGAGCCAGATGTGAATAGACATGGCCAAAGCTGCCCAGGGGCCTGGGGAGCTCTGGGCTGGCTCCTGGTCACTCTCCACACTCTTTCCCTGCCCTCAGCAACATCCCTGGGAGGGGTGGCTGCAGCAGTGCAGGGACCTGGGACTCTCCCCCTCACACACAGAAGAAATCCTCCCTAAAGCATGGGGGAAAACTGCAGCAGGCAGTGCCACAGCTATCCATCCTGCCCTCCCTCTGTCCCTCCTGCCCTCCTTCTGTGGGGAAACCCCCCAGATCCCAAGGGCAAACAGCCAGGCCCTCTCAGGACACACTGGAGCCTTGCTCTCCCCCTCTGTCCTTTCCCCACCGTGGGCACCCCGTGCAGTCACTGCCAGGTTTCAGGACATGTCTCCCATGGAGGGACCCCAGCAGGACTGCTCAGTGCCCTGAGCCTGCTCGGGATAATTCCCCTGGGCTGTGCTGCTCTAGTCCAGGCTGTGCCCGCACTGCCAAACAGCAGAGAGGGCAGCTCAAGCCTCAGCAGGGCTCAGGCCCAGAGGCACAGCAATTACCTCCTGTGCCTGTGCCTGGCATGGCCTCCCTTCCTGGAGCTGAGGCTGGCATGCAACCACTGCTTCCTCCGGGAAATGCTTCTTTCTCCGCAGGCTCTCCTTTCATTTCTGGAGAATGGAAAAGAGACAGCTGCATCAGATGAAAACATTCCTGACTGGGAATGGGGAAGGGGACAATTTCAGGAGGCATCACTTGTGAAAGGAATGCATAAGGATCAGAAAACACCCAGGATTTTGGGACAACCCAAGGCTGCTTCCTTCCCCAAACAGCCCCAACATCTGATCTGCCTGGACACCAGGAAATTGCAGGGCATCTGAGGGTGGGCATGGCCTGTGGTGCAATTGGGGCTGTCTGCCAGCTGATGCCAAATGCCTTCCTGCAGAGGCTGGGCAGAAGCTGCAGCCAGGCCAGGCTGGGAAACAGCCCTGCAGGGCATGAAAGCAGCAGCGGGGCAGCAAGGCTGCCATGGATCCCTTCCTGCTGTGCCGGGCACGACGTGTCCAGATGTGCAGCCAACGCCCCCGGCTGCTGAGTCCCAGGAGCAGCATGAGGGAAATGCACCCACCTTGTCTTCTCTGCAGACGTTCCTTCAGCATTTGCCACATGATTTCTAATGGGTCCTGGAATTTCCTGCCTGCCATGTCTTTGGTCTTTCCTGACAGAGGACCTTAAGAGAAAGTAGTTCCATTTCCCAGGAATGGACCCCACAAAAGCAGGGCTCAGCCTGAGGAGTCAGCAGGGACACACTACTCACCCCTGCCATGGGAGCTGGCCTTTTGTGCAGCATCCAAGGTAGGAGTTGGTGAGGTCGTCCCTGCAGACACGCCTGTAACACAACAGCCACAGAAGCTTCTGTCACCTGGTTCTTACCAGTCAGTCAAACATTACGCCTTGGTGGGACAGTGAGAACATACCTGCAGAATGCTCAGAGTGCTTCACAACTTCAGAGCGCCAGGCTAATGGAGAATCCTTCCCAGCATCCCAGTCTGGAAGCAAACCAAGATGAGAACTGTTTCCATTGTGTGCCAGGGCTGGCTCTGGCCCTGGGCTGGCGGCAGGGCTCCCGCTCGGGGCTGCTCCTGTGCCTTGGGCCTCTGGGCACTCAGGGCCAGCTCCGCAGCAGCTGCAGCGCCAGGGACGTTGCTGCACCAGTCCCGTTTCCCCGGGGCTCTGAACCAGCTCCAGAGGCCTGGAAGCCGAGGCGCCTCCAGCTTTGGCTGCTGCCGGGCCGGGCAAGGGCAGGCCCTGGGAGAAGAGCTGCTGCCACACAGCCCCGGCCAGGGCTGAGCCCGGCACAGCAATTACCTGCTGTTCCTGTGCCCGTGTCTGGCTATGCCTTCCTTCCTGCAGCAGGGGCTGGCACCGAGGATGGAGTGCTTCCTTCAAGAAATACCACCTTCCACTGAAGCACTATGTCCATCTCTTGACAAAGGAAGGGAGACAGCTGCATCAGATGGGGCTGTTTCCCACTTGGGTGGTGGCATCAGAGGTAATATTTGTGAAATTTATGGAGCAGGAAAATGGCCAGGTTACAGTGGCATGATGAGAGGACTTCCACCACCAAAGAGCCACCCTTTTCCTAATCTGCAGGGCTGGATATAGTGGGGGATCTCAGGGTGTGTTACAGTTTGGGCATGGCCTGTCAGCTGATGCCCAATAACTTCCGGCAGAGGCTGGGCAGAAGCTGCAGCCAGGCCAGGCTGGGAAACAGCCCTGCAGGGCGTGAAAGCAGCAGCGGGGCAGCGAGGCTGCCATGGATCCCTTCCTGCTGTGCCAGGCACGGCGTGTCCAGATGTGCAGCCAAAGCCCCCGGCTGCTGACTCCCAGGGGAAGCATGAGGGAAATGCACCCACCTTCTCTTGTCTGCAGGGGTTCCTTCAGCTCTTGCCTCATCTGTTTGGATGGTTCCAGGGATATCTTATCTGTTGTATCTTGGATTTTCCCTGTTGGAGTACCTTAGAGAAAAATATTTCCATTTGCCAGGAATGGATCCCAGAAAAGCAGGGTTCAGCCTGTGGGGTCAGCAGGGACACACTACTCACCCCTGAGATGGGAGCTGGGCTTGAGTGCAGCATCCAAGGTAGCAGCTGGAGAAGCTGGAGAAGTCTTCCCTGTAGACACATCTGTAACACAACAGCCACAGAAGCTTCTGTCACCTGGTGCCTGCCCGCTTGTCTACAATTCTTCCTTGGTGGCACACTGAGAACATACCTGCAGGAGGCTCCAAGGGCTTCAAAACTTTCTTCATCCAAGCTGATGGAGAAGCCTTCCCAGCACCCTCATCTACAATGCAGCACAGATGAGAACATTTTCCAGTGTGTGCTGGGATCTCTTTCTGCCACAGGGAACTGGGCACTGCCAGGGAGTCGGGTAAGGCCATGGGAGCCAGATGTGAATAGACATGGCCAAAGCTGCCCAGGGGCCTGGGGAGCTCTGGGCTGGCTCCTGGTCACTCTCCACACTCTTTCCCTGCCCTCAGCAACATCCCTGGGAGGGGTGGCTGCAGCAGTGCAGGGACCTGGGACTCTCCCCCTCACACACAGAAGAAATCCTCCCTAAAGCATGGGGGAAAACTGCAGCAGGCAGTGCCACAGCTATCCATCCTGCCCTCCCTCTGTCCCTCCTGCCCTCCTTCTGTGGGGAAACCCCCCAGATCCCAAGGGCAAACAGCCAGGCCCTCTCAGGACACACTGGAGCCTTGCTCTCCCCCTCTGTCCTTTCCCCACCGTGGGCACCCCGTGCAGTCACTGCCAGGTTTCAGGACATGTCTCCCATGGAGGGACCCCAGCAGGACTGCTCAGTGCCCTGAGCCTGCTCGGGATAATTCCCCTGGGCTGTGCTGCTCTAGTCCAGGCTGTGCCCGCACTGCCAAACAGCAGAGAGGGCAGCTCAAGCCTCAGCAGGGCTCAGGCCCAGAGGCACAGCAATTACCTCCTGTGCCTGTGCCTGGCATGGCCTCCCTTCCTGGAGCTGAGGCTGGCATGCAACCACTGCTTCCTCCGGGAAATGCTTCTTTCTCCGCAGGCTCTCCTTTCATTTCTGGAGAATGGAGAAGAGACAGCTGGATCAGATGAAAACATTCCTGACTGGGAATGGGGAAGGGGACAATTTCAGGAGGCATCACTTGTGAAAGGAATGCATAAGGATCAGAAAACACCCAGGATTTTGGGACAACCCAAGGCTGCTTCCTTCCCCAAACAGCCCCAACATCTGATCTGCCTGGACACCAGGAAATTGCAGGGGATCTGAGGGTGGGCATGGCCTGTGGTGCATTTGGGGCTGTCTGCCAGCTGATGCCAAATGCCTTCCTGCAGAGGCTGGGCAGAAGCTGCAGCCAGGCCAGGCTGGGAAACAGCCCTGCAGGGCGTGAAAGCAGCAGCGGGGCAGCAAGGCTGCCATGGATCCCTTCCTGCTGTGCCGGGCACGGCGTGTCCAGATGTGCAGCCAAAGCCCCCGGCTGCTGAGTCCCAGGAGCAGCATGAGGGAAATGCACCCACCTTGTCTTCTCTGCAGACGTTCCTTCAGCATTTGCCACATGATTTCTAATGGGTCCTGGAATTTCCTGCCTGCCATGTCTTTGGTCTTTCCTGACAGAGGACCTTAAGAGAAAGTAGTTCCATTTCCCAGGAATGGACCCCACAAAAGCAGGGCTCAGCCTGAGGGGTCAGCAGGGACACACTACTCACCCCTGCCATGGGAGCTGGCCTTTTGTGCAGCATCCAAGGTAGGAGTTGGTGAGGTCGTCCCTGCAGACACGCCTGTAACACAACAGCCACAGAAGCTTCTGTCACCTGGTTCTTACCAGTCAGTCAAACATTACGCCTTGGTGGGACAGTGAGAACATACCTGCAGAATGCTCAGAGTGCTTCACAACTTCAGAGCGCCAGGCTAATGGAGAATCCTTCCCAGCATCCCAGTCTGGAAGCAAACCAAGATGAGAACTGTTTCCATTGTGTGCCAGGGCTGGCTCTGGCCCTGGGCTGGCGGCAGGGCTCCCGCTCGGGGCTGCTCCTGTGCCTTGGGCCTCTGGGCACTCAGGGCCAGCTCCGCAGCAGCTGCAGCGCCAGGGACGTTGCTGCACCAGTCCCGTTTCCCCGGGGCTCTGAACCAGCTCCAGAGGCCTGGAAGCCGAGGCGCCTCCAGCTTTGGCTGCTGCCGGGCCGGGCAAGGGCAGGCCCTGGGGGAAGAGCTGCTGCCACACAGCCCCGGCCAGGCCTGAGCCCGGCACAGCAATTACCTGCTGTGCCTGTGCCCGTGTCTGGCTTTGCCTTCCTTCCTGCAGCAGGGGCTGGCACCGAGGATGGAGTGCTTCCTTCAAGAAATACCACCTTCCACTGAAGCACTATGTCCATCTCTTGACAAAGGAAGGGAGACAGCTGCATCAGATGGGGCTGTTTCCCACTTGGGTGGTGGCATCAGAGGTAATATTTGTGAAATTTATGGAGCAGGAAAATGGCCAGGTTACAGTGGCATGATGAGAGCACTTCCACCTCCAAACAGCCACCCTTTTCCTAATCTGCAGGGCTGGATATAGTGGGGGATCTCAGGGTGTGTTACAGTTTGGGCATGGCCTGTCAGCTGATGCCCAATAACTTCCGGCAGAGGCTGGGCAGAAGCTGCAGCCAGGCCAGGCTGGGAAACAGCCCTGCAGCGCGTGAAAGCAGCAGCGGGGCAGCGAGGCTGCCATGGATCCCTTCCCGCTGTGCCGGGCATGGCGTGTCCAGATGTGCAGCCAAAGCCCCCGTCTGCTGACTCCCAGGAGCAGCATGAGGGAAATGCACCCACCTTCTCTTGTCTGCAGGGGTTCCTTCAGCTCTTGCCTCATCTGTTTGGATGGTTCCAGGGATATCTTATCTGTTGTATCTTGGATTTTCCCTGTTGGAGTACCTTAGAGAAAAATATTTCCATTTGCCAGGAATGGATCCCAGAAAAGCAGGGTTCAGCCTGTGGGGTCAGCAGGGACACACTACTCACCCCTGAGATGGGAGCTGGGCTTGAGTGCAGCATCCAAGGTAGCAGCTGGAGAAGCTGGAGAAGTCTTCCCTGTAGACACATCTGTAACACAACAGTCACAGAAGCTTCTGTCACCTGGTGCCTGCCCGCTTGTCTACAATTCTTCCTTGGTGGCACACTGAGAACATACCTGCAGGAGGCTCCAAGGGCTTCAAAACTTTCTTCATCCAAGCTGATGGAGAAGCCTTCCCAGCACCCTCATCTACAATGCAGCACAGATGAGAACATTTTCCAGTGTGTGCTGGGATCTCTTTCTGCCACAGGGAACTGGGCACTGCCAGGGAGTCGGGTAAGGCCATGGGAGCCAGATGTGAATAGACATGGCCAAAGCTGCCCAGGGGCCTGGGGAGCTCTGGGCTGGCTCCTGGTCACTCTCCACACTCTTTCCCTGCCCTCAGCAACATCCCTGGGAGGGGTGGCTGCAGCAGTGCAGGGACCTGGGACTCTCCCCCTCACACACAGAAGAAATCCTCCCTAAAGCATGGGGGAAAACTGCAGCAGGCAGTGCCACAGCTATCCATCCTGCCCTCCCTCTGTCCCTCCTGCCCTCCTTCTGTGGGGAAACCCCCCAGATCCCAAGGGCAAACAGCCAGGCCCTCTCAGGACACACTGCAGCCTTGCTCTCCCCCTCTGTCCTTTCCCCACCGTGGGCACCCCGTGCAGTCACTGCCAGGTTTCAGGACATGTCTCCCATGGAGGGACCCCAGCAGGACTGCTCAGTGCCCTGAGCCTGCTCGGGATAATTCCCCTGGGCTGTGCTGCTCTAGTCCAGGCTGTGCCCGCACTGCCAAACAGCAGAGAGGGCAGCTCAAGCCTCAGCAGGGCTCAGGCCCAGAGGCACAGCAATTACCTCCTGTGCCTGTGCCTGGCATGGCCTCCCTTCCTGGAGCTGAGGCTGGCATGCAACCACTGCTTCCTCCGGGAAATGCTTCTTTCTCCGCAGGCTCTCCTTTGATTTCTGGAGAATGGAAAAGAGACAGCTGGATCAGATGAAAACATTCCTGACTGGGAATGGGGAAGGGGACAATTTCAGGAGGCATCACTTGTGAAAGGAATGCATAAGGATCAGAAAACACCCAGGATTTTGGGACAACCCAAGGCTGCTTCCTTCCCCAAACAGCCCCAACATCTGATCTGCCTGGACACCAGGAAATTGCAGGGCATCTGAGGGTGGGCATGGCCTGTGGTGCAATTGGGGCTGTCTGCCAGCTGATGCCAAATGCCTTCCTGCAGAGGCTGGGCACAAGCTGCAGCCAGGCCAGGCTGGGAAACAGCCCTGCAGGGCGTGAAAGCAGCAGCGGGGCAGCAAGGCTGCCATGGATCCCTTCCTGCTGTGCCGGGCACGGCGTGTCCAGATGTGCAGCCAAAGCCCCCGGCTGCTGAGTCCCAGGAGCAGCATGAGGGAAATGCACCCACCTTGTCTTCTCTGCAGACGTTCCTTCAGCATTTGCCACATGATTTCTAATGGGTCCTGGAATTTCCTGCCTGCCATGTCTTTGGTCTTTCCTGACAGAGGACCTTAAGAGAAAGTAGTTCCATTTCCCAGGAATGGACCCCACAAAAGCAGGGCTCAGCCTGAGGGGTCAGCAGGGACACACTACTCACCCCTGCCATGGGAGCTGGCCTTTTGTGCAGCATCCAAGGTAGGAGTTGGTGAGGTCGTCCCTGCAGACACGCCTTTAACACAACAGCCACAGAAGCTTCTGTCACCTGGTTCTTACCAGTCAGTCAAACATTACGCCTTGGTGGGACAGTGAGAACATACCTGCAGAATGCTCAGAGTGCTTCACAACTTCAGAGCGCCAGGCTAATGGAGAATCCTTCCCAGCATCCCAGTCTGGAAGCAAACCAAGATGAGAACTGTTTCCATTGTGTGCCAGGGCTGGCTCTGGCCCTGGGCTGGCGGCAGGGCTCCCGCTCGGGGCTGCTCCTGTGCCTTGGGCCTCTGGGCACTCAGGGCCAGCTCCGCAGCAGCTGCAGCGCCAGGGACGTTGCTGCACCAGTCCCGTTTCCCCGGGGCTCTGAACCAGCTCCAGAGGCCTGGAAGCCGAGGCGCCTCCAGCTTTGGCTGCTGCCGGGCCGGGCAAGGGCAGGCCCTGGGGGAAGAGCTGCTGCCACACAGCCCCGGCCAGGCCTGAGCCCGGCACAGCAATTACCTGCTGTGCCTGTGCCCGTGTCTGCCATCGCCTTCCTTCCTGCAGCAGGGGCTGGCATAGAGGATGGAGTGCTTCCTTCAAGAAATACCACCTTCCACTGAAGCACTATGTCCATCTCTTGACAAAGGAAGGGAGACAGCTGCATCAGATGGGGCTGTTTCCCACTTGGGTGGTGGCATCAGAGGTAATATTTGTGAAATTTATGGAGCAGGAAAATGGCCAGGTTACAGTGGCATGATGAGAGCACTTCCACCTCCAAACAGCCACCCTTTTCCTAATCTGCAGGGCTGGATATAGTGGGGGATCTCAGGGTGTGTTACAGTTTGGGCATGGCCTGTCAGCTGATGCCCAATAACTTCCGGCAGAGGCTGGGCAGAAGCTGCAGCCAGGCCAGGCTGGGAAACAGCCCTGCAGCGCGTGAAAGCAGCAGCGGGGCAGCGAGGCTGCCATGGATCCCTTCCCGCTGTGCCGGGCATGGCGTGTCCAGATGTGCAGCCAAAGCCCCCGTCTGCTGACTCCCAGGAGCAGCATGAGGGAAATGCACCCACCTTCTCTTGTCTGCAGGGGTTCCTTCAGCTCTTGCCTCATCTGTTTGGATGGTTCCAGGGATATCTTATCTGTTGTATCTTGGATTTTCCCTGTTGGAGTACCTTAGAGAAAAATATTTCCATTTGCCAGGAATGGATCCCAGAAAAGCAGGGTTCAGCCTGTGGGGTCAGCAGGGACACACTACTCACCCCTGAGATGGGAGCTGGGCTTGAGTGCAGCATCCAAGGTAGCAGCTGGAGAAGCTGGAGAAGTCTTCCCTGTAGACACATCTGTAACACAACAGTCACAGAAGCTTCTGTCACCTGGTGCCTGCCCGCTTGTCTACAATTCTTCCTTGGTGGCACACTGAGAACATACCTGCAGGAGGCTCCAAGGGCTTCAAAACTTTCTTCATCCAAGCTGATGGAGAAGCCTTCCCAGCACCCTCATCTACAATGCAGCACAGATGAGAACA
Source organism: Passer domesticus (assembly GCF_036417665.1). Classification (NCBI taxonomy): domain Eukaryota; kingdom Metazoa; phylum Chordata; class Aves; order Passeriformes; family Passeridae; genus Passer; species Passer domesticus. The sequence continues at coordinate 3,763,744 of NC_087482.1, read as the reverse complement.
TTTTCCAGTGTGTGCTGGGATCTCTTTCTGCCACAGGGAACTGGGCACTGCCAGGGAGTCGGGTAAGGCCATGGGAGCCAGATGTGAATAGACATGGCCAAAGCTGCCCAGGGGCCTGGGGAGCTCTGGGCTGGCTCCTGGTCACTCTCCACACTCTTTCCCTGCCCTCAGCAACATCCCTGGGAGGGGTGGCTGCAGCAGTGCAGGGACCTGGGACTCTCCCCCTCACACACAGAAGAAATCCTCCCTAAAGCATGGGGGAAAACTGCAGCAGGCAGTGCCACAGCTATCCATCCTGCCCTCCCTCTGTCCCTCCTGCCCTCCTTCTGTGGGGAAACCCCCCAGATCCCAAGGGCAAACAGCCAGGCCCTCTCAGGACACACTGCAGCCTTGCTCTCCCCCTCTGTCCTTTCCCCACCGTGGGCACCCCGTGCAGTCACTCCCAGGTTTCAGGACATGTCTCCCATGGAGGGACCCCAGCAGGACTGCTCAGTGCCCTGAGCCTGCTCGGGATAATTCCCCTGGGCTGTGCTGCTCTAGTCCAGGCTGTGCCCGCACTGCCAAACAGCAGAGAGGGCAGCTCAAGCCTCAGCAGGGCTCAGGCCCAGAGGCACAGCAATTACCTCCTGTGCCTGTGCCTGGCATGGCCTCCCTTCCTGGAGCTGAGGCTGGCATGCAACCACTGCTTCCTCCGGGAAATGCTTCTTTCTCCGCAGGCTCTCCTTTGATTTCTGGAGAATGGAAAAGAGACAGCTGGATCAGATGAAAACATTCCTGACTGGGAATGGGGAAGGGGACAATTTCAGGAGGCATCACTTGTGAAAGGAATGCATAAGGATCAGAAAACACCCAGGATTTTGGGACAACCCAAGGCTGCTTCCTTCCCCAAACAGCCCCAACATCTGATCTGCCTGGACACCAGGAAATTGCAGGGCATCTGAGGGTGGGCATGGCCTGTGGTGCAATTGGGGCTGTCTGCCAGCTGATGCCAAATGCCTTCCTGCAGAGGCTGGGCACAAGCTGCAGCCAGGCCAGGCTGGGAAACAGCCCTGCAGGGCGTGAAAGCAGCAGCGGGGCAGCAAGGCTGCCATGGATCCCTTCCTGCTGTGCCGGGCACGGCGTGTCCAGATGTGCAGCCAAAGCCCCCGGCTGCTGAGTCCCAGGAGCAGCATGAGGGAAATGCACCCACCTTGTCTTCTCTGCAGACGTTCCTTCAGCATTTGCCACATGATTTCTAATGGGTCCTGGAATTTCCTGCCTGCCATGTCTTTGGTCTTTCCTGACAGAGGACCTTAAGAGAAAGTAGTTCCATTTCCCAGGAATGGACCCCACAAAAGCAGGGCTCAGCCTGAGGGGTCATCAGGGACACACTACTCACCCCTGCCATGGGAGCTGGCCTTTTGTGCAGCATCCAAGGTATGAGTTGGTGAGGTCGTCCCTGCAGACACGCCTGTAACACAACAGCCACAGAAGCTTCTGTCACCTGGTTCTTACCAGTCAGTCAAACATTACGCCTTGGTGGGACAGTGAGAACATACCTGCAGAATGCTCAGAGTGCTTCACAACTTCAGAGCGCCAGGCTAATGGAGAATCCTTCCCAGCATCCCAGTCTGGAAGCAAACCAAGATGAGAACTGTTTCCATTGTGTGCCAGGGCTGGCTCTGGCCCTGGGCTGGCGGCAGGGCTCCCGCTCGGGGCTGCTCCTGTGCCTTGGGCCTCTGGGCACTCAGGGCCAGCTCCGCAGCAGCTGCAGCGCCAGGGACGTTGCTGCACCAGTCCCGTTTCCCCGGGGCTCTGAACCAGCTCCAGAGGCCTGGAAGCCGAGGCGCCTCCAGCTTTGGCTGCTGCCGGGCCGGGCAAGGGCAGGCCCTGGGGGAAGAGCTGCTGCCACACAGCCCCGGCCAGGCCTGAGCCCGGCACAGCAATTACCTGCTGTGCCTGTGCCCGTGTCTGGCTTTGCCTTCCTTCCTGCAGCAGGGGCTGGCACCGAAGATGGAGTGCTTCCTTCAAGAAATACCACCTTCCACTGAAGCACTATGTCCATCTCTTGACAAAGGAAGGGAGACAGCTGCATCAGATGGGGCTGTTTCCCACTTGGGTGGTGGCATCAGAGGTAATATTTGTGAAATTTATGGAGCAGGAAAATGGCCAGGTTACAGTGGCATGATGAGAGCACTTCCACCTCCAAACAGCCACCCTTTTCCTAATCTGCAGGGCTGGATATAGTGGGGGATCTCAGGGTGTGTTACAGTTCGGGCATGGCCTGTCAGCTGATGCCCAATAACTTCCGGCAGAGGCTGGGCAGAAGCTGCAGCCAGGCCAGGCTGGGAAACAGCCCTGCAGGGCGTGAAAGCAGCAGCGGGGCAGCGAGGCTGCCATGGATCCCTTCCTGCTGTGCCAGGCACGGCGTGTCCAGATGTGCAGCCAAAGCCCCCGGCTGCTGACTCCCAGGGGAAGCATGAGGGAAATGCACCCACCTTCTCTTGTCTGCAGGGGTTCCTTCAGCTCTTGCCTCATCTGTTTGGATGGTTCCAGGGATATCTTATCTGTTGTATCTTGGATTTTCCCTGTTGGAGTACCTTAGAGAAAAATATTTCCATTTGCCAGGAATGGATCCCAGAAAAGCAGGGTTCAGCCTGTGGGGTCAGCAGGGACACACTACTCACCCCTGAGATGGGAGCTGGGCTTGAGTGCAGCATCCAAGGTAGCAGCTGGAGAAGCTGGAGAAGTCTTCCCTGTAGACACATCTGTAACACAACAGCCACAGAAGCTTCTGTCACCTGGTGCCTGCCCGCTTGTCTACAATTCTTCCTTGGTGGCACACTGAGAACATACCTGCAGGAGGCTCCAAGGGCTTCAAAACTTTATTCATCCAAGCTGATGGAGAAGCCTTCCCAGCACCCTCATCTACAATGCAGCACAGATGAGAACATTTTCCAGTGTGTGCTGGGATCTCTTTCTGCCACAGGGAACTGGGCACTGCCAGGGAGTCGGGTAAGGCCATGGGAGCCAGATGTGAATAGACATGGCCAAAGCTGCCCAGGGGCCTGGGGAGCTCTGGGCTGGCTCCTGGTCACTCTCCACACTCTTTCCCTGCCCTCAGCAACATCCCTGGGAGGGGTGGCTGCAGCAGTGCAGGGACCTGGGACTCTCCCCCTCACACACAGAAGAAATCCTCCCTAAAGCATGGGGGAAAACTGCAGCAGGCAGTGCCACAGCTATCCATCCTGCCCTCCCTCTGTCCCTCCTGCCCTCCTTCTGTGGGGAAACCCCCCAGATCCCAAGGGCAAACAGCCAGGCCCTCTCAGGACACACTGCAGCCTTGCTCTCCCCCTCTGTCCTTTCCCCACCGTGGGCACCCCGTGCAGTCACTCCCAGGTTTCAGGACATGTCTCCCATGGAGGGACCCCAGCAGGACTGCTCAGTGCCCTGAGCCTGCTCGGGATAATTCCCCTGGGCTGTGCTGCCCTAGTCCAGGCTGTGCCCGCACTGCCAAACAGCAGAGAGGGCAGCTCAAGCCTCAGCAGGGCTCAGGCCCAGAGGCACAGCAATTACCTCCTGTGCCTGTGCCTGGCATGGCCTCCCTTCCTGGAGCTGAGGCTGGCATGCAACCACTGCTTCCTCCGGGAAATGATTCTTTCTCCGCAGGCTCTCCTTTCATTTCTGGAGAATGGAAAAGAGACAGCTGGATCAGATGAAAACATTCCTGACTGGGAATGGGGAAGGGGACAATTTCAGGAGGCATCACTTGTGAAAGGAATGCATAAGGATCAGAAAACACCCAGGATTTTGGGACAACCCAAGGCTGCTTCCTTCCCCAAACAGCCCCAACATCTGATCTGCCTGGACACCAGGAAATTGCAGGGCATCTGAGGGTGGGCATGGCCTGTGGTGCAATTGGGGCTGTCTGCCAGCTGATGCCAAATGCCTTCCTGCAGAGGCTGGGCAGAAGCTGCAGCCAGGCCAGGCTGGGAAACAGCCCTGCAGGGCATGAAAGCAGCAGCGGGGCAGCGAGGCTGCCATGGATCCCTTCCTGCTGTGCCGGGCACGGCGTGTCCAGATGTGCAGCCAAAGCCCCCGGCTGCTGAGTCCCAGGAGCAGCATGAGGGAAATGCACCCACCTTGTCTTCTCTGCAGACGTTCCTTCAGCATATGCCACATGATTTCTAATGGGTCCTGGAATTTCCTGCCTGCCATGTCTTTGGTCTTTCCTGACAGAGGACCTTAAGAGAAAGTAGTTCCATTTCCCAGGAATGGACCCCACAAAAGCAGGGCTCAGCCTGAGGGGTCAGCAGGGAGACACTACTCACCCCTGCCATGGGAGCTGGCCATTTGTGCAGCATCCAAGGTAGGAGTTGGTGAGGTCGTCCCTGCAGACACGCCTGTAACACAACAGCCACAGAAGCTTCTGTCACCTGGTTCTTACCAGTCAGTCAAACATTACGCCTTGGTGGGACAGTGAGAACATACCTGCAGAATGCTCAGAGTGCTTCACAACTTCAGAGCGCCAGGCTAATGGAGAATCCTTCCCAGCATCCCAGTCTGGAAGCAAACCAAGATGAGAACTGTTTCCATTGTGTGCCAGGGCTGGCTCTGGCCCTGGGCTGGCGGCAGGGCTCCCGCTCGGGGCTGCTCCTGTGCCTTGGGCCTCTGGGCACTCAGGGCCAGCTCCGCAGCAGCTGCAGCGCCAGGGACGTTGCTGCACCAGTCCCGTTTCCCCGGGGCTCTGAACCAGCTCCAGAGGCCTGGAAGCCGAGGCGCCTCCAGCTTTGGCTGCTGCCGGGCCGGGCAAGGGCAGGCCCTGGGAGAAGAGCTGCTGCCACACAGCCCCGGCCAGGGCTGAGCCCGGCACAGCAATTACCTGCTGTGCCTGTGCCCGTGTCTGGCTATGCCTTCCTTCCTGCAGCAGGGGCTGGCACCGAGGATGGAGTGCTTCCTTCAAGAAATACCACCTTCCACTGAAGCACTATGTCCATCTCTTGACAAAGGAAGGGAGACAGCTGCATCAGATGGGGCTGTTTCCCACTTGGGTGGTGGCATCAGAGGTAATATTTGTGAAATTTATGGAGCAGGAAAATGGCCAGGTTACAGTGGCATGATGAGAGCACTTCCACCACCAAACAGCCACCCTTTTCCTAATCTGCAGGGCTGGATATAGTGGGGGATCTCAGGGTGTGTTACAGTTCGGGCATGGCCTGTCAGCTGATGCCCAATAACTTCCGGCAGAGGCTGGGCAGAAGCTGCAGCCAGGCCAGGCTGGGAAACAGCCCTGCAGGGCGTGAAAGCAGCAGCGGGGCAGCGAGGCTGCCATGGATCCCTTCCTGCTGTGCCAGGCACGGCGTGTCCAGATGTGCAGCCAAAGCCCCCGGCTGCTGACTCCCAGGGGAAGCATGAGGGAAATGCACCCACCTTCTCTTGTCTGCAGGGGTTCCTTCAGCTCTTGCCTCATCTGTTTGGATGGTTCCAGGGATATCTTATCTGTTGTATCTTGGATTTTCCCTGTTGGAGTACCTTAGAGAAAAATATTTCCATTTCCCAGGAATGGATCCCAGAAAAGCAGGGTTCAGCCTGTGGGGTCAGCAGGGACACACTACTCACCCCTGAGATGGGAGCTGGGCTTGAGTGCAGCATCCAAGGTAGCAGCTGGAGAAGCTGGAGAAGTCTTCCCTGTAGACACATCTGTAACACAACAGCCACAGAAGCTTCTGTCACCTGGTGCCTGCCCGCTTGTCTACAATTCTTCCTTGGTGGCACACTGAGAACATACCTGCAGGAGGCTCCAAGGGCTTCAAAACTTTCTTCATCCAAGCTGATGGAGAAGCCTTCCCAGCACCCTCATCTACAATGCAGCACAGATGAGAACATTTTCCAGTGTGTGCTGGGATCTCTTTCTGCCACAGGGAACTGGGCACTGCCAGGGAGTCGGGTAAGGCCATGGGAGCCAGATGTGAATAGACATGGCCAAAGCTGCCCAGGGGCCTGGGGAGCTCTGGGCTGGCTCCTGGTCACTCTCCACACTCTTTCCCTGCCCTCAGCAACATCCCTGGGAGGGGTGGCTGCAGCAGTGCAGGGACCTGGGACTCTCCCCCTCACACACAGAAGAAATCCTCCCTAAAGCATGGGGGAAAACTGCAGCAGGCAGTGCCACAGCTATCCATCCTGCCCTCCCTCTGTCCCTCCTGCCCTCCTTCTGTGGGGAAACCCCCCAGATCCCAAGGGCAAACAGCCAGGCCCTCTCAGGACACACTGCAGCCTTGCTCTCCCCCTCTGTCCTTTCCCCACCGTGGGCACCCCGTGCAGTCACTCCCAGGTTTCAGGACATGTCTCCCATGGAGGGACCCCAGCAGGACTGCTCAGTGCCCTGAGCCTGCTCGGGATAATTCCCCTGGGCTGTGCTGCCCTAGTCCAGGCTGTGCCCGCACTGCCAAACAGCAGAGAGGGCAGCTCAAGCCTCAGCAGGGCTCAGGCCCAGAGGCACAGCAATTACCTCCTGTGCCTGTGCCTGGCATGGCCTCCCTTCCTGGAGCTGAGGCTGGCATGCAACCACTGCTTCCTCCGGGAAATGCTTCTTTCTCCGCAGGCTCTCCTTTCATTTCTGGAGAATGGAAAAGAGACAGCTGGATCAGATGAAAACATTCCTGACTGGGAATGGGGAAGGGGACAATTTCAGGAGGCATCACTTGTGAAAGGAATGCATAAGGATCAGAAAACACCCAGGATTTTGGGACAACCCAAGGCTGCTTCCTTCCCCAAACAGCCCCAACATCTGATCTGCCTGGACACCAGGAAATTGCAGGGCATCTGAGGGTGGGCATGGCCTGTGGTGCAATTGGGGCTGTCTGCCAGCTGATGCCAAATGCCTTCCTGCAGAGGCTGGGCAGAAGCTGCAGCCAGGCCAGGCTGGGAAACAGCCCTGCAGGGCATGAAAGCAGCAGCGGGGCAGCGAGGCTGCCATGGATCCCTTCCTGCTGTGCCGGGCACGGCGTGTCCAGATGTGCAGCCAAAGCCCCCGGCTGCTGAGTCCCAGGAGCAGCATGAGGGAAATGCACCCACCTTGTCTTCTCTGCAGACGTTCCTTCAGCATATGCCACATGATTTCTAATGGGTCCTGGAATTTCCTGCCTGCCATGTCTTTGGTCTTTCCTGACAGAGGACCTTAAGAGAAAGTAGTTCCATTTCCCAGGAATGGACCCCACAAAAGCAGGGCTCAGCCTGAGGGGTCAGCAGGGAGACACTACTCACCCCTGCCATGGGAGCTGGCCATTTGTGCAGCATCCAAGGTAGGAGTTGGTGAGGTCGTCCCTGCAGACACGCCTGTAACACAACAGCCACAGAAGCTTCTGTCACCTGGTTCTTACCAGTCAGTCAAACATTACGCCTTGGTGGGACAGTGAGAACATACCTGCAGAATGCTCAGAGTGCTTCACAACTTCAGAGCGCCAGGCTAATGGAGAATCCTTCCCAGCATCCCAGTCTGGAAGCAAACCAAGATGAGAACTGTTTCCATTGTGTGCCAGGGCTGGCTCTGGTCCTGGGCTGGCGGCAGGGCTCCCGCTCGGGGCTGCTCCTTTGCCTTGGGCCTCTGGGCACTCAGGGCCAGCTCCGCAGCAGCTGCAGCGCCAGGGACGTTGCTGCACCAGTCCCGTTTCCCCGGGGCTCTGAACCAGCTCCAGAGGCCTGGAAGCCGAGGCGCCTCCAGCTTTGGCTGCTGCCGGGCCGGGCAAGGGCAGGCCCTGGGGGAAGAGCTGCTGCCACACAGCCCCGGCCAGGCCTGAGCCCGGCACAGCAATTACCTGCTGTGCCTGTGCCCGTGTCTGGCTTTGCCTTCCTTCCTGCAGCAGGGGCTGGCACCGAAGATGGAGTGCTTCCTTCAAGAAATGCCACCTTCCACTGAAGCACTATGTCCATCTCTTGACAAAGGAAGGGAGACAGCTGCATCAGATGGGGCTGTTCCCCACTTGGGTGGTGGCATCAGAGGTAATATTTGTGAAATTTATGGAGCAGGAAAATGGCCAGGTTACAGTGGCATGATGAGAGCACTTCCACCTCCAAACAGCCACCCTTTTCCTAATCTGCAGGGCTGGATATAGTGGGGGATCTCAGGGTGTGTTACAGTTCGGGCATGGCCTGTCAGCTGATGCCCAATAACTTCCGGCAGAGGCTGGGCAGAAGCTGCAGCCAGGCCAGGCTGGGAAACAGCCCTGCAGGGCGTGAAAGCAGCAGCGGGGCAGCGAGGCTGCCATGGATCCCTTCCTGCTGTGCCAGGCACGGCGTGTCCAGATGTGCAGCCAAAGCCCCCGGCTGCTGACTCCCAGGGGAAGCATGAGGGAAATGCACCCACCTTCTCTTGTCTGCAGGGGTTCCTTCAGCTCTTGCCTCATCTGTTTGGATGGTTCCAGGGATATCTTATCTGTTGTATCTTGGATTTTCCCTGTTGGAGTACCTTAGAGAAAAATATTTCCATTTGCCAGGAATGGATCCCAGAAAAGCAGGGTTCAGCCTGTGGGGTCAGCAGGGACACACTACTCACCCCTGAGATGGGAGCTGGGCTTGAGTGCAGCATCCAAGGTAGCAGCTGGAGAAGCTGGAGAAGTCTTCCCTGTAGACACATCTGTAACACAACAGCCACAGAAGCTTCTGTCACCTGGTGCCTGCCCGCTTGTCTACAATTCTTCCTTGGTGGCACACTGAGAACATACCTGCAGGAGGCTCCAAGGGCTTCAAAACTTTATTCATCCAAGCTGATGGAGAAGCCTTCCCAGCACCCTCATCTACAATGCAGCACAGATGAGAACATTTTCCAGTGTGTGCTGGGATCTCTTTCTGCCACAGGGAACTGGGCACTGCCAGGGAGTCGGGTAAGGCCATGGGAGCCAGATGTGAATAGACATGGCCAAAGCTGCCCAGGGGCCTGGGGAGCTCTGGGCTGGCTCCTGGTCACTCTCCACACTCTTTCCCTGCCCTCAGCAACATCCCTGGGAGGGGTGGCTGCAGCAGTGCAGGGACCTGGGACTCTCCCCCTCACACACAGAAGAAATCCTCCCTAAAGCATGGGGGAAAACTGCAGCAGGCAGTGCCACAGCTATCCATCCTGCCCTCCCTCTGTCCCTCCTGCCCTCCTTCTGTGGGGAAACCCCCCAGATCCCAAGGGCAAACAGCCAGGCCCTCTCAGGACACACTGCAGCCTTGCTCTCCCCCTCTGTCCTTTCCCCACCGTGGGCACCCCGTGCAGTCACTCCCAGGTTTCAGGACATGTCTCCCATGGAGGGACCCCAGCAGGACTGCTCAGTGCCCTGAGCCTGCTCGGGATAATTCCCCTGGGCTGTGCTGCCCTAGTCCAGGCTGTGCCCGCACTGCCAAACAGCAGAGAGGGCAGCTCAAGCCTCAGCAGGGCTCAGGCCCAGAGGCACAGCAATTACCTCCTGTGCCTGTGCCTGGCATGGCCTCCCTTCCTGGAGCTGAGGCTGGCATGCAACCACTGCTTCCTCCGGGAAATGATTCTTTCTCCGCAGGCTCTCCTTTCATTTCTGGAGAATGGAAAAGAGACAGCTGGATCAGATGAAAACATTCCTGACTGGGAATGGGGAAGGGGACAATTTCAGGAGGCATCACTTGTGAAAGGAATGCATAAGGATCAGAAAACACCCAGGATTTTGGGACAACCCAAGGCTGCTTCCTTCCCCAAACAGCCCCAACATCTGATCTGCCTGGACACCAGGAAATTGCAGGGCATCTGAGGGTGGGCATGGCCTGTGGTGCAATTGGGGCTGTCTGCCAGCTGATGCCAAATGCCTTCCTGCAGAGGCTGGGCAGAAGCTGCAGCCAGGCCAGGCTGGGAAACAGCCCTGCAGGGCATGAAAGCAGCAGCGGGGCAGCGAGGCTGCCATGGATCCCTTCCTGCTGTGCCGGGCACGGCGTGTCCAGATGTGCAGCCAAAGCCCCCGGCTGCTGAGTCCCAGGAGCAGCATGAGGGAAATGCACCCACCTTGTCTTCTCTGCAGACGTTCCTTCAGCATATGCCACATGATTTCTAATGGGTCCTGGAATTTCCTGCCTGCCATGTCTTTGGTCTTTCCTGACAGAGGACCTTAAGAGAAAGTAGTTCCATTTCCCAGGAATGGACCCCACAAAAGCAGGGCTCAGCCTGAGGGGTCAGCAGGGAGACACTACTCACCCCTGCCATGGGAGCTGGCCATTTGTGCAGCATCCAAGGTAGGAGTTGGTGAGGTCGTCCCTGCAGACACGCCTGTAACACAACAGCCACAGAAGCTTCTGTCACCTGGTTCTTACCAGTCAGTCAAACATTACGCCTTGGTGGGACAGTGAGAACATACCTGCAGAATGCTCAGAGTGCTTCACAACTTCAGAGCGCCAGGCTAATGGAGAATCCTTCCCAGCATCCCAGTCTGGAAGCAAACCAAGATGAGAACTGTTTCCATTGTGTGCCAGGGCTGGCTCTGGCCCTGGGCTGGCGGCAGGGCTCCCGCTCGGGGCTGCTCCTGTGCCTTGGGCCTCTGGGCACTCAGGGCCAGCTCCGCAGCAGCTGCAGCGCCAGGGACGTTGCTGCACCAGTCCCGTTTCCCCGGGGCTCTGAACCAGCTCCAGAGGCCTGGAAGCCGAGGCGCCTCCAGCTTTGGCTGCTGCCGGGCCGGGCAAGGGCAGGCCCTGGGAGAAGAGCTGCTGCCACACAGCCCCGGCCAGGGCTGAGCCCGGCACAGCAATTACCTGCTGTGCCTGTGCCCGTGTCTGGCTATGCCTTCCTTCCTGCAGCAGGGGCTGGCACCGAGGATGGAGTGCTTCCTTCAAGAAATACCACCTTCCACTGAAGCACTATGTCCATCTCTTGACAAAGGAAGGGAGACAGCTGCATCAGATGGGGCTGTTTCCCACTTGGGTGGTGGCATCAGAGGTAATATTTGTGAAATTTATGGAGCAGGAAAATGGCCAGGTTACAGTGGCATGATGAGAGCACTTCCACCACCAAACAGCCACCCTTTTCCTAATCTGCAGGGCTGGATATAGTGGGGGATCTCAGGGTGTGTTACAGTTCGGGCATGGCCTGTCAGCTGATGCCCAATAACTTCCGGCAGAGGCTGGGCAGAAGCTGCAGCCAGGCCAGGCTGGGAAACAGCCCTGCAGGGCGTGAAAGCAGCAGCGGGGCAGCGAGGCTGCCATGGATCCCTTCCTGCTGTGCCAGGCACGGCGTGTCCAGATGTGCAGCCAAAGCCCCCGGCTGCTGACTCCCAGGGGAAGCATGAGGGAAATGCACCCACCTTCTCTTGTCTGCAGGGGTTCCTTCAGCTCTTGCCTCATCTGTTTGGATGGTTCCAGGGATATCTTATCTGTTGTATCTTGGATTTTCCCTGTTGGAGTACCTTAGAGAAAAATATTTCCATTTCCCAGGAATGGATCCCAGAAAAGCAGGGTTCAGCCTGTGGCGTCAGCAGGGACACACTACTCACCCCTGAGATGGGAGCTGGGCTTGAGTGCAGCATCCAAGGTAGCAGCTGGAGAAGCTGGAGAAGTCTTCCCTGTAGACACATCTGTAACACAACAGCCACAGAAGCTTCTGTCACCTGGTGCCTGCCCGCTTGTCTACAATTCTTCCTTGGTGGCACACTGAGAACATACCTGCAGGAGGCTCCAAGGGCTTCAAAACTTTCTTCATCCAAGCTGATGGAGAAGCCTTCCCAGCACCCTCATCTACAATGCAGCACAGATGAGAACATTTTCCAGTGTGTGCTGGGATCTCTTTCTGCCACAGGGAACTGGGCACTGCCAGGGAGTCGGGTAAGGCCATGGGAGCCAGATGTGAATAGACATGGCCAAAGCTGCCCAGGGGCCTGGGGAGCTCTGGGCTGGCTCCTGGTCACTCTCCACACTCTTTCCCTGCCCTCAGCAACATCCCTGGGAGGGGTGGCTGCAGCAGTGCAGGGACCTGGGACTCTCCCCCTCACACACAGAAGAAATCCTCCCTAAAGCATGGGGGAAAACTGCAGCAGGCAGTGCCACAGCTATCCATCCTGCCCTCCCTCTGTCCCTCCTGCCCTCCTTCTGTGGGGAAACCCCCCAGATCCCAAGGGCAAACAGCCAGGCCCTCTCAGGACACACTGCAGCCTTGCTCTCCCCCTCTGTCCTTTCCCCACCGTGGGCACCCCGTGCAGTCACTCCCAGGTTTCAGGACATGTCTCCCATGGAGGGACCCCAGCAGGACTGCTCAGTGCCCTGAGCCTGCTCGGGATAATTCCCCTGGGCTGTGCTGCCCTAGTCCAGGCTGTGCCCGCACTGCCAAACAGCAGAGAGGGCAGCTCAAGCCTCAGCAGGGCTCAGGCCCAGAGGCACAGCAATTACCTCCTGTGCCTGTGCCTGGCATGGCCTCCCTTCCTGGAGCTGAGGCTGGCATGCAACCACTGCTTCCTCCGGGAAATGCTTCTTTCTCCGCAGGCTCTCCTTTCATTTCTGGAGAATGGAAAAGAGACAGCTGGATCAGATGAAAACATTCCTGACTGGGAATGGGGAAGGGGACAATTTCAGGAGGCATCACTTGTGAAAGGAATGCATAAGGATCAGAAAACACCCAGGATTTTGGGACAACCCAAGGCTGCTTCCTTCCCCAAACAGCCCCAACATCTGATCTGCCTGGACACCAGGAAATTGCAGGGCATCTGAGGGTGGGCATGGCCTGTGGTGCAATTGGGGCTGTCTGCCAGCTGATGCCAAATGCCTTCCTGCAGAGGCTGGGCAGAAGCTGCAGCCAGGCCAGGCTGGGAAACAGCCCTGCAGGGCATGAAAGCAGCAGCGGGGCAGCGAGGCTGCCATGGATCCCTTCCTGCTGTGCCGGGCACGGCGTGTCCAGATGTGCAGCCAAAGCCCCCGGCTGCTGAGTCCCAGGAGCAGCATGAGGGAAATGCACCCACCTTGTCTTCTCTGCAGACGTTCCTTCAGCATATGCCACATGATTTCTAATGGGTCCTGGAATTTCCTGCCTGCCATGTCTTTGGTCTTTCCTGACAGAGGACCTTAAGAGAAAGTAGTTCCATTTCCCAGGAATGGACCCCACAAAAGCAGGGCTCAGCCTGAGGGGTCAGCAGGGAGACACTACTCACCCCTGCCATGGGAGCTGGCCATTTGTGCAGCATCCAAGGTAGGAGTTGGTGAGGTCGTCCCTGCAGACACGCCTGTAACACAACAGCCACAGAAGCTTCTGTCACCTGGTTCTTACCAGTCAGTCAAACATTACGCCTTGGTGGGACAGTGAGAACATACCTGCAGAATGCTCAGAGTGCTTCACAACTTCAGAGCGCCAGGCTAATGGAGAATCCTTCCCAGCATCCCAGTCTGGAAGCAAACCAAGATGAGAACTGTTTCCATTGTGTGCCAGGGCTGGCTCTGGTCCTGGGCTGGCGGCAGGGCTCCCGCTCGGGGCTGCTCCTTTGCCTTGGGCCTCTGGGCACTCAGGGCCAGCTCCGCAGCAGCTGCAGCGCCAGGGACGTTGCTGCACCAGTCCCGTTTCCCCGGGGCTCTGAACCAGCTCCAGAGGCCTGGAAGCCGAGGCGCCTCCAGCTTTGGCTGCTGCCGGGCCGGGCAAGGGCAGGCCCTGGGGGAAGAGCTGCTGCCACACAGCCCCGGCCAGGCCTGAGCCCGGCACAGCAATTACCTGCTGTGCCTGTGCCCGTGTCTGGCTTTGCCTTCCTTCCTGCAGCAGGGGCTGGCACCGAAGATGGAGTGCTTCCTTCAAGAAATGCCACCTTCCACTGAAGCACTATGTCCATCTCTTGACAAAGGAAGGGAGACAGCTGCATCAGATGGGGCTGTTCCCCACTTGGGTGGTGGCATCAGAGGTAATATTTGTGAAATTTATGGAGCAGGAAAATGGCCAGGTTACAGTGGCATGATGAGAGCACTTCCACCTCCAAACAGCCACCCTTTTCCTAATCTGCAGGGCTGGATATTGTGGGGGATCTCAGGGTGTGTTACAGTTTGGGCATGGCCTGTCAGCTGATGCCAAATAACTTCCAGCAGAGGCTGGGCAGAAGCTGCAGCCAGGCCAGGCTGGGAAACAGCCCTGCAGGGAGTGATAGCAGCAGCCGGGCAGCAAGGCTGCCATGGATCCCTTCCCACTGTGCCAGGCACGGCGTGTCCAGATGTGCAGCCAAAGCCCCCGGCTGCTGACACCCAGGGGAAGCATGAGGGAAATGCACCCACCTTCTCTTGTCTGCAGGGGTTCCTTCAGCTCTTGCCTCATCTGTTTGGATGGTTCCAGGGATATCTTATCTGTTGTATCTTGGATTTTCCCTGTTGGAGTACCTTAGAGAAAAATATTTCCATTTGCCAGGAATGGATCCCAGAAAAGCAGGGTTCAGCCTGTGGGGTCAGCAGGGACACACTACTCACCCCTGAGATGGGAGCTGGGCTTGAGTGCAGCATCTAAGGTAGCAGCTGGAGAAGCTGGAGAAGTCTTCCCTGTAGACACATCTGTAACACAACAGCCACAGAAGCTTCTGTCACCTGGTGCCTGCCCGCTTGTCTACAATTCTTCCTTGGTGGCACACTGAGAACATACCTGCAGGAGGCTCCAAGGGCTTCAAAACTTTCTTCATCCAAGCTGATGGAGAAGCCTTCCCAGCACCCTCATCTACAATGCAGCACAGATGAGAACATTTTCCAGTGTGTGCTGGGATCTCTTTCTGCCACAGGGAACTGGGCACTGCCAGGGAGTCGGGTAAGGCCATGGGAGCCAGATGTGAATAGACATGGCCAAAGCTGCCCAGGGGCCTGGGGAGCTCTGGGCTGGCTCCTGGTCACTCTCCACACTCTTTCCCTGCCCTCAGCAACATCCCTGGGAGGGGTGGCTGCAGCAGTGCAGGGACCTGGGACTCTCCCCCTCACACACAGAAGAAATCCTCCCTAAAGCATGGGGGAAAACTGCAGCAGGCAGTGCCACAGCTATCCATCCTGCCCTCCCTCTGTCCCTCCTGCCCTCCTTCTGTGGGGAAACCCCCCAGATCCCAAGGGCAAACAGCCAGGCCCTCTCAGGACACACTGGAGCCTTGCTCTCCCCCTCTGTCCTTTCCCCACCGTGGGCACCCCGTGCAGTCACTCCCAGGTTTCAGGACATGTCTCCCATGGAGGGACCCCAGCAGGACTGCTCAGTGCCCTGAGCCTGCTCGGGATAATTCCCCTGGGCTGTGCTGCTCTAGTCCAGGCTGTGCCCGCACTGCCAAACAGCAGAGAGGGCAGCTCAAGCCTCAGCAGGGCTCAGGCCCAGAGGCACAGCAATTACCTCCTGTGCCTGTGCCTGGCATGGCCTCCCTTCCTGGAGCTGAGGCTGGCATGCAACCACTGCTTCCTCCGGGAAATGCTTCTTTCTCCGCAGGCTCTCCTTTCATTTCTGGAGAATGGAAAAGAGACAGCTGGATCAGATGAAAACATTCCTGACTGGGAATGGGGAAGGGGACAATTTCAGGAGGCATCACTTGTGAAAGGAATGCATAAGGATCAGAAAACACCCAGGATTTTGGGACAACCCAAGGCTGCTTCCTTCCCCAAACAGCCCCAACATCTGATCTGCCTGGACACCAGGAAATTGCAGGGCATCTGAGGGTGGGCATGGCCTGTGGTGCAATTGGGGCTGTCTGCCAGCTGATGCCAAATGCCTTCCTGCAGAGGCTGGGCAGAAGCTGCAGCCAGGCCAGGCTGGGAAACAGCCCTGCAGGGCATGAAAGCAGCAGCGGGGCAGCGAGGCTGCCATGGATCCCTTCCTGCTGTGCCGGGCACGGCGTGTCCAGATGTGCAGCCAAAGCCCCCGGCTGCTGAGTCCCAGGAGCAGCATGAGGGAAATGCACCCACCTTGTCTTCTCTGCAGACGTTCCTTCAGCATTTGCCACATGATTTCTAATGGGTCCTGGAATTTCCTGCCTGCCATGTCTTTGGTCTTTCCTGACAGAGGACCTTAAGAGAAAGTAGTTCCATTTCCCAGGAATGGACCCCACAAAAGCAGGGCTCAGCCTGAGGGGTCAGCAGGGACACACTACTCACCCCTGCCATGGGAGCTGGCCATTTGTGCAGCATCCAAGGTAGGAGTTGGTGAGGTCGTCCCTGCAGACACGCCTGTAACACAACAGCCACAGAAGCTTCTGTCACCTGGTTCTTACCAGTCAGTCAAACATTACGCCTTGGTGGGACAGTGAGAACATACCTGCAGAATGCTCAGAGGGCTTCACAACTTCAGAGCGCCAGGCTAATGGAGAATCCTTCCCAGCATCCCAGTCTGGAAGCAAACCAAGATGAGAACTGTTTCCATTGTGTGCCAGGGCTGGCTCTGGCCCTGGGCTGGCGGCAGGGCTCCCGCTCGGGGCTGCTCCTGTGCCTTGGGCCTCTGGGCACTCAGGGCCAGCTCCGCAGCAGCTGCAGCGCCAGGGACGTTGCTGCACCAGTCCCGTTTCCCCAGGGATCTGAACCAGCTCCAGAGGCCTGGAAGCCGAGGCGCCTCCAGCTTTGGCTGCTGCCGGGCCGGGCAAGGGCAGGCCCTGGGGGAAGAGCTGCTGCCACACAGCCCCGGCCAGGCCTGAGCCCGGCACAGCAATTACCTGCTGTGCCTGTGCCCGTGTCTGGCTTTGCCTTCCTTCCTGCAGCAGGGGCTGGCACCGAAGATGGAGTGCTTCCTTCAAGAAATGCCACCTTCCACTGAAGCACTATGTCCATCTCTTGACAAAGGAAGGGAGACAGCTGCATCAGATGGGGCTGTTCCCCACTTGGGTGGTGGCATCAGAGGTAATATTTGTGAAATTTATGGAGCAGGAAAATGGCCAGGTTACAGTGGCATGATGAGAGCACTTCCACCTCCAAACAGCCACCCTTTTCCTAATCTGCAGGGCTGGATATTGTGGGGGATCTCAGGGTGTGTTACAGTTTGGGCATGGCCTGTCAGCTGATGCCAAATAACTTCCAGCAGAGGCTGGGCAGAAGCTGCAGCCAGGCCAGGCTGGGAAACAGCCCTGCAGGGAGTGATAGCAGCAGCCGGGCAGCAAGGCTGCCATGGATCCCTTCCCACTGTGCCAGGCACGGCGTGTCCAGATGTGCAGCCAAAGCCCCCGGCTGCTGACACCCAGGGGAAGCATGAGGGAAATGCACCCACCTTCTCTTGTCTGCAGGGGTTCCTTCAGCTCTTGCCTCATCTGTTTGGATGGTTCCAGGGATATCTTATCTGTTGTATCTTGGATTTTCCCTGTTGGAGTACCTTAGAGAAAAATATTTCCATTTGCCAGGAATGGATCCCAGAAAAGCAGGGTTCAGCCTGTGGGATCAGCAGGGACACACTACTCACCCCTGAGATGGGAGCTGGGCTTGAGTGCAGCATCCAAGGTAGCAGCTGGAGAAGCTGGAGAAGTCTTCCCTGTAGACACATCTGTAACACAACAGCCACAGAAGCTTCTGTCACCTGGTGCCTGCCCGCTTGTCTACAATTCTTCCTTGGTGGCACACTGAGAACATACCTGCAGGAGGCTCCAAGGGCTTCAAAACTTTCTTCATCCAAGCTGATGGAGAAGCCTTCCCAGCACCCTCATCTACAATGCAGCACAGATGAGAACATTTTCCAGTGTGTGCTGGGATCTCTTTCTGCCACAGGGAACTGGGCACTGCCAGGGAGTCGGGTAAGGCCATGGGAGCCAGATGTGAATAGACATGGCCAAAGCCGCCCAGGGGCCTGGGGAGCTCTGGGCTGGCTCCTGGTCACTCTCCACACTCTTTCCCTGCCCTCAGCAACATCCCTGGGAGGGGTGGCTGCAGCAGTGCAGGGATCTGGGACTCTCCCCCTCAAACACAGAAGAAATCCTCCCTAAAGCATGGGGGAAAACTGCAGCAGGCAGTGCCATAGTTATGCCTCCCTAGCTCCTTCTGTCCCTCCTGCCCTCCTTCTGTGGGGAAACCCCCCAGATCCCAAGGGCAAACAGCCAGGCCCTCTCAGGACACACTGGAGCCTTGCTCTCCCCCTCTGTCCTTTCCCCACCGTGGGCACCCAGTGCAGTCGCTCCCAGGTTTCAGGACATGTCTCCCATGGAGGGACCCCAGCAGGACTGCTCAGTACCCGAGTGCCCTGAGCCTACTCGGGATAATTCCCCTGGGCTGTGCCGCTCTAGTCCAGGCTGTGCCCGCACTGCCAAACAGCAGAGAGGGCAGCTCAAGCCTCAGCAGGGCTCAGGCCCAGAGGCACAGCAGTTACCTCCTGTGCCTGTGCCTGCCATGGCCTCCCTTCCTGGAGCTGAGGCTGGCATGCAACCACTGCTTCCTCCGGGAAATGCTTCTTTCTCCGCAGGCTCTCCTTTCATTTCTGGAGAATGGAAAAGAGACAGCTGGATCAGATGAAAACATTCCTGACTGGGAATGGAGAAGGGGACAATTTCAGGAGGCATCACTTGTGAAAGGAATGCATAAGGATCAGAAAACACCCAGGATTTTGGGACAACCCAAGGCTGCTTCCTTCCCCAAACAGCCCCAACATCTGATCTGCCTGGACACCAGGAAATTGCAGGGCATCTGAGGGTGGGCATGGCCTGTGGTGCAATTGGGGCTGTCTGCCAGCTGATGCCAAATGCCTTCCTGCAGAGGCTGGGCAGAAGCTGCAGCCAGGCCAGGCTGGGAAACAGCCCTGTAGGGCGTGAAAGCAGCAGCGGGGCAGCGAGGCTGCCATGGATCCCTTCCTGCTGTGCAGGGCACGGCGTGTCCAGATGTGCAGCCAAAGCCCCCGGCTGCTGAGTCCCAGGAGCAGCATGAGGGAAATGCACCCACCTTCTCTTGTCTGCAGGGGTTCCTTCAGCTCTTGCCTCATCTGTTTGGATAGTTCCAGGGATATCTTATCTGTTGTATCGTGGATTTTCCCTGTTGGTGTACCTTAGAGAAAAATATTTCCATTTCCCAGGAATGGATCCCAGAAAAGCAGGGTTCAGCCTGTGGGGTCAGCAGGGACACACTACTCACCCCTGCCATGGGAGCTGGCCTTTTGTGCAGCATCCAAGGTAGGAGTTGGTGAGGTCGTCCCTGCAGACACGCCTGTAACACAACAGCCACAGAAGCTTCTGTCACCTGGTTCTTACCAGTCAGTCAAACATTACGCCTTGGTGGGACAGTGAGAACATACCTGCAGAATGCTCAGAGGGCTTCACAACTTCAGAGCGCCAGGCTAATGGAGAATCCTTCCCAGCATCCCAGTCTGGAAGCAAACCAAGATGAGAACTGTTTCCATTGTGTGCCAGGGCTGGCTCTGGCCCTGGGCTGGCGGCAGGGCTCCCGCTCGGGGCTGCTCCTGTGCCTTGGGCCTCTGGGCACTCAGGGCCAGCTCCGCAGCAGCTGCAGCGCCAGGGACGTTGCTGCACCAGTCCCGTTTCCCCGGGGATCTGAACCAGCTCCAGAGGCCTGGAAGCCGAGGCGCCTCCAGCTTTGGCTGCTGCCGGGCCGGGCAAGGGCAGGCCCTGGGGGAAGAGCTGCTGCCACACAGCCCCGGCCAGGCCTGAGCCCGGCACAGCAATTACCTGCTGTGCCTGTGCCCGTGTCTGGCTTTGCCTTCCTTCCTGCAGCAGGGGCTGGCACCGAAGATGGAGTGCTTCCTTCAAGAAATGCCACCTTCCACTGAAGCACTATGTCCATCTCTTGACAAAGGAAGGGAGACAGCTGCATCAGATGGGGCTGTTCCCCACTTGGGTGGTGGCATCAGAGGTAATATTTGTGAAATTTATGGAGCAGGAAAATGGCCAGGTTACAGTGGCATGATGAGAGCACTTCCACCTCCAAACAGCCACCCTTTTCCTAATCTGCAGGGCTGGATATTGTGGGGGATCTCAGGGTGTGTTACAGTTTGGGCATGGCCTGTCAGCTGATGCCAAATAACTTCCAGCAGAGGCTGGGCAGAAGCTGCAGCCAGGCCAGGCTGGGAAACAGCCCTGCAGGGAGTGATAGCAGCAGCCGGGCAGCAAGGCTGCCATGGATCCCTTCCCACTGTGCCAGGCACGGCGTGTCCAGATGTGCAGCCAAAGCCCCCGGCTGCTGACACCCAGGGGAAGCATGAGGGAAATGCACCCACCTTCTCTTGTCTGCAGGGGTTCCTTCAGCTCTTGCCTCATCTGTTTGGATGGTTCCAGGGATATCTTATCTGTTGTATCTTGGATTTTCCCTGTTGGAGTACCTTAGAGAAAAATATTTCCATTTGCCAGGAATGGATCCCAGAAAAGCAGGGTTCAGCCTGTGGGGTCAGCAGGGACACACTACTCACCCCTGAGATGGGAGCTGGGCTTGAGTGCAGCATCCAAGGTAGCAGCTGGAGAAGCTGGAGAAGTCTTCCCTGTAGACACATCTGTAACACAACAGCCACAGAAGCTTCTGTCACCTGGTGCCTGCCCGCTTGTCTACAATTCTTCCTTGGTGGCACACTGAGAACATACCTGCAGGAGGCTCCAAGGGCTTCAAAACTTTCTTCATCCAAGCTGATGGAGAAGCCTTCCCAGCACCCTCATCTACAATGCAGCACAGATGAGAACATTTTCCAGTGTGTGCTGGGATCTCTTTCTGCCACAGGGAACTGGGCACGGCCAGGGAGTCGGGTAAGGCCATGGGAGCCAGATGTGAATAGACATGGCCAAAGCTGCCCAGGGGCCTGGGGAGCTCTGGGCTGGCTCCTGGTCACTCTCCACACTCTTTCCCTGCCCTCAGCAACATCCCTGGGAGGGGTGGCTGCAGCAGTGCAGGGACCTGGGACTCTCCCCCTCACACACAGAAGAAATCCTCCCTAAAGCATGGGGGAAAACTGCAGCAGGCAGTGCCACAGCTATCCATCCTGCCCTCCCTCTGTCCCTCCTGCCCTCCTTCTGTGGGGAAACCCCCCAGATCCCAAGGGCAAACAGCCAGGCCCTCTCAGGACACACTGGAGCCTTGCTCTCCCCCTCTGTCCTTTCCCCACCGTGGGCACCCCGTGCAGTCACTCCCAGGTTTCAGGACATGTCTCCCATGGAGGGACCCCAGCAGGACTGCTCAGTGCCCTGAGCCTGCTCGGGATAATTCCCCTGGGCTGTGCTGCTCTAGTCCAGGCTGTGCCCGCACTGCCAAACAGCAGAGAGGGCAGCTCAAGCCTCAGCAGGGCTCAGGCCCAGAGGCACAGCAATTACCTCCTGTGCCTGTGCCTGGCATGGCCTCCCTTCCTGGAGCTGAGGCTGGCATGCAACCACTGCTTCCTCCGGGAAATGCTTCTTTCTCCGCAGGCTCTCCTTTCATTTCTGGAGAATGGAAAAGAGACAGCTGGATCAGATGAAAACATTCCTGACTGGGAATGGGGAAGGGGACAATTTCAGGAGGCATCACTTGTGAAAGGAATGCATAAGGATCAGAAAACACCCAGGATTTTGGGACAACCCAAGGCTGCTTCCTTCCCCAAACAGCCCCAACATCTGATCTGCCTGGACACCAGGAAATTGCAGGGCATCTGAGGGTGGGCATGGCCTGTGGTGCAATTGGGGCTGTCTGCCAGCTGATGCCAAATGCCTTCCTGCAGAGGCTGGGCAGAAGCTGCAGCCAGGCCAGGCTGGGAAACAGCCCTGCAGGGCATGAAAGCAGCAGCGGGGCAGCGAGGCTGCCATGGATCCCTTCCTGCTGTGCCGGGCACGGCGTGTCCAGATGTGCAGCCAAAGCCCCCGGCTGCTGAGTCCCAGGAGCAGCATGAGGGAAATGCACCCACCTTGTCTTCTCTGCAGACGTTCCTTCAGCATTTGCCACATGATTTCTAATGGGTCCTGGAATTTCCTGCCTGCCATGTCTTTGGTCTCTCCTGTCAGAGGACCTTAAGAGAAAGTAGTTGCATTTCCCAGCAATGGACCCCACAAAAGCAGGGCTCAGCCTGAGGGGTCAGCAGGGACACACTACTCACCCCTGCCATGGGAGCTGGGCTTTTGTGCAGCATCCAAGGTAGGAGTTGGTGAGGTCGTCCCTGCAGACACGCCTGTAACACAACAGCCACAGAAGCTTCTGTCACCTGGTTCTTACCAGTCAGTCAAACATTACGCCTTGGTGGGACAGTGAGAACATACCTGCAGAATGCTCAGAGGGCATCACAACTTCAGAGCGCCAGGCTAATGGGGAATCCTTCCCAGCATCCCAGTCTGGAAGCAAACCAAGATGAGAACTGTTTCCATTGTGTGCCAGGGCTGGCTCTGGCCCTGGGCTGGCGGCAGGGCTCCCGCTCGGGGCTGCTCCTGTGCCTTGGGCCTCTGGGCACTCAGGGCCAGCTCCGCAGCAGCTGCAGCGCCAGGGACGTTGCTGCACCAGTCCCGTTTCCCCGGGGCTCTGAACCAGCTCCAGAGGCCTGGAAGCCGAGGCGCCTCCAGCTTTGGCTGCTGCCGGGCCGGGCAAGGGCAGGCCCTGGGGGAAGAGCTGCTGCCACACAGCCCCGGCCAGGCCTGAGCCCGGCACAGCAATTACCTGCTGTGCCTGTGCCCCTGTCTGGCTTTGCCTTCCTTCCTGCAGCAGGGGCTGGCACCGAAGATGGAGTGCTTCCTTCAAGAAATACCACCTTCCACTGAAGCACTATGTCCATCTCTTGACAAAGGAAGGGAGACAGCTGCATCAGATGGAGCTGTTTCCCACTTGGGTGGTGGCATCAGAGGTAATATTTGTGAAATTTATGGAGCAGGAAAATGGCCAGGTTACAGTGGCATGATGAGAGCACTTCCACCTCCAAACAGCCACCCTTTTCCTAATCTGCAGGGCTGGATATTGTGGGGGATCTCAGGGTGTGTTACAGTTTGGGCATGGCCTGTCAGCTGATGCCAAATGCCTTCCTGCAGAGGCTGGGCAGAAGCTGCAGCCAGGCCAGGCTGGGAAACAGCCCTGCAGGGCGTGAAAGCAGCAGCGCGGCAGCAAGGCTGCCATGGATCCCTTCCCACTGGGCCGGGCATGGCGTGTCCAGATGTGCAGCCAAAGCCCCCGGCTGCTGACTCCCAGGGGAAGCATGAGGGAAATGCACCCACCTTCTCTTGTCTGCAGGGGTTCCTTCAGCTCTTGCCTCATCTCTTTGGATGGTTCCAGGGACATCTTATCTGTTGTATCTTGGATTTTCCCTGTTGGAGTACCTTAGAGAAAAATATTTCCATTTCTCAGGAATGGATCCCAGAAAAGCAGGGCTCAGCCTGTGGGGTCAGCAGGGACACACTACTCACCCCTGAGATGGGAGCTGGGCTTGAGTGCAGCATCCAAGGTAGCAGCTGGAGAAGCTGGAGAAGTCTTCCCTGTAGACACATCTGTAACACAACAGACACAGAAGCTTCTGTCACCTGGTTCCTGCCCGCTTGTCTACAATTCTTCCTTGGTGGCACACTGACAACATACCTGCAGGAGGCTCCAAGGGCTTCAAAACGTTATTCATCCAAGCTGATGGAGAAGCCTTCCCAGCACCCTCATCTACAATGCAGCACAGATGAGAACATTTTCCAGTGTGTGCTGGGATCTCTTTCTGCCACAGGGAACTGGGCACTGCCAGGGAGTCGGGTAAGGCCATGGGAGCCAGATGTGAATAGACATGGCCAGAGCTGCCCAGGGGCCTGGGGAGCTCTGGGCTGGCTCCTGGTCACTCTCCACACTCTTTCCCTGCCCTCAGCAACATCCCTGGGAGGGGTGGCTGCAGCAGTGCAGGGACCTGGGACTCTCCCCCTCACACACAGAAGAAATCCTCCCTAAAGCATGGGGGAAAACTGCAGCAGGCAGTGCCACAGCTATCCATCCTGCCCTCCCTCTGTCCCTCCTGCCCGCCTTCTGTGGGGAAACCCCCCAGATCCCAAGGGCAAACAGCCAGGCCCTCTCAGGACACACTGCAGCCTTGCTCTCCCCCTCTGTCCTTTCCCCACCGTGGGCACCCCGTGCAGTCACTCCCAGGTTTCAGGACATGTCTCCCATGGAGGGACCCCAGCAGGACTGCTCAGTGCCCTGCGCCTGCTCGGGATAATTCCCCTGGGCTGTGCTGCTCTAGTCCAGGCTGTGCCCGCACTGCCAAACAGCAGAGAGGGCAGCTCAAGCCTCAGCAGGGCTCAGGCCCAGAGGCACAGCAATTACCTCCTGTGCCTGTGCCTGGCATGGCCTCCCTTCCTGGAGCTGAGGCTGGCATGCAACCACTGCTTCTTCCGGGAAATGCTTCTTTCTCCGCAGGCTCTCCTTTCATTTCTGGAGAATGGAGAAGAGACAGCTGGATCAGATGAAAACATTCCTGACTGGGAATGGGGAAGGGGACAATTTCAGGAGGCATCACTTGTGAAAGGAATGCATAAGGATCAGAAAACACCCAGGATTTTGGGACAACCCAAGGCTGCTTCCTTCCCCAAACAGCCCCAACATCTGATCTGCCTGGACACCAGGAAATTGCAGGGCATCTGAGGGTGGGCATGGCCTGTGGTGCAATTGGGGCTGTCTGCCAGCTGATGCCAAATGCCTTCCTGCAGAGGCTGGGCAGAAGCTGCAGCCAGGCCAGGCTGGGAAACAGCCCTGCAGGGCGTGAAAGCAGCAGCGGGGCAGCGAGGCTGCCATGGATCACTTCCTGCTGTGCCGGGCACGACGTGTCCAGATGTGCAGCCAAAGCCCCCGGCTGCTGAGTCCCAGGAGCAGCATGAGGGAAACGCACCCACCTTCTCTTCTCTGCAGACGTTCCTTCAGCATTTGCCACATGATTTCTAATGGGTCCTGGAATTTCCTGCCTGCCATGTCTTTGGTCTCTCCTGTCAGAGGACCTTAAGAGAAAGTAGTTCCATTTCCCAGCAATGGACCCCACAAAAGCAGGGCTCAGCCTGAGGGGTCAGCAGGGACACACTACTCACCCCTGCCATGGGAGCTGGCCTTTTCTGCAGCATCCAAGGTAGGAGTTGGTGAGGTCGTCCCTGCAGACACGCCTGTAACACAACAGCCACAGAAGCTTCTGTCACCTGGTTCTTACCAGTCAGTCAAACATTACGCCTTGGTGGGACAGTGAGAACATACCTGCAGAATGCTCAGAGGGCTTCACAACTTCAGAGCGCCAGGCTAATGGAGAATCCTTCCCAGCATCCCAGTCTGGAAGCAAACCAAGATGAGAACTGTTTCCATTGTGTGCCAGGGCTGGCTCTGGCCCTGGGCTGGCGGCAGGGCTCCCGCTCGGGGCTGCTCCTGTGCCTTGGGCCTCTGGGCACTCAGGGCCAGCTCCGCAGCAGCTGCAGCGCCAGGGACGTTGCTGCACCAGTCCCGTTTCCCCGGGGCTCTGAACCAGCTCCAGAGGCCTGGAAGCCGAGGCGCCTCCAGCTTTGGCTGCTGCCGGGCCGGGCAAGGGCAGGCCCTGGGGGAAGAGCTGCTGCCACACAGCCCCGGCCAGGGCTGAGCCCGGCACAGCAATTACCTGCTGTGCCTGTGCCCGTGTCTGGCTTTGCCTTCCTTCCTGCAGCAGGGGCTGGCACCGAAGATGGAGTGCTTCCTTCAAGAAATGCCACCTTCCACTGAAGCACTATGTCCATCTCTTGACAAAGGAAGGGAGACAGCTGCATCAGATGGAGCTGTTTCCCACTTGGGTGGTGGCATCAGAGGTAATATTTGTGAAATTTATGGAGCAGGAAAATGGCCAGGTTACAGTGGCATGATGAGAGCACTTCCACCTCCAAACAGCCACCCTTTTCCTAATCTGCAGGGCTGGATATAGTGGGGGATCTCAGGGTGTGTTACAGTTTGGGCATGGCCTGTCAGCTGATGCCCAATAACTTCCGGCAGAGGCTGGGCAGAAGCTGCAGCCAGGCCAGGCTGGGAAACAGCCCTGCAGGGCGTGAAAGCAGCAGCGGGGCAGCGAGTCTGCCATGGATCCCTTCCCACTGGGCCGGGCATGGCGTGTCCAGATGTGCAGCCAAAGCCCCCGGCTGCTGACTCCCAGGGGAAGCATGAGGGAAATGCACCCACCTTCTCTTGTCTGCAGGGGTTCCTTCAGCTCTTGCCTCATCTCTTTGGATGGTTCCAGGGATATCATATCTGTTGTATCTTGGATTTTCCCTGTTGGAGTACCTTAGAGAAAAAATATTTCCATTTCTCAGGAATGGATCCCAGAAAAGCAGGGTTCAGCCTGTGGGGGCAGCAGGGACACACTACTCACCCCTGAGATGGGTGCTGGGCTTGAGTGCAGCATCCAAGGTAGCAGCTGGAGAAGCTGGAGAAGTCTTCCCTGTAGACACATCTGTAACACAACAGCCACAGAAGCTTCTGTCACCTGGTGCCTGCCCGCTTGTCTACAATTCTTCCTTGGTGGCACACTGAGAACATACCTGCAGGAGGCTCCAAGGGCTTCAAAACTTTCTTCATCCAAGCTGATGGAGAAGCCTTCCCAGCACCCTCATCTACAATGCAGCACAGATGAGAACATTTTCCAGTGTGTGCTGGGATCTCTTTCTGCCACAGGGAACTGGGCACTGCCAGGGAGTCGGGTAAGGCCATGGGAGCCAGATGTGAATAGACATGGCCAAAGCTGCCCAGGGGCCTGGGGAGCTCTGGGCTGGCTCCTGGTCACTCTCCACACTCTTTCCCTGCCCTCAGCAACATCCCTGGGAGGGGTGGCTGCAGCAGTGCAGGGACCTGGGACTCTCCCCCTCACACACAGAAGAAATCCTCCCTAAAGCATGGGGGAAAACTGCAGCAGGCAGTGCCACAGCTATCCATCCTGCCCTCCCTCTGTCCCTCCTGCCCTCCTTCTGTGGGGAAACCCCCCAGATCCCAAGGGCAAACAGCCAGGCCCTCTCAGGACACACTGCAGCCTTGCTCTCCCCCTCTGTCCTTTCCCCACCGTGGGCACCCCGTGCAGTCACTGCCAGGTTTCAGGACATGTCTCCCATGGAGGGACCCCAGCAGGACTGCTCAGTGCCCTGAGCCTGCTCGGGATAATTCCCCTGGGCTGTGCTGCTCTAGTCCAGGCTGTGCCCGCACTGCCAAACAGCAGAGAGGGCAGCTCAAGCCTCAGCAGGGCTCAGGCCCAGAGGCACAGCAATTACCTCCTGTGCCTGTGCCTGGCATGGCCTCCCTTCCTGGAGCTGAGGCTGGCATGCAACCACTGCTTCCTCTGGGAAATGCTTCTTTCTCCGCAGGCTCTCCTTTCATTTCTGGAGAATGGAGAAGAGACAGCTGGATCAGATGAAAACATTCCTGACTGGGAATGGGGAAGGGGACAATTTCAGGAGGCATCACTTGTGAAAGGAATGCATAAGGATCAGAAAACACCCAGGATTTTGGGACAACCCAAGGCTGCTTCCTTCCCCAAACAGCCCCAACATCTGATCTGCCTGGACACCAGGAAATTGCAGGGGATCTGAGGGTGGGCATGGCCTGTGGAGCAATTGGGGCTGTCTGCCAGCTGATGCCAAATGCCTTCCTGCAGAGGCTGGGCAGAAGCTGCAGCCAGGCCAGGCTGGGAAACAGCCCTGCAGGGCGTGAAAGCAGCAGCGGGGCAGCGAGGCTGCCATGGATCCCTTCCTGCAGTGCCGGGCACGGCGTGTCCAGATGTGCAGCCAAAGCCCCCGGCTGCTGAGTCCCAGGAGCAGCATGAGGGAAATGCACCCACCTTCTCTTCTCTGCAGACGTTCCTTCAGCATTTGCCACATGATTTCTAATGGGTCCTGGAATTTCCTGCCTGCCATGTCTTTGGTCTCTCCTGTCAGAGGACCTTAAGAGAAAGTAGTTCCATTTCCCAGGAATGGACCCCACAAAAGCAGGGCTCAGCCTGAGGGGTCAGCAGGGACACACTACTCACCCCTGCCATGGGAGCTGGCTTTTTGTGCAGCATCCAAGGGAGGAGTTGGTGAGGTCGTCCCTGCAGACACGCCTGTAACACAACAGCCACAGAAGCTTCTGTCACCTGGTCCTGAGCAGTCAGTCAAACATTACGCCTTGGTGGGACAGTGAGAACATACCTGCAGAATGCTCAGAGGGCTTCACAACTTCAGAGTGCCAGGCTAATGGAGAATCCTTCCCAGCATCCCAGTCTGGAAGCAAACCAAGATGAGAACTGTTTCCATTGTGTGCCAGGGCTGGCTCTGGCCCTGGGCTGGCGACAGGGCTCCCGCTCGGGGCTGCTCCTGTGCCTTGGGCCTCTGGGCACTCAGGGCCAGCTCCGCAGCAGCTGCAGCGCCAGGGACGTTGCTGCACCAGTCCTGTTTCCCCGGGGCTCTGAACCAGCTCCAGAGGCCTGGAAGCCGAGGCGCCTCCAGCTTTGGCTGCTGCCGGGCCGGGCAAGAGCAGGCCCTGGGGGAAGAGCTGCTGCCACACAGCCCCGGCCAGGGCTGAGCCCGGCACAGCAATTACCTGCTGTGCCTGTGCCCGTGTCTGGCTTTGCCTTCCTTCCTGCAGCAGGGGCTGGCACCGAAGATGGAGTGCATCCTTCAAGAAATGCCACCTTCCACTGAAGCACTATGTCCATCTCTTGACAAAGGAAGGGAGACAGCTGCATCAGATGGAGCTGTTTCCCACTTGGGTGGTGGCATCAGAGGTAATATTTGTGAAATTTATGGAGCAGGAAAATGGCCAGGTTACAGTGGCATGATGAGAGCACTTCCACCTCCAAACAGCCACCCTTTTCCTAATCTGCAGGGGTGGATATAGTGGGGGATCTCAGGGTGTGTTACAGTTTGGGCATGGCCTGTCAGCTGATGCCCAATAACTTCCGGCAGAGGCTGGGCAGAAGCTGCAGCCAGGCCAGGCTGGGAAACAGCCCTGCAGGGCGTGAAAGCAGCAGCGGGGCAGCGAGTCTGCCATGGATCCCTTCCCACTGTGCCGGGCACGGCGTGTCCAGATGTGCAGCCAAAGCCCCCGGCTGCTGAGTCCCAGGGGAAGCATGAGGGAAATGCACCCACCTTCTCCTGCTTTCTGCCTTTTCTTTCAGCATTTGCGTCATGTTTTCGGATGGATCATGGGGTTTGTGGTGTCCTGTAGCTTGGTCCTTCCCCCTCGGAGGACCTTAGAGCAATAGAATTCCATTTCCTAGGAACAGATCCCACAAAAGCAGGGCTCAGCCTGTGGGGTCAGCAGGGACACACTACTCACCTCTGCGATGGTTGCCAGGCTTCTGTGTAGGAATCAGCAAAGGAGCTGGAGAAGTCCTCCCTGCAGACACACCTGTAACACAACAGCCACAGAAGCTTCTGCCATCTCTGCTGATCTGCATGGGCACCACTGAGCCGCAGGAGAGGTGAGGGAATCACGCAGGGCGAGGGCACACACGTGCATGGTTCTGTGCTGGCACCTGCAGCAATGCCCCCCTGGCCCAGCTTTGGGATCTGAGCTGGCAGCTCTCCCAGGGGAAAGGCCTTGACCCACCCTCAGCATCTCCCACAGCCTCAGTCCTGGACGTGGCTTGGGAAGCTGCACCACCTTCACCAGCAGGTTCCGCTGCAAAGAAAGACAGGACAGAAGACCTGTAAATCCACCAACAGAAACACCAGCCAAACCTCACTAAAAAGTCACCACTACTCCTTGAAGTAAAATAGACTGTTGCATGTTAATACCTAAGCTTGTAAGCTGTAAAACCCATTGTTATGAGAAGTAAAATATTTTATTTTAAACTGTATTATTCATGAGGTTGTTTTAAGTGAACTGAATATTTAAGGTGTGATATGCAAATTTATTTCAAAAAATAAAATATTTTAGTGCTTTTGTTATAACAGACAAAAGAAATAGAAGTAAAAGCTAATGAAACACTGTAAAGAATATATTAGAACAATAATATGATTCGTGAAAAATCGGATAAAAAAAAAGTATATAAGATACAAACCAGATTTAAGTTCCAAGAAACACTAAAAGTAACATTAAATCAGATAGGATATAACAAAAGCCGTTAGATATTTAATAAGGATCAAATTAAAATAAAGGAAAACAGCCAAGTATAGCTGAAAGAAAGAGAAGTGTACAGACTAATTACAACTTTAGAGCTAAAATGTCAAAGAAATAAAACTATAACAATTAGAAATAAGCAGATGCTATCCTAAATCCTGAAAAACAATTTAAAAGGCTCTTATAAATCTTATGAAGTAAATACTGAGAATGAGACGAATGACACCAGTGACTAGATCCCAAGGTGTAAGCTCTGCTACCAAGAAGATACACATCTTGGCCCTTTGGCTGCAACCCAAAGGGGCTTTGAGAGAGCTAGAGTGTTAAAACTGCAGAGGATTATTGTCACTGTATTAGTCATCCAAGCCCAAAAAGAATGAGCCATATGCACACTCCCAAGTTAGTGTAGTACGCTATAATGTTAACAAATTCAGAATGTGCACTATGAGTAGTAAAAGACACTGGAATAAAGAAAATGTGAAATATAGCAAAAAGAATAAAATGGCAAAATTTGTAAGCAATATATTAAAACTTTTTGTTCTGGAAGAGCTAGAGAAGAAATAAATCCTGAGAGTAGAATAAAGCAAATTGCTCAAGAATTAGAAAACAAGAACATGAGACAGTTATAAAGACACATTTTAGCAGGCAACATAAGAAAACATGAAAAACTTATTTTACAAATATTACCAGCCTTAAACGACTATGGAGTCAAAATATATCTAAAGTACAATAAGCACATGCATTGATATAAAAAAATATAATTGACAATCCAAAGAAAAGAAATTAAAGATTTGGAATAATCTACCTTATGAAAAGAGCTGTTAATTTTATACCCTGACTAGTAGTATAAAAGTGTAGTTGTTAAGTTTTATAAATACTAAACATAAAATTAGAAAATAAGTAAGCTTTGTCAAAGTGTATCCTAAAAGTACAAATTTAATAAATTAATAGAGAAAGGGAGGGATTCTGATAGATTGTATGCACAAATTCATGCTGAGACTACAGTAATCTCGCCTAATGAAAATCCTAGCATACCAAAAGAGGGTTCTGGGCAATCAATATGCACCAAAATCCTAGCCTGAATATTCATCCCCGGAAATGCTGATTCCAGAAGATTATTTGTCTGACCAAATCTCAGCAATGATTTGCATCATCTATAAGATAAATGTGTGCCTCCTAGAATGCATATTCCAGGAGATTTTCTTCTAACAATGTGAATTATTGACCAGTTTTGGGGAAACTCTCAGCAAGAGCTGCAGCAAGAAAGGAAAAACTACATGAAAATGCAAAAAGGATAAGATCGACCATAAGAAAGCAGAAAAACGCCTGCCCCCAACAACCCTTGGAGCTTGGAAATGTACAAAAAAACTTTGTGAAAGCTGTCCCTTCGTGATGCACAGGGGAGAGAAATGCCCCACCTGTCTCACCTGACGCTGTCAGCCTGCTTCAGGGCCTATCTGATATTTGCTTCTAGACATTCTAAGACTGTATTTTAATTATGAAATAAATTCTCCTTATTAATCAAAAAAAGCTAATTATTTAAAACATGCGGGACTCCTGGGACCCTCATCAGGGACCCCAAAATATCCCTTTGTGCCTCTTCAGGTCCAGGCCCAGATGTTCCCCCGGAAGGAAATGTGCCCTCAGCCCAGGGACACTCAGCATGGGCTCCCCCACCCCCTCGGGGCCCCGCTGCTGGGCACAGCAGCCCCTGCCTGGCTCCTGCCTGCCCACACCGTGGCCATCCACGGCTGCTCCTGGACATGGAGCTCAGCCAGTGCTTTTGCCGGGTGGGCTTTGCTGCTGCTACCACCAGGACACTGGGTCACAGCTCCATCTCTTTATTGCAGCAGAAGAGCTGATTTGGGAAGTGCTGTGTTGCCCCATTTCTTCAGCCCCACTAGCTGCCCACACCCACAGTGGCACTGGGCCGCCCCCAGAAAATTGTCCAATCTGGGCTGTGGCTGCAGGGCACAGCTGCTCTACAGCACAGGTGGACTGCCTTGGGGGTAGGACTGCCCTGAGGGTAGGGACAAGGAACAGGGTGAGGTGTTCTCTACGTTTTCCAAAGGTGATTACTCTACAGACCATCAGGGCCAGACCAATACTGCATTAAAGGCATACATCAACCTACAAACTTGGCAGGGTCCCAGGGCAGGATACAATCTCTAGCCAATTGGGAGAAACTGAGGGTGGAACACCAGGCGGGGAATACAAGGTTTAAACCAACTGGGGATTACAGGGGAGGGGAAGAACTTAAACAAACCAGTGGGATTCCGAAGGATACAAAATTGATAGGAAAATTTCTAGAGCAAGGGGCAGGCTTGGAGAGGGACTGACATGCAATGAGAGGAGGAACAGTGAACAAAAGGGCAGGTCTTTGGAGAGATGGACAAGTGGGGCAAAACCAACATCACATGGGGTAAAGGAGCAACCCATTGCTAATAAAATATGCTATAACAATAGAAAATAAGGGGAGGGGTATAAAACTGACTGCTAGGACTGAATTACAGTCAAAAATTTTGTTATATTTCTCCAATTACTGTATAATGAAAGAAAACCAAGCAAATTAAATGTTGCAGCAATTTTAATGAAGTAGCTGAAAAGTATATGAAATTGAATCCACTCAAAATATTGACAATATAATTTGGTTATGATAAGGGATAATTTGGTTCTTATAATAGCGCATAAGGAAAAATAACCGTGCGGGGTACACGGGGGGTATGGAGGGCAGGGCTTGACCCCTGTTCCCTCACATACAAATTGCCAAGCCTAAAATTCTCCTTTTTACCGTGTACATCATCACCATCTCCTCCCATTTTCAATTTGTCACACTTGTATCTCCACCTTCATTATCACTTTTACCACGCATGCTCCACCGTTTTTTAGGTGGTTGCACTGTTCTTTGGGGTCATCTCTGATGAAGGCCTCTCCTCTTCCTCGATGTCCTTTGATTCACCTTTTGGATTACACATGCGCAACAAGCTGGTACAATGTAAGTCAAAGCTAATATCATACAAGCCAATACTACATTCTAGCATCAAAGCAATAAATCTCCTATAATTAACATTTTCCTGGATGTCCAACCAAACTTTCCTCTCTTCCAACTAAATTCAGTAATACTTATCTCTTTCTTCTTCCTGTTCTGAACATCTGCAGGAGAAGGGGGGGAGCCCCTCCTCTCCCTTTCTTCCTTGGCATTACACCTTCTAACTGTTCTACTGTTTCCAAATATTAATTATTATATCAATATTGATTACTTTACAATTTTATCAGCAGGAATCACACCTATTTATTACAACATGAACTGCAATGGAGAAGCTCTGAGTCAAGGCTCGGATGAGCTCTTCAAATAATTTCCTGGCAGAAACAGATAGCCAAACTTGCCCTTATCACATGCAAACAGAGGGTTCCAAAAATAGCAACACCTTCCGAGGCCCTTCTGGGCATCGGGAACACGTGTTGTGGTGCCGGCTGCATCTGTGGGAGCAATGGGGAGCGTGAGCCCGTGCTGTGCTGCACTGCTGAGCTGGCAGCACGGTGGATACGGGCAAGACGTTCTCTGTTTCCCCCAGAGCTGGGGCGTGCAGGCACCTTGCCGGCCCTTGGCACAGGCTGTGCCAGCCAACAAAGCCCAGCAGGCCGGGAGGAGAGCCCGGGGGCAGAGCAGCTGCTTGGGCAGTGGCTGCTGCCAGGGACATGGGCCAAAGCCATCCCTGAGCAGCCACTGCCAGCCCTGGCCCTCCCTGCCCCGTCACAGCTCCCCCAGCCCCAGGGGACAGGCTCAGGCCCTGTCAGGAGACACTGGAGCAATCACCTGCTGTGCCAGTGCCTGGAACTGCCTGTTCTCCTGCAGAAGAGGCTGCCACTTAGCCGCTGCTTCATCCTGGAACAGCCACCTTCTCTGTCAGCTTTTGGGTCATCGCTGGAGAAAGAAAAGGGACAGATGGATCAGATGGGACAGTTCCCCATGGGGAGGTGTCGTCTTCAGAAGCTAACACTGGTGAAAGTCATGGACAAGGATGAGGAAATCAGATGAGCTTTTGGGATTGGACAGGCCCCTCCCTTCTCCAAAGCACCACCTCTCGTGATCTGCCTGGAGACTGGGAAATTGCAGGGGATCTCAGGGTGGACATGGCCCATGGTGCAGTTTGGGCTCCCTGGCAGGAGATGCCAAATGCCTTCCTGCAGAGGCTGGGCAGAAGCTGCAGCCAGGCCAGGCTGGGAAACAGCCCTGCAGGGCGTCAAAGCAGCAACAGCAGCAGCGGGGCAGCGAGGCTGCCATGGATCCCTTCCCGCTGTGCCACGCACGGCGTGTCCAGATGTGCAGCCAGAGCCCCCAGCTGCTGAGTCCCAGGGGAAGCATGAGGGAAATGCACTCACCATGGCACCTCTCCAGATCACTCAGCATCTTGTTCAGAAATTTGGCTGCCTCCAGAGACTTGCTGTCTCCTGTGTCTTGGTTCTTCCATCTAGGGGGACCTTAATGGAAAGTGATTCAATTTCTCATTCAGGCCTGAGTGGCAGTGAGGGCACCTGGGTGACTGGTGCCCTCCAAGGCACTCCCTCAGCTCTGCCTCCCACTCAGGAGCACAGGTGGTTTCTCAGTGAGCTTTGCTGGGGTGGTATGTGCAAAGTGGTGAAGTATTGGTGGATCAGGCTCTGATGTTGTACAGTTCAAGAAGCTGATGACATAGAGAGCCTTGCAAAGTCTTTCAACTGGAGAAATGATTTTTGTTTCTCTCTATTGCTGATTGAGGACTCTTTTGAGGGTTTGATGCGTCCTTTCTAGGATGGATTGTCCTGTGGGGTTTGCAGGTATACCTGTCTTATGTTCTATTCCCCACTCACTGAAGAACTCTTTCAACTTGCGAGAGGTATAGGCAGGTCCATTGTCTGTTTTGATCTCCTTTGGTACTCCCAGGGTAGCAAAGGCCAGGAAAAAATGTTTTATGGTGTGCTGCGCAGTTTTTCCTGGTTGTGTTGATCCAAGTACTGCTCCTGAAAATGTATCGACCGATACATGCAAGTATTTTGACTTTCCAAAAGGTGCAAAGTGGGTTACATCTGTCTGCCACAGCTGGCAGCTGTTTAAACCTGTTTAAACTCCCGTCCCCATAGATTGTATCTGGTAGTTTTGACAGTTCGGGCACGTGGCAACAATAGCTTCTGCTTGATCTTTTGAATGCTTGAACATTCTGATAAGGGCAGGCACATTTTGATGAAAAAACGCATGTGACAACTTTGCCTGGGCACAGATGTTAGGGACATTAGCAGTCTCTATTGCCATGGCTAAGGTGTCTGCTTTCCTGTTCCCTTCTGTAATGAAACCTGGGAGGTCAGTGTGTGACCTCATGTGCATTATATGGTAAGGTTGTTTTCTGTGGGAAATTAAGCGTTTTAATGTAGAAATCAATTGGTATAACTTTGGATTGGAAACCTCTTTGAGAAGAGCATGTTCTGCTCTCATAGCTATGCCAGCAACATAAGCTGAATCTTATGTGACCAGATTAAAAGGTTCATTTTTGAATTTCTCAAAGGC
Source organism: Passer domesticus (assembly GCF_036417665.1). Classification (NCBI taxonomy): domain Eukaryota; kingdom Metazoa; phylum Chordata; class Aves; order Passeriformes; family Passeridae; genus Passer; species Passer domesticus. The sequence continues at coordinate 3,728,352 of NC_087482.1, read as the reverse complement.
TCTGATAACAGCTGCTAATTCTGCAATCTGTGGAGAGCGCTCCACTATTTCCGTGTCAGATTCCCAGTTTTGGGTCTTAGGGTCTTTCCATGTCATTACTGACTTGTGGGATGACCCTGAGCCATCTGTAAAGATGGTTAGAGCTTTGAGAGGTGTTCTACTTTGGATTAATTTTGGGGTCAGATGAAAGGTTACATCACAATTAAAAAGCTTATGTTTTGGGATATGTACTGAAATTTGGCCTGTATAGCTGTCTAAGGCATACTGGAGATTTTCATTGGTCTGGAGCAAATGTTCCAGGTCCCCAGTGGTCACTGGCAAATATATGCATGTGAACTCACACCCTGCAAGGGAGTGGAGGCGAGTTCTAGCCTTTTTTATTAAATGTGCCATAATTTCTTGGAAGGTGGTAATTGTCTTTGTGGGTTGGTTATTTGTAAAGATCCATTCCGGTATTAGTAAAGGGTCTCGAAGTTGAGTGTCCCATTGGAAGATCAGTCCATAGAACCAAGGTGCTTTTCCCAGAATGACGAACTGGAAAGGCAGGCTGGGCTCAAAGCGATGGGCTTTGAGTGAAGACAGGGCTTCTTGGACCTTGGTGATGGCATCTCGGGCCTCTGGTGTTAGAGTGCATGGAGAGTCCAGATCCTCCTTGCCCCAAAGAAGGTTGAACAGTGGAGCGAGGTCCTCTGTTGTAATTCCTAGCAGTGGACATACCCAGCTGATGGATCCGCAAAGACTGTGTAAGTCTCTCAGAGTTTTTGGGTTGTCTCGGATGGCGAGCTGCTGGGGTACGATGGTCCTTTCCCGGATCTGGAGTCCAAGGTAAGTCCATGGATTGGTGTACTGTATTTTGTCCTCACGGATCTCGAATCCTGCCTTTTCTATGGTTTCAATAGTCCTTTTAACTGCTTTGTCCAAGTACGTTTTTTCTGGTGCACAGACCAGGATATCGTCCATATAGTGATGGATGATTGGGTCTGGGAATAGGTTCCGAACGGGCGACAGGATGTGAGCAACATACCACTGGCATAGAGTGGGACTGCACTTGAGACCTATAGGAAGAAAAAGCCAATGATATCTTTTGAGTGGAGCCTCTCTGTTAAGAGAGGGGACGGAGAAGGCAAACCGTGGGGCGTCCTGGGGATGCAGCGGGATGCTGAAGAAACAGTCTTTAATATCAATGATCGATAGTGTCCAGTCTCTAGGCAGCATCAATGGTGAGGGCAGGCCAGGCTGGAGGTGACCCATGTCCTCGATGACCTCGTTGATTTTGCAAAGATTGTGGAGGAGCCTCCACCTGTCCATTCCAGGCTTTTGTAGTACGAAGACTGGAGAATTCCAAGGGCTGGTGGTCTCTACGATGTGGCCTTTGGCGAGCTGTTCATCCACAAGGGCATGTAGTGCGCGCAGTTTGACTTTAGAGAGGGGCCACTGCTCGATCCAGATCGGGTTATGGCATTTCCAGGTGAGACGAGGAGTGTCTGGCAGTGCGCGCTCCTCAGTGGCCCCAGTTAGAAATCCGGACTGGGAATATACATAGGGAAGCACCCCACTGACATAAAATGTCCCATCCGTACAAGGTGAGGGGGGCCCTTACCACGAATGGGCGGATGGTTGCCAACTTGCCTTCAGGCCCTTCGACAAGGATGTAGTTCTTGCTCCGCATGGAAACTGTAGCTCCACCGATCCCTGTAATCATGCCTGCCACAGGTTGTAGTTCCCAGTGTGCTGGCCATTCTGAGCGGGTGATGATGGACACGTCTGCACTGGTGTCCAACATCCCTGGTAGGTGGATCTTTTCTCCTCTGCAGGTAAGACCACACTCGATGACAGGCTTACTCGGTCCCACAGCTTGTGTCCACATTGCTGTGGGGTTGAGAGGAAGCTGTTCCCTGTGATTCTTAGGGAGTAAAAAGGCTTGTGCAAACGGAGTACCCTTTGGAAGAAAAAATGGTAAGTCTGTGCGGCACATCTTGACAGAGATTTCTTGTCCCGAGTACACTGTTTGTACTTCTGGAACAACAAATACTTCCTTTGGGCTACGGAGAGTATCACCTATAATTAGGATGTTAGAAGGACCACCTTTTGGCCCACGTTTGCCTGTGGGAACACGATAAACATTGTCATTTTTAAAGTCAATGGACATAGCAGTTACCAGTAGCTGACGGGTTCCCCTCGGTATTGCTCTGTGTGTTGGGTCCTCCTCATGTGGTCTGGAATCTCCTGGGATGGTGCGTGACTGGCTGTGGATGGCCTTTGATTTGGTGTCCTTGCCTGGGGCCCCACCACGCTCCACTGGAAGTTTCCCGGACACGGCTGATAGTACTGCTGATTCTGGGACCTTTGGTAGAAATTGCGAGGGTACCTGGGAGGTGACCTCTCTGGACAGTCCTTTATAAAATGTCCAAAGTCTCTGCAGTGGTAGCAGCGGACCTGGTCTTTAGAAGCTATTGCTGCATATGCACCAGAAACTCCTTCTGCAACACCCTTAGTAACTGCTTGGGCCACTGTATCTTCAGTGGACAGGTGGCGTGTGCAGCTTTCCAGCATTTGCTCTATGGTAGGTTCTGTGTCTAAGGGTAAGACTCTCAGAATTGCTTTACATTTTTCTTTTGAATTACTCATGGCAAGCTTACACAACAGTTCTTTCCTTGCCTCTGTGCTCTCTATCTGTTTTTCCAGAGCATCCTTAATTCTATCTACAAATTTGATAAAGCTTTCATCTATTCCTTGTTTAATACTAGAAAAGTGTTGGGTAGAAATAGAGTCATCAGGGGTAAGAAGTAAGGAGGTTTCTGCTGCAATAACCATGTCTTGTAGTGTTGTCTTAGGTAAGGTATCAGCTTGGTGAGAGGGTTTCTGCAAATCCCCTTCACCAGCCAGCTGTTCGACTGTAAAGTTTGACTTATCAGCATCAGCAGCATAGTTATCTGATAATGTTTTTAATTGCTTTTTCCAATGCCTTTCCCAAAGCATGTACTCGGCAGGAGAAAGGAGGCACTGGGCAATATTTTTAATATCGCGGGGTACCAGAACATGTGCTGAGAACATAGATTCTAGGGAATTTCTAAAAATATGTGAACTTCTACCATGTTCTTTTGTACAAGTTCTTTATTTGTAATAGGTTCCCATGTCTTTCTAGTAGTAGCACCGCCCCTTTTTTCCTTTTTATAATCTACTGGAAAGGCAGTAATTCTCTGAGCCAAAACGGAAACAGGCGCAGTTGCACTTGGAGATAACGCAGAGCAAGGTCGCTCGCAGGATGCCGCGGGCTGCACAGTGGAATTCATGTCCAAGGGGGAGGGGGGGACACAGGCAGGAGCCTCGGGCACGGCAGGGGTGGGGGAGGCGGCACAAGGGGAAGGGGGACGGCAGGACACTAGGAACCAGGGGAAGAGTGGAGGGTGAAGGAATGTTATCAGCACGATTAGCATTTGATGGAAAGGGTTCTGGTGAAACAGATAAGTTAGCACTTTGTTCATAAAAGGTTCGCACTGAAGTTACAGGTTTTTTGTTAGTTTTTTCTATGGCTTTGGTTATAATGTGAAATATAGGGATAAACTGAGTTACAGAAAAATCTTGGTTAGTTTGAAACTTATATATCGTGGTCCCAATTGTATCCCAAAAGGAGTCTAAAGTGGTAGTGTGTGTGTTAGTATCTGGAAAGTGGGAAAGAATCCATTTTATAAATTTTTTCAGGTTAGTTTTTTAAAGGTTACCTTTAGAAAAAGAAAAGTTGTTAGAAGACAGGATTTCTAGGATTAGTAAATATAAATCTCTCTCGTTCTGGGATCGTTTTAACGTACTGAGCTTTGATCCCATGTTCCCTTTCCCTGCCAGCAGAAAAAAAGAGAAAAAAATAAAATAAAAAAAAAAAAAAAACCCAAAAAAAAGGACCCAAGGAAAAAGTTTTTTGCGTGCAAGAAAGGCTGTTTTAAAACGTACACTTCTTCAGCCAGATGTGGGTCAAAGGTCTGCCAGCATGTAGTCTGCTGAATCAGTCTCCTCGAGCACTTTTTGTGCCCAGATGTCAGCGGTTTGAGGGTCGACTGACAGCCTTTCAGAAGAGTCCTGCTAAAACGGAGGGCTTCTTCTTCCAGGACGTCTGGTGAGCAAAGGCAGTGACAATTTCAAGAAGAAATGCTGCTCCTCTGAAATGCCAGGTCCAGCATTCAGTTTGGGTGCCAGTTTATCACGGCAGTTTCCCACCAGGCTGATGCCCAGCAGGGTGCCGGAGCCAGGATAACTCAGTGGAGGCTCAAGCAGCCTAGGCAAGCTATAGTGATTGGAGCTCTTAGTGATTATCAGCTCAGTGATTTCAGCTCGTGGCTTGCTAGGTGCTGCAGCAGCAGACGCAGGGAGAGAGAGGAGAAGGCCGTGTGAGGTTCCACAGGATTCTTTATGCAGGTGTGCCACGAAGGTTCCCAGTGACAGCTCTTCTGCCGAACCGGGCAGAATCGGGGGTTTTTATACCCTACAGGGGTTTTGAAAACTGTCCAACAGAAAGGGTCAGGGGAAAGTGACCTATGGGCTTACAGAGAGATAAGCAGGGTCGGAAAGGCGGAAGAGAGGGGCTGCTAGGGTCCAGTCATGCTGACCTGGCATTTCCTAGCTCAGGCGTCTGACCGCCAAGGAGGCCGTGCAGCCCCTGGGCCTGCTACACTGACCCACAGGGTGTCAGGTCCTGCTCTGACCCTGGCTGTGGGTTTTGGGTTTTTTTCTTTTGTATTGTTGCATTTGTATTTTTAGTTTTCCTAGTAAAGAAATGTTATTCCTATTCCCATATCTTTAACTGAGAACTTTTTAATTTCAAAATTATAGCAATTTGAAGGGAGGGGGTTGACATTGTCCATTTCATGGAAGGCTCCTGCCTTCCTTAGCAAAAGCTGTCTTTTCCCACCAAGACACCTCCAATGCTCTTACAGAGAAAAAGAATATGGACACTTTATTAAGTAATCGATTTCTAAGCCACCTCCAATCTAGTATAGAAAACAAAGCTAACTCATATTTGGCAAGAACAATTCACGTCAAACCAATCCAGTTTCCTTTTCTGACAGGGCAAATGGCTCAATGGGTGAAAGAAGCAGTAGATGTGACATTTGTACTGTAGTAATATTTTAATGTGTGGTATTTTTAGAAACAACACTTAAAAATCATAGGATTCCATTAGAACATGGAAGATGTCACCTTGTGCTGCAGCAGAACTTAGAGGGGGGGAAAAAGGGAGTTTAGGGAATAGTGACCAATGATTTGTCCTGTGAGAATAAATCCCTGGGCACTGCATAAAAATGGGACTTGCCTGACTTCCTAAACTCTCCTGTCATCAGGCACTGGCAACTACACACTCTTGATACAACACCAATGGTAAGTGTACAATTTCTTGTGATGTCTTTTGCACTGAAATGAATTGAACTCAAGCTTTTCAGGAAGGAATTTATTGAAATGTACCTTTAAAGTTGAGCTGACTCACTAACTTGACAGGGATTAAAAAGTAAAAGCTGAAAGATAGTCCAGACACAAACCTGGCACACGCATCAGAGTAGGAAGATCAGGATGGGCACCTGAAGAAAAGAACTATGAACTATTTGGTCAACTAGGCTGGTTTAGGAACCCAGTGACATGACAGGGGCAGTTCAAACCCTGGCACAGGAACTTGTGCTCTCAGAAGAAGTTCATGTTTAAGTCATACAGATTGCAGGAATATGAGTCTGGAATATGAAATCAGGAATAGGTGATTATAATTACACACTCCAATTCAGGACAACATTTAATCACTTGCAGGTACTTAAACACTTTCTTGACTAAATGCAAACTCTTGTTTCCTGCATTAGGGATTATAACTTAAGGTCATGGCTGGGATTTCAGATCTAAGTGATAGCAAGTAGGTCTCAGATGAAGGTCTAGAAGAGGGATTTAGATGCTAAAAGAGCTTTTAAAATCTGAGCCTAAAAGGAGAAAGCATTTCCTTGATAAATATGAAACTATAAACGTGAGCAGTGTGTAAAGCTTACAGGTTGGACTCTTTCTTGAATATGATCCTCTCAGGAAGAAAGTGGACTTTAGCTGGAGGAAACCTGTGGCTCACCAAGCCAGTTAAGGTGAATTCTCAGGAGAGATATCTCCAATTGGCAGTGCTTCCTGCAGAACAACCAAATCCCCCCCCATTCCTCTCCAGCCCTACCTTGCAGCATTTACAGATGGCTCAGGGTCGTCCCACAAGTCGGTAAGGACCGGGAAAGACCCTAAGACCCAAAACTGGGAATCTGACATAGAAATAGTGGAGCGATCTCCACAGATTGCAGAAGTAGCAGCTGTTGTCAGAGCCTTTGAGAAATTCAAAAATGAACCTTTTAATCTGGTCACATAAAACTCAGCTTATGTTGCTGGCATAGCTATGAGAGCAGAACATGCTCTTCTCAAAGAGGTTTCCAATCCAAAGTTATACCAATTGATTTCTACATTAACACGCTTAATTTCCCACAGAAAACAACCTTACCATATAATGCATGTGAGGTCACACACTGACCTCCCAGGTTTCATTACAGAAGGGAACAGGAAAGCAGACACCTTAGCCATGGCAATAGAGACTGCTAATGTCCCTAACATCTTTGCCCAGGCAAAGTTGTCACACTCATTTTTTCATCAAAATGTGCCTGCCCTTATCAGAATGTTCAAGCATTCAAAAGATCAAGCAGAAGCTATTGTTGCCACATGCCCACACCGTCAAAACTACCAGATACCATCTATGGAGACGGGAGTCAATCCCCGAGGTTTAAACAGCTGCCAGCTGTGGCAGACAGATGTAACCCACTTTGCAACTTTTGGAAGGTCAAAATATATGCATGTATGGGTCAATATATTTTCAGGAGCAGTATTTGCATCAACACATCCAGGAAAAACTGCGCAGCACACCATAAAACAATTTTTCCTGGCCTTTGCTACCCTGGGAGTACCAAAGGAGATCAAAACAGACAATGGACCTGCCTATACCTCTCACAAGTTGAAAGAGTTCTTCAGTGACTGGGGAATAGAACATAAGACAGGTATACCTGCAAACCCCACAGGACAATCCGTCATAGAAAGGATGCATCAAACCCTCAAAAGAGTCCTCAATCAGCAATAGAGAGAAACAAAAATCATTTCTCCAGTTGAAAGACTTTGCAAGGCTCTCTATGTCATCAACTTCTTGAACTGTACAACATCAGAGCCTGATCCACCAATAATTCACCACTTTGCACATACCACCCAAGCAAAGCTCACTGAGAAACCACCTGTGCTCCTGAGTGGGAGGCAGAGCTGAGGGAGTGCCTTGGAGGGCACCAGTCACGCAGGTGCCCTCACTGCCACTCAGGCCTGAATGAGAAATTGAATCACTTTCCATTAAGGTCCTCCTAGATGGAAGAACCAAGACACAGGAGGAAGCAAGTCACTGGAGGCAGCCAAATTTCTGAACAAGATGCTGAGTGATCTGGAGAGGTGCCGTGGTGAGTGTATTTCCCTCATGCTTCCCCTGGGACTCAGCAGCTGGGGGCTTTGGCTGAACATCTGGACATGCCGTGCCCGGCACAGCGGGAAGGGATCCATGGCAGCCTCGCTGCCCCGCTGCTGCTGCTGCTGCTTTGATGCCCTGCAGGGCTATTTCCCATCCTGGCCTGGCTGCAGCTTCTGCCCAGCCCCTGCAGGAAGGCATTTGGCATCTGCCACCAGGGAGCCCAAACTGCACCATGGGCCATGCCCACCCTGAGATCCCCTGCAATTTCCCAGTCTCCAGGCAGATCACGAGAGGTGGTGCTTTGGAGAAGGGAGGGGCCTGTCCAATCCCAAAAGCTCATCTGATTTCCTGATCATTGTCCGTGACTTTCACCAGTATTAGCTTCTGAAGACGATATCTCCCTAATGGGGAACTGTCCCATCTGATACATCTGTCCCTTTTATTTCTCAAGCGATGACCCAAAAGCTGGCACAGAAGGTGGCTGTTCCAGGAAGAAGCAGTGGCTCAGTGGCAGCCTCTTCTGCAGGAGAACAGGCGGTTCCAGGCACTGGCACAGCAGGTGATTGCTCCAGTGTCTCCTGACAGGGCCTGACTGTCCCCTGGGGCTGGGGGAGCAGTCATGGGGCAGGGAGGTCCAGGCGTGGCAGTGGCTACTCAGGGATGGCTTTGGCCCATGTCCCTGGCAGCAGCCACTGCCCAAGCAGCTGCGCTGCCCCCGGGCTCTCCTCCCGGCCTGCTGGGCTTTGTTGGCTGGCACAGCCTGTGCCAAGGGCCGGCAAGGTGCCTGCAGGCCCCAGCTCTGGGGGAAACAGAGAACGTCCTGCCCGTATCCACCATGCTGCCATCTCAGCAGTGCAGCACAGCACGGGCTCACGCTCCCCATTGCTCCCACAGACGTTATCAATGAAACAGGAATATATGCCCCGGATCCAGTGCGCTTCCCAAGAATTGTCTGCCTCCAGGATGTGCGCAGGACCTGCATGATAGGCACGGTGGTGACAGTGTTCACTGTGCCACTTGTGCTGATAGGCTGCTATCTTGGCATTCGCAAACTGTACGGGCTCAGACAGTCAGTTGTTGATTTTTCTCCACAGTTTTCTTATAACTCTGCTCCTGCATACATAGCCTCACTGGGAGTCATGCTGCAGTGGAGTTGTGGCCAGTCCATGGTTGTCCAAATAACTCTGCTGAGGGTTCTGCTGCTGCCCAGTGCTTCCATTGGCCTCTCAATTGCTGGGCCTTGTCCTGGGGGCCCCGCTGGGGCTGCAGCCAGTGCTGGCTCCCACTGAGGCTGCCTGGCCAAGAGAAGCCCCAGGGGCACAGGGCAGAGGCAGAGCAAGTTCTCCACAGTATTTGGGCAGCACAGCTCAGGACAGGACAGGACAGTGCTTATTTAGTACCACATGTAAAGTTTTACAGTAAGAGTGTTGTTGCAGGTCAAGCAAATTTGCTCCAGATCAGTGTTAAAACAAATCCAACATGATGAAGGTTTGGCTTTGGCCTTGAGACTTTCCTCTTTGTGTAGGCCTTGCTCTGGATTGATTCCAAATCAGTCTTGGAGCTGGTTTTGGGCGAAGGCTCATCCCAGCCCTGAGCCTTGGCAGTTCTCTGGCCTCAAAGGGACAGCTGAGGCTGCACTGCACATGACTGGGATTCGGGGTTCCATTATCAAAGAGATTTGAGACGTTTAAATTACTGTATTCTTACTACATGGTTTTCTTTATGAAATTCATTCATTAGTTTTTAAAACTTAGTTGTAAAAAAACTTCTTTTCCAGTGCTTTTTCCAGTTATTTGATATAGTGAGTGATGGCCTAATTATCCCATGGCTGAATTAGAAGACTGTAAGTATTATAAAATGAAATAATGTTGACACTCTTATGTCTTCCACAGACTCCTGAAACTTATGTTGGTTTGATGTGACCAACAGAAGAGTTTGGCTCTGCTTTTAATTTAGACAAGCAGAAGAGCTGGAACCTGTTGAAAAGAGTCTCTTCACAGCTAAAGCAAACTGCCAGGGTTCTTTTTTTCCAGCTCTGGGCAGGACAATAAAAATCTCTCAGCAGTAAATCCTCCTGACCAGTAACTGATATAAACTAGGCATTTGGGCTGTTTGCTGCCTCACCCCGGAGTTCCTCAGAGCTGCAGCTCCCTGTTCTCTTGGCAGACAGGGGCTGGCTATGGATGACACTCACGTCTCTGGCCTGGTGCACACCAGGTCCACACATGAGCTGAGGGATCGTCCTTGCACACCCCATCCTGGAAGAACCCAGTTCATTGATGAGTCTGACACAATTTGGTGCATGGCAGCAAAAGAAGGCAAAATAAAGGCTAGAATTGGTACCATTCAGTAATATGTGATATAGGTAATTTGTGCTTATGTAGAATATGAGAGGAAGATATGTTATAATGTTTAAAAGAAATACACAAAAGCATTTTCAAATCCACATGGAATTGCTTCATGCTTAGAGACTGCTGCATGTCATTGCAAAACTGCAGACAGCAGGAAGGAGGGGGTCTAATTTGCAATTAAAAGAGCCTAGCTGGGGAAGGAGATGGATCATTTCTCAAAGGCCACCTGGGCGGTCAACGCTCATCAAGCACTGAGATTGAGATAGCAGAAGTTATCAGGGAACTTGCATCCCAATACCAGGTTCCCCCTACTCTCAGCATTCACAGCTTGCCAGGAACCACATTGTCCAGTGCAACTTGGAGAAAGAGGACATCATGAATGTGTTTGACTATGAAAAGAACAAGAGAGAAGCTGCCTCGAGCAACAGAAAGGGTATAAAACCTGACTGTACCAGACTGCCTTAGTGAACAGAGCGGGTCTGATGCGATAGAGGTCGGATCAGTGTTCACCCAGTGTCCATCCAGGCTCAACACTGTCCCTTTGATTGTGGATCTCAAAACTGTATATCAGTCGCACAATAAATTATATACATATATTTATTATTATTAAATTGGTTTGATCAGTTTTTATTTACAACAATCTTAGTGACCCCTACATGATCTGATTTAGGGGTTCTGGGGACCCTCTTCCTCTGGTCAGGAGGTGCCCTGGTCATTTCAGTGGCCCAACAAGGTTGGGAAGCCCTGTAGGACCAATCAGACAAACCAAAAGCTAAAAGATACAATCTGGGACGAGATTTAAAAAAAAAAAGGGGGCCCAAAAATAGCTCTCAGGTATTTGGAGGTGGGTCTCCGAGGCTGCGGCAACATTTTTTCACTCATAGAAGTCTACGTGCACGAAGAATCCACACGGAAAAAAGAATCATATCATGTGGTTGAGTGAGGTGTGATTGAGCGCGTGTGTGAGACATGATACTATCACAAAGCGAGTGCAAACTCCAAGATCCCAGCTCCCCTCTCCCTTGAGGGAAGGGGTCGGTCAAGGGGGAAGCAGAGGAGCTCATTTCACACGTAAAGCCTGTAACTCCGGGGAGGGGAGTTCAGGGGTTTGATCACGGGCGGACCAGAAAGGGAGGGTACGTTCCCAGGCGTTCGGAAGCTGGTAAATTTTTTTGGTCCAGGACTTCAGTAAGTCCAGGTAAGAGAGCCTTCTACCAGTCGGCAAACCAACACTGTGAGCCTAGCAGGCTGGTAACGTTCAATTAGGATTAAAAACAGCTACGGTACTGATTCAGGGAAAACTTTAGGACTCATATCGAAATACAACACAGGAACACGGTATGGAGAGACTAAAAGAAATAGACTCGAGGAAGGTGGGGCAGAAAAAGAGTAAGATGCAGGGAAAAACTCAGGGTAAATCAAAAAAGGAACAGGAGAACGGTTTACCTGAAATTCCGAGAAATAGTCCATTGGGGTGGATGTTAGAACACTGGGAGGACTGCCTCAAGAGAAGTATGAGATCCAAGGAACGAATGATACATTATTGCATTGAGGTATGGGGAGGAAAAGAGATTAAAAGACACCTAACGTGGCTGATGTTTGGCACTTTCGAAAGGTGGACTTGCCGAGCTTTGCACGACTACGTGTACGATGAGTCCCTGCCAGAAAGTGAGGAGATGAGCTATGCCAAACTATGGGAATATGCTAGCACAGTTAAAACTTACAGGAGTGCCATGATTCAGGGAGAAACGTGGGAGCCCTTAGATAACCTTCCGCCTCCATATCCTCTGCAGGCTCAGGTTCCTTTGCCTGCATCCTTGGATCCTTCACACCCACCCACACAGGCACAGGCACCTCCGCTCCCAGTGCAGCAGCCGTAAGTCCTGCTCCCACAGGGACAGGCTTGGCTCCATAGTATCCACAAGATAGTGCTCAGCCCCCTCCCCTACTGCTGCCAGTGGAAAGCAAGTGGCAAGCCTGTCATACTGGGGAAACCAGTTCTCCTCCAGCCAGCCGAATACGGCACAAGACAAGGAGGGTGGCCAATGATGATAGTGAGAGCGAGGAGGACAAACAGAATCTCTTTAAGAGAAATGCCCATTGCCCCAGGAATAATTTGGTACGTAAATGTACCAATTAATACTGAGGATGTAAGGGCTTTCAAGAAAGAGATGGGGAGTTTGATGGACAATCCGATAGGAGTAGCAGAAAGCTAGATGAATTCCTGGGGACAAGCGTATACACTTACGATGATATAACGGCATACGAAGGTCATTGTCTTATCATAAGGGATATGATAAGACAAGTGGCGATATGAGACTGGGATCACAGGAATCCCCAAGGGACATGGGGGAACCAGAAGTGGCCAGATCAGAGGCTATCATGGAATGCTCAGAATGAGGAGGACTGAACAAAAATGATAGAACTGAGAAATATGGTAATACAGGGTATAGGGAAAGCAGTGCCAAAAGAACAAAATATCAGTAAGGTATTCCGGGAATGCCAATGAAAAGATGAGACACCCACAGAATGGCTAGAGAGACTAAGGAAAGGACTTTGAATGCATTCGGGGACAGATCCGGACTCCCCTGTCAGGGAGGTTATGCTAAAAACACAATTCGTTGCGAAATCATGGGAGGATATATAGAGAAAACTAGAGAAAATAGAAGGCTGGCAGGAAAAAGGATTACAGAAATTACTAAGGAAGGCTCTAAAGGTTTATATGAGAAGAGACGAGGAACAACAAAAAGCACAGGCAAAGGTACTGGTGGCCGCCGTCAGGGAAGCCCAAAAGCAGGAACGGACTCAAGACTCTATGAAACCAACACAGAGTCATCCGCCTCCGAGAAAGCCAAACCTTCCTCAGAGAAGGCACTCAAACAGTAACAAGTACAACCCCGAGTGCTTTTACTGCAAGCCCAGGGAGCACCTTCGGAGGGAATGCAAGAAAAGAGTGAAGGATGAGAAAATCTTTCAGGAAGATTAGAGGTGTCAGGGGCTTTTTAATTTGGGGTCCAGAACATCCAACGAGCCCTTAATAAAATTAAAGACAAGACCCCGAAACAGGAATTAACTTTTCTAGTAGATTCAGGAGCAGAGCAGAGCACCATTCAGCGGCTGCCACCAGGATGTATAAGAAGCAAAGACACCATGGTGGTGATCGGATTGAAGGGAGACCTTTTTAAGGTACCTGTGATTAAAAATGTTAAGATAGAATCAAAGTTTTGCTTCGGGAATATGTTACTGGTGGAAGAGGCAGATTATAACCTACTAGGAAGGGATCTGATGGTAGCCCTGGGGATAAGTATAATTGCACAGGAGTCTCAACTCATGCTAAGTTTATATAAACTAACCACTGAGGACAAAAGCAAAATAAATTCAAAGGTTCGGCATACACAAGGAGAGGCTGGGAGGCTGCATATGGAGCCAATTTGTATTGAAATCGAAAGACCAGAGGATCCAGTTAGAATTAGAAATACCCTATACCTATGGAAGGTAGAAAAGGGCTGAAAGCAATAATAGAGGAATTCATCACAAAAGGAACACTAGAACCGTGCATGTCTAGACATAATACTCCTATTCTGGCAGTATGGAAACCAGTTGGAAATTACAGATTAGTACAGGATTTGAGGGCTGTGAATGGGAGGACAAAAATGCTATTCCCCACAGTTTCCAATCCTTACACTCTGCTAAATAATATTTCTCCTGAGGGTACATGGTATAGCGTAATAGATTTAGAAGATGCTTTTTGGACCCGTCCTTTAGCTAAAGAAAGTAGGGACTATTTTGCATTTCAATGGGAGGATCCAGAGACGAATAGGAAGCAACAGCTCAGATGGACATCTGCCTCAGAGGTTCGTGGATTCACCAAACTCATTTGGACAGGCTCTTGAGCAATTTCTAAGCCAATTTGTACCGCCAGAGGGTATCAAGCTACTGCCGTATGCAGATGACTTACTGGTAGCAGGTCCTAAGGAGGAAGATGTAAGGGCCAGCACAATTTCATTGTTTCTTAGGAGACAAAGGATTAAAGGTCTCAAACTCCAAGCTACAGTTTACTGAGCCCGAGGTAAGATACTTGGGACGCTGGTTGTCCTGAAAGAGTGGCACGAATTGTTGCTTTACCCTCCCTGTGGACGAAGAGAGAAATCAGACAACTGTTGGGACTTTTAGGATATTGCAGGCAGTGATATAGTGAGAGGGATATAGTGAGAAGGTGAAGTTTTTCTATGAGAAATGGACCACTGATAGACTGAAATGGACACAGCAGGATGAGGAAGGATTTAAGCAGATAAAAGAGACCCTGACGGCAGCTCCGGTGTTGAGTTTGCCTGATATAAAAAGACAATTTCAGTTGTTTGTGGACATGAGTAGCCATACTGCTCACGGGGTACTAATGCAGGATTGGGCAGGGGATAAGAAACCAGTAGGATATGTATCTAAGCCTTTAGACCCGGTGGTAGCCCACCTGTCTGCAAGCTATTGTAGCTGTGGCATTATTAGTGGAGGAAGCGAAAAAGGTAACTTTTGGAGCCCCACTAGTGGTATACACTCCTCATAGTGTGAGGAACATATTGCAACAAAAGGTCGAGAAATGGCTCACTGATGCCAGGCTTTTGAAATATGAAGCCATATTAATCCACTCCCGTGATCTTGAACTACAACTGACTACTGCAAAAAATCTGGCACAATCTTGTTCAGGGAAGCCTCAGGGGAACCAGCGTATGATTGCGTCGAGGTGGTGGAATTGCAGACCAAGATAAGACCTGACCTAGAGGAAGAGGAATTAGACGAGGGAGAGAAATGGTTTGTAGACGGCTCAGCCAGAGTCATAGAGGGGAATAGGAAATCTGGATATGCTGTAGTGGATGGTAAGATCAGAGAAGTAATAGAATCAGGACCCCTGAGTGTTAGCTGGTCAGCAGAAGCATGTGAATTATATGCAGTAATTACAGCCCTATGGAAATTAAAAGGCAAAAAGGGAACGGTTTTCATAGATTCTAAGCACTCGTTTGGGATAGTCCATACCTTCGGAAAAATTTGGGAGGAGCGAGGATTACTTAACACCAAGAGACGAGAACTAGTGCATGGAGAATTAATAAAGCAAATCTTAGAAGCCATCAGGGAGCCAGAGGCAATATCAATAGTCCATGTGAAAGGGCACCAAGCAGGAATGCAGTTCTGGACCCGAGGGAATAATCTAGCAGGGAAGTGAAAAACGCGGCTCTATTGCAGGTAAGTACCCCAGAGATCGAAGAAAGCGGTACCCAGGAATATCCTCTGTATCCTTCTCCCAAAGAAATTGAAGGGTATGAGAAAATAGGGGGAAGATTAGAAGAAGGTAAGTGGAAATTACCAGATGGGACAGAATTACTGTCTAAAGACTATACCTGAAGGATATTGAAAAGATTAAACCAGCAGACGCTTTGGGGCGCTCAGGCCCTTGCAGAACAGTTTCTAAAATTTTTCGGATGTAAGAGGATTTATGAATTAGCCAAACAAGGAATACAGGGATGTATGGTTTGCCAGAAAGTTAATTGAGCCAGGGCACGACAGGTAGCATTGGGAAGGCGTCCAACAGCATACTGTCCTTTGGAGAGGATTCAGGTGGATTTTACAGAACTGCCTAAGGAAGGAAGATGCAAATTTTTACTAGTACTAGTGGAAAAAATGACCCATTGGGTAAAGGCCTTTCCAAGCTCTAGGGCTATGACTCAGGCAGTATCAATATTTTTACTAGAAGAAATCATACCTCGATATGGGTTGGTGAAATATACAGATTCAGATCAAAATATATAGATTCAGATCAAATTCTAAAATCATTAAGCAACTAGCAGGAGCCTTGGGGATCAGGTGGGAACACCATACTCCATGGCACCCACAGAGTTTGGGACAGGTTGAAAGGATGAACCAGACGCTGAAGGCTCAATTATCAAAGCTGACACTCGAAACCAAGATGTCCTGGTCAAAGTGCCTCCCCTTAGCTTTGCTAAACATCAGGACCATGCCCCATTCAGAGACAGGGCTGTCACCTTTTGAAATGTAATATGGGATGCTGGTAGGACACCCAAGAAAAGAGGATGGCCAGATACAGCCATACCTGATAGAGATAAGAATCTGCAGGAATTACGAAAGCAGGATATAATAACTCAGGGCACCCCCTTGGGGTTTGCTGTACATAGGCTACAGCCCAGGGATTGAGTGCTCATAAAAACATGGAGAGAGGTCCCTCTCTCCTCACTGGGAAGGCCCTTTTCTCATCCTATTGACCACAGACACCGCCGTCGGGACAGCAGAGAAAGGCTGGACCCATGCATCTCGAGTAAGAAAGATTGAGCACCGGGAGGAGATGCCTGAGTGGAAGGCTACCACTTCCCCTGGAGACCTAAAGATAACTTTATGTCGGCCAAGTAAATGACCAAACGGGATCAGATAAGTTGTGCAACTCCTAGGTGTAGATGTTATCCATTTGTGCATTTTAAGTGTGAATATTGTAACAAGGTGTGGGTGGTACATTGTAGAAGGGGATATCGACCAAAGGGCTTGTGTGATAAGTGCCTAGAGGACAAACTGTACCTGACTAGCCGTGTCTTAGAGCTCGCTACTGCTTTGGGTATAATAGAATTAGATTCCTGGGAATGGTTTCACCTGTTTCAAAACAGGGTGGGAGGAAAATTAAACTCCAGAGCTCAAATTATAACGGTTGAGTGCCAGAGGTTAAAAAAAAGTTCCCTGCAGCGCTGATGCCATTAAACTTGTGAGGTGGGGCTCCTTTAAGAGGACGTATGCAGCTCGGTCCAGGACCCTGGAAGAATATTCCTGTTGCTGAAAAGATGGCTTATCTCGCTGTTGGTGGCAACCCAGTGGGCACAGGCAGAGGCAGAGGGATACAAATATGGGGAGTTCTGATGAGCCTGAGTCTAGTCACGTGCCACTTGATTAGCCTGCACCAAGAGAATTCACCCAGCCAGAAAGGGTCAAGTCTCGATAAGGGGTGCGGGCAGTGTGTGGAAATTGTCCGGGGGAGGACAAGGAGAAGCGGAGACTCTGGCATACCCAGCCCCAGGAAATTGCAACATGAATAAGCAAAGCAGGTTCTGCTTTATAAATGGCACTCAATATGTGAGTTGAATGGAAAGATGATATGTTATTCACAAAAGGCAATCTAAGGACAGGCAGTCAGAACATAGACTACATAAACAGAATGTTGAACAGATGTCTATTCCTATCTGTAACAAATGCAATCACACGGTATGGGTAGGAGGAAAAACAGAGTCAGGATTTGTAGCTTACTTTCAGGTTAACAAACTATGTTATGATAATAGCCAACTGGAGATGTGTGCAATGGGAGGAAAACATATTAGGTTGGAAAGAACTTGAAATATGAAGGCAGGGTATCCCTCAGAAATGAACTGGTCTTTCTTGACCTCCTTGAGGAACATGATGACAGAGCCTATCTACAGTTTGACAAAACATTCTGCCTTTCAAAGAATAAGGATGGTATAGACCCAGAGGGGAAAATGAAACAGGTAGCCCAAGAATTGAAAAGACAGGAATCAGAAATGAGGAAAAAGAGAATAGAGCAAGAAAGGCTAAGAACTCTAAGTGAACAATACGACCAATTGGAAAAGCAGTATACTGGCTGGGGGCTGCCTGCTTCCGAGAGAAATTTATTTATAGATCTAATGCAAGAAATTGCTACTGAACTGGGTTTATCAAATTGCTGGATTTGCAGAGGGCTTAAATCAGCGGACAAATGGCCTTGGAAAGGTGAGAGCTTAACTCCAGAGCAGCTGCTAAAATGGGATAACACTGAGATTTCAAGAACAATACAGAGGCCCCAGAGGTGGGTCTTGGACCAGTGGGGAATTGGGATGGTTTGTATCAGCCAAGAAGGGAGAGAATATAACAAGGTAGTGGGATATACCTCATTTATCTCTACCTTATCAGTAAATTCAACTAATAAAAGCAGGACCTGGCAACCAGAACCTCCTGCTGGATATTGGAGCCGGGAAAAAGGGACCACTTGTGAGTGGAACAAAATAATTGCGCTCTGCTGGAACAAAGGCTCTGGAGTTAATCCTTACCAATCCTTGGGAGACCTAAAGGGATACTGGAACTCCCCAAAGGGAGCCAGAAAATACCAAGGGGAATTGGAAAACCCCAAATGGTATATATTGGATCTGTGGGAGAAAAGCATACAAAAAATTACCCCTGAAATGGAAAGGGTCGTGCACCCTAGGAAAAATCAGGTTTTGTTCACACTCCCTATGTCAGAAAGTAGCTCATTGGGAGCACCCTTATATGAAACTTTAAGTAGGGGAAAAAGAGAAATAAAGAAGAAATTCCATGTGGTGGACGGTAGCCAGACATGGGGAGAGGAAGAGTGGCCTGCTGAGGGAATAATAGAATATTATGGCCCTGCCACGTAAGCCCCAGATGGAAGCTGGGGGTACAGAACCCTGATTTTTCTGTTGAACAGGCTAATATGACTTCAGGCTGTAGTTGAGATAATTTCAAAACATACATCAGATGCCCTTGAATTGTTATCTAGACAGCATTCCCAAATGCGGGTTTTTGTATATCAAAATCAGATAGCCCTGGATTATTTGTTAGCTGAAGAAGGGGGCATCTGTGGAAAATTTAACAAATCAGAATGTTGCATAGAAATTGGCCATTATGGGGAAACCATCTGAGGTCTGGCAGCAGAAATTAAGAGGGTAGCACATGTACCAGTTCAGAAATGGAATTCCATTCTCTAAGCATCCTGGTGGGATCACTTATTCGAAGGAGCCTGGTAGAAGAAAGTAGTATTCTTTATACTATGTTCAGTAGCCAGGGTTATATTCCTACCCTGTTTTAATACCTTGCTTTATTAGACTGCTGTACTCAGTTGTGTAAGGTATGTAAGTAGCAGCCATGCCCATAGACCTAGAATGTGCTGCAGGAAAAGTAAGTCAAGTGTCTAAAATAATGAAATTAGAGGAAAAAGATAATAAAGCAGCTGAGGCCCTGGCAACATTTGAAAAACAAGTGAAGGGAGACAGGGCTGTCTGTAAAGTATATCAGGAGATATCCCAGGACAAATAGGAAAAAGACAGAGAGGCTGGGGAAAATTAAAAAGGTAACTATATTTCCTAAAAACACAAAATAGCTAACACACATAGATATTAAAGAAGTTACATGGGCTAAGGGAAAATTCACTAAATGAATTAAAGGATATTAGGACTCTAGCATGAATTAATGTGTTTATATAGAAGGGGAGGGATTGTAATATGTGATACAGGTAATTTGTGCTTATGTAGAATATGAGATGAAGATACGTTATAATGTTGAAAAGAAATACTCAAAAGCATTTTCAGCGGAAGCCAAGTAATTGCTTCATGTTTAGAGACTGCCACATGCCATTGCAAAACTGCATACAGCAGTGAGGAGGGGTCTAACTTGCAATTAAAAGAGCCTAGCTGGGGAAGGAGATGGATCCTTACTCAAATGCCACCTGGGCGGTCAACGCTCATCAAGCTCTGAGATCAAGATAGCAGAAATTATCAGGGAACTTGTATCCCAATACCAGGTTCCCCCTACCATCAGCATTCACAGCTTGCCAGGAACCACATTGTCCAGTGCAACTTGGAGAAAGAGGACATCATGAATGTGTTTGACTATGAAAAGAACAAGAGAGGTGCTGCCTCGAGCGACAGAAAGGGTATAAAACCTGACTGTACCAGACTGCCTTAGTGAACAGAGCGGGCCTGATGCGATAGAGGTCAGATCAGTGTTCACCCAGTGTCCATCCAGGCTCAACGCTGTCCCTTTTATTGTGGATCTCAAGACTGTATATCAGTCATGCAATACATTCCATTCTTTTCTTTTTTAATTCTTATTAAATTGGCTTGATCAATTTCTATCTATAACAATTCCAACCACTTGACATTCAGCTGTGTGTAATGGAGATAGGTACTACAAGTATCCTATTCATACACAATTTGCTGTCTGAGAGCACTCAGTTCTCAAAGTCACAGGAGCTTGCAGGTCTGTGTCTGAGATGACTTTAAAAACAAAAACAACCTTAATGTGCTACACCTGTATATCAAAACTTCATAATAGAAATCACAAGCTGATTCTGCTGTTGAGTGGATTAAAAAAAACCCACAAAAAACTATAGCAAAACTGTGACCAAATAAAATAGGTAAACAAAACAACCACCAAGAAAAAGCCAAAACCAACAGAAAAATCCCCACAAATCCAGAAAAAGGTAAAAATCAGGTGAAGGAGGCAGAGATCCAAGAGCAACAAATGGGCAGAGCAACTACAGAAGTGCAGAAAGGAAAGATAATAAGAAAGGAGAGATAATAAGTGGGTATGACACCAAACTAGCCAGGGGATCTGAGATACTGTTCTCACCCTTCTGGAAACAATCTGACATCAAAATAAACTGAAAATCTATGATGGTGATTGTGATAATGGGAATCTCTACGTTTAGCTTTCATATATGCATTGTGTGTGAGTTTTGTTTTCCTGTGAAGTCGCATCATCTGGCAAGGGGGCTTTTCTGTCCAAAGAAAAACACTGCAGTGAAAAAGGAGGCCAGCTTGGAAAAGATTAAAAATAAGAGGTAAAAATAAAGTAATTTTTAAAAATATGTTGTTTGGTTGGTTTGCTGTTTGTTCATGGGTTTTTTGCCTGTCTTTGAAAGCAGCCCCTCAGATGTTAATGCACACAGCAAGTCCTTTGTAACGGGCTGTCTTTGCAAAAAAATTGCCAATTTTGTTATGCAAGACAGAAACAGCTTCCCTTGGGCTACAGCTGGAAGGCTTAGAAATGTGTTCCAGAAACTCAGGATAGGGCAGAGTCTGAGTAAACACAATTTAATGTCATGGAGTGCAAGATGCAAGTTACCCAATGAAGTAATCAGAGCTTGTAAATGCCAAGCAGTGGGAAAGGGCTGTGCATTAGAATGACAGGGAGCAGCCACAGAGGCAGGATGGACAATTTTCCCAGCCAAACCAGACCAGAAGTGTTATGAATAAAAAGTTATCTATGTTTTTAAGGTTGCAGAGTTAAAACAAGTTGGACCAGTTGCTGTTCAGTTAGCTTCATTGTTAAGAGTTCTTCTTCAATTACCTGTTAATGGTTGGTGATTAACCATTGTCCCCATGAGGCTTGCCAGGGAGTGACACAGGGTCCCTGCAGGTACCAGGAGAATGGGAGTGGCATCAGAGCTGGTATGCAGATGAGAAATGCATTGCACCAAATTTTGCAGTTTTCCAGGAAAACCCCTAAAAACAAGGAGCCAACATAGAACTAGGGGACCTAGGTGATGTCTAAGGATGGGAGCGTAGTCCAGTGCCTGCTTGGATCCTTTTTGTTTTTCACCCTAACCTGAAAAGATGTTGATTAAAGAGAAGCCCCGGGGTGTTAGACAAAAAAGATAGGAATCTCCTAATCTCTGGTGAGGACGGAATCCCCAGCTCTGCCTGCAGACCAGTGGACACAGCTGCATCATCCTCCTCCTCCGTGCCACTCCTGGGAGCACCGGCGGCGTGGGCGCGACCTTTTGATTTCTCCCCACCTGAGCTGATTCTTTGTCATGGTTTGACTTTGGCACAATGCCAGGGCCCCTATGAAGGGTATATTTTCAAAATGGTGGCTGTGAGATGTGACCCGGGAACAGAACAAAGCAGGCTCTCATTCGGGGATGGAGGGAAAAAAAACATAACACTTTATTTATTACAAATCTAGAAAGGAACACATACTAAACTAAGAATGAAAACTTTCCAGATACCTTCTTTCTCCTTCTTTCTTTTTTCCAGAGATCTACTACTCTTCAAATTATCAACTTTTAAATTCATCAGGGAGAGAGGAGTCCTCCTTTGTTTTATGGGCCTCCCCCGGAAGCATAATTGAAACTTCTTGTGCTTCTGTGTCACCCATGGCTCTACTTAGACAACATCGGCTCTCGTGACTTCTCCCCCCCCATGTCCAGTGCTTTCACCACTGGACACGGGCCAGGATTGCTTTTAGGGCTCCTCATTTAAAGATGTTCCACCCACTTCCAGAAGCAGCAGTCTCTCAACTCTTGGGACACCAGTCTCCCTCAAATTTCACCCCTTGGGGCCGAGGGGCTTCATGAACAGAGATTTTCTTCTTCGTGGAGACAGAGGGCATCTTACACTCCTTTCAGCCGTCTCTGTTCACGCTGCTGCTTTACTTTTGACTCCCGGGTGTTGCTTCCCTTTAAATACAGTCTCTGGGTTACAGGGAAAAAACACGGGTCTGTCTATGGCTATACAAGAAAGAGTCCAGCCCAAGGCTACTCCATCATCTCTTCTACTCAGGATTCTTCTCTCTTCCAGCTTTCTTCACGCTTGCCCATTTCTCATCTCTCTCTCACCTCATCCTGATTCAGGAGGATTCAGTATTTGTAAAGTTTCTATTAGTCTACAAAGGGGTTAAAATTTTCTTCTGCCTGCCCAAGGACTCCCACAGCAGCTGGGCACCTCTCTCGCCGCATCCCCCGCTTCTGGCCGGCTGAACTGCTAGCACAATTTTTGTCCCTCTCTCCGGGGGGGGCTGCCCAGACATCTCAAGTGTCTTCCACCCCTGCATGTTCTCCTCCACCTCTGCAGCTTTTGGGGCTCCCGGCCTCCTCCCTGTCATGGCCTCCCCCTCCCCCACCCAGACGTAGCTGGGCAGGGGAGAGGCTAGACTCTACTCACTAACGTCGGATTCCTAAAGAAAAAGTTTTCTGAGAATCTCCTGCTTTTAACCCCCGTGTGTTCTCAGAGGCGTATTCAAAGTCTTAGTGGCCACATTAAATGCTAATTTTGAATTTGGCCACTGATTGGCCCGACTTAGACTTTTCCAAAAACACATTTCCGGGTCAAACCACGACATTCCACCTCTTGCCTCTGAGAACACACATTTCATTCTAAGATATTACTAAAATTACATTCAACATACTTTTACATACAACAATGACATACACCAAACCTCTATCTCTAGATTTTATCATCAACTTATTTATTACTTAATACGTGCTTTGCTCTTATTTCCTTTGGTTTATTTCGAAGCTTTCATTTCATCACTTACTTAAAACTCTCGATTTTTCCCGGTCAGGGAACCAAAAATGTCATGGTTTGACCTTGGCACAATGCCAGGGCCCCTATGAAGGGTATATTTTCAAAATGGTGGCTGTGAGATGTGACCCGGGAACAGAACAAAGCAGGCTCTCATTCGGGGATGGAGGGAAAAAAAACATAACACTTTATTTATTACAAATCTAGAAAGGAACACATACTAAACTAAGAATGAAAACTTTCCAGATACCTTCCTCCTCCCTCTCCCTTTTTTCCAGAGATCCACTACCCTTCAAATTATCAACTTTCAAATTCATCAGGGAGAGAGGAGACCCCCCTTGCTTTATGGGCCTCCCCCGGAAGCATAATTGAAACTTCCTGTGCTTCCGTGTCACCCATGGCTCCACTCAGAGAACATCGGCTCTCGTGACTTCTCCCCCCCCATGTCCAGTGCTCTCACCACTGGACACGGGCCAGGACTGCTTTTAGGGCTCCTCATTTAAAGATGTTCCACCCACTTCCAGAAGCAGCAGTCTTTCAACTCTTGGGACACCAGTCTCCCTCAAATTTCACCCCTTGGGGCCGAGGGGCTTCATGAACAGAGATTTTCTTCTCCGTGGAGACAGAGGGCATCCTACACTCCCTTCAGCCGTCTCTGTTCACGCTGCTGCTTTACTTTTGACTCCCGGGTGTTGCCTCCCTTTAAATACAGTCTCTGGGTTACAGGGAAAAAACACGGGTCTGTCTATGGCTATACAAGAAAGAGTCCAGCCCAAGGCTACTCCATCATCTCTTCTACTCAGGATTCTTCTCTTTTCCAGCTTTCTTCACGCTTGCCCATTTCTCATCTCTCTCTCACCTCATCCTGATTCAGGAGGATTCAGTATTTGTAAGGTTTCTATTAGTCTACAAAGGGGTTAAAATTTTCTTCTGCCTGCCCAAGGACTCCCACAGCAGCTGGGCACCTCTCTCGCCGCATCCCCCGCTTCTGGCCGGCTGAACTGCTAGCACAATTTTTGTCCCTCTCTCCGGGGGGGGCTGCCCAGACATCTCAAGTTTCTTCCACCCCTGCATGTTCTCCTCCACCTCTGCAGCTTTTGGGACTCCCGGCCTCCTCCCTGTCATGGCCTCCCCCTCCCCCACCCAGACGTAGCTGGGCAGGGGAGAGGCTAGACTCTACTCACTAACGTCGGATTCCTAAAGAAAAAGTTTTCTGAGAATCTCCTGCTTTTAACCCCTGTGTATTCTCAAAAGCGTATTCAAATTCTTAGTAGCCACATTAAATGCTAATTTTGAATTTAGCCACTAATTACCCCGACTTAAACTTTTCCAAAAACACATTTCCAGGTCAAACCACAACAATAAAGGCAATAAAAAGGAGAAAGATCTCCTGCCCCATTTATTTCAAGAAGCACTGGGAGCACAAAGGGACAAAGCCAGGAGGCTCAGCAGCTCCTTGCTGAGGACCCACTTCATGCAAGAGCTCACACTCAGAATATTAAATGAATTTAAAATAAAAGGGTGGGGGGAGGCAGCAGGGAGGTGTCCTCAGAGGTTCAACTCTGCACTCTGCTTTTTCCAGCAACATTATCCAAGTTCCTGTGCTTGTTTTCCTGAAGAATTTGCACTCAACAGAGCTTCAGTGCCTTTGATCAAATCAGTCTTAAGAGCAGCTTGGGGCTGGTCAGTCATTTAGATGTGAGCACTGAAATAAATGGACAGGAGAGCTTTCTACTTTTTAATGCCTTTATTAAGAAGAATCAGCTCAGGTGGGGAGAAATCGACGGGTCGCGCCCACGCCGCCGTTGCTCCCAGGCATGGCACGGAGAAGGAGGGTGATGCAGCTTTGTCCACTGGTCTGCAGACAGAGCTGGGGATTCCATCCTCACGGGAGATTAGCAGATTCCTGGCTTTTTTGTCTAACACCCCGGGGCTTCTCTTTAATCAACATCTTTTCAGGATAGGGTGAGAAGCAAAAAGGATCCAAGCAGGTCCGGGACAATGCTCCTATCCTTAGACTTCACTTAGGTCACTTGTTGGCTTGTAATTTTAGGGGTTTTCCTGTAAAAAATGTAAAACTGTAAAAATTTGGGGCGCAATGCATTTCTCATCTGCATACTGGCTCTGATGTCACTCCTATTCTCTTCATACTTGGAGGGTCTGTCCCTGTGTCCCTCCCTGGCAAGCAGCCAGCATCAGAGGAACAATGGTTAATCACCGGACATTAACAGGTAATTGAAGAGCTTTTCTTTGGCAGTGAAACTAAAGATGTCTGATGGTCTGACTTGTTGTTAACTCTGAAACTTAAAAAAAATACAAGTTTCTAATCATAACAAGCACTGACTGGGGTACAGGCAACAAAACAACATTAGCTGCAGGCTACCCATACAGCTTTTCATCTTAATGAGCACAAAGACTTTATTTTTGCGAAGGGATGGATATTGGGAGAATTTTTGCACCATCAGGCCGAGACAGAAGGCTCTGGATCTACACAGCACTTTGGTAAGGAGGGGAACACAGGTGGGGACAATCCAGGCTGTTAGCAGTGCCCCCACCCCCTGATTAGGGACAGCACAATTGCTTTTAGAGCTCATTAACCAGATGGTGAAACACTGATCTTCTTTTCCTGCTCCTTGCATACTGACAGGCAAGTTGAACAGAAAATCTGCCTCTTCCTCCATGATCTCTGAGCACCAAAGCAAAGAACCAAGGAAAAAAAAAAAAAACAACAAAAAAACCCAAAAACACCCCAAGCAACTAAAACGCAAATATTATTTGCTCAGGCTAGGTTTTTTTAAGAGGCTTATAAGACTGACTAAGCCAGTGCTGATTTAAGAGTGGCACATGTTATGTGCCTTCCACAGAGTGTGGGACAGCTGCTGCAATGCAAAGTGGGTGCAGAGTCAGACCCTTTACTTCAGACCCAGCCCTGCCTTCCTGAGGGATAGAAATTCATCTGTTAGAATCCCTTGGAGCTTATGGAGCTGCTCTTGGCCCTCCTGTGATAACGGGACTACTGTGGAGCACTGGAGAACTTTCAGCTTGGTACCTGTTATGTATATTATGGTAATTCGTGCTGATAGAATATATATATATATATAGCTAGATAGATAGATACATAGATATATATATAATGGTAATTCATACTCATACTATATATATATATGTATATATATATATATATATATAAGAATAAAATATAAAACTTGAAATCACAGTAGCAAGGGAAGAGGGGATTGCTTCACAGGGTGAGGAAACCGCAGCTGGCAGTCGGGTAGGAGGAGTGTCATTAACATAGGAAGTGAACCCAGCCGGCACAGGAGATTGTCGTTCTCACTGGTGTGAACAGGAGGAGGCCCAGCGATGATGGCCCATGGAGATGTTCATCATAGACAGAGGGGACCATCAAGGACATACATCTGCATACGGGATTCCGGTAACCAAAGAGTGGATACACATCAGTTCCTGCACAAGGTTTTGTCCAGCACAGGACGGAGAATAGAGGCATCATGAATGTGAAGAACCCTGAGGAAAGACAAAGGGACTCTGCCATGGGCTAGAAAAAGAGTATAAGAAAGGATTCTGCCAAGCGGCATTGGTGAACAGGGGGGATTGGGTGCGATAGAAGGCGGATCTGTGTTCACCCAGCTTCCATCCCGGGGTCGGTGCTGTCCTTGATTGTTGGCTATCGTGGCTGCATATCGGTTGTGAATAAATTTATATTTTATTTTTATTAAATTGGCTGGATCGATTTTTACCTATAACAGTATCCATGTATGGGGGCCTGCAGAATCTAAGCAGCATCTTCCTTGGCCAACAACAGACTGGAAAGGGAAAACCAGCATCAGAAACCTGTGAGATGGAAAACTTTGGGCTGTTTGAGATCAAAAATGTTACCTAAAAATCTCAATGGCGAAGAACAACCTTTCTGACAAGGATTCCAGTAGAATAAATGACACAGGTGTTGGAATAACAGCCAGTGCCCACAGCAATGACAATTCCTTGGTGAGGAGGGTCCCACGGAGAGTCGGCTGAGTAATGACACTCACAGCCAATGTGGCTACATGTCGTTCTCCTTTATTAAGCAACTTTGACATAGTTATCCTCCTCTATACACTGTCTCCTGCCACTAATGCTTAATGCTGATTGGTTAAGTAGCTATATTCACACATACATCTTAATTACTGATTGGTTGTCACACTATAAGCATCTTTAGCTAAGGTGTGCCAAATGAGCAGCTCCCACAACGTGCTTGGCGCATTTGGTTTCATCCTGGCACAATGCTCATTCTTCCTTGTTGTATCTATTTGAGGACAGCACATGGTCTATCTTGTTCCTGTTTGAGGACGATACATGGTTTTCAGAGTAACTCTGTAATCTGCAGACCAGGGCTGTCCAATTCCCACAGGGGAATATCATGGCATTGTTCAGCCAAGAATCCTTCTACACCTTGGAATAAAAGGCAGTGCCCACTGCAAAGACATTTCCCTGTCCTGTGGGCTCCACAAACCACACATGAACATGGCACTTTTCCTGAGTGCTTCCCAAAGCTTCTCTGCAAGAAGCACTGGGGAAGTGCATGGGGTAAGAGTTCTGCAAGTGCCAGGCTCTTGTGCAGCAGAAAAGTCATAAAATATGAAAGATTCTAGCAACCCCAATAAATCCATCATTTATGGCTTGTAAATATTCCGGTGAATCTCAGTTACTTCAGGGCAAAAACAAACACAGGGCAAACTTGCCCAAGTATGGTTTCATCACAAGATTCCCGTTTGTCTGCTCCTGTCTGTGGGAGAAGACGAGATTACAAGCTGTCCAGCTGAAGAAGGAAAGGAGGATCTACACTTCCCTGTCATATTTTCCTACTGACTAAGGAATTAAGACCAAGAATTTGGGTAATGGAGGGATAAGACTGGAGTATGGATTAGGGTTTACATCCTAAGATACTTCATTTGCTGAAATAGAAGCACTTTTATTGTACATGGATCTCCTTGCTAAACCTCTTTGTCTACAAACTCCCTTCCTCCATGGCAGAACTGAACAAGCAACATATGTCAGAGCCTCAAGTGAAAAGCTCTGTGATGAGTTAGTTTTAATGGATCCATTACCATTCTGTGGGGTTGCTGTCATGAGGAGCTCAGGTGGCTTTTTGTTGAGATCAAAATCAATGAGCCATTTGTCCCAGCTCCACCTGTCCTGAGGCAGCACTGGCTCCACTATGCCATTTAGAAATGAAAACAGAATCTCCTAAAGAAGCCAGGCCAAAATCACGAGGGAGTAGTCACGAAAAATAACTTAGGTAGTTTGCTGGGTATTCATCTAACAGATACCACCTTCCCAAAGTCCAGGCTACACTAAACAAGGCTCTTTGCTCTGTAATCAACCTTTCAATTGGTAGTGTTTCATACCCATGCAGAAGAACAAAAAGCCACTTCCACTGTAGAAACATGAGCTGCAGCTATGCAGTAAGTTGTGCTCAGTAGCTGACCTGCTGCTTTAGCTGTGAGGCAGGAGATACTGCCATAAAATTTCACAAGAAAATTTTCAAGTATCTAAAATATGCCGTGTTATGTTATTTTCTACCTCCAATATTGCCTGCACATAGCTTAAGGAAGAAAGGTATTTACCAGCCACCATAGATGAAAAAAATTAAAATGAAAAAAGGGCTTTTAAGGATATCAGAGTGATGGCCACCAGTCATTTTCCAGCTTTGTAGGATTTCAGTTCAAAGTCAATCTAAACAAGCCAGCATATGTCTAGCAAGAAGGAAATCACAGATCATCTCTGCTCCTACACCCAAGCTTTTCTATATCAAAGATGGATGGTATTCTTTTCCAGCTCTCAAGAGATGTGTCATAATTTACCAATAAACAAAATATCATGCATAGAAATATTTCATGGATTGTAGCAGTTCCTTTGAGGGGAGCTCCCCAGGGAGTCCCCGGAGGGCCCCCTGGGCTGTGAGTTGGCTGGCAGCAGCAGGCACACAAGGAGACTCCACACGGCTTCTGAGGGTGCTGATTAGATGAGGGTTTATTGGGGGTCCCAGCCCCGGGTGTAACATGGTTTCAGAGGGAGAAGGGGGAAAGGGAAAGAGAGGGGGAGAGAGGGCGAGCCTAGGGGAGAGATGGGCCATGAGAGAATCTGGTCTTCCTCGCACAGCTTAAGAGGGAAATTCAATGTAGGTGCGAAATAAGGTTTGGGCAAATGGGATTGTAGATTCATGGGACTTCAGGGGAGGAACAGAGCTTGGAATAAACCATATATTTCCAAGAGCTACATTTTTGAGACAGAGCATACCATTTGAATAAAATGCAACACCACAATAGATTATTAAGATAGATAGTTGATAGATAGATAGATGATAGATAGATAGATAGATAGATAGATAGATAGATAGATAGATAGATAGATAGATAGACAAGGCAGATAGAGATAGATGAATGCACTTGCCTGTATCACTTTGTATAGAAATGGATGGGGAAGTGACAGGTTATTCTTTTCCACACATGGGAAACTATCTTTTTCCCAGAAAATTCAGCTTCCTTCTTCAGTGACCACCAGGGTATCTGAAGACCCCACCAAGAAGGCCCTGTGATGCCAATGGCCTGTGCAATCCAGCAAGTCAAGAAAGTAAGGCCTGCCTCTTAATACTACAGTGGTGTTAAAGAGGTTTATTCTCGGTTTTTGGTACCAAGAGGAACAAACTGAAGCCACTCACTGTAAAATGCCTGCACAAGCACCAGTGCAAATAACAGCCAAAGGAAGGATGAAGCCAAGGTGTCCCACAACCATGGCCCAAGCAGCCAGAGATCCTCCTTCAACCCTGGCTGCATTGAAGCCCCACTGACTGCCAAGAAGAAAAGCGCCCTACTGAGAGCAACCAAACTTAACCCTCTGCCAGGACACAAATTTAGAGGGAAAAAAATTTGAAATCCCTACATCACCAGACACACTTCCCAGTGAGAAGGGTTGGAACTCTCTGCCCCCCAGCACTTGCCCGGCAGGCAGGTTCCCAAAGGTGCTGGGAGCTAAGCTGTGCCCTGCGAGGGAACAGAGCCAGCCTCCCTTCAGTGGGAGAAGGTGCGGCCTCAGCTGTAGCCCCGGGTGCCTGCGGTGGCCCAGGGCACGGCCATGGCTGTCAATGTGTTGGGCTGCAGCACAGGGCAGGCCGGAGCTCAGCAGCCTCAGCAGAGCCCAGGGCCGCGGCCCTTCCCTGCCGGGGCCCGAGCCTGGCCCGGCCCGGCCCGGCCTGAGCAGCCCGGACTGGCCCAGGGGATGGGCTGCGCCCGCCCTCTCTGCCCACAGGCTGGGCCCAAGCCTTTGCAAGAGGCTTTCTCCCAGCTTGGCAAAACCTCGGCCAAGTGTCCCTGTGCTGTGCTGAGAAGAGTAAAAACCCCCTCAAATGTAACCCTGGTGCCCAACACATGAGGGATCCCTGCACAATGTAGGCGAGGCCATCAATATTCCTTTGTGCCTCATGAGGGATCCCTGCACCCCTCAGCAGCGACCCGAAAATATCCCTGTGTGCCTCCTGAGGTCCAGGCCCAGATGATCCCCCAGAAGGAAATGTGCCCTCAGCCCAGGGACGCTCAGCACGGGCTCCCCCATCCCCTCGGGGCCCCGCTGCTGGGCACAGCAGCCCCTGCCTGGCTCCTGCCTGCCCACACCGTGGCCATCCACGGCTGCTCCTGGGCATGGAACTCAGCCAGTGCTGGTGTCGGGTGGGCTTTGCTGGTGCTACCACACAAACATAGCTGCGAAAACTCTATTTCTTTATTTAAATATAAAATGTGGGCCAAGCCCTGCCCTGGCAGACAAGGGCTGCCCACCTTCAGTCCTGGCCAGGGAACAGGACCAGGGGGCTCAGGGGCAGAGGGTCTCATTGAGGAGGGGTGGGTTTTGGGATGCCTCATGATGCTCATGCAGCCACGGCAGTTCAAAGAGGGGCGGAAGTGAAGAGCTGGGATAAACGGTCAGGTTGTCATTGCCTCTGTTTTTAGGCTGGTCTTCTGGAGATACACAGGAGCACCTGTGAAGAGAGGAGGTGGCTGAGGCCCCAGCTGCCAGTGGCACACAGGGACCCTCGTGCACAGCAGGGCCCAGAGCTGGCAAGGCTCCCCAGCACGGCTGGAGCTGCTGGCACAGCTGGGCCCAGCTGGACAGCTGCCCCTCAAGGCCCCGGCCAGCAGGGCACGGCTCTGGGCAGGGTCCCTGGCCAGGAGCGGGCCCCAGAGCGCCTCTGCCTTTCAAGGGCAACCTCGGCCCTGCTCTTTCTCCTCCCCACCTCCCTCTGCCTCTGCCCCGTGCCCCTGGGGCTGCTCTTGGCCAGGCAGCCTCAGTGGGAGCCAGCCCTGGCTGCTGCCCCAGAGGGCTCCCCAGGACAAGCCCCAGCAATTGAGAGGCCAATGGAAGCACTGGGCAGCAGCAGAACCCTCAGCAGAGTTATTTGGACAATCATGGACTGGCCACAACTCCACTGCAGACTCTCTGGGAATGTTCCCTGACTATGAGCAGCCTTTAAAGGAAGCTGTTTGAGGTGGAGAATCGCAAAACACTCACCATTTTCTCGTCCAGCAATACCAGATTCCTGCACAGCACATCATCAGGCACAGTGCCGCACCAGCCACAATGGCCATCAACTTAATCAAACAAGGTGTTCCGCAGCAGAAAACTCTTCTCATGCTTTTCCAGATGATGTCAGAATGTGTTGAGGTGCTGGCTGCATCTGTGGGAGCAATGGGGAGCGTGAGCCCGTGCTGTGCTGCACTGCTGAGCTGGCAGCACTGTGGTTACGGGCAGGACGTTCTCACTCCCTGTTTCCCCCAGAGCTGGGGCCTGCAGGCACCTTGCTGCCCCTTGGCACAGGCATGCTCAGTACCCAAACCCCCTGAGCCTGCATGCCATAATTCCTCTGTGCTGTGCCCTTCTGCGCCAGGCAACACTTGTCAAAGACATGGATAAGGAGAATGGCCAGGGTTTTGGAGCTGCTCCAGGGCCCTCCCTCCTGCACAGAGCGGCCCCTCCAGATGTGCACAGAGACTGGGAAATTGCAGGGGATCTTAGGGTGTGCATGGCCTGTGGTGCATGGATGCCTTCCCGCTGTGCCGGGCACGGTGTGTCCACATGTGCAGCCAAAGCCCCCGGCTGCTGAGTCCCAGTGGAAGGCTGAGGGAAATGCACCCACCACGCTGGCTGTCCACATCACTCAGGAGTTTTTCCAGATATTTGGATTCCTCCAGGGATGTACGAGCTCCTGTAGGTTTCTTCTTCCGTCTTGGAGGACCTTAAGAGAAATATTTCCGTTTCCCAGGAAAGGATCCCACAAAACGAAGGCTCAGCCTGTGGGGTCAGCAGGAACAAACTACTCACCCCTGTGATGGGAGATGGGCTTGCGTGCAACATCCACCAAAGGACCTGGGAAAGTCCTCCCTGCAGACACACCTGTAACAAAACAGCCACAGAAGCTTCTGCCATCTCTGCTGATCTGCACAGGCACCGCTGAGCCGCAGGAGCAGGGAGGGGATCGCGCAGGGCGAGGGCACACACGTGCATGGTTCTGTGCTGGCACCTGCAGCGATGCCCCCCTGGCCCAGCTTTGGCCTCTGAGCTGGCAGCTCTCCCAGGGGAAAGAACTTGACCTACCCTCAGCATCTCCCAGAGCCTCAGTTCCGGACGTGAGCTGGGAAGCTGCACCACCTTCACCAGCAGGTTCAGCTGCAAAGAAAGGCAGGACAAAAGAGCTCCTGTGGCACTGCAGGAGATCCTCAGGCTGCCCACAAGGCTCAGCCCCGGGGCTCAGCCCTGGGCCCGGCCCCTTCCCTCTCTGCTCTTCTCTGTGGCTGCACAGAGCACACGGAAGGACACACTGGCATTGCACACAGGAGGAAGATGGACAGCTAAATGCTGCTTCCTCCCACTGACAGTGATCCAGTGGGATCTCTCAGGGCTCCAGAAGGGAGCAGGGCAAAGTTTTTAGAATCTTTCCACTCTGACTTAACCTTAACAAAAATGGCCCATGAGTGAGCTTTATCCACATGGACACTGATTATTCTGCCAGTAAAAACGGAAATGCAGAACTTGCCTCCAGCATTCTCCAAGCCATTCAAAGTGTCATTAACCAGGACTTCCAAGTCATGTAAGTCGTGATCCAAATCTAGAAGGGGGCAAACACCAGAACCACTTCTGTGTGTGCTGGGATCCCCTTCTGCCTCAGGGAACCAGGCACTGCAAGGGTGTCTGGTAAGGCCATGGGAGCCAGATGTGAATGGACATGGCCAAAGGTGCATGGGGGCCTGGGGAGCTCTGAACTGGCTCTGGTCACTCTCCACCCTCTTTCCCTGCCCTGTGTAACATTCTGGGACAGGAATGGGAAATGGGGATACCCAGGGCCCCTTGGGACACTCTCCCTCCCACAGAGGAAACATTCCCTGAAGACCTGGGCAAAACCATCCCCAGCGCTTCCCAGGGAGCAGGGAGCGCTGTCCTGGGAAAGGGCAGCCAGGCTGCCGGCTCACCTGCTCCCCACGCTTGCAGCGGAGCAGCCTGGGCAGCCCTGGCAGGCAGGGCCACGGCCAGGAGCAGCAGGAGGAGGAGGCGCAGAGCAAGGGCCATGCTGCCTTGTCCTCCGCCAGTCCTGCAGTTCTTGCTGCCACCGCTGTCCCAACACCGCTGTCCCAATGTCAGCACCGCTGCTGCCACCGCCGCTGCTGCCGCAACAGTTGTGCTCAGGGACTGACTGCTGGCTCCTTGTGCTGCTGTGCAACCACGGAGCTCTGGCACCTCTGGCACCTCTGTGACATCAGGGCCTGCTGTGACCTCAGCCTGCTGTGACCCCAGAGCCCGGCTGTGACCTCATGGCCTTAGCTGTACCCCCAGAGTGTGCCCCCATCTGTATGAATGCACTGCCCTGATTGTTTTGCTTTATCACAGTTCCATTGCTCAGAAAAACCTTATTTTTCACCTGCTGACATTGCTGGTCAGGCTGTGTCCCTGGAGATGCTCTTGATGTCTTTCCTATTTTCCTGGGCATGCCACTGGAGGAGGTCCAGTCCCAGATGGTCCCATGGAAGGAAATGTCCCTCAGCCCAGGGACACTCAGCATGGGCTGCCCCATCTCCCCAGGGACCCTCCACAGGTCACAGCAGCCTCTGCCTGGCTCCTGCCTGCCCACCCCGTGGCCATCCCCAGCTGCCCCTGGGCACGGAGCTCAGCCAGTGCTGATCCTGGCTGGGCTTTGCTGCTGCTACCACCCGCACACTGGGGTGACAGCTCCATCTCTTTAGTGCAAAAGAAGAGCTGGGCCAAGCCCTGCCCACCTTCAGTAGGGGCCAGAAAGCAGGGCCAGCGCCTTCATGGGAGAGGACCTTGTCTGGCTGGAGGCAGCATCTGCACAGCAACAAGCTGTTAAAGCAGCTGGCACAGGGACATCGGGCATGGGCATGGAGATGGGAAATGTGTGCTATGGGTGTCCCAGACTGAGGTGTTTGGCCGTTCCTGTAAAGCTGCAGATGGACACCTGTTGAGACAGGAGGTGGCTGAGGCCCCAGTTGCAGCTGGCACACACAGACCCTCCTGCACTGCAGGAGATGCCCACTGGGCTCAAATTTTGCCTCTGAAGATGGAGACGTGAGCTGTCAGAAATCCCAGAAAATATCAGGGAAAAGGTTTTAAGTTGGTTGTTTTCACTAGGTACAAATCTCCAGTGAGAAGAGTCTCTCCAGTACACTGGGTGTCTTGTGATGAATTCATTCTTCTTAGAGTGAAGATTACCAATTAAATGCAATTTTATTTTTTATTCTACAAGTGTAAAAGTGTTCTAAATTTTTCTAATTCAAAAAGTAATTTGAAAAATCCTAAAGTACTATAGAAATATGTAAGAATCATTTGGGGATTTTTTCCTATGAAAAATAATGCTGAATATTTCTAAAAATTTCTAATATGTCAAAATGTAAATCAAAGACAAAATGGGGTCGCTTTTTCTCAGGAGTCCTATATGTGGTTGCTGGCTGCCCCTCCTGGCTGTGCCAGACAATCAGCTCAGCCAGTGCTGGTGGTGGCACACAGACACCTGAGCTGAAGCCCAAAGATGTTGCTGGGCTCAGGCCCTTCCCTGGCAGGAGGGCTGCAGCATCTGTCCTGGCTGGACACTAGGAGCAGCACCTCTGGGGACAGAGGCTCCTGTTCTGGGTGGTGGTGGCAGCAGCATGTGCCCAGCAATAAGCTGGTCATGCAGCCATGGCAGGGACAATGGGCACTGGCAAGGAGATGCAAGAGGACAGGCCCAGTTCTCCATGGCTGAGGCCTTTGGCCGGTCTTGTGAAGCTGCAGAGGCGCTCCTGTGGAGAGAGGAGGTGGCTGAGGCCCCAGCTGCCAGTGGCACACAGGGACCCTCGTGCACAGCAGGGCCCAGAGCTGGCAAGGCTCCCCAGCACGGCTGGAGCTGCTGGCACAGCTGGGCCCAGCTGGACAGCTGCCCCTTATTGTTGGATCTGGATCTATGTAGAAATCACGAACAGGACAGTACTACTCAGGAATGTGCCTTGAGCAGTTTCATTTTCCAGCATCAGTCTCATTATATGGTTATGACCATGGGAAGATGCCAGCATCTCACATCCCAAGCAGCAGACCAAGAACTTAATGTTGCAACTTACTTTAAAAGTTTCCTGGCCAATCACAAAAAGCAAAACCTATTGACATTAGTTCCATCCAATTACTATAAGCACACATTCCTTTGGTTAAAATAATGCTTGCTTATTTCAAATACAATATCTGCTTAAAATACAACGCACAGAGCTCCATTATTAAGCTTAGAACTTCCTCATGTTCAACTAGATAGACTTTTCTGCAGGTTAGGGAGTTGTTCTAGACAAGTGTTAATACATAGACCATTGCTCTCTAAGTCTTTACTTGCCTACTTCTTATACAATTTTTCTGCTGACAAATCTTATGATTACTTTTTAGCTCTAATTGCAGTTCTGCTGTCACTGAGGCTTGCCTTTTGCAGCTTTCCCAAAACCCTCAGATTTTATGGATTCCCACAATTCCCCCTCTTGGTTCAACTAAAAAGAAACTTTCCTAACTGTCTCCTTTATTAACTCCCTTGCGTTTTGTAGCGTTACTCTAATATATCTGCTTGTTACTTGCTTAGAGCTTCCTTTTTGCTCACATTAAGTATTGCTATATTACAACACAGCAATTTTAATGCAGTGTAAATCCAGTTGGTTCAAAGGGCATAAGTCATGTCTGATAACAATTACAACTCATTGTTCAAAAACTCCTGCCTGTTCTAAGGTTTTAATTCAAAACCTTTTTCTATGGCTATACCTTCATCTACCATCTATATAAGATTTGGAGAACTTTGTGGAAATCTATTTCCTGCTTTTCTCTCTTGTATGATAAAAACTTCTCTGATAGTTTTCTCCATCATTTGTCGCACCAAAGTCTGCAAGGTGTCACTACTAGTATGGCCACCAAAACACTCAGCACATATAGACCTATCTTACAGAGTTCCCTTAGCCAAGGTGCAAAGCTCCATTCTTGGAACAAATCATCTAACTATGACAGACCATCTTCTTTAACTTGAGCTGTCAAATCTTTCAGCTTTTGTATGCTGTTTGGATGGATTCAGAATGCTCTGACAGGATCATGCAACAGAATCCTTCAAATTCCTCACAACCCTGTCCATGTGCCAGTAAAAGAAAATCCACTGCTGCTCTGTTTTGAAGGGTAGCATGTCTAACATTATTAACATCTGTCAGCATATCACTGATTGCAGTGGATGTGGCATTAGTTCCTTTACTCAGCCAACATCCAACTCAATCTCATTGTTTCAATGCCCTTGCTGAAGCCATTTGGGGTAAAAACAAACCTGCTGAAACCTTTTTGGCAGCATTCTAAGGCATGAAATCACTCTTACAATTCTCATCATAGTGATGAGCAGATCTTGTTCCCCTATGTTTCTTCTTAATGACTGCTTTAGCAGTAGGTGCTATCACAGTGAGCATGCCAATGCTACATGGGCCACCTTCAAGGCGTGATGGAAAGCCTTGCCAAGCCCTATCTCCACAAATGAGCCCATATCCTTTTGGCAATTGTCAAGGACATTGGTCAGCCTCGGAAAGCACATCCCAACTGTCTGAATCACTACACTAAAAACTTGAATTTCTGTATGCAAAATAATGGGGACTAACATTGTACTTTGGAAGGTCACCTTCTGGTGAGTCATTAGCTGTCAACGTAAGGCAATAGTCCATTGTTAAAGAACCGAGGATTTCTAATTCTTGGGGTTCAGACACTGCTTTGGGAAGTTCCTAGGCCCAAATGTTCCAATTCAGTACAGGATTGCTCTCATTGTCAATTTCACTAGGCTTACTATTAAATTGTTTTTCAATCAAAGGCAAATCCTTTACTGGCACACCAACTGGACAGGTTTTCTGCTTCTGAATTAGACAAGCATATGATATCTGAGCCTGTTGCCTTGGCTAAGGTCACCCAAACATTTGTTTTTAGTTGTTCTACAGGCAAATTTGCACTACAAGAAACAATTAAAACCAACTAACACTAGTGTATCACTCAATTTTGTTCCATCCTTTTAGTGAGTATATTTTTGGCAAAAGATCTTCCTATATATCTCAATTTAAAAACTTTGCTTTTGACCTTTAAAAAGAATTTCACCTTTGAAAATCCAGTAGGGGGATCTATAATGTAACAAAACAAAACCCATGCATTTGCCAAAAAGATTCTACGAAACACACAACTGACACATTGATAAATAGCATACAATCAGACTTTGCAGGTTCCAGGGATGAACAAGGAATGCCAGGCGTGGCCCGTGATGCCTCTGTTGGGCTCACGTCTGCGTACTCGCTTCCACGGTCTTGGACTCGCCAACACGTTCTGGGGTGCGATACGGTTTGACGTTTTTGGCTGGGACCCACTTAATTCCTGCACCTGTAGAGACAGGAGCACACCCTTTGCCCCAAGTGATTAAGCAAAAAGGACCTCCAATTTGTCCAGTCTCAGGGTTTCTAATTAAAACAGGGGGATTTTCTTTCCGTTTTATCTGTCTATTATTTGAAAAATGCCTAAAAATTGGGGGATCGGGTTCTGCAACAGAGCTGTTTAAAAACTTCAAAACATAGAAAGCTTTGTTCAACCTCATCTGTGGTGTGACCTCTAATCCCCCTTCCGTCGATGAAGAATATGTTTTAATATTTGATGTGTTGTCTCAATAATTGCTTGACTTGTGGGAAAATGAGGAATACTAAAGATGTGATGAACACTTAAATTTTTTTAAATGTGGCTAATTTTTAGATCTATATGCAGGACTATTGTCAGTTTTTCTATCTTGGGGTACACTTAATGAAGCAAAAGCTTGCAAAAAAGTTTGACAGGCATGATTACTTGTTTTACTTTTGCGAGCAGAAGTAAAAACTGTGCAAGAGAACGTGTCTACTGAAACCTGCATATTTTTAAATTTACCAAAGGAAGGATATTTAGTGATATCCGTTTGCCATAACTGCAGGCTTTGTAAGCTTTGTGGGTTGACTGCTCTTGTAGAAACAGGAGGCTGCACAAGCTGATGGTGAGTGCAAGTACTGACGATAGCCTTAGCTTCACTTTTGGAAATTTCAAACATTTGCACAAATGCTTGTGCATTTTGGTGAAAAAAGGCATGACTCAGTTTTGCTTATTCAAAAATTGTTTGGTAAAGTGTTTGAAATGACCATTGTCAGGTTTGATGCTCCTGTGTTTCCTTCCACTAAAAATCTAGGAAGCAAGGAATGAGCCCTAATGTGAGAAATCAAATATGGATTAGTTCTAGATTGCAAAGTTGTATAAAGACATGAAAGCCAACGATATAAAGTGTCATTATTAACATTCTTTAAAACTGATCTTTCTATTCTTTGAACTACATTAGCAGCATAACATATTTTGGAACTGATCTTTCTTATATTTTAACCACATTAGCAACATAAGCAGAATCTGTGATTAAATTAAAAGGTTGTAGAAAGAGCTGAAAAGCCCAAACTACAGCAGCAAGCTTAACAATTTGAGGAGATCCTTCTGCTATTCTAATATCTGATTCTTAAGTATTAGTTGTTTGGTTCAACTTAGTTACGACTGACTTGTGACTTTTGCTAGATTTGTTAGTGAAAAGAGTTTTTGCGTTCAAGGGTTCTTTGCCTAACATAGGTTTCTCTCTCCAACTCAATTTTGCTTGCAATAGTTTGTGAGCTGGGTAATGAACACAACAAATACTTGGAAAATGTAACAATGCATATTGCAAATCATCAGAATTTTACTTTGCCTATTTAAGATATTTTTTTCTCCAATGGTAAATAGATAACTGTAAACTCTTGACCTGCTAAACTTAACAATTTTATTCTGGCTTTCATTACAATTTGTGCTATTATCTCTAAAACTGAAAAAAGAGTCTTTGGAAACTTGTAGGGAAGAAAGACTTGTTTTATTATCAACAAAGGATGTCTCTTAGAGGAGTCTCATCAAAAGATGAGGCTACAAAGTTGCATTTTTTTCTCTCAAAATTGCAAAAAAGTAAGGCTTTTCTGGAATACAGTGATGAGCTTGTCGCCTTTGGAGAGCTTCTATGACTTTGTTAAGGCCTGCAAGAGCTTCAGATATTAGAGTTTTAGGAGAATTGATGTCACATCTTCTTCTCAGTAAATTAAAAAGTGGTCTCAGTTCATCACTGGTAATTCTCAAATCAGTCCTGACCTAAGTGATTTCTCTTAGAAGTTGTTGTAAATTTTGTGGGTTGCTGATACTGGTCTGGAGCTGTATCTTTTGTATTGTTTTTTCAGTCATTTTCCATCCTAGATACTTCTAGGGTGGAACTTCTTGAGTTGTGGTCATAGAAATTTCATCTCCAGTATTTTGGATTTCAGTAACAACACTAGCACGAGTTTGTTTTCTCCTTGGCTGCATTGTAGTTGTGATGAGCAAATTATCTATCTAGTGTAGAATAATGGATCTTGGATGCTTCTGTTGACCTGGAGACAAAACTTGTGCAACAAAATATTGACAAATTATAGGCAATTATTTTATTCTTTGAGGCAATGATTTCTGGTGGCATCTCTGGATGGGTTCTCTTCGATTGATGACTGACTGGAACTGAAAAGACAAATCTTGGAGCATCACTGGGATGAAGTGGGATGTGGAAAACACAATAGTTTAAATCAATGTCAACAAGAGGCCAGGGTTTTGGGATCATTGATAAAGAAGGAAGTGTAGGCTGAAGAGGTCCCATGTCTTCAATTATTTTATTGATCTTCTTTAGGTCATGAAGCAACATCCAGGATTGTCCGATGTCTTCTTGTGGTTGACAAATACTGGTGAATTTCAGGGACTGTTTGTGGGTGTGATGTGACCTTGCTGTAACTGTTCTTTTACTAATCTTTTAAGGATATTTAATTTTTTTCTCAGTTAAAGGCTATTGATCAATCTCTACAGGATGATCAGTTTTTTAGTTCAGCTTTAAAGTGGCAGGTTTTGGTGTGGTTTCCATCACAGGCTCACTTTTAGTTCTGCTCCCTGTTAGGACAGGATGTCTCTGCCCCAGACACTGAGAGGCTTCTGAACAACAAAAGGACACAGTGTCGCTCTTTGTCCTTCAGGACTTGTAATGTTAATCAGGGATGCACTTTGCAAACACGCAGTAGCACCTCCAGTCCCTGTGAGGGAACTTGCAGGAGTTACCAAATCCCAATCACTGGGCCAAAACACGTGAGAAATTACAGTGACACCTGCACCAGTACCTGGCATGCCTGTAATGGAAATTGTTTTACCACGGTGAGTCAGGCTGCAAGTCAATTTTGGTTGGCTGTGGTCTAAAGATTGCACCCAAAAGACCTCAGGACCTGAGTTCCACATGGCACAGACAGAATTGAATTCTCTGGAAAGTTGTTTTGCTTGGATGTATTCATGGGTAAAAGAAATGCAATAGCTATAGGTGTTTTTGGTGGAATTACTATAGGAACATTAAGTGCAAGAGCTAAAATTACTAGCTCTTTGTTACAATTTACTGAAACAACAGCTGGATGCACTGAAAGTCTGAAAATTTTGGTGCTGGCCTTGCCTATAATTAAAAGATCTTGTCTTAGTTGAAAAAAACCTGATAATTCCAGTAGAAATACTTTCATAACAAAATTTATTTAAAAGCCGTATTAATTTTGAGGAGGCCAATTCAAACCTTGTACTTGAGCGTATTGAGCTGGGACCATTTGAGGAATGGTTGACTGCGGAATAAATGATGGAGGAACCAATGCCACTTGGCTGGGTAATTGACTGTCAGGAGGTACCACTGCTTGTGTCGAGGGGGGGGTGCTAATCCACGCTCTTTTTAGAGATTATCCACGATCTTTTTTGAGTTTAACGACAAAGGTTTGCCATCGATGTCAAACTGAGAGTGTCAGTGCTTAGCAAGATGCTTCCCTTTCCGACATCGAGGGCAAATAGAAAGTTGTTTAGGTTGGATTGTTTTTGAAGGACAATCTTTTTTAGTGTGTTTTACTACAA
The DNA here is from genome assembly GCF_036417665.1 of Passer domesticus. Lineage (NCBI taxonomy): Eukaryota > Metazoa > Chordata > Aves > Passeriformes > Passeridae > Passer > Passer domesticus. The sequence continues at coordinate 3,686,890 of NC_087482.1, read as the reverse complement.
GCAAAGCAAGAAATTTTTTTATCAGAGTCCAACTGTACAGTGCCAACAGATTTTGACAAAATTTTTGTTTGTGCTTCTAGGGCTTTTTCAAGCTTTTCCATTTGTTGTCTCAAATTTTCACTTAAAGCTTTTCCTAAATTATCTCCCGATGTTTTTCTAGACTATTCTTGCTGCGATTCTGCAATCTGCTTTCCAAAAGCATTGACTTGTACATTAGCCAGATGTTGTGGAGAGGTGAGCTTACTGCCAGCTGTTAGCATCTGTGTTACACTTGGAGGCTGATCAGGTACATTAAAATAATTTTTTTACATTCTTCGTTGGCATTGACAAAAGCAAGGTTTTGAATAAAACAGAAATGAGTTTGTTCACCTGGACACTGTTTTTCAACAGCTTGGGTAATCTATCTAGGAAAGAACTAAAGGGTTCTAAATCAGTTTGTTTGATAGTAGGGTAAGCATTTACATGGGTACCAGCTGGCTCAACTGCAAGGAAAGCTTTTCTAGCAGCATTTTTAATATCTGTGACTATAGGCTGAGGCAATTCTACAGCCTGACTTTCTGGTCTGTGGAAAGTTGGATCACTTGCTAGTTGGGCATATAATATCTATATTCTCATAAGGAGTATTGTTATATTTTTCAACTGATTTATTAAGAAGATTTTTTCCATTGTAATTCCCATAAAAGATATTGTGAATTGGTTCAGATCAAGGAAGCTACATTTTGACAATCAGCAGGGACTAAAGTAAAAGAATTAAATATACTTTTCAAGACATTCTTAAAATAAGGAGAAGAGAACCTACATTCTTTCAAAGCTTGATGGAGTTCTTTTATATCATGGTGAGAATGAGTTTCATAGCATGGATTTACATCATTATGACTATATCCTACAGGTTAAGGCAAGAAGCTGTTTATTTGAGTCTAAATTTTTTCTAAACTTTGACTAATATTAGATGAATTAGGTAGTTGAAGTGGAAGGTTTCCCTCTGATTTAGACTGCGTGTGGTTTCTTCCTCTCATCACTCCTGTATCTGGTACAGAAGAACAGGTAGTGTTGTCACAGCAATCAGCTGTCTCAGGAACCTTGCCAAGAAGCTCCAAGTTCTTGGCAGAGGTGTCGCCCTTCCCGGGAGCCCTGCCAGGAAGGGTGGAGGAGGAGAGCTCTACATTTTTAACACACCCCACACCTCCCTTCCCCTGCCCGCCGCTGGAGGTAGCGGCCGAGGAATGTGTTGTATTGGTTAGAGGAAGAAAGCTAGAGCTTGCTAAATCACATCTCAATTCACTAAATTGGGGTTTATAGATTCATACAAATCAAGCTGCTCTACAGCTGCAGATCCCAAATTTGTATTTGTGACACTTTGCAATGAACTGTTACAGGTTCCACACCACATCCCTACCCACAGGGACTCAGCTGGAAAACTCTCAGGTCTGAGCTGCGATCTCAGCATGCTTTCCCCCCCGCCCAACCCCCAGCAACAAATGAGAGAGGTTTCAAGGCTTCTACTGAACTCTTTGTGTTTGCACAGAAACTTTCCTGAACTCTCCCGCCTCCACCCCATCCATCTCTCTGGGCAGAGCCATCCCAGCTCTGCTCGACTCTTGGCTGCCTCCCGCTGCTTCTGTTTGTCCCCCTGCCTGCTTCCCTGCAGGCACAGCTAAATCTAAAGCCCCCCCCACTAGCTGTAACCAGAGTCTGGGGTGCTAAAAGCGGCAAACACCCTGGAAGAGGCTTGGTGGAGGAATCTCTATGAAAAGAATTCTCAGAACTGCAAAACAATCTGCCCGCCTGAGCCCGATCTGAGGGAATGATTTCCCGGGAAGAAACCGTGGCAGGGGTGACTCCCACAGCCCCTCGGCCAGGCAAAGCGGATCTGGAGCCCCCCTTGGCAGACCCCGCTGAACAACTTCAGAACAAGATCCGACCGCAACTTGTTTGGAAGAGGAACAGGGCGCAGAAACAGCAGCCCTTGTTTTGCAAACCTTCCCCAAACTCTCATCTCTCACACCCGTTTGACTCCCAATCTCCCCAGAACACAACTCCTTAACCCCCAAATTCTTGGAGCACAATAAAAATCCCAAATGCTTTCCCAGGAAATCCAGGGGTGGATGATTTTGCGGAGAAATGGAGGATGCCTGGTCACAGCATCAGAGGCACAGGGAATCCTGGAAGAAACAGAGGACACGACCGAAGCTAGAAGCTGATCTGATTCCCCCTTCACGGGGATTGGGATGCTGTTCACACTGCCTGGGGAAACCCCAGACATGCCAGGAGAAGGGAAAGAGCTACAAACAAAACCCCAGATCCTCCCAGAGATGGACAAAGACCTAGCACCACTCGGAATTAACATCTTAGAACTAGGTGTTCTGTTTTGGTGTTTGAGAAAGTCTCTGTTACGATCATTCTGTTTAAAGCTCTATGATAAAGCTCTGGAAACAGGTTTGATTAAAGTCTCTTCCTTTTGAGAGAGACTAGACTGTAAATTTTCCAGTTTATCTGGTCCCAGAAATCAAAGGCAAAAGCAGACTTCAAGTCTATATTTTGAGTATTCGCTTTTACCCAGATTAATAAGTCTTTTCGTTCATGTTTTGAGCTGTCTGAATGTCCTTTTTCCTGTAAAATTGTCTGAAGCCGGTAAAAGACATCCCCTCCTGTTTTAGATAGATGGTTTCCCATCTCATTGCCCAGGAGCCCCTAAAGTTGCTACTTGTTACTTACAAGCATACCAGCGACAGACAACAAAGGGCATGATCCATTCCTCCTTTTAACAGCCTGGGCCTCTGGCAATAGCACTGTCCACGGTCTTATTTTTTATTTTTTATATTCCTCTAGTCTACCAATCCTCCTCACTGAGGAGCACCATTTATTGCTGACCGGGGGAGTCTACGTACAAATCACGAACGGGATGGAACTGCTGGGGAACACGTCTCAAGCTGTTTCTTTTCCAGCATCAGTCCCATTACATGGCTATGACAATGGGAAGATGCCAGCAGCTCACATCCCTGGCAGCAGACCAAGAACTTAATGTTACAACTTACTTCAAAAGTTTTTTGACCAATCACACAAAGCAAAAGCATATTGACAGTAGTTCTATCAGTGAGAAACAACTGCTCACTTTGAAAATTTAAAAAAGGTTTATTAAACCTTAACAAAAATACAGCAAAGGACAACATAAGAAAAAATTTGCAGTGCTGGGAACTGGCCTCATGGAGACCACGTGTCTGATTAATTTTCAAGATTGGTACTCAGACTTTTCTACCCCTGAGAGTTGCTTCCGACAGCCCTGGGCCCTGCCAAAGTCTGTCAGTCAGCTCTTCTTTGCCATTTATTGGTGGAGATTGCTTTCTTGTAACTTGATGGGAGATCAGGTGTTGCCATGCTGCACCCCCTTGGCAACAAGCTTCTCCATTCCCAACTGCCCCAGGTAAGGGACACGTGCACGCCGCCTTCTACCTGGCCTTGACAACGCGGGCTGCCTGACGGTAACAAGACATGGGGGGAAAGGGAACTATGGGGAGAACAGAGGACATCTAAACTACAATAACATAACTACACATCACTGTTGCTTGGCCCAGCTGGATGGTGACAGAGGGGCAACAATCCCCCTACCCCGAGCTCCACTAAATCCCAGCTGCCAGTGACGGCACAGCATGAAACGAAGGAACAGAAACACAGGTACCAAGGTAACTTTATTTGATGGTAAAACTTCCCCTCTTCATCATCCCAGGACCCTGAACTGAGGGCAAACAGTAACTTATAGACAGGGGCAGGTCCCAGCGGGAGGATACAATCTTTAACAAATCAGGAAAATTGGGAGTTAATATATGGCTGGAAATACAATGTATAAACCAATAAAGAATTTCAAGGGAGCAAAACAGTTTCAGTGAACTAATAAAGTTTGAAGAAATACAAAACTGAAAATTCTCGAGGGGAGGCAGGCTCTGGGAGAAACCGGCATCTAGTAAAAGGAAAAGTGATGAAAGTTCTGGGAAAAGGGTAGGGACAAAAGGAACAGCATAAGGAAACTACAAAATTACGAATCAAATTAATAAAAGAAGAAACACATCACAATACACAGAGCTCCATTATTAAGCTTCAGACTTCCTAATATTCAACTAGATGTAATTTTCCATTCATTTAATATTCGTTGGTCTCAAGTCACATAGTTCTTAGTATTTGTTTTCCTCCTGGACCCAGATTTCTTGGCCTCTGATGTTAATAAAGTCCACCCTCCTTGATTTTCGTCTCAGCCTCTTGCAGACCAGGTGTCTCCAACTATGCCAGGGGGCAGTGTCTGGGGCAGATGTTCCTGGATGTTTGCTGATGGTCATTGATGTGTTCTTGATGGTCATTATCTTTTTGGGGACCTTTTGGGTTATTCCCAGTTCATTGAGATGTTAAGCTCATTTCCTTTGAGAGTGGTGCAAGATCCCTTAAAAAAGCCATGAGAATTCCTTTCCCCAAGGGAAAGGCAAACCAAGCCTGACTGGAGACATGAAACAAAAATTAAACTTGGTATATTATCCAACACCCATGTGCAGTGCAAGTGCCCAGCTGCTGAGTCTCGGGAGAAGGCTGAGGGAAATGCACCCACTAGGCCCCCTCTGCAGCTCACTCAGCCTCTGGTGCAGAAGTTTGGATGCCTGCAGGGGTTGCTTGTCTCCTCTGGGTTTGTTCTTCCCTCTGGGAGGGCCCCAATGGAAATTAGTTCCATTTCCCCTGCAGACCAGAGTGGCAGTGAGTCACTGCAGGCTGCTGATAGTCTGATACAAGGAAACAGGTATGCATAAAAATCACGCTGTGAAAAGCCAGTGTCCATAAAGGAGCCAGAGAAGTCCTGCAGCTTTGTTTGAACATAGGGAGAGAGTCCATTGGGACATCCACTTGTGGGGTTGTCTCTCTCAACTAGTGGGGAACACAGCCTCCTTTTAAATCCCCGGCCACATATTGCCCTCTTCCTTTCCCCGCTGGCTAAGGTACTGGGGCAGGGGACTCCAGGGACCTTTGTACCCTCTTTTCCTTCTGCGAGCTATTAGTTCTGGTCTCCATCCAAACCCAGTCCAAAGGTGGGATGAGCGTGTTAGTCCTGACAAGGATGGGCTCCCTGCACTCCCAGCCCCTCTGCAGCCTGTGCTTTTCCATGCCCCACTTGGCTCTTCAGGTGGCAGATGGCTTGGGGCAGGTTACTCCAGGCACACAGCGGTGCCCATGGAGGCCCAATCCCAAAAGCTCTCCCAGAGCTGTGCTTGGCTCCAAATTTCGTCTGCGTCCACCTGATTTTAAAGACTGTAGCACATCTGCACTTTCAAGGGGTAGTACAGGCAGTGCTGCACTCTGAGAAGTAAGTCCACAGTCTGAGTTGTTGATGTCATTTAACTGATTTGCAGCTCATTGTGATGATGATGAAGATGATGATTGTATCCCAGAACATTTCCTTTATTTTCCTCCCCCAAATAAAATGGTGCCATTCATGTTCTGGAGGAAAGAACTGTCAAAGGTGCTGTTTGGCAGTCATGGAGGGAGAGGTGTGGGGAGAAAGATATGCCCTGGAAGGATGCTCTGGTGGGCTCCAGCATTTAAACAAGTTCCTTTGATACACAGACTGGGCCATTTTCAGTACTAAATGGATGCATTAAATGGTTTTCCAGGCGATTTGCTGGCCAGAAAGCGTTGAAAGCCCATGGGAGTTTAGGCTGCATGAGAAAGGTAGCATCAGTTCCTTTGCCAGGTGAAACACAGTATTCAGAAGCTCAGCTTGTGTTTCAAGAAGCCACCAGCCTAATGTAAACACGGCCAGAAAGCTTCTCCAATCCAGCTGAGTGGCTGTGGCAGAGCTGTTGTGTTTTACAGCAGCTCCATGGCAGTGCAGCAGCTGCAGGAGAGGGCTCAGGACAGGCTTGGGGCGGAGCGGGGTGGAAGGAAGCTGAGAGAAGCCTCTGCTCTAGAACTGAGGCAGTTCTTGGCAGAAGCAAAAAAAGATGGTGACTTGAAGAGATTCCTACTGTGCTCAAAGTTTGCCTCTGAAGACTAAGAGGAGAGCTAGTCAGAAATCCCACTAAATATAAGGGAAAAGGTTTTTCGTTAGTTGTTTTAACAAGACACAAATCTGCCCTAGGAAATGAGCCTCGGCAGTACACAGGTGCTGTTGGCTGTCTTAGCTCTTCCAGAAATAAAGATTACCAATTAAATGCAATTCTATGTTTTATTCTAGAAGTGTGAAAATGTCCTGTGTTTTTCCCAATTCTAAAACTACGTTGAAAAATATAGAACTATTGTAGAAACAGGGAAGAATTATTAGGGGAATATTCTATGACAAATGTTCCTAAATCTTGCAAAATTAAAAATAACTATAGTAGCTCCTAGTCTCAGGAGACCCATGGCCAGCTGCTGCCTGGACAAACCTGGCTGTGCCCAGAAAATCAGCAAAGGAAGAACTGGTGCTACCACCCAGAGAGCAGAGGTGAAAGGTGTTGATCAAGCCCTTCCTTGGCAGGCGAGTCCCACCTTCAGTCCGGGCCGGACACCAGGGCCAGCATGTTCAGGGCCAGAGGCTCCTGTTCTGAGTGGTGGCAGCATGTCCCTAGCAACAAGCTGGTAATGCAGCTGTGGCAGGATCTTTGGACACTGGCTTAGAGAAGGCTGATGAGAAGCACAGGTGCAGGTGGCAGTCTCCCTGATGGAACTCTTTGGCCAGTCTTGTGAAGTTCCAGAGGTGCTCCTGTGGAGAGAGGAGGTGTCTGAGGCCCCAGCTGCCAGTGGCACACGGGGACCCTCGTGCACAGCAGGGCCCAGAGCTGGCAAGGCTCCCCAGCATGGCTGGAGCTGCTGGCACAGCTGGGCCCAGCTGGACAGCTGCCCCTCAAGGCCCCGGCCAGCAGGGCACGGCTCTGGGCAGGGTCCCTGGCCAGGAGCGGGCCCCAGAGCGCCTCTGCCTTTCAAGGGCAACCTCGGCCCTGCTCTTTCTCCTCCCCACCTCCCTCTGCCTCTGCCCTGTGCCCCTGGGGCTGCTCTTGGCCAGGCAGCCTCAGTGGGAGCCAGCACTGGCTGCAGCCCCAGAGGGGCCCCAGGACAAGGCCCAGCAATTGAGAGGCCACTGGAAGCACTGGGCAGCAGCAGAACCCTCAGCAGAGTTATTTGGAGAACCATGGACTGGCCACAGCTCCACTGCAACCTCGCTGGAAATGCTTTCTGTCTACATTAGACTTTCAAAAGAAGCTCTTTCAGGGAGAGGTGTCCACTCACCGTTTCTTCTTCCAGTTACACCAGATTCTGACACAGCACAGTATGAGAATAAGCTCCAAAAAAAGCACGCCTGCCAGAAACCCTAGCCAGCAGCCTGCTCCCTTACAGAAGCCCCTTCCGAAGCCATCCTGGGCATTGGGAACAGGTCTTGTGGTGCTGGCTGCATCTGTGGGAGCAATGGGGAGCGTGAGCCCGTGCTGTGCTGCACTGCTGAGCTGGCAGCACGGTGGATACGGGCAGGACGTTCTCTGTTTCCCCCAGAGCTGGGGCCTGCAGGCACCTTGCCGGCCCTTGGCACAGGCTGTGCCAGCCAACAAAGCCCAGCAGGCCGGGAGGAGAGCCCGGGGGCAGCACAGCTGCTTGGGCAGTGGCTGCTGCCAGGGACACGGGCCAAAGGCATCCCTGAGCAGCCACTGCCAGCCCTGGCCCTCCCTGCCCCGTGACAGCTCCCCCAGCCCCAGGGGACAGGCTCAGGCCCTGTCAGGACCCAGCCAGCCCCTGCCCAGTCGGGAGCCAGGGCTGGCTCTGGCCCTGGGCTGGTGGCAGGGCTCCCGCTCGGGGCTGCTCCTGTGCCTTGGGCCTCTGGGCACTCAGGGCCAGCTCCGCAGCAGCTGCAGCGCCAGGACGTTGCTGCACCAGTCCCATTTCCCCGGGGCTCTGAACCAGCTCCAGAGGCCTGGAAGCCGAGGCGCCTCCAGCTTTGGCTGCTGCCGGGCCGGGCAAGGGCAGGCCCTGGGGGAAGAGCTGCTGCCACACAGCCTCGGCCAGGGCTGAGCCCGGCACAGCAATTACCTGCTGTGCCCGTGCCCGTGTCTGGCATCGCCTTCCTTCCTGCAGCAGGGGCTGCCCATGGGGAAATGCTTCCTCCAGGATGTGCCTCCTTCTGCACAGATGTTTGGTCCATCACTTCCGACAGGAAAAGGACAGTTGGATTAGATGGAAGAGTTCCTGATTTGGGTGTTGGCATCTTCAGGATGTCATGCGTGTTAAACATGGGGATAGGTTTCAGAAAATGTCTTGGCTTTCAGGGGAGGGTCAGGGCTCTCCTGTTTCCAAACAGCTGCCATGCCTGAGCCACAGGAGCAGGGAGGGGATCGTGCAGGGTGAGGGCACACACGTGCATGGTTCTGTGCTGGCACCTGCAGCGATGCCCCCCTGGCCCAGCTTTGGGCACTGAGCTGGCAGCTCTCCCAGGGGGAAAGGCCTTGACCTACCCTCAGCATCTCCCAGAGGCTCCGTCCTGGACGTGACTTGGGAAGCTGCACCACCTTCACCAGCAGGTTCAGCTGCAAAGAAAGGCAGGACAGAAGAGCTCCTGTGGCACTGCAGGAGATCCTCGGGCTGCCCACAAGGCTCAGCCCCGGGGCACAGCCCTGGGCCCGGCCCCTTCCCTCTCTGCTGTTTTCTGTGGCTGCATGGAGCACATGGAAGGACACACTGGCATTGCACACGGGAGGAAGACTGACAACTAAATGCTCCTTCCTCCCACTGACAGTGATCCTGTGGGATCTCTCAGGGCTCCAGAAGGGAACAGAGCAAATTTTCCATAATCCATCAACCTTCAGATGATCTTAAGTGAAAGGGCAAATTTATGAGCTCTTGACACCTGGTCACCGTGTATTCTCTCAGGAAAGGTACATTGAGCACTTGCCTCCAGGATTTCCCATGAGTCTCAAGCCATAATCCAGCAGCTTTCCCAGATAATCCATGTCTTGATCCCAACCTAGAAGTTTGCAAAGATCAGAACCATTTCCATGATGTGCTGGGATCCCCTTCTGCCTCAGGGAACTGGGCACTGCATGTAGGTCAGGTAAAGCCATGGGAGCCAGATGTGAATGGACAAGGCCAAAGCTGCTCAGGGGCCTGGGGAGCTCTGGGCAGGCTCATGGTCAATCCCTATCCTCTTTGCAGGGCCTGTGCAACATCCCTGGAGAGGTGCCTGGAGCAGCCCAGGGCCCGTGGGGGTTCTCTTAGTCGCACAAGGAAAATCCTCCTTGAATCCCTGGGGAGAACTGCAGCAGGCAGTGCTGCAAGTATCCCTCGCAAACTCCCTCCTGCCTGTCCTCCCAGCCGCCCTTCCTCCATCTGCTGGGACAGCTCCCACAGCCCAAAGGGACCCAGCCAGGCCCACTAAGGACACACTGGAACCTTGCTCTGCCCCTCTGTCCTTTCCCCACCATGGGCACCCCGTGCAGTTATTCCCAGGTTTCGGGACATGTCTCCCACGGACGGACCCCAGCAGGACTGCTCAGGACCCGAGTGCCCTGAGCCTGCTCGGGATAATTCCCCCGGGTTGTGCCCTCACTTCCAGGCAGCAGAGACAGCAGCTCAAGTCTCAGCAGGGCTCAGGCCCAGAGGCACAGCAATTACCTCCTATGACTGTGCCTGGCATCGCCTCCAGTCCTACAGCAGAGGCTGGCACGGAACCACTGCTTCCTTCGGGAAACGCCGCCTTCTGCCCAGCCTCTCCATCCACTTCTGCAGAAAGGAAGAGGGATGGCTGGATCAGGTGGGGCTGTTCCCCATTGGGGAGGTGGCATCTTCAGCAGCCAGTACTTGTGAAAGTCATGGTTAAGGATCAGGAATCCACACAATTTTCTGGGTAGGCCAGGGTCCACTTTCATGATAACACCCGCCCTTAGTGATCATCCTGGAGACTATGAAATTTCAGGGGATCTCAGGCCCGTGGTGCAGTTTGGGCTCCCTGTCAGCTGATGCCAAATGCCTTCCTGCAGAGACTGGGCACAAGCTGCAGCCAGGCCAGGCTGGGAAGCAGCCCTGCAGGGCATGAAAGCAGCAGCAGGGCAGAGAGGCTGCCATGGATCCCTTCCCGCTGTGCCGGGCACGGCGTGTCCAGATGTGTCGTTGTCGAGTCGGTCACGACACAAAGCAGGGACTACAAGCAGTTTCAGATGGCAACACTTTATTATTGAACATGGCTGACCTTTTATACACTTTTTAATTGTTTATGTTTCCTCTACCCTAACTATTGGATACAATAAATCAACATAACACCATTGGTGAAAAGTTACAGTGACTTAACTAACTTTCTAAATATACTTCATGCAGCTGTGAAGTTCTTATCTTTCTTCAGTCCCTCAATTCTCTTGGTCTCCTTGGTTACAGCCTTGGAGAGAGGTCCTTATCAGCCTCTTCTTTCTTCTCAGCTTCTTCTTGCTCCTTTAGCTAACAGGCCTGCTGTTAGCCCCTTCCACACAGATGTGCAGCCAAAGGCCCTGACTGCTGAGACCCAGGGGAAGCATGAGGGAAATGCACCCACCTTGTTCGGTTTGCAGTAATTCTTTCACCATTTGTCCCGTGATTTTGAGTGGCTCATGGGGTTTCTTGTGACCTGTAGCTTTGTTCTTTCGCCTCGGAGGACCTTAGAGCAACAGAGTTCCATTTCCCAGGAACAGATCCCACAAAAGCAGGGATCAGCCTGTGGGGTCAGCAGGGACACACTACTCACCCCTGCCATGGGAGCTGGGCTTGCGTGCAACATCCACCAAAGGACCTGGGAAAGTCCTCCCTGCAGGCACACCTGTAACACAACAGCCACAGAAGCTTCTGCCATCTCTGCTGATCTGCACAGGCACCACTGAGCCGCAGGAGCTGTGAGAGGATCGCGCAGGGCGAGGGCACACACGTGCATGGTTCTGTGCTGGCACCTGCAGCACTGTCAGGATATTGTTAAGAAAGGCACAGGGACAACTTGCCTCCAGCATTCTTCAAGAGCCTTAAGCCATCATCCAGCAGGGCATCCAAATAATGCAATTTGCCATCCCGATCTAGAAGGGAGCACAGATCAGAACCATTTCCCTGGTGTCTTGGGGCCCCCTCTGCCTCAGATAACAGGGCATTGCAAGTGGGTTGCGTAAGGTTGTGGGAGCCAGATGTGAATGGATGTGGCCAAAGCTGCACAGGGGCCTCGGGAGCTCTGGGCAGGCTCCTGGCCAATCCCCATCCTCTTTGCAGGCCCTGTGTAACATCCCTGGCGAGGTGGCTGGAGCAGCCCAGGGTGCATTTGGGCTCTCCCACTCCCAGAGCTAAAACTCTTGCTAAAGCACTAGTGAAAAAATGCAGCAGGCACTGCCACAATCATCCCTCCCTCCGTCTGCCCTCTCTCCCTCCCTTCCTAATTTCTTCTCTCCCTCTATTCCTCTTCCCCCTGAAATTCCTCCCTGAATGGAGAGGACATAACCAGGCCCCTCAGGACACACTGGAGCCTTCCTGTGCTGCTCTGTCAATTCCCCACCATGGGAATGCAGTCGCTCCTAGGTTTCAGGATCTGCCTCCCACGCAGGGACCCCAGCAGGACTGCTCAGTACCCAAGTGCCCTGAGCCTGCTTGGGATAATTCCCCTGGGCTGTGCCAGTCTTGTCTGGGCATTGCCCGCACTGCCAGGCAGCAGAGGGGGCAGCTCAAACCGTAGCAGGTCTCAAGTCCAGAGGCACTGCAATTACCTCCTGGTCCTGTGCCTGGCATCCCCTCTCTTCCTGCAGCAGAGGCTGGCATGGAGCCACTGCTTCCTTTGGGAAACGCCGCCCTCTGTACAGCCTCTCCATCCACTTGTGGAGAAAGGAAAAGCAACAGCTCATCAGGTAAGACTGATCCCCACTGGATAGGCGGCATCATCAAGAGGCAATTCTTGTCAAAGACATAAACATCCTAGGTAGAACAGGGCCCACTTTCATCACAACACCCGCCATTAGTGATCAGCCTGGAGACTGCAAAATCACAGGGGATCTCAGGGTGGGCATGGCCTGTGGTGCAGTTTGGGCTGCCTGTCAGCTGATGCCAAATGCCTTCCTGCAGAGGCTGGGCAGAAGCTGCAGCCAGGCCAGGCTGGGAAGCAGCCCTGCAGGGCGTGAAAGCAGCAGCAGGGCAGAGAGGCTGCCATGGATCCCTTCCCACTGTGCCAGGCACGGCGTGTCCAGATGTGCAGCCAAAACCCCGGCTGCTGAGTCCCAGGGGAAGCATGAGGGAAATGCATCCACCACGGCATCATTCCAGATCACTCGGCATCTTCTCCATGTGTTTGGATGCCTCCAGGGACTTACTGTTCCTTCTGGGTTTTTTCTCCATTCTCAGGGGACCTTACGAGAAATATTTCTATTTCCTCGGAACAGATCCCACAAAAGCAGGGATCAGCCTGTGGGGTCAGCAGGGACACACTACTCACCCCTGCAATGGGAGGCAGGCTTCTCTGTAGGAATCAGCAAAGGAGCTGGAGAAGTCCTCCCTGCAGACACACCTGTAACACAACAGCCACAGAAGCTTCTGCCATCTCTGCTGATCTGCACGGGCACCACTGAGCCGCAGGAGCGGTGAGGGGATGGCGCAGGCCGAGGGCACACACGTGCATGGTTCTGTGCTGGCACCTGCAGCGCTGCCTCCCTGGCCCAGCTTTGGGCTCTGAGCTGGCAGCTCTCCCAGGGGAAAGGCCTTGACCTACCCTCAGCATCTCCCAGAGCCTCAGTCCTGGATGTGGGACCTTCACCGGCAGGTTCAGCTGCAACGAAAGGCAGGACAGAAGAGCTCCTGTGGCACTGCAGGAGATCCTCAGGCTGCCCACAAGGCTCAGCCCCGGGGCACAGCCCTGGGCCCGGCCCCTTCCCTCTCTGCTCTTCTCTGTGGCTGCACAGAGCACATGGAAGGACACACTGGCATTGCACACGGGAGGAAGACTGACAACTAAATGCTCCTTCCTCCCACTGACAGTGATCCTGTGGGATCCCTCAGGGCTCCAGAAGGGAGCAGAGCAAATTTTTCAGCCTTTCAACCCTGACAGACCCTTGAGGAAAGTGGCATGAATGAGCTCTTGCCACATTGACACTGATTATTCTATCAGATAAAACAGATATTCAGAACTTGCCTCCAGCATTTTCCAAGATCTTTAAAGTGTCATTCACCAGTACTTGCAAATAATTTATGTCGCCATCCAAATCTAGAGGGAGTAGAGATCATAACTATTTCCATGCTGAGTTTTATCCCCTTCTGCCTCAGGGAGCTGGGTACAGGAAATGGGAAAGGAAAGGCCATGGGAGCCAGTTGTGAATGGACATGGCCAAAGCTGCCCAGGGGCCTGGGGAACACTGGGCAGGCTCCTGGCCACTCTCCACCCTCTTTCCCTGCCCTGTGTAACATTCTGGGAGAGGAAAGGGAAATGGGGCTACCCAGGGCCCGTGGGGACACTCTCCCTCCCACAGAGGAAACCCTCCCTAAAGCCCTGGGCAAAACCATCCCCAGCGCTTCCCGGGGAGCAGGGAGCGCTGTGCCGGGAAAGGGCAGCCAGGCTGCCGGCTCACCTGCTCGCCGCGCTTGCAGCGGAGCAGCCTGGGCAGCCCTGGCAGGCAGGGCCACGGCCAGGAGCAGCAGGAGGAAGAGGCGCAGAGCAAAGGCCATGGTGCCTTGTCCTCCGCCAGTCCTGCAGCTCTTGCTGCCACCACTGTCCTGTCACCACTGTCCCAATGTCAGCACCGCTGCTGCCACCGCCGCTGCTGCCACAACAGTTGTGCTCAGGGACTGACTGCTGGGTCCTTGTACTGCTGTGCAACCACGGGGCTCTGGCACCTCTGGCACCTCTGTGACCTCAGGGCCTGCTGAGAGCTCAGCCTGCTGTGACCCCAGAGCCCTTCTGTGACCTCATGGCCTTAGCTGTACCCCCAGAGTGTGCGCCCATCTCTATGAATGCACTGCCCTGATTGTAAATGTTTTGCTTCATCAAAGGGCCATTCACAAAACTTTTTTTTCGCCTACTGACATTGCAGGTCAGGCTGTGTCCCTGGAGATGCTCAGTATTCATACAGAATTCACAGAATGACCAGGTTGGAAGAGACCTTCAAGATCATCCAGTCCAACACATGTCCCAACACCACAACTAAACCATGGCACCAAGTGCCACATTCAGTCTTTTTTAAACCCATCCAGGGATGGTGTCTCCACCACCTCCCCTGGCAGGCCATTCCAGAATTTTATCACTCTTTCTGTGGAAAATATTTTCGTGATATCCAACCTACATTTCCCTTGATGCAGCTTGAGACTGTGTCCTCTGGTTCTGTCAGTGCTGCCTGGAGAAAGAAACCAACCCCACCTGACTACAACTACCCTTCAGGGAGCTGTGGAGTGATAAGGTCACTTCGGAGTCTCCTTTTCTCCAGGGTAAACACTCCCAGCTCCCTCAGTCATTCCTCACCAGGGCTTGTGCTCCCAGCCCCTCACCATCCTCCTTGCCCCCTCTGGATGTGCTCGAGCGACTCAATGTCCTTCCCAAACTGATGGCCCAGAACTGGACACAGCACTCGAGGTGCGGCCTCACCAGTGCCAAGTACAGGGACAGAATGACCTCCCTGCTCCTGCTGGCCACGCTGTTCCTGACACAGGCCAGGAGCCATTGGCCTCCTTAGCCACCAGGCCACACTGCTGGCTCATGTTCAGCTGGCTGTGACCAGTGCCCCCAGCTCCCTTTCTGCCTGGCCACTGTCCAGCCACACTATCCCCAGCCTAGAACACTGCAGGTGCTTCTTGTGGCCAAAGTGCAGGACGGGGCACTTGCACCTACTGAGCTTCATCCCACTGGACTCTGCCCATCCCTCCAACCATTCCAGGTCTCCCTGCAGAGCCCTCCTACCTTCCAACAGATCAACACACTCTCCCAGCTTAGTGTTGTCTGCAGATTTGCTAATGAAAGACTCAATCCCCTCATCCATGTTGTCAATAAAACCATTGACCAGAGCTGGCCCCAGCACAGAGCCCGGAGGGACACCTCTGGTGACTGGCTGCTAGCTGGGTGCAGCACCGTTCACCAGCCCTCTCTGGGCCAGCCATCCAGCCAGTTCTGAGCCCAGCAAAGAGTGTTCCTCTCCAAGCCCTGGGCTGCAGCTTTTCCCGGAGTGTGCTGTGGAAGACAGTGCAAAGGCCTTTCTGCAGTCTAAACAGACACATCCACAGCCTTTCCTGCATCCATCAGGCAGGTCACTTGCTCATAAAAGGAGATCAGGTTGGTCGGACACGACCTACCACTCCTAAACCCCTGCTGGCTGGGTCTGATACCCTGGCCATCCTGTAAGTGCTGTGTGAGGATACTCAGTATAAACTGTTCCATCACCTTACTGGGTACTGAGGTCAGACTGACTGGCCTATAATTACCAGAATCCTCCTTCCCATCCTTGTTGTACATGGGCGTCACATTGGCCAGCTTCCAGTCACCTGGAACCTCACCAGTGAGCCAGGACTGCTGGTAAATGATGGAGAGCGGCTTCAGCAGCTCATCTGCCAGCTCCCTCATCACCCTGGGGTGGATCCCATCTGGCCCCATAGATTTAGGAACATCCAAGCAGCTCAGCAGTTCTCTGGCTGCCTCCTCTTGGCTAACAGCGCCCATTCTGCTCCCTGACACCATCTACCAGCCCAGCAGGACACTTGTCCTGAGGACAAGTCGTCTTCCTACTAAAGACTGAGGCAAAGAAGGTGTTCAACGCCTCTGCCTTGTCCTCATCTGCAGTTCCTAAGTTCCCTCCCACATCTAATAAAGAACAAAGGTTGGTCTTACCCTTCCTTTTCCCGTTGATATATTTGTAAATACATTTTTTTATTATCCTTTACAGAAGTCACCATTTTAAGTTCAAACTGAGCTATGGCCTCCCTAATTTTTTTTCCTACATGCTCTAGCAGCTCCTCTAAATACTTCCTGAGAGACTTGATCCTCCTTCCAAAGATGATACATCCTCTTTTTATTCCTAAATTCCTCCAAAGCCTCCTTGCCCATCCAGGCTGGGCGTTTGCCTCATTGACTCATCTTTCGGCAGCCAGGGACAGACTGTTCCTGTGCCCTCAAGATCTCTGTTTTGAAGCATGCCCACCTTTCCTGGACTCCTTGGTTTTTAAGGGCTGCTTGCCAAGGAACTCTCTGAAGAAGTCTCCTAAACAGGCCAAAGTCTGCCCTCTGAAAGTCATGTGTAAAAGTCTTATTGATCTTCCTCCTGTTTTCACAAAATACCAAGAATTCTTGATACATTGGTGTTCCCCTGTCTGAGACATAACATAAGACAGACCACTCATGTTTCCTCAGAAAAGCAGCCTTGTTTATTGTCCGGAGTGTTCTTTTATAGCCCATTCCAATCTCCTGGGCCGAGACAGCTCATTGGTCTATCTGTGTGGCCCCAGACTCTGAACCAAGGCAATGTCTGCATCCTAGGAGAGTTCCCATTGCATGTGAGCTTCTGTCAGTCAGACACAGAGGCTAGTTCATGGAGCTGAGCTGGACTGCTTCTTAGAACTTGATTAATGCTGACTACAGATCAGCTTGCAATGCAACAAATTCTATCATTTCATGATCACTGTGCCCCAAGCGGCCTCCAGCCACCACATGTCCCCCCAGCCCACCTCTATCTGCAAACAGCAGATCTAACATAGTCCCTCCCCTGCTGGGCTCACCCACCTGCTGCAACCAACAGTTGTCCTCCACACACTCTACAAATTTCCTGGGCTGGTTTTTTTCTGTTGTATTAAGTTCCCAGCAGATGTCTGGCAAGTTGAAGTCGCCTACAAGAACAAGGGCTGATGATCCTGAAACATCCTCTAGCTGTTCATAGAATGAGTTGTCCACCACTTCTTCCTGGTTGGGTGGATGATAGCAGACTCCCAGTAGGATGTCAGCCTTGTTGGCCTTCCCCCTAATTCTCACCCATAGGCATTCCACCTCATCATCATTAGTTTCAATATCCATGGTGTCCAAAGCCTCCCAAATATAAAGAGCCACACCTTCACCTCTTCTCCCTTTCCTGTCTCTCCTGAAGAGCTTGTAGCCATCCAGTGTAGTGCTCCAGCCATGTGAGGCATCCCACCACATTTCTGTGATGGCAATGACATCACAGCTCTGCTGCTGGACCATGGCCTCCAGCTCTTGCTGTTTGTTACCCATGCTGTGTGCACTGCTATCCATGCACCTCAGCTGGGCTGCTGATTTCATCCCTAACTCAGGCTTACCACCCTTGGGCCTGCTTCCAGACAGCCCAGCTGCATCCCGTTCCCTCTTCAAACCTACTTTAAAGCCCTCTCAACAAGTTCTGCAAGCTCATCAGCTAAAAACCTTCTGCCCTTAACAGAGAGATGGAGCCCATCTGGTTCCAGCAGGCCAGGTGCCATCAAAGCTGCACCATGATCAAAGAATCCAAAATTCTGCCAATGACACCAGCCCTTGAGCCACTTGTTGATGATATGAGCTCTCCTATTGCTTTCACCATTTTTCTCAGCCACCAAAGGGACTGAGGAAAAGACTACCTGTGTCCCTGTCCTATCAACCACTTGTCCCTGGGCCCTAAAGTGACTTTCAATGGTCCTGACACTCCTCTTCTCAATCTCATCACTTCCAGCCTGGAGTTTCAACAGTGGATAATAATCAGAGGACTGAATCAGCCCAGGAAGTCCCTGAGGAATATCCTGCACCTGGGCCCCAGGGAGGCAGCAGAGCTCTCTGCGGGGTGGGTCCCCTTGACATGGGGCCCTCTGTTCCCCTCAGAAGGGAGTCACCCACCACGATTACCCTTCTCTCCTTTTTGATGTTAGAGCTGGCAATCCATGTTACAGATTAATTATAATTGGGAGGCTCTCCGGACAGATAATTTTCTTCTTGATCATTTGGCTGACTCTTTAGATCCAGGGGCTCATACCTATTCTGAAGTGGCCCCTGGCTAGGGGACGGGGGTTGGGAGGAATTTTTATCATAACCTCCCCGTGCAGGGACCATTTCCACTCCCCTTCATCTACCAGGTGTCCTTCTCTTGCCTGACAGTGTGCGGCATAGGAGTCCTGTGACTCTTGCTGGGCCTTCCGTAAGGATGGAAGGGCTGAACTCCACCAATCTATTTCCCTTTCACTTTCCCTGATACTCCTTAGTCTTTAAACTTCCTCCCTAAGCTCGGCCACCAGTGAAAGGAGATCATTCACCTGTTCACACCGCAGGCAGCTTTTCTCCTCACTGCCCCCTGAAACCACTGCTAAGCTCAAACACTCTGCACAGGACTGGGTCAGGACAGACACATCCTTTTTGGAGGGTTCCACTTAGTTACATGCACTTGTACTAACTACAGTTTTCGATTGTGTAAAAACCATTACTACCAGAAAGTCCAAAGCCAAGCAACCAACAGAAACAATGCAAACAACACACAGTAAACCTCCCTAGCAAGAAAACCTGCAACCCTGCCTCCTTGCCCTGCCTGTGCACACTGCCTCGTGAATTGTCCCTCAGAGACATGCCATGGCCCTGTTTGCCCACTCCTGTTTGCCGCAAACCCTAGAGGCCTCTTTTAATCCGCCCGCTAACCAAGGAGGGAGGAAGCTGCACCCCATCCCTGCGTAACTCACAGGCTCTTGATGGCTTCCCTCTTTTCCTGGGCATGCCACTGGAGGAGGTCCAGGCCCAGATGGTCCCAGGCAAGGAAATGTCCCTCAGCCCAGGGACGCTCAGCATGGGCTGCCCCATCCTCCCCGGGGACCTGCCACTGGTCACAGCAGCCCCTGCCTGGCTCCTGCCTGCCCACCCCGTGGCCATCCCCAGCTGTCCCTGGGCACGCAGCTCAGCCAGTGCTGATCCTGGCTGGACTTTGCTGCTGCTACCACCCGGACACTGGGGTGACAGCTCCATCTCTTTAGTGCAAGAGAAGAGCTGGGCCAAGCCCTGCCCACCTTCAGTAGGGGCCAGAGAGCAGGGCCAGTGCCTTCACGGGGAGAGGACCTTGTCTGGCTGCAGGCAGCATCTGCACAGCAACAAGCTGTTAAAGCAGCTGGCACAGGGACATCGGGCATGGGCATGGAGATGTGCGATACAATTAGAGGTCCAGTTTTCCCTTAGGTGTTCGGCAGGACACATGATGGGAGAAAGATACAACTGTGAAAGAGGCCATGGCAAGTGACACAGTGAACAGAGGCTCTGCTATACCTATCATGCACTGATTGTGCCCATCCTGCAAGCAGAAAATCATTGGGATTCATCAAAGTGGAGTCAGGGCATGTGTTCCTGTCTTGCTTTGAACCTCTACAAGATCCGTGGGGAGAGTGAGCCCGTGCTGTGCTGCACTGCTGAGCTGGCAGCACGGTGGATACGGGCAGGACATTCTCTGTTTCCCCCAGAGCTGGGGCCTGCAGGCACCTCGCCGGCCCTTGGCACAGGCTGTGCCAGCCAACAAAGCCCAGCAGGCTGGGAGGAGAGCCTGGGTGCAGCGCAGCTGCTTGGGCAGTGGCTGCTGCCAGGGACACGGGCCAAAGCCATCCCTGAGCAGCCACTGCCACCCCTGGCCCTCCCTGCCCCGTGACAGCTCCCCCAGCCCCAGGGGACAGGCTCAGGCCCACTAAGGACACACTGGAGCCTTGCTCTTCCCCTCTGTCCTGTCCTCACCATGGGCACCCCATGCAGTCACTCCCAGGTTTCGGGATGTGTCTCCCATGGAGGGACCCCAGCAGGACTGCTCAGAACCTGAGTGCCCTGAGCCTGTTTGGGATAATTCCCCTGAGCTATGCCGGTCGTGCCTGGGCTGTGTAAGACTAAACATTAAGAATTAAAAGCAATTTTACATTTTATTGCCAAAGTGTCAGAAGATTCTAGGTTTCCTTAACTGTAAAGCTACTTTATCAATTACAGAACTGTTGGAGCAAAGGGGAACAAATATCTGGTGTCTGTATTCTATGAAAAACTCTCCTCAATGCTACAAAGGAAAAATATATCTAAATGTTTTAAAATGAAAGACAAAGATAACATGAGGGTGCTGTTGGTCTGATGAGCCCCATGCCCAGCTGCTGCCTGCCCATGCCTGGCTGTGCCCAGACGAGCAGCTCCGCCAGTGCTGGTGGTTGCACACAGAAACCTGAGCTGAAGCTGGACTCAAGCCTGTGATAGATGAGTAAAGTGACAGTTGACTCTCACAATAAAGGAGAAATATCATGTATATTTGTTAAGAGAAGTTTTTTATATATATAGATATGTTTTACCCCCTGTTGTGTTGTTATCTTGGGATTACCTGAGTTTGAGACATTTAAGAGGGTCACCTTACTACGACAGCAGCACCTGACCTCCAATCGAGATGTAAGGAAGTAAACTCCAGCACTGGACATCAAAGAAGGAGTCGATGGACAGAACTTTAAGAAGGGCAAAAGAGTTAAAAGGTGAAACCTCCATTGTGTGGATGAGAATGTGGTGGGAAAAATCCTCTACTCCCAGCACAGTAACATTGTCTTTATTCAGTGTCCTGTTATATTTCTAATAAGGTTTTTAATAAACATCTAAAATTTTTACAAGTAAATATAACTTTTTGAATAATCCATTCCCTGGCTAGAGGGCTGCACCTCCTGTCCTGGATGGGCAGCTAGGCCAGTCCCTTCAGGGAGAGACGGATCTGTTCTAGGCAGTGGTTGTAGCATACTGCCAGCTACAAGCTGGTAATACACCTGTGGAAGGGACAACGGACACTGGCACGGAGATGCACGACGACAGGCCAAGTTCTCCATGACTGAGGTATTTGGCTGGACTAGGGAAGTTCCAGAGGTGCTCCTGTGGAGAGAGGAGGTGTCTGAGGCCCCAGCTGCCAGTGGCACACAGGGACCCTCGTGCACAGCAGGGCCCAGAGCTGGCAAGGCTCCCCAGCACGGCTGGAGCTGCTGGCACAGCTGGGCCCAGCTGGACAGCTGCCCCTCAAGGCCCCGGCCAGCAGGGCACGGCTCTGGGCAGGGTCCCTGGCCAGGAGCGGGCCCCACAGCGCCTCTGCCTTTCAAGGGCAACCTCGGCCCTGCTCTTTCTCCTCCCCACCTCCCTCTGCCTCTGCCCCGTGCCCCTGGGGCTGCTCTTGGCCAGGCAGCCTCAGTGGGAGCCAGCTCTGGCTGCAGCCCCAGCGGGGCCCCAGGACAAGGCCCAGCAATTGAGAGGCCAATGGAAGCACTGGGCAGCAGCAGAACCCTCAGCAGAGTTATTTGGACAATCATGGACTGGCCACAACTCCATTGCAGCCTCAGTGGGAATGCTTCCTGTCTACATAAGGCTTTCAAAAGAAGCTCTTTCAGGGAAAGATGACCACTCACCATTTCTTCTTCCAGTTACACCAGATTTTGACACAGTACAACATGAGAATAAGGTCCAAAAAAAGCAGGCCAGCCATTAACCCTGCCCAGCAGCCTGTTCCCATATAGAAGACCCTTCCGAGGCCTTTCTGGGCATCATGAACACCTGTTGTGGGGTCAGCTGCATCTGTGGGAGCGATGGGGAGCGTGAGCCCGTGCTGTGCTGCACTGCTGAGCTGGCAGCACGGTGAATACGGGCAGGACGTTCTCTGTTTCCCCCAGAGCTGGGGCCTGCAGGCACCTTGCCGGCCCTTGGCACAGGCTGTGCCAGCCAACAAAGCCCAGCAGGCCGGGAGGAGAGCCCGGGGGCAGCGCAGCTGCTTGGGCAGTGGCTGCTGCCAGGGACACGGGCCAAAGCCATCCCTGAGCAGCCACTGCCAGCCCTGGCCCTCCCTGCCCCGTCACAGCTCCCCCAGCCCCAGGGGACAGGCTCAGGCCCTGTCAGGACCCAGCGCAGCCCCTGCCCAGTCGGGAGCCAGGGCTGGCTCTGGCCCTGGGCTGGCGGCAGGGCTCCCGCTCGGGGCTGCTCCTGTGCCTTGGGCCTCTGGGCACTCAGGGCCAGCTCCGCAGCAGCTGCAGCGCGAGGGATGTTGCTGCACCAGTCCCGTTTCCCCGGGGCTCTGAACCAGCTCCAGAGGCCTGGAAGCCGAGGCGCCTCCAGCTTTGGCTGCTGCCGGGCCCGGCAAGGGCAGGCCCTGGGGGAAGAGCTGCTGCCACACAGCCCCGGCCAGGGCTGAGCCCGGCACAGCAATTACCTGCTGTGCCTGTGCCCGTGTCTGCCATCACCTTCCTCCCTGCTGCAGGGGCTGCCAATGAGTCACTGCTTCCTCGGGGAAACACCTCCTTCAGCCCTGCCTTTTGGTCCATCACTTGAGAAACAAAAAAGGACAGTTGGATCAGATGGAACAATTCCCCATTCCTTTGCTGGCATCTTCAGGGCAGCATGGTTATCAAAAATTGGGAAAAGATTTACAAAGTATCTGGGCTTTTGTGACTGGGCCAGGGCCCTCCCTTCCCCAGACAGCTGCCAGTGCTGAGCAGAAATCATGAGGGGATCGTGCAGGGCAAGAGGACACACGTGCATGGTTCTGTGCTGGCACCTGCAGCGCTGCCTACTTGGCCAAGCTTTGGGCTCTTGAGCTGGCAACTCTCCCAGGGGAAAGGCCTTGACCTACCCTCAGCATCTCCCAGAGGCTCAATCTTGAACGTGGGTTGGGAAGCCAGATCACTTTCACCAACCGGGTTAGCTGCAAAGAAAGGCAGGACAGAAGAGCTACTCTGACACTGTTGAAGATTCTCCTTCAAGCCCAAGTACCTGGGAGGGCACCTGGGTGACTGGTGCCCTCCAAGGCACTCCATCAGCTCTGCCTCCCACTCAGGAGCAGGGGGACCTCATGCCTGCAGTGGCCCCACACTGGGATGGAAGGGGCCCCTTGGGGGGCTGTGTGGGCAGAAAGGACTCCCTGGAGCTGCCAGCAGCTCTAAACCCAGCCCCAGGCAGGGCCAGGGCTTGGCAGTGGCAGCAGGAGCAGCTCAGGCTCCTTGGGGCTGGCAAGGGAGCTGCCAAAGGCTCAGCCCCGGGGCACAGCCCTGGGCCCGGCCCCTTCCCTCTCTGGCCTTCTCCCTGGCTGCACAGAGCACATGGAAGGACACACTGGCATTGCACACGGGAGGAAGATGGACAGCTAAATGCTCCTTCCTCCCACTGACAGCCATCCTGTGGGATCACTGTTGGGTACAAGAGTAGAAATTTGGAGGCTAGGATTTCCACAATCCATCAAACTTCAGAGGATCTCAAGGGAAATGACAGAGGAATATTACTCTGGACAATGATTACACTTGGACAATGATTGCTCTGTTAGCAAAGAGTTGCTGAAAACCTACCATCACCAAGCTCCAACATCCTTAAACTGTTCTTTAACAGCATTTCCCAGTGATGGAAGTCACGTTCCCAATCTAGAAAGGAGCACAGATGAGAACTGTTCCATGCTGTGCTGGGATCCCCTTGTATAGGGAACCGAGCACTGCAAGGGGGTCAGGTAATGCTGTGTGCCTGCACTGCCAAGCAGCAGAGAGGGCAGCTGAAGCCTCAGCAGGGCTCAGGCCCAGAGGCACAGCAATTACCTCCTGGGCCTGTGCCTGGCATGGCCTCCCTTCCTGCAGCAGAAGCTACCATGGAGCCACTGCTTCCTCTGGGAAACTCAGCCTTCAGCACAGGCTCTCCTTCCATGTCTGCAGAAAGGAAAAAGGACAGCTGAATTAGGTGGGGTTGTTTCCCAATGGGAATGTGGCATCCTCAGGAGGCAATGCTTGTCTAAGTAATGGATAAGATTTAGGAGAAAGACCAGGGCCCTGCCTCCTCCAAAGAGCTGCCCCTCCAGATGCGCTCACAGACTGGGAAAGTGCAGGGGATCTCAGGGTGGGCCATGGTGCAGTTTGGGCTCCCTGTCAGCTGATGCCAAATGCCTTCCTGCAGATGCTGGGCAGAAGCTGCAGCCAGGCCAGACTGGGAAACAGCCCTACTGGGCGTCAAAGCAGCAGCAGCAGCAGCAGGGCAGCGAGGCTGCCATGGATCCCTTCCTGCTGTGCCGGGCACGGCGTGTCCAGATGTGCAGCCAAAGCCCCCGGCTGCTGAGTCCCAGGGGAAGCATGAGGGAAATGCACCCACCACGTTGTCTCTCCAGGTCACTCCAGATCCTGTCCATCTGTTTGGATGCCTCCAGGGACTTGCTGTCTCCTCTAGGTTTGTTCCTCCCTCTCGGAGGACCTTAAGAAAAGCATTTGCATTTCAGGTGAATGGATCCCACAGAACCAGGGCTCAGCCTGTGGGGTCAGCAGGCACACACTACTCACCCCTGCCATGGGAGCGGGGCTTGTGTGCAGCAACCAGGAAAGGAGCCTGAAAAGTCTTTCCTGCAGACACACCTGTAATTCAACAGCCACAGAAGCTCCTGTCACCTGCTTCCTGCCAGGTTCTCAATGATTATTCTTTTAGGAACATTGACAACATACCTGCTGGAGGGTTAAGACCCTGGAAATCTTCATTCAGCCAAGCTGCTGAAGAAGCCTTCCTAGTATGCTCATCTAGAGGGGAGCACAGATCTGATCAGACCCATTTCCATGGTGTGCTGAGATTCCCCTCTGCCTTAGAGAACTGGGCACTGCAAGGGGGTCGGGTAAGGCCTTGGCTGCCAGATGTCAGTGGACAAGGCCAAAGCTGCACAGGGGCCTGGGGAGCTCTGGAATGGCTCTGGTCACTCTCCACCCTCTTTGCAGGCCCTGTGCAACATCCCTGGATGGGTGGCTGGAGGAGCCCAGGGACCATGGGGGCTCTCTCCCTCCCACAGGGGAAACCTTCCTCAAAGCCCTGGGCAAAACCATCCCCAGCACTTCCCAGGGAGCAGGGAGCGCTGTCCCGGGAAAGAGCAGCCAGGCTGCCGGCTCACCTGCTCCCCGCGCTTGCAGCGGAGCAGCCTGGGCAGCCCTGGTAGACAGGGCTACGGCCAGGAGGAGCAGGAGGAAGAGGCGCAGAGCAAGGGCCATGGTGCCTTGTCCTCTGCCAGTCCCACAGCTCTTGCTGCCACCGCTGTCCTGACACCGCTGTGCCAACGTCAGCACCGCTGCTGCCACCGCCACTGCTGCCGCAACAGTTGTGCTCAAGGACTGACTGCTGGGTCCTAGTGCTGCTGTGCAACCGCGGGGCTCTGGGACCTCTGTGACCTCAGAGCCTTCTGTGACCTCATGGCCAGGGTGGAATTGTTTTTGGAGCTGGATCTGCCTTCTTAGGAAGGGAGCTCATCCTGCCCAGCTGCTCTGCCCAAGGGCTGTGACACAGTCCCAGCCCAGCTGATCTCACAGGCTGGGGCATGAAGAGATGCAGAGCAGCTCTGCCGAGAAGGACTTGGTGTTGCAGCTAGATGAGAGGCTGGACATGAGGCAGCCATGTGCATTCAAAGGAGAGTGCCCAGCAGGTTGAAGGAGGTGATTCCACCTCTCTGCTCTGGTGAGACCCCACCTGGAGTACTGTGGAAGAGGTTTTACAGTGGCCTCTGTGAGACATCGAGAAGTTTGATAACAAGATCCATGTTTACCCCTGGAAGAATTTCCTACCAATGTTTTTGACATGAAAACCAAGAAAGAAAGATAAATAAGAGAAACCTGCAACTCCCTATTCCAATGAGCATTTTGCTTGTCTCTCGTGACCAATGAATAAAGTGTAAACTTAAGAGCTTTGTAAGAATGGAGAAAAAGCATGCAGGCTAGAATTAAAACAGGGTTTGAAGCCTTCTGGAAATGGAGTGTGTTGCTTTGTAGTGTCTCAGTCTCTCCCACGACAGAGTACTGCATCCAGCTCTGGGTCCCCAAGACAGGAAGGACATGGACCTGTTGAATCAAGTCCACAGGAGGGACAAAATGCTCTGAGGGCTGGAGCCCTTCTGCTTTGGAGACAGGCTGGGAGAGCTGGCAGTGTTCAGCCTGGAAGAGAGAAGACTCCAGGGACACCTGATTGCTGCCTTTCAGGGCCTTATGGGGGCTTGTAAAGAGATGGGACAGAATTTTTAGTAAAGTCTTTTGTGACAAGACCGAGGGTCTTTTAAACTAAAAGATGGTCAATTCAGACTAGATGAAAGAAACACATTTTTTACACTGTTTGTTATGAAACCCTGGCACAGGTTACCCATAGAGGTGGACATCCATCCCTGCAGACATTCAAGCTCCTACTCTGAGCAACCTGACCTAGTTCAATGTGTCCCTGCTCATTGCAGGCCATTGGGACTAGATGGCCTTTAAATGTCCCTTCCAAGCCAAGCCATTCTGTGCTCCTGTGCACCATCAAAGCAGTGCTGCATTAGTGCTGGGCTGATTGTGCTGGCACCTGTATTTTGGTACTTGTGCCATTTAGCAATTGGCCATGAGAGGATTGATGGGCTGGGCAGTGAAGTCTGCAAATAACACACAGTGTGCTCAAGGAGAAAAAGGAGAGCAACACGGCTTCCAGTTCAGATAAATGCCAGCATTTTGCTGCCCATTCCTGGTTAGAGAAATAAAGGAATGTCCTGAAGATCCCTTCATGTGGGTGCATTATTGGCCGTATCAGTACTTGTGTTCTGTAAAACAGGTAAGTTGTTACAGCTTCTTGCCACATTTATCCCTGGATAAACCCCAAATACTGCATTGCTCCTTGTCTACTTTCTTCCAAGTCAAGGCAAATTTTGTTCATTACTGTGTGGGACATAGTCATCTGTTCACAAGCAAATTCCTCTTGCCACTCTCACAACGGCAAGACTGCTTTGTTGATTTGCTCTAATTGGACTGTAATTAAGGCTACCTCTCACTAGAATTATAGCTGATGCATTGGGAGGCAAAGTGTTGAGTCATTTCTCCTGGAATCTGGCACTGTAGAGAGTTTTTTCTGTAAGTAAATGACATCTGAAGACAGGTGTAGTCTACCATACTTCTGGCATACTAGAAGTGAGAAAAAAACCTTTGAATCAGGATTTTATCCTTTCTTCTTTCTCCTCCTCCTCCTAGGAATTTTAATCTCTGAGGTCTAAGCTCTTCAGCTGCCTCACAAACATTGTTTTAATTCAGGCAGGCATCCATGCATTGAGCCACAAATCAGGACCGTGGTGTGAACCTTGAAGCAATGTAGGTTTATAGCACTGAAAATAATAATCCAATACCCAGGTTAAGCTAAGCATTTCCCAAAAACTCCACATGTCCTCAGATATGTTTCAAAAGGAATCACCGTTATAGGTGGGAGTGGGCAGAAAGAGTGTCATCAAAATAAAAAATTCAGCTTTCTGAGATCTTTCTATTCCTATAAAAAGAGAGTCCAAGTTGTTCATGTATGGAACATTAACTAGGAAGTGAATGACAGATTGTGAAAATAATTACTTGGGGAATGAATAACCATAAATAATAACAAATTTACATATAGGTAATAAGTAAACCATCATGCTAAGAAAAAAAACAGACCTGCCAAAATAAAAACCAATAAGGCTGTTTCATATGTCTGAATAGAAAAAAAAAAATACTGAAAAGAATCAGAGATCCTCAAGGGCATTGCTATATATAGAAACTTCCAGCTATTCGGAAAAAATGAAGGAAACTGTAGTGTGCAATAAACAGAGGTAACCTGGAATTTATTGGTGGATATGTTGCAGAATTTCGGAGAGCAGACTGGAAAAGCATAGGGGCTGATCAGACCACGTGTGGCCATTTACAGCAGTCTGAGGGATGTTTCTGGGACCAACTGCAGGAAGGAAAAGCAGCACACAATTCCTGGGACAATCTCTTTGCTGGCTGTGGACTTTTTGACAGCCTGTCCCCTGGGGCTGGGGGAGCTGTGACGGGGCAGGGAGGGCCAGGGCTGGCAGTGGCTGCTCAGGGATGGCTTTGGCCCATGTCCCTGGCAGCAGCCACTGCCCAAGCAGCTGCGCTGCCCCCGGGCTCTCCTCCCGGCCTGCTGGGCTTTGTTGGCTGGCACAGCCTGTGCCAAGGGCCGGCAAGGTTCCTGCAGGCCCCAGCTCTGGGGGAAACAGAGAACGTCTTGCCCATATCCACCGTGCTGCCAGCTCAGCAGTGCAGCACAGCACGGGCTCACGCTCCCCATTGCTCCCACAGATGCAGCCGGCACCACAACACGTGTTCCCGATGCCCAGAAGGGCCTCGGAAGGTCTTGCTATTTTTGGAACCCTCTGTTTGCATGGGATAAGGGCAAGTTTGGCTATCTGTTTCTGCCAGGAAATTATTTGAAGAGCTCATCCGAGCCTTGACTCAGAGCTTCTCCATTGCAGTTCATGTTGTAATAAATAGGTGTGATTCCTGCTGATAAAATTGTAAAGTAATCAATATTGATATAATAATTAATATTTGGAAACAGTAAAACAGTTAGAAGGTGTAATGCCAAGGAAGAAAGGGAGAGGAGGGGCTCCCCCCCTTCTCCTGCAGATGTTCAGAACCGGAAGAAGCAAGAGATAAGTATTACTGAATTTAGTTGGAAGAGAGGAAAGTTTGGTTGGACATCCAGGAAAATGTTAATTATAGGAGATTTATTGCTTTGATGCTAGAACATAGTATTGGCTTGTATGATATTAGCTTTGGCTTACATTATACCAGCTTGGTGCGCATGTGTAATCCAAAAGGTGAATCAAAGGACATTGAGGAAGAGGAGAGGCCTTCATCAGAGATGACCCCAAAGAACAGTGCAACCACCTAAAAAATGGTGGAGCATGCGTGGTAAAAGTGATAATGAAGGTGGAGATACAAGTGTGACAAATTGAAAATGGGAAGAGATGGTGATGATGTACAGTGTAAAAAGGAGAATTTTAGGCTTGGCAATTTGTATGTGAGGGGACAGGGGTCAAGCCCTGCCCTCCGTACCCCCCGTGTACCCCGCACGGTTATTTTTCCTTATGCGCTATTATAAGAACCAAATTATCCCTTATCATAACCAAATTATATTGTCAATATTTTGAGTGGATTCAATTTCATATACTTTTCAGCTACTTCATTAAAATTGCTGCAACATTTAATTTGCTTGGTTTTCTTTCATGATACAGTAATTGGAGAAATATAACAAAATTTTTGACTGTAATTCAGTCCTAGCAGTCAGTTTTATACCCCTCCCCTTATTTTCTATTGTTATAGCATATTTTATTAGCAATGGGTTGCTCCTTTCCCCCCTGTGATGTTGGTTTTGCCCCACTTGTCCATCTCTCCAAAGACCTGCCCTTTTGTTCACTGTTCCTCCTCCCATTGCATGTCAGTCCCTCTCCAAGCCTGCCCCTTGCTCTAGAAACTTCCCTATCAATTTTGTATCCTTCGGAATCCCATTGGTTTGTTTAAGTTCTTCCCCTCCCCTGTAATCCCCAATTGGTTTAAACCTTGTATTCCCCGCCTGGTGTTCCACCCTCAGTTTCTCCCAATTGGCTAAAGATTGGATCCTGCCCTGGGACCCTGCATTGTTTGTAAGTTGGTGTATGCTTTTAATGCAGTGTTGGCCTGCCCCTGATGGTCTGCAGAATAATCACCTTAGGAAAACATAGAGCAGACCTCACCCTGTTCCTTGTCCCTACTCTCAGGGCAGTCCTACCCCCAAGGCAGTCCAGCTGTGCTGTAGAGCAGCTGTGCCCTGCAGCCACAGCCCAGATTCGACAGTTTTCTGGGGGCAGCCCAGTGCCACTGTGGGTGTGGGCAGCTAGTGGGGCTGAAGAAATGGGGCAGCACAGCACTTCCCAAATCAGCTCTTCTGCTGCAGTAGAGAGATGGAGCTGTGACCAGATTGTCCTGGTGGTAGCACCAGCAAAGCCCACCCGGCAGCAGTACTGCCTGAGCTCCATGCCCAGGAGCAGCCATGGATGGCCACGGTGTGGGCAGGCAGGAGCCAGGCAGGGGCTGCTGTGCCCAGCGGCGGGGCCCCGAGGGGATGGGGGAGCCCATGCTGAGCATCCCTGGGCTGAGGGCACATTTCCTTCTGTGGGATCATCTGGGCCTGGACCTGAAGAGGCACAAAGGGATATTTTGGGTTGCCTGATGAGGGTTCCAGGAGTCCCGGATGTTTTAAATGAATTAGCTTTTTTTGATTAATACGGAGAATTTATTCCATAATTAAAATTCAGTCGTAGAAAATCTAGAAGCAAATATCAGATTGGCCCTGAAGCAGGCTGACAGCGTCAGGTGAGACAGGTGGGGCATTTCTCTCCCCTGTGCATCACGAAGGGACAGCTCTCTCAAAGTCTTTTTTGTCCATTTCCAAGCTCCAAGCGGTGTGGAGGGCAGGAGTTTTTCTGCTTTCTTATGGTTGTTTTTATCCTTTTTGCATATTCATGTATTTTTTCCTTTCTTGCTGCAGCTCTTGCTGAGAGTTTCCCCAAAACTGGTAAAAAATTCACTTTGTTAGAGGAAAATCTCCTGCAATATGCATTCTAGGAGGCACACATTTATCTTATAGATGATGCAAATCGAATGCACATTGCTGAGGTTTGGTCAGAGAAATAATCTTCTGGAATCAGCATTTCTGGGGACGAATATTCAGGCTAGGATTTTGGTGCATGTTGATTGCCCTGAACCCTCCTTTGTTATGCTAGGATTTTCATTAGGCGAGATTACTGTAGTCTCAGCATGAATTTGTGCATACAATCTATCAGAATCCCTCCCTTTCTCTATTAATTTATTAAATTTGTACTTTTAGGATACACTTTGACAAAGCTTACTTATTTTCTAATTTTATGTTTAGTATTTATAAAACTTGACAACTACACTTTCATACTACTAGTCAGGGTATAAAATTAACAGCTCTTCTCATAAGGTATATTATTCTAAATCTTTAATTTCTTTTCTTTGGATTGTCAATTATATTTTTTTAAATCAATGCATGTGCTTATTGTAATTTAGATATATTTTGACTCCATAGTCGTTTAAGGCTGGTAATATTTGTAAAATAAGTTTTTCATGTTTTCTTATGTTGCCTGCTAAAATGTGTCTTTATAACTGTCTCATGTTCTTGTTTTCTAATTCTTGAGCAATTTGCTTTATTCTACTCTCAGGATTTATTTCTTCTCTAGCTCTTGCAGAGCAAAAAGTTTTAATATATTGCTTACAAATTTTGCCATTTTATTCTTTTTGCTGTATTTCACATTTTCTTCATTGCAGTCTTTTACTACTCATAGTGCACCTTCTGAATTTGTTAAAATTATAGCGTACTACACTAACTTGGTAGTGTGCATATGGCTCATTCTTTTTGGGCTTGGATAACTAATACAGTGACAATAATCCTCTGCAGTTTTAACACTCTAGCTCTCTCAAAGCCCCTTTGGGTTGCAGCCAAAGGGCCAAGATGTGTATCTTCTTGGTAGCAGAGCTTACACCTTGGGATCTAGTCACTGACGTCATTCGTCTCATTCTCAGTATTACTTCATAAGATTTATAAGAGCCTTTTAAATTGTTTTTCAGGATTTAGGATAGCACCTGCTTATTTCTAATTGTTATAGTTTTGTTTCTTTGACATTTTAGCTCTAAAGTTGTAATTAGTCTGTACACTTCTCTTTCTTTCAGCTATACTTGGCTTTTTTCCTTTATTTTAATTTGATCCTTATTAAATATCTAACGGCTTTTGTTATATCCTATCTGATTTAATGTTACTTTTAGTGTTTCTTGGAACTTAAATCTGGTTTGTATCTTATATACTTAATTTTTTTCCGATTTTTCACGAATCATATTATTGTTCTAATATATTTTTACAGTGTTTCATTAGCTTTTACTTCTATTTCTTTTGTCTGTTATAACAAAAGCACAAAAATATTTTATTTTTTGAAATAAATTTGCATATCACACCTTAAATATTCAGTTCACTTAAAACAACCTCATGAATAATACAGTTTAAAATAAAATATTTTACTTCTCCTTACAATGGGTTTTACAGCTTACAAGCTTAGGTATTAACATGCATCAGTCTATTTTACTTCAAGGAGTAGTGGTGACATTTTAGTGAGGTTTGGCTGGTGTTTCTGTTGGTGGATTTACAGGTCTCCTGTCCTGTCTTTCTTTGCAGCTGAACCTGCTGGTGAAGGTGGTGCAGCTTCCCAAGCCACGTCCAGGACTGAGGCTCTGGGAGATGCTGAGGGTAGGTCAAGGCCTTTCCCCTGGGAGAGCTGCCAGCTCAGAGCCCAAAGCTGGGCCAGGGAGGCAGCGCTGCAGGTGCCAGCACAGAACCATGCACGTGTGTGCCCTTGCCCTGCACGATCCCCTCATCGCTGCTGCGGCTCAGTGGTGCCCGTGCAGATCAGCAGAGATGGCAGAAGCTTCTGTGGCTGTTGAATTACAGGTGTGTCTGGAGGGAGGACTTCTCCAGCTCCTTTGCTGATTCCTACAGAGAAGCCTGGCAACCATCGCAGGGGTGAGTAGTGTGTCCCTGCTGACCCCACAGGCTGAGCCCTGCTTTTGTGGGGTCTGTTCCTGGGAAATGGAATTCTGTTGCTCTAAGGTCCTCCGAGGGGGAAGGACCAAGCCACAGGACACCACAAACCCCATGATCCATCCGAAAACATGAGGCAAATGCTGAAGGAAATGCAGCAGGCAGGAGAAGGTGGGTGCATTTCCCTCATGCTTCCCCTGGGACTCAGCAGCCGGGGGCTTTGGCTGCACATCTGGACACGCTGTGTCTGGCACAGCGGGAAGGCATCCATGGCAGCCTCTCTGCCCCACAGCTGCTGCTGCTGCTTTGACGCCCTGCAGGGCTGTTTCCCAGCCTGGCCTGGCTGCAGCTTCTGCCCAGCCCCTGCAGGAAGGCATTTGGCATCAGCTGACAGGCCACCTAATCGCACCACAGGCCTGAGATCCCCTGAAATTTTCCAGTCGCCGGGTAGAACAGAAAGCTCAGCAGTTTGGAGAAGGGAGGGCCCTGGCCTTCCCAAAATGTTTATAGGGATTTCCTGATTCTTAGCCATGTCTTTGACAAGCATTCCCTTCTGAAGGCGCCACCTCCCCAGTGGGGAACAGCCCCACCTGATCCAGCTGTCCCTCTTCCTTTCTCCAGAAGTGGATGCAGAGGCTGGGCATGAGGCGGCGTTTCCCAGAGGAAGCAGTGGTTCCGTGCCAGCCTCTGCTGCAGGAAGAGAGGCGATGCCAGGCACAGGCCCAGGAGGTAATTGTTGTGCCTGTGGGCCTGAGCCCGTCTGAGGCTTGAGCTGCTCTCTCTGCTGCCTGACAGTGCAGGGACAGCCTGGACTAGAGCGGCACAGCCCAGGGAATTATCCCGAGCAGGCTCAGGGCACTCGGGTACTGAGCAGTCCTGCTGGGGTCCCTCCATAGGAGACATGTCCTGTTATGAATAGAAAATTGTATTTTTTTTAAGTTTCAGAATTAAAAAAAAACAAGCCAGACCGAGTCAGACTCCTTTGGTTTCGCTGCTGAAGGAAAGCTCTTCAAATGCCTGTTAATGGCAGGTGATTAACTGATCGTTTCCCTGATGCTGGCTGCATGCCAAGAAGATACCAAGGGAAACCCTCCAGGGTAAAGAGAATGGGCAGTGACACCAGAGACAACATGCAAATAAGAAATGCAGTGCACCCTGGGTTTTTACAGTTTTACAGTTTTTACAAGAAAAAAACCCCTAAAATCAGGAGCCAACAAGTGACTTAAGTGGTCTAAGAATGGGAGCATAGTCCCGTACCTGCTTGGACCTTTTTATTTTCTCACCCTAACCTGAAAAGACACTGATTAAAGAGACCCCCCGGGTTTGTAAACAAAACAAACCAAGGACTCAACGACTCTCCCGTGAGGACAGAGTCCCCAGTTCTGTCTGCAGACCAGCGGACAAACTGCATCATCCTCCTCCTTCGTGCCACACCTGGGAGCAACGGCGGCGAGGGCGCAACCCGTCAATTTCTCCCCACGTGAGCTGATTCTTCTTAATAAAGCCATTAAAAAGGAGAAAGATCTCCTGCCCATTTATTTCATGTCCTGAAACCTGGGAGCGACTGCAATGGTGCCCACGGTGCGGAAAGGACAGAGGGGGAGAGGAAGCCTCCAGTGTGTCCTGAGCGGGCCTGGCTGTTTGCCCTTGGGATCTGGGAGCTGTCCCAGCAGAAGAAGGACGGGAGGGACAGAGGGAGGGATGGATAGCTGTGTCACTGCCTGCTGCAGTTTTCCCCGGGGTTTTAGAGAGGATTTCCTCTGTGTCTGAGGGAGAGAACCCGGGGGCCCTGCGCTGCTCCAGCCACCCCTCCCAGGGATGTTGCTGAGAGCAGGGAAAGAGTGTGGAGAGTGACCAGGAGCCAGCCCAGAGCTCCTCAGGCCCCTGTGCACCTTCGGCCATGTCTATTCACATCTGGCTCCCATGGCCTTACCCGACCCCCTGGCAGTGCCCAGTTCTCTGTGGCAGAAGGGGATCCCAGCACACTCTGGAAAGTGTTCTCATCTGTGCTCCGTTCTAGATGAGGTTGCTGGGAAGGCTTCTCCATCAGCTTGGATGAATAAAGTTTTGAAGCCCTTGGAGCCTCCTGCAGGAATGTTCTCAGTGTGCCACCAAGGAAGAATTGTAGACAAGCGGGCAGGAAGCAGGTGACAGAAGCTTCTGTGGCTGTTGTGTTACAGATGTGTCTACAGGGAAGACTTCTCCAGCTCCTACCTTGGATGCTATACGCAAGCCCATCTCCCATCACAATGGTGAGCAGTGTGTCCCTGCTGACCTCAAAGGCGGAGCCTTACTTTTGTGGGATCCATTCCTGGGAAATGGAAATATTTTTCTCTAAGGTACTCCAACAGGGAAAATCCAAGATACAACAGATAAGATGTCCCTGCAACCATCCTAACGGATTAGGCAAGAGCTGAAGGAACCCCTGCAGACAAGAGAAGGTGAGTGCATTTCCCTCATGCTTCCCCTGGGATACAGCAGCCGGGGTCTTTGGCTGCACATCTGGACACGCCATGCCCGGCACAGCGGGAAGGGATCCATGGCAGCCTCACTGCCCCGCTGCTGCCTTCACATCCTGCAGGGCTGTTTCCCAGCCTGGCCTGGCTGCAGCTTCTGCCCAGCCTCTGCAGGAAGGCATTTGGCATCAGCTGACAGGCTGCCCAAACTGTAACACACCCTGAGATCCCCCACAATATGCAGCCCTGCAGTTTAGGAAAAGGGTGGCTGTTTGGTGGTGGAAGTGCTCTCATCATGCCACTGTAACCTGGCCATTTTCCTGCTCCATAAATTTAACAAATATTACCTCTGATACCACCTCCCAAGTGGGGAACAGCTCCATCTGATGCAGCTGTCTCCCTTCCTTTGTCAAGAGATGGACATAGTGCTTCAGTGGAAGGTGGCATTTCTTGAAGGAAGCACTCCATCTTCGGTGCCAGCCCCTGTTGCAGGAAGGAAGGCAAAGCCAGACATGGGCACAGGCACAGCAGGTAATTGCTGTGCCGGGCTCAGGCCTGGCCGGGGCTGTGTGGCAGCAGCTCTTCCCCCAGGGCCTGCCCTTGCCCGGCCCGGCAGCAGCCAAAGCTGGAGGCGCCACGGCTTCCAGGCCTCTGGAGCTGGTTCAGAGCCCCGGGGAAACGGGACTGGTGCAGCAACGTCCCTGGCGCTGCAGCTGCTGCGGAGCTGGCCCTGAGTGCCCAGAGGCCCAAGGCACAGGAGCAGCCCCGAGCGGGAGCCCTGCCGGCAGCCCAGGGCCAGAGCCAGCCCTGGCACACAATGGAAACAGTTCTCATCTTGGTTTGCTTCCAGACTGGGATGCTGGGAAGGATTCTCCATTAGCCTGGCGCTCTGAAGTTGTGAAGCCCTCTGAGCATTCTGCAGGTATGTTCTCACTGTCCCACCAAGGCGTAATGTTTGACTGACTGGTAAGAACCAGGTGACAGAAGCTTCTGTGGCTGTTGTGTTACAGATGTGTCTGCAGGGACGATTTCACCAACTCCTAACTTGGTTGCTGCACAGAAGCCCAGCTCCCATGGCAGTGGTGAGCAGTGTGTCCCTGCTAACCCCACAGTCTGAGCCCTGCTTTCTTGGGATCCATTCTTGAGAAATGGAACTACTTTCTCTTAAGGTCCTACGACAGGAAAGACCAAAGACATGGCAGGCAGGAAATTCCAGGACCCATTAGAAATCATGTGGCAAATGCTGAAGGAATGTCTGCAGAGAAGACAAGGTGGGTGTATTGGTGCATTTCCCTCGTGCTTCCCCTGGGACTCAGCAGCCAGGGGCTTTGGCTACACATCTGGACACGCCGTGCCCGGCACAGCAGGAAGGGATCCATGGCAGCCTCGCTGCCCCGCTGCTGCTTTCACGCCCTGCAGGGCTGTTTCCCAGCCTGGCCTGGCTGCAGCTTCTGCCCAGCCTCTGCAGGAAGGCATTTGGCATCAGCTGACAGACAGGCCCAATTGTACCACAGTCCATGCCCACCCTCAGATCCCCTGCAAATTCCTTCTCTCCAGGCAGATCAGATGTTGGGGCTGTTTGGGGAAGGAAGCAGCCTTGGGTTGTCCCAAAATCCTGGGTCTTTTATGATCCGTATGCATTCCTTTCACCAGTGATGCCTCCTGAAATTGTCCCCTTCCCCATTCCCAGTCAGGAATGTTTTCATCTGATCCAGCTGTCTCTTTTCCATTCTCCAGAAATGAAAGGAGAGCCTGCGGAGAAAGAAGCATTTCCCGGAGGAAGCAGTGGTTGCATGCCAGCCTCAGCTCCAGGAAGGGAGGCCATGCCAGGCACAGGCACAGGAGGTAATTGCTGTGCCTCTGGGCCTGAACCCTGCTGAGGCTTGAGCTGCCCTCTCTGCTGCTTGGCAGTGCGGGCACAGCCTGGACTAGAGCAGCACAGCCCAGGGGAATTATCCCGAGCAGGCTCAGGGCACTGAGCAGTCCTGCTGGGGTCCCTCCATGGGAGACATGTCCTGAAACCTGGGAGTGACTGCACGGGGTGCCCACGGTGGGGAAAGGACAGAGGGGGAGAGCAAGGCTCCAGTGTGTCCTGAGAGGGCCTGGCTGTTTGCCCTTGGGATCTGGGGGGTTTCCCCACAGAAGGAGGGCAGGAGGGACAGAGGGAGGGCAGGATGGATAGCTGTGGCACTGCCTGCAGCAGTTTTCCCCCATGCTTTAGGGAGGATTTCTTCTGTGTGTGAGGGGGAGAGTTCCAGGTCCCTGCACTGCTGCAGCCACCCCTCCCAGGGATGTTGCTGAGGGCAGGGAAAGAGTGTGGAGAGTGACCAGGAGCCAGCCCAGAGCTCCCCAGGCCCCTGTGCAGCTTTGGCCATGTCTATTCACATCTGGCTCCCATGGCCTTACCCGACTCCCTGGCCGTGCCCAGTTCCCTGTGGCAGAAAGAGATCCCAGCACACACTGGAAAATGTTCTCATCTGTGCTGCATTGTAGATGAGGGTGCTGGGAAGGCTTCTCCATCAGCTTGGATGAATAAAGTTTTGAAGCCCTTGGAGCCTCCTGCAGGAATGTTCTCAGTGTGCCACCAAGGAAGAATTGTAGACAAGCGGGCAGGCACCAGGTGACAGAAGCTTCTGTGGCTGTTGTGTTACAGATGTGTCTACAGGGAAGACTTCTCCAGCTTCTCCAGCTGCTACCTTGGATGCTGCACTCAAGCCCAGCTCCCATCTCAGGGGTGAGTAGTGTGTCCCTGCTGACCCCACAGGCTGAGACCTGCTTTTCTGGGATCCATTCCTGGGAAATGGAAATATTTTTCTCTAAGGTACTCCAACAGGGAAAATCCAAGATACAACAGATAAGATATCCCTGGAACCATCCAAACAGATGAGGCAAGAGCTGAAGGAACCCCTGCAGACAAGAGAAGGTGGGTGCATTTCCCTCATGCTTCCCCTGGGAGTCAGCAGCCGGGGGCTTTGGCTGCACATCTGGACACGCCATGCCCGGCACAGTGGGAAGGGATCCATGGCAGCCTTGCTGCCCCGCTGCTGCTTTCACGCCCTGCAGGGCTGTTTCCCAACCTGGCCTGGCTGCAGCTTCTGCCCAGCCTCTGTAGGAAGTTATTTGGCATCAGCTGACAGGCCATGCCCAAACTGTAACACACCCTGAGATCCCCCACTATATCCAT
Source organism: Passer domesticus (assembly GCF_036417665.1). Taxonomy (NCBI): domain Eukaryota; kingdom Metazoa; phylum Chordata; class Aves; order Passeriformes; family Passeridae; genus Passer; species Passer domesticus. The sequence goes on along the minus strand of NC_087482.1, from coordinate 3,648,987 downwards.
CCCTGCAGATTAAGAAAAGGCTGGCTGTTTGGAGCTGGAAGTGCTCTCATCATGCCACTGTAACCTGGCCATTTTCCTGCTCCATAAATTTCACAAATATTACCTCTGATGCCACCACCCATGTGGGAAACAGCTCCATCTGATGCAGCTGTCTCCCTTCCTTTGTCAAGAGATGGACATAGTGCTTCAGTGGAAGGTGGCATTTCTTGAAGGAAGCACTCCATCTTCGGTGCCAGCCCCTGTTGCAGGAAGGAAGGCAAAGCCAGACACGGGCACAGGCACAGCAGGTAATTGCTGTGCCGGGCTCAGGCCTGGCCGGGGCTGTGTGGCAGCAGTTCTTCCCCCAGGGCCTGCCCTTGCCCGGCCCGGCAGCAGCCAAAGCTGGAGGCGCCTCGTCTTCCAGGCCTCTGGAGCTGGTTCAGAGCCCCGGGGAAACGGGACTGGTGCAGCAACGTCCCTGGCGCTGCAGCTGCTGCGGAGCTGGCCCTGAGTGCCCAGAGGCCCAAGGCACAGGAGCAGCCCCGAGCGGGAGCCCTGCCGCCAGCCCAGGGCCAGAGCCAGCCCTGGCACACAATGGAAACAGTTCTCATCTTGGTTTGCTTCCAGACTGGGATGCTGGGAAGGATTCTCCATTAGCCTGGCGCTCTGAAGTTGTGAAGCACTCTGAGCATTCTGCAGGTATGTTCTCACTGTCCCACCAAGGCGTAATGTTTGACTGACTGGTAAGAACCAGGTGACAGAAGCTTCTGTGGCTGTTGTGTTACAGGCGTGTCTGCAGGGACGACCTCACCAACTCCTACCTTGGATGCTGCACAAAAGGCCAGCTCCCATGGCAGGGGTGAGTAGTGTGTCCCTGCTGACCCCTCTGGCTGAGCCCTGCTTTTGTGGGGTCCATTGCTGGGAAATGGAACTACTTTCTCTTAAGGTCCTCTGACAGGAGAGACCAAAGACATGGCGGGCAGGAAATTCCAGGACCCATTAGAAATCATGTGGCAAATGCTGAAGGAATGTCTGCAGAGAAGACAAGGTGGGTGCATTTCCCTCATGCTGCTCCTGGGACTCAGCAGCCGGGGGCTTTGGCTGCACATCTGGACACGCCGTGCCCGGCACAGCAGGAAGGGATCCATGGCAGCCTCGCTGCCCCGCTGCTGCTTTCACGCCCTGCAGAGCTGTTTGCCAGCCTGGCCTGGCTGCAGCTTCTGCCCAGCCTCTGCAGGAAGGCATTTGTCATCAGCTGGCAGACAGCCCCAATTGCACCACAGGCCATGCCCACCTTCAGATCCCCTGCAATTTCCTGGTGTCCAGGCAGATCAGATGTTGGGGCTGTTTGGGGAAGGAAGCAGCCTTGGGTTGTCCCAAAATCCTGGGTGTTTTCTGATCCTTATGCATTCCTTTCACAAGTGATGCCTCCTGAAATTGTCCCCTTCCCCATTCCCAGTCAGGAATGTTTTCATCTGATCCAGCTGTCTCTTTTCCATTCTCCAGAAATGAAAGGAGAGCCTGCGGAGAAAGAAGCATTTCCCGGAGGAAGCAGTGGTTGCATGCCAGCCTCAGCTCCAGGAAGGGAGGCCATGCCAGGCACAGGCACAGGAGGTAATTGCTGTGCCTCTGGGCCTGAGCCCTGCTGAGGCTTGAGCTGCCCTCTCTGCTGCTTGGCAGTGCGGGCACAGCCTGGACTAGAGCAGCACAGCCCAGGGGAATTATCCCGAGCAGGCGCAGGGCACTGAGCAGTCCTGCTGGGGTCCCTCCGTGGGAGACATGTCCTGAAACCTGGGAGCGACTGCACGGGGTGCCCACGGTGGGGAAAGGACAGAGGGGGAGAGCAAGGCTCCAGTGTGTCCTGAGAGGGCCTGGCTGTTTGCCCTTGGGATCTGGGGGGTTTCCCCACAGAAGGAGGGCAGGAGGGACAGAGGGAGGGCAGGATGGATAGCTGTGGCACTGCCTGCTGCAGTTTTCCCCCATGCTTTAGGGAGGATTTCTTCTGTGTGTGAGGGGGAGAGTTCCAGGTCCCTGCACTGCTGCAGCCACCCCTCCCAGGGATGTTGCTGAGGGCAGGGAAAGAGTGTGGAGAGTGACCAGGAGCCAGCCCAGAGCTCCCCAGGCCCCTGGGCAGCTTTGGCCATGTCTATTCACATCTGGCTCCCATGGCCTTACCCGACTCCCTGGCCGTGCCCAGTTCCCTGTGGCAGAAAGAGATCCCAGCACACACTGGAAAATGTTCTCATCTGTGCTGCATTGTAGATGAGGGTGCTGGGAAGGCTTCTCCATCAGCTTGGATGAAGAAAGTTTTGAAGCCCTTGGAGCCTCCTGCAGGTATGTTCTCAGTGTGCCACCAAGGAAGAATTGTAGACAAGCGGGCAGGCACCAGGTGACAGAAGCTTCTGTGGCTGTTGTGTTACAGATGTGTCTACAGGGAAGACTTCTCCAGCTTCTCCAGCTGCTACCTTGGATGCTGCACTCAAGCCCAGCTCCCATCTCAGGGGTGAGTAGTGTGTCCCTGCTGACCCCACAGGCTGAGCCCTGCTTTTCTGGGATCCATTCCTGGGAAATGGAAATATTTTTCTCTAAGGTACTCCAACAGGGAAAATCCAAGATACAACAGATAAGATATCCCTGGAACCATCCAAACAGATGAGGCAAGAGCTGAAGGAACCCCTGCAGACAAGAGAAGGTGGGTGCATTTCCCTCATGCTTCCTCTGGGAGTCAGCAGCCGGGGGCTTTGGCTGCACATCTGGACATGCCGTGCCCGGCACAGCGGGAAGGGATCCATGGCAGCCTCGCTGCCCCGCTGCTGCTTTCACGCCCTGCAGGGCTGTTTCCCAGCCTGGCCTGGCTGCAGCTTCTGCCCAGCCTCTGCCGGAAGTTATTTGGCATCAGCTGACAGGCCATGCCCAAACTGTAACACACCCTGAGATCCCCCACTATATCCAGCCCTGCAGATTAGGAAAAGGGTGGCTGTTTGGAGGTGGAAGTGCTCTCATCATCCCACTGTAACCTGGCCATTTTCCTGCTCCATAAATTTCACAAATATTACCTCTGATGCCACCACCCAAGTGGGAAACAGCTCCATCTGATGCAGCTGTCTCCCTTCCTTTGTTAAGAGATGGACATAGTGCTTCAGTGGAAGGTGGTATTTCTTGAAGGAAGCACTCCATCTTCGGTGCCAGCCCCTACTGCAGGAGGGAAGGCAAAGCCAGACATGGACACAGGCACAGCAGGTAATTGCTGTGCCGGGCTCAGGCCTGGCCGGGGCTGTGTGGCAGCAGCTCTTCTCCCAGGGCCTGCCCTTGCCCGGCCCGGCAGCAGCCAAAGCTGGAGGCGCCTCGGCTTCCAGGCCTCTGGAGCTGGTTCAGAGCCCCGGGGAAACGGGACTGGTGCAGCAACGTCCCTGGCACTGCAGCTGCTGCGGAGCTGGCCCTGAGTGCCCAGAGGCCCAAGGCACAGGAGCAGCCCCGAGCGGGAGCCCTGCCGCCAGCCCAGGGCCAGAGCCAGCCCTGGCACACAATGGAAACAGTTCTCATCTTGGTTTGCTTCCAGACTGGGATGCTGGGAAGGATTCTCCATTAGCCTGGCGCTCTGAAGTTGTGAAGCACTCTGAGCATTCTGCAGGTATGTTCTCACTGTCCCACCAAGGCGTAATGTTTGACTGACTGGTAAGAAGCAGGTGACAGAAGCTTCTGTGGCTGTTGTGTTACAGGCGTGTCTGCAGGGACGACCTCACCAACTCCTACCTTGGATGCTGCACAAAAGGCCAGCTCCCATGGCAGGGGTGAGTAGTGTGTCCCTGCTGACCCCTCTGGCTGAGCCCTGCTTTTGTGGGGTCCATTGCTGGGAAATGGAACTACTTTCTCTTAAGGTCCTCTGACAGGAGAGACCAAAGACATGGCGGGCAGGAAATTCCAGGACCCATTAGAAATCATGTGGCAAATGCTGAAGGAATGTCTGCAGAGAAGACAAGGTGGGTGCATTTCCCTCATGCTGCTCCTGGGACTCAGCAGCCGGGGGCTTTGGCTGCACATCTGGACACGCCGTGCCCGGCACAGCAGGAAGGGATCCATGGCAGCCTCGCTGCCCCGCTGCTGCTTTCACGCCCTGCAGAGCTGTTTGCCAGCCTGGCCTGGCTGCAGCTTCTGCCCAGCCTCTGCAGGAAGGCATTTGGCATCAGCTGGCAGACAGCCCCAATTGCACCACAGGCCATGCCCACCTTCAGATCCCCTGCAATTTCCTGGTGTCCAGGCAGATCAGATGTTGGGGCTGTTTGGGGAAGGAAGCAGCCTTGGGTTGTCCCAAAATCCTGGGTGTTTTCTGATCCTTATGCATTCCTTTCACAAGTGATGCCTCCTGAAATTGTCCCCTTCCCCATTCCCAGTCAGGAATGTTTTCATCTGATCCAGCTGTCTCTTTTCCATTCTCCAGAAATGAAAGGAGAGCCTGCGGAGAAAGAAGCATTTCCCGGAGGAAGCAGTGGTTGCATGCCAGCCTCAGCTCCAGGAAGGGAGGCCATGCCAGGCACAGGCACAGGAGGTAATTGCTGTGCCTCTGGGCCTGAGCCCTGCTGAGGCTTGAGCTGCCCTCTCTGCTGCTTGGCAGTGCGGGCACAGCCTGGACTAGAGCAGCACAGCCCAGGGGAATTATCCCGAGCAGGCGCAGGGCACTGAGCAGTCCTGCTGGGGTCCCTCCGTGGGAGACATGTCCTGAAACCTGGGAGCGACTGCACGGGGTGCCCACGGTGGGGAAAGGACAGAGGGGGAGAGCAAGGCTCCAGTGTGTCCTGAGAGGGCCTGGCTGTTTGCCCTTGGGATCTGGGGGGTTTCCCCACAGAAGGAGGGCAGGAGGGACAGAGGGAGGGCAGGATGGATAGCTGTGGCACTGCCTGCTGCAGTTTTCCCCCATGCTTTAGGGAGGATTTCTTCTGTGTGTGAGGGGGAGAGTTCCAGGTCCCTGCACTGCTGCAGCCACCCCTCCCAGGGATGTTGCTGAGGGCAGGGAAAGAGTGTGGAGAGTGACCAGGAGCCAGCCCAGAGCTCCCCAGGCCCCTGGGCAGCTTTGGCCATGTCTATTCACATCTGGCTCCCATGGCCTTACCCGACTCCCTGGCCGTGCCCAGTTCCCTGTGGCAGAAAGAGATCCCAGCACACACTGGAAAATGTTCTCATCTGTGCTGCATTGTAGATGAGGGTGCTGGGAAGGCTTCTCCATCAGCTTGGATGAAGAAAGTTTTGAAGCCCTTGGAGCCTCCTGCAGGTATGTTCTCAGTGTGCCACCAAGGAAGAATTGTAGACAAGCGGGCAGGCACCAGGTGACAGAAGCTTCTGTGGCTGTTGTGTTACAGATGTGTCTACAGGGAAGACTTCTCCAGCTTCTCCAGCTGCTACCTTGGATGCTGCACTCAAGCCCAGCTCCCATCTCAGGGGTGAGTAGTGTGTCCCTGCTGACCCCACAGGCTGAACCCTGCTTTTGTGGGATCCATTCCTGGGAAATGGAAATATTTTTCTCTAAGGTACTCCAACAGGGAAAATCCAAGATACAACAGATAAGATATCCCTGGAACCATCCAAACAGATGAGGCAAGAGCTGAAGGAACCCCTGCAGACAAGAGAAGGTGGGTGCATTTCCCTCATGCTTCCTCTGGGAGTCAGCAGCCGGGGGCTTTGGCTGCACATCTGGACATGCCGTGCCCGGCACAGCGGGAAGGGATCCATGGCAGCCTCGCTGCCCCGCTGCTGCTTTCACGCCCTGCAGGGCTGTTTCCCAGCCTGGCCTGGCTGCAGCTTCTGCCCAGCCTCTGCCGGAAGTTATTTGGCATCAGCTGACAGGCCATGCCCAAACTGTAACACACCCTGAGATCCCCCACTATATCCAGCCCTGCAGATTAGGAAAAGGGTGGCTGTTTGGAGGTGGAAGTGCTCTCATCATCCCACTGTAACCTGGCCATTTTCCTGCTCCATAAATTTCACAAATATTACCTCTGATGCCACCACCCAAGTGGGAAACAGCTCCATCTGATGCAGCTGTCTCCCTTCCTTTGTTAAGAGATGGACATAGTGCTTCAGTGGAAGGTGGTATTTCTTGAAGGAAGCACTCCATCTTCGGTGCCAGCCCCTACTGCAGGAGGGAAGGCAAAGCCAGACATGGACACAGGCACAGCAGGTAATTGCTGTGCCGGGCTCAGGCCTGGCCGGGGCTGTGTGGCAGCAGCTCTTCTCCCAGGGCCTGCCCTTGCCCGGCCCGGCAGCAGCCAAAGCTGGAGGCGCCTCGGCTTCCAGGCCTCTGGAGCTGGTTCAGAGCCCCGGGGAAACGGGACTGGTGCAGCAACGTCCCTGGCGCTGCAGCTGCTGCGGAGCTGGCCCTGAGTGCCCAGAGGCCCAAGGCACAGGAGCAGCCCCGAGCGGGAGCCCTGCCGCCAGCCCAGGGCCAGAGCCAGCCCTGGCACACAATGGAAACAGTTCTCATCTTGGTTTGCTTCCAGACTGGGATGCTGGGAAGGATTCTCCATTAGCCTGGCGCTCTGAAGTTGTGAAGCCCTCTGAGCATTCTGCAGGTATGTTCTCACTGTCCCACCAAGGCGTAATGTTTGACTGACTGGTAAGAACCAGGTGACAGAAGCTTCTGTGGCTGTTGTGTTACAGGCGTGTCTTCAGGGATGACCTCACCAACTCCTACCTTGGATGCTGCACAAAAGGCCAGCTCCCATGGCAGGGGTGAGTAGTGTGTCCCTGCTGACCCCTCTGGCTGAGCCCTGCTTTTGTGGGGTCCATTGCTGGGAAATGGAACTACTTTCTCTTAAGGTCCTCTGACAGGAGAGATCAAAGACATGGCAGGCAGGAAATTCCAGGACCCATTAGAAATCATGTGGCAAATGCTGAAGGAATGTCTGCAGAGAAGACAAGGTGGGTGCATTTCCCTCATGCTGCTCCTGGGACTCAGCAGCCGGGGGCTTTGGCTGCACATCTGGACACGCCGTGCCCGGCACAGCAGGAAGGGATCCATGGCAGCCTCGCTGCCCCGCTGCTGCTTTCACGCCCTGCAGAGCTGTTTGCCAGCCTGGCCTGGCTGCAGCTTCTGCCCAGCCTCTGCAGGAAGGCATTTGGCATCAGCTGGCAGACAGCCCCAAATGCACCACAGGCCATGCCCACCTTCAGATCCCCTGCAATTTCCTGGTGTCCAGGCAGATCAGATGTTGGGGCTGTTTGGGGAAGGAAGCAGCCTTGGGTTGTCCCAAAATCCTGGGTGTTTTCTGATCCTTATGCATTCCTTTCACAAGTGATGCCTCCTGAAATTGTCCCCTTCCCCATTCCCAGTCAGGAATGTTTTCATCTGATGCAGCTGTCTCTTTTCCATTCTCCAGAAATGAAAGGAGAGCCTGCGGAGAAAGAAGCATTTCCGGGAGGAAGCAGTGGTTGCATGCCAGCCTCAGCTCCAGGAAGGGAGGCCATGCCAGGCACAGGCACAGGAGGTAATTGCTGTGCCTCTGGGCCTGAGCCCTGCTGAGGCTTGAGCTGCACTTTCTGCTGCTTGGCAGTGCGGGCACAGCCTGGACTAGAGCAGCACAGCCCAGGGGAATTATCCCGAGCAGGCGCAGGGCACTGAGCAGTCCTGCTGGGGTCCCTCCATGGGAGACATGTCCTGAAACCTGGGAGTGACTGCACGGGGTGCCCACGGTGGGGAAAGGACAGAGGGGGAGAGCAAGGCTGCAGTGTGTCCTGAGAGGGCCTGGCTGTTTGCCCTTGGGATCTGGGGGGTTTCCCCACAGAAGGAGGGCAGGAGGGACAGAGGGAGGGCAGGATGGATAGCTGTGGCACTGCCTGCTGCAGTTTTCCCCCATGCTTTAGGGAGGATTTCTTCTGTGTGTGAGGGGGAGAGTTCCAGGTCCCTGCACTGCTGCAGCCACCCCTCCCAGGGATGTTGCTGAGGGCAGGGAAAGAGTGTGGAGAGTGACCAGGAGCCAGCCCAGAGCTCCCCAGGCCCCTGGGCAGCTTTGGCCATGTCTATTCACATCTGGCTCCCATGGCCTTACCCGACTCCCTGGCCGTGCCCAGTTCCCTGTGGCAGAAAGAGATCCCAGCACACACTGGAAAATGTTCTCATCTGTGCTGCATTGTAGATGAGGGTGCTGGGAAGGCTTCTCCATCAGCTTGGATGAAGAAAGTTTTGAAGCCCTTGGAGCCTCCTGCAGGTATGTTCTCAGTGTGCCACCAAGGAAGAATTGTAGACAAGCGGGCAGGCACCAGGTGACAGAAGCTTCTGTGGCTGTTGTGTTACAGATGTGTCTACAGGGAAGACTTCTCCAGCTTCTCCAGCTGCTACCTTGGATGCTGCACTCAAGCCCAGCTCCCATCTCAGGGGTGAGTAGTGTGTCCCTGCTGATCCCACAGGCTGAGCCCTGCTTTTCTGGGATCCATTCCTGGGAAATGGAAATATTTTTCTCTAAGGTACTCCAACAGGGAAAATCCAAGATACAACAGATAAGATATCCCTGGAACCATCCAAACAGATGAGGCAAGAGCTGAAGGAACCCCTGCAGACAAGACAAGGTGGGTGCATTTCCCTCATGCTTCCCCTGGGAGTCAGCAGCCGGGGGCTTTGGCTGCACATCTGGACACGCCATGCCCGGCACAGCGGGAAGGGATCCATGGCAGCCTCGCTGCCCCGCTGCTGCTTTCACGCCCTACAGGGCTGTTTCCCAGCCTGGCCTGGCTGCAGCTTCTGCCCAGCCTCTGCCGGAAGTTATTTGGCATCAGCTGACAGGCCATGCCCAAACTGTAACACACCCTGAGATCCCCCACTATATCCAGCCCTGCAGATTAGGAAAAGGGTGGTTGTTTGGCGGTGGAAGTGCTCTCATCATGCCACTGTAACCTGGCCATTTTCCTGCTCCATAAATTTCACAAATATTACCTCTGATGCCACCGCCCAAGTGGGGAACAGCTCCATCTGATGCAGCTGTCTCCCTTCCTTTGTCAAGAGATGGACATAGTGTTTCAGTGGAAGGTGGTATTTCTTGAAGGAAGCACTCCATCTTCGGTGCCAGCCCCTGCTGCAGGAAGGAAAGCAAAGCCAGACACGGGCACAGGCACAGCAGGTAATTGCTGTGCCGGGCTCAGGCCTGGCCGGGGCTGTGTGGCAGCAGCTCTTCCCCCAGGGCCTGCCCTTGCCCGGCCCGGCAGCAGCCAAAGCTGGAGGCGCCTCGGCTTCCAGGCCTCTGGAACTGGTTCAGAGCCCCGGGGAAACGGGACTGGTGCAGCAACGTCCCTGGCGCTGCAGCTGCTGCGGAGCTGGCCCTGAGTGCCCAGAGGCCCAAGGCACAGGAGCAGCCCCGAGCGGGAGCCCTGCCGCCAGCCCAGGGCCAGAGCCAGCCCTGGCACACAATGGAAACAGTTCTCATCTTGGTTTGCTTCCAGACTGGGATGCTGGGAAGGATTCTCCATTAGCCTGGCGCTCTGAAGTTGTGAAGCCCTCTGAGCATTCTGCAGGTATGTTCTCACTGTCCCACCAAGGCGTAATGTTTGACTGACTGGTAAGAACCAGGTGACAGAAGCTTCTGTGGCTGTTGTGTTACAGGCGTGTCTGCAGGGACGACCTCAGCAACTCCTACCTTGGATGCTGCACAAATGGCCAGCTCCCATGGCAGGGGTGAGTAGTGTGTCCCTGCTGACCCCTCAGGCTGAGCCCTGCTTTTGTGGGGTCCATTGCTGGGAAATGGAACTACTTTCTCTTAAGGTCCTCTGACAGGAGAGACCAAAGACATGGCAGGCAGGAAATTCCAGGACCCATTAGAAATCATGTGGCAAATGCTGAAGGAATGTCTGCAGAGAAGACAAGGTGGGTGCATTTCCCTCATGCTGCTCCTGGGACTCAGCAGCCGGGGGCTTTGGCTGCACATCTGGACACGTCGTGCCCGGCACAGCAGGAAGGGATCCATGGCAGCCTCGCTGCCCCGCTGCTGCTTTCACGCCCTGCAGGGCTGTTTCCCAGCCTGGCCTGGCTGCAGCTTCTGCCCAGCCCCTGCAGGAAGGCATTTGGCATCAGCTGGCAGACAGCCCCAAATGCACCACAGGCCATGCCCACCCTCAGATGCCCTGCAATTTCCTGGTGTCCAGGCAGATCAGATGTTGGGGCTGTTTGGGGAAGGAAGCAGCCTTGGGTTGTCCCAAAATCCTGGGTGTTTTCTGATCCTTATGCATTCCTTTCACAAGTGATGTCTCCTGAAATTGTCCCCTTCCCCATTCCCAGTCAGGAATGTTTTCATCTGATCCAGCTGTCTCTTTTCCATTCTCCAGAAATGAAAGGAGAGCCTGCGGAGAAAGAAGCATTTCCGGGAGGAAGCAGTGGTTGCATGCCAGCCTCAGCTCCAGGAAGGGAGGCCATGCCAGGCACAGGCACAGGAGGTAATTTCTGTGCCTCTGGGCCTGAGCCCTGCTGAGGCTTGACCTGCCCTCTCTGCTGCTTGGCAGTGCGGGCACAGCCTGGACTAGAGCGGCACAGCCCAGGGGAATTATCCCGAGCAGGCGCAGGGCACTGAGCAGTCCTGCTGGGGTCCCTCCATGGGAGACATGTCCTGAAACCTGGGAGTGACTGCACGGGGTGCCCACGGTGGGGAAAGGACAGAGGGGGAGAGCAAGGCTCCAGTGTGTCCTGAGAGGGCCTGGCTGTTTGCCCTTGGGATCTGGGGGGTTTCCCCACAGAAGGAGGGCAGGAGGGACAGAGGGAGGGCAGGATGGATAGCTGTGGCACTGCCTGCTGCAGTTTTCCCCCATGCTTTAGGGAGGATTTCTTCTGTGTGTGAGGGGGAGAGTTCCAGGTCCCTGCACTGCTGCAGCCACCCCTCCCAGGGATGTTGCTGAGGGCAGGGAAAGAGTGTGGAGAGTGACCAGGAGCCAGCCCAGAGCTCCCCAGGCCCCTGGGCAGCTTTGGCCATGTCTATTCACATCTGGCTCCCATGGCCTTACCCGACTCCCTGGCCGTGCCCAGTTCCCTGTGGCAGAAAGAGATCCCAGCACACACTGGAAAATGTTCTCATCTGTGCTGCATTGTAGATGAGGGTGCTGGGAAGGCTTCTCCATCAGCTTGGATGAATAAAGTTTTGAAGCCCGTGGAGCCTCCTGCAGGTATGTTCTCAGTGTGCCACCAAGGAAGAATTGTAGACAAGCGGGCAGGCACCAGGTGACAGAAGCTTCTGTGGCTGTTGTGTTACAGATGTGTCTACAGGGAAGACTTCTCCAGCTTCTCCAGCTGCTACCTTGGATGCTGCACTCAAGCCCAGCTCCCATCTCAGGGGTGAGTAGTGTGTCCCTGCTGGCCCCACAGGCTGAGCCCTGCTTTTCTGGGATCCATTCCTGGGAAATGGAAATATTTTTCTCTAAGGTACTCCAACAGGGAAAATCCAAGATACAACAGATAAGATATCCCTGGAACCATCCAAACAGATGAGGCAAGAGCTGAAGGAACCCCTGCAGACAAGAGAAGGTGGGTGCATTTCCCTCATGCTTCCCCTGGGAGTCAGCAGCCGGGGTCTTTGGCTGCACATCTGGACGCGCCGTGCCCGGCACAGTGGGAAGGGATCCATGGCAGCCTCGCTGCCCCGCTGCTGCTTTCACGCCCTACAGGGCTGTTTCCCAGCCTGGCCTGGCTGCAGCTTCTGCCCAGCCTCTGCCGGAAGTTATTTGGCATCAGCTGACAGGCCATGCCCAAACTGTAACACACCCTGAGATCCCCCACTATATCCAGCCCTGCAGATTAGGAAAAGGGTGGTTGTTTGGCGGTGGAAGTGCTCTCATCATGCCACTGTAACCTGGCCATTTTCCTGCTCCATAAATTTCACAAATATTACCTCTGATGCCACCACCCAAGTGGGGAACAGCTCCATCTGATGCAGCTGTCTCCCTTCCTTTGTCAAGAGATGGACATAGTGTTTCAGTGGAAGGTGGTATTTCTTGAAGGAAGCACTCCATTTTCGGTGCCAGCCCCTGTTGCAGGAAGGAAAGCAAAGCCAGACACGGGCACAAGCACAGCAGGTAATTGCTGTGCCGGGCTCAGGCCTGGCCGGGGCTGTGTGGCAGCAGCTCTTCCCCCAGGGCCTGCCCTTGCCCGGCCCGGCAGCAGCCAAAGCTGGAGGCGCCTCGGCTTCCAGGCCTCTGGAGCTGGTTCAGAGCCCCGGGGAAACGGGACTGGTGCAGCAACGTCCCTGGCGCTGCAGCTGCTGCGGAGCTGGCCCTGAGTGCCCAGAGGCCCAAGGCACAGGAGCAGCCCCGAGCGGGAGCCCTGCCGCCAGCCCAGGGCCAGAGCCAGCCCTGGCACACAATGGAAACAGTTCTCATCTTGGTTTGCTTCCAGACTGGGATGCTGGGAAGGATTCTCCATTAGCCTGGCGCTCTGAAGTTGTGAAGCCCTCTGAGCATTCTGCAGGTATGTTCTCACTGTCCCACCAAGGCGTAATGTTTGACTGACTGGTAAGAACCAGGTGACAGAAGCTTCTGTGGCTGTTGTGTTACAGGCGTGTCTGCAGGGACGACCTCAGCAACTCCTACCTTGGATGCTGCACAAATGGCCAGCTCCCATGGCAGGGGTGAGTAGTGTGTCCCTGCTGACCCCTCAGGCTGAGCCCTGCTTTTGTGGGGTCCATTGCTGGGAAATGGAACTACTTTCTCTTAAGGTCCTCTGACAGGAGAGACCAAAGACATGGCAGGCAGGAAATTCCAGGACCCATTAGAAATCATGTGGCAAATGCTGAAGGAATGTCTGCAGAGAAGACAAGGTGGGTGCATTTCCCTCATGCTGCTCCTGGGACTCAGCAGCCGGGGGCTTTGGCTGCACATCTGGACACGCCGTGCCCGGCACAGCAGGAAGGGATCCATGGCAGCCTCGCTGCCCTGCTGCTGCTTTCACGCCCTGCAGGGCTGTTTCCCAGCCTGGCCTGGCTGCAGCTTCTGCCCAGCCTCTGCAGGAAGGCATTTGGCAACAGCTGGCAGACAGCCCCAATTGCACCACAGGCCATGCCCACCCTCAGATGCTCTGCAATTTCCTGGTGTCCAGGCAGATCAGATGTTGGGGCTGTTTGGGGAAGGAAGCAGCCTTGGGTTGTCCCAAAATCCTGGGTGTTTTCTGACCCTTATGCTTTCCTTTCACAAGTGATGCCTCCTGAAATTGTCCCCTTCCCCATTCCCAGTCAGGAATGTTTTCATCTGATGCAGCTGTCTCTTTTCCATTCTCCAGAAATGAAAGGAGAGCCTGCGGAGAAAGAAGCATTTCCCGGAGGAAGCAGTGGTTGCATGCCAGCCTCAGCTCCAGGAAGGGAGGCCATGCCAGGCACAGGCACAGGAGGTAATTGCTGTGCCTCTGGGCCTGAGCCCTGCTGAGGCTTGAGCTGCCCTCTCTGCTGCTTGGCAGTGCGGGCACAGCCTGGACTAGAGCAGCACAGCCCAGGGGAATTATCCCGAGCAGGCGCAGGGCACTGAGCAGTCCTGCTGGGGTCCCTCCGTGGGAGACATGTCCTGAAACCTGGGAGCGACTGCACTGGGTGCCCACGGTGGGGAAAGGACAGAGGAGGAGAGCAAGGCTCCAGTGTGTCCTGAGAGGGCCTGGCTGTTTGCCCTTGGGATCTGGGGGGTTTCCCCACAGAAGGAGGGCAGGAGGGACAGAGGGAGGGCAGGATGGATAGCTGTGGCACTGCCTGCTGCAGTTTTCCCCCATGCTTTAGGGAGGATTTCTTCTGTGTGTGAGGGGGAGAGTCCCAGGTCCCTGCACTGCTGCAGCCACCCCTCCCAGGGATGTTGCTGAGGGCAGGGAAAGAGTGTGGAGAGTGACCAGGAGCCAGCCCAGAGCTCCCCAGGCCCCTGGGCAGCTTTGGCCATGTCTATTCACATCTGGCTCCCATGGCCTTACCCAACCCCCTGGCAGTGCCCAGTTCCCTGTGGCAGAAAGAGATCCCAGCACACACTGGAAAATGTTCTCATTTGTGCTGCATTGTAGATGAGGGTGCTGGGAAGGCTTCTCCATCAGCTTGGATGAATAAAGTTTTGAAGCCCTTGGAGCCTCCTGCAGGTATGTTCTCAGTGTGCCACCAAGGAAGAATTGTAGACAAGCGGGCAGGAACCAGGTGACAGAAGCTTCTGTGGCTGTTGTGTTACAGATGTGTCTACAGGGAAGACTTCTCCAGCTTCTCCAGCTGCTACCTTGGATGCTGCACTCAAGCCCAGCTCCCATCTCAGGGGTGAGTAGTGTGTCCCTGCTGATCCCACAGGCTGAGCCCTGCTTTTCTGGGATCCATTCCTGGGAAATGGAAATATTTTTCTCTAAGGTACTCCAACAGGGAAAATCCAAGATACAACAGATAAGATATCCCTGGAACCATCCAAACAGATGAGGCAAGAGCTGAAGGAACCCCTGCAGACAAGAGAAGGTGGGTGCATTTCCCTCATGCTTCCCCTGGGAGTCAGCAGCCGGGGGCTTTGGCTGCACATCTGGACACGCCATGCCCGGCACAGCGGGAAGGGATCCATGGCAGCCTCGCTGCCCCGCTGCTGCTTTCACGCCCTACAGGGCTGTTTCCCAGCCTGGCCTGGCTGCAGCTTCTGCCCAGCCTCTGCCGGAAGTTATTTGGCATCAGCTGACAGGCCATGCCCAAACTGTAACACACCCTGAGATCCCCCACTATATCCAGCCCTGCAGATTAGGAAAAGGGTGGCTGTTTGGAGGTGGAAGTGCTCTCATCATGCCACTGTAACCTGGCCATTTTCCTGCTCCATAAATTTCACAAATATTACCTCTGATGCCACCACCCAAGTGGGGAACAGCCCCATCTGATGCAGCTGTCTCCCTTCCTTTGTCAAGAGATGGACATAGTGCTTCAGTGGAAGGTGGTATTTCTTGAAGGAAGCACTCCATCTTCGGTGCCAGCCCCTGCTGCAGGAAGGAAGGCGATGGCAGACACGGGCACAGGCACAGCAGGTAATTGCTGTGCCGGGCTCAGGCCTGGCCGGGGCTGTGTGGCAGCAGCTCTTCCCCCAGGGCCTGCCCTTGCCCGGCCCGGCAGCAGCCAAAGCTGGAGGTGCCTCGGCTTCCAGGCCTCTGGAGCTGGTTCAGAGCCCCGGGGAAACGGGACTGGTGCAGCAACGTCCCTGGCGCTGCAGCTGCTGCGGAGCTGGCCCTGAGTGCCCAGAGGCCCAAGGCACAGGAGCAGCCCCGAGCGGGAGCCCTGCCGCCAGCCCAGGGCCAGAACCAGCCCTGGCACACAATGGAAACAGTTCTCATCTTGGTTTGCTTCCAGACTGGGATGCTGGGAAGGATTCTCCATTAGCCTGGCGCTCTGAAGTTGTGAAGCCCTCTGAGCATTCTGCAGGTATGTTCTCACTGTCCCACCAAGGCGTAATGTTTGACTGACTGGTAAGAACCAGGTGACAGAAGCTTCTGTGGCTGTTGTGTTACAGGCGTGTCTGCAGGGACGACCTCAGCAACTCCTACCTTGGATGCTGCACAAATGGCCAGCTCCCATGGCAGGGGTGAGTAGTGTGTCCCTGCTGACCCCTCAGGCTGAGCCCTGCTTTTGTGGGGTCCATTGCTGGGAAATGGAACTACTTTCTCTTAAGGTCCTCTGACAGGAGAGACCAAAGACATGGCAGGCAGGAAATTCCAGGACCCATTAGAAATCATGTGGCAAATGCTGAAGGAATGTCTGCAGAGAAGACAAGGTGGGTGCATTTCCCTCATGCTGCTCCTGGGACTCAGCAGCCGGGGGCTTTGGCTGCACATCTGGACACGTCGTGCCCGGCACAGCAGGAAGGGATCCATGGCAGCCTCGCTGCCCCGCTGCTGCTTTCACGCCCTGCAGGGCTGTTTCCCAGCCTGGCCTGGCTGCAGCTTCTGCCCAGCCCCTGCAGGAAGGCATTTGGCATCAGCTGGCAGACAGCCCCAAATGCACCACAGGCCATGCCCACCCTCAGATGCCCTGCAATTTCCTGGTGTCCAGGCAGATCAGATGTTGGGGCTGTTTGGGGAAGGAAGCAGCCTTGGGTTGTCCCAAAATCCTGGGTGTTTTCTGATCCTTATGCATTCCTTTCACAAGTGATGTCTCCTGAAATTGTCCCCTTCCCCATTCCCAGTCAGGAATGTTTTCATCTGATCCAGCTGTCTCTTTTCCATTCTCCAGAAATGAAAGGAGAGCCTGCGGAGAAAGAAGCATTTCCGGGAGGAAGCAGTGGTTGCATGCCAGCCTCAGCTCCAGGAAGGGAGGCCATGCCAGGCACAGGCACAGGAGGTAATTTCTGTGCCTCTGGGCCTGAGCCCTGCTGAGGCTTGAGCTGCCCTCTCTGCTGCTTGGCAGTGCGGGCACAGCCTGGACTAGAGCAGCACAGCCCAGGGGAATTATCCCGAGCAGGCTCAGGGCACTGAGCAGTCCTGCTGGGGTCCCTCCATGGGAGACATGTCCTGAAACCTGGGAGTGACTGCACGGGGTGCCCACGGTGGGGAAAGGACAGAGGGGGAGAGCAAGGCTCCAGTGTGTCCTGAGAGGGCCTGGCTGTTTGCCCTTGGGATCTGGGGGGTTTCCCCACAGAAGGAGGGCAGGAGGGACAGAGGGAGGGCAGGATGGATAGCTGTGGCACTGCCTGCTGCAGTTTTCCCCCATGCTTTAGGGAGGATTTCTTCTGTGTGTGAGGGGGAGAGTTCCAGGTCCCTGCACTGCTGCAGCCACCCCTCCCAGGGATGTTGCTGAGGGCAGGGAAAGAGTGTGGAGAGTGACCAGGAGCCAGCCCAGAGCTCCCCAGGCCCCTGGGCAGCTTTGGCCATGTCTATTCACATCTGGCTCCCATGGCCTTAGCCGACTCCCTGGCCGTGCCCAGTTCCCTGTGGCAGAAAGAGATCCCAGCACACACTGGAAAATGTTCTCATCTGTGCTGCATTGTAGATGAGGGTGCTGGGAAGGCTTCTCCATCAGCTTGGATGAATAAAGTTTTGAAGCCCGTGGAGCCTCCTGCAGGTATGTTCTCAGTGTGCCACCAAGGAAGAATTGTAGACAAGCGGGCAGGCACCAGGTGACAGAAGCTTCTGTGGCTGTTGTGTTACAGATGTGTCTACAGGGAAGACTTCTCCAGCTTCTCCAGCTGCTACCTTGGATGCTGCACTCAAGCCCAGCTCCCATCTCAGGGGTGAGTAGTGTGTCCCTGCTGGCCCCACAGGCTGAGCCCTGCTTTTCTGGGATCCATTCCTGGGAAATGGAAATATTTTTCTCTAAGGTACTCCAACAGGGAAAATCCAAGATACAACAGATAAGATATCCCTGGAACCATCCAAACAGATGAGGCAAGAGCTGAAGGAACCCCTGCAGACAAGAGAAGGTGGGTGCATTTCCCTCATGCTTCCCCTGGGAGTCAGCAGCCGGGGTCTTTGGCTGCACATCTGGACGCGCCGTGCCCGGCACAGTGGGAAGGGATCCATGGCAGCCTTGCTGCCCCGCTGCTGCTTTCACGCCCTGCAGGGCTGTTTCCCAGCCTGGCCTGGCTGCAGCTTCTGCCCAGCCTCTGCCGGAAGTTATTTGGCATCAGCTGACAGGCCATGCCCAAACTGTAACACACCCTGAGATCCCCCACTATATCCAGCCCTGCAGATTAGGAAAAGGGTGGTTGTTTGGCGGTGGAAGTGCTCTCATCATGCCACTGTAACCTGGCCATTTTCCTGCTCCATAAATTTCACAAATATTACCTCTGATGCCACCACCCAAGTGGGGAACAGCTCCATCTGATGCAGCTGTCTCCCTTCCTTTGTCAAGAGATGGACATAGTGTTTCAGTGGAAGGTGGTATTTCTTGAAGGAAGCACTCCATCTTCGGTGCCAGCCCCTGCTGCAGGAAGGAAGGCAAAGCCAGACATGGGCACAGGCACAGCAGGTAATTGCTGTGCCGGGCTCAGGCCTGGCCGGGGCTGTGTGGCAGCAGCTCTTCCCCCAGGGCCTGCCCTTGCCCGGCCCGGCAGCAGCCAAAGCTGGAGGCGCCTCGGCTTCCAGGCCTCTGGAGCTGGTTCAGAGCCCCGGGGAAACGGGACTGGTGCAGCAACGTCCCTGGCGCTGCAGCTGCTGCGGAGCTGGCCCTGAGTGCCCAGAGGCCCAAGGCACAGGAGCAGCCCCGAGCGGGAGCCCTGCCGGCAGCCCAGGGCCAGAGCCAGCCCTGGCACACAATGGAAACAGTTCTCATCTTGGTTTGCTTCCAGACTGGGATGCTGGGAAGGATTCTCCATTAGCCTGGCGCTCTGAAGTTGTGAAGCACTCTGAGCATTCTGCAGGTATGTTCTCACTGTCCCACCAAGGCGTAATGTTTGACTGACTGGTAAGAAGCAGGTGACAGAAGCTTCTGTGGCTGTTGTGTTACAGGCGTGTCTGCAGGGACGACCTCACCAACTCCTACCTTGGATGCTGCACAAATGGCCAGCTCCCATGGCAGGGGTGAGTAGTGTGTCCCTGCTGACCCCTCAGGCTGAGCCCTGCTTTTGTGGGGTCCATTGCTGGGAAATGGAACTACTTTCTCTTAAGGTCCTCTGACAGGAGAGACCAAAGACATGGCAGGCAGGAAATTCCAGGACCCATTAGAAATCATGTGGCAAATGCTGAAGGAATGTCTGCAGAGAAGACAAGGTGGGTGCATTTCCCTCATGCTGCTCCTGGGACTCAGCAGCCGGGGGCTTTGGCTGCACATCTGGACACGCCGTGCCCGGCACAGCAGGAAGGGATCCATGGCAGCCTCGCTGCCCCGCTGCTGCTTTCACGCCCTGCAGGGCTGTTTCCCAGCCTGGCCTGGCTGCAGCTTCTGCCCAGCCTCTGCAGGAAGGCATTTGGCAACAGCTGGCAGACAGCCCCAATTGCACCACAGGCCATGCCCACCCTCAGATGCTCTGCAATTTCCTGGTGTCCAGGCAGATCAGATGTTGGGGCTGTTTGGGGAAGGAAGCAGCCTTGGGTTGTCCCAAAATCCTGGGTGTTTTCTGACCCTTATGCTTTCCTTTCACAAGTGATGCCTCCTGAAATTGTCCCCTTCCCCATTCCCAGTCAGGAATGTTTTCATCTGATGCAGCTGTCTCTTTTCCATTCTCCAGAAATGAAAGGAGAGCCTGTGCAGAAGGAAGCATTTCCCGGAAGAAGCAGTGGTTGCATGCCAGCCTCAGCTCCAGGAAGGGAGGCCATGCCAGGCACAGGCACAGGAGGTAATTGCTGTGCCTCTGGGCCTGAGCCCTGCTGAGGCTTGAGCTGCACTTTCTGCTGCTTGGCAGTGCGGGCACAGCCTGGACTAGAGCGGCACAGCCCAGGGGAATTATCCCAAGCAGGCTCAGGTCACTGAGCAGTCCTGCTGGGGTCCCTCCATGGGAGACATGTCCTGAAACCTGGGAGCGACTGCACGGGGTGCCCACGGTGGGGAAAGGACAGAGGGGGAGAGCAAGGCTCCAGTGTGTCCTGAGAGGGCCTGGCTGTTTGCCCTTGGGATCTGGGGGGTTTCCCCACAGAAGGAGGGCAGGAGGGACAGAGGGAGAGCAGGATGGATAGCTGTGGCACTGCCTGCTGCAGTTTTCCCCCATGCTTTAGGGAGGATTTCTTCTGTGTGTGAGGGGGAGAGTCCCAGGTCCCTGCACTGCTGCAGCCACCCCTCCCAGGGATGTTGCTGAGGGCAGGGAAAGAGTGTGGAGAGTGACCAGGAGCCAGCCCAGAGCTCCCCAGGCCCCTGGGCAGCTTTGGCCATGTCTATTCACATCTGGCTCCCATGGCCTTACCCAACCCCCTGGCAGTGCCCAGTTCCCTGTGGCAGAAAGAGATCCCAGCACACACTGGAAAATGTTCTCATCTGTGCTGCATTGTAGATGAGGGTGCTGGGAAGGCTTCTCCATCAGCTTGGATGAATAAAGTTTTGAAGCCCTTGGAGCCTCCTGCAGGTATGTTCTCAGTGTGCCACCAAGGAAGAATTGTAGACAAGCGGGCAGGCACCAGGTGACAGAAGCTTCTGTGGCTGTTGTGTTACAGATGTGTCTACAGGGAAGACTTCTCCAGCTTCTCCAGCTGCTACCTTGGATGCTGCACTCAAGCCCAGCTCCCATCTCAGGGGTGAGTAGTGTGTCCCTGCTGATCCCACAGGCTGAGCCCTGCTTTTCTGGGATCCATTCCTGGGAAATGGAAATATTTTTCTCTAAGGTACTCCAACAGGGAAAATCCAAGATACAACAGATAAGATATCCCTGGAACCATCCAAACAGATGAGGCAAGAGCTGAAGGAACCCCTGCAGACATTAGAAGGTGGGTGCATTTCCCTCATGCTTCCCCTGGGAGTCAGCAGCCAGGGGCTTTGGCTGCACATCTGGACACGCCGTGCCCGGCACAGTGGGAAGGGATCCATGGCAGCCTTGCTGCCCCGCTGCTGCTTTCACGCCCTGCAGGGCTGTTTCCCAGCCTGGCCTGGCTGCAGCTTCTGCCCAGCCTCTGTAGGAAGTTATTTGGCATCAGCTGACAGGCCGTGCCCAAACTGTAACACACCCTGAGATCCCCCACTATATCCAGCCCTGCAGATTAGGGAAAGGGTGGCTGTTTGGAGGTGGAAGTGCTCTCATCATGCCACTGTAACCTGGCCATTTTCCTGCTCCATAAATTTCACAAATATTACCTCTGATGCCACCACCCAAGTGGGGAACAGCCCCATCTGATGCAGCTGTCTCCCTTCCTTTGTCAAGAGATGGACATAGTGCTTCAGTGGAAGGTGGTATTTCTTGAAGGAAGCACTCCATCTTCGGTGCCAGCCCCTGCTGCAGGAAGGAAGGCAAAGCCAGACATGGGCACAGGCACAGCAGGTAATTGCTGTGCTGGGCTCAGGCCTGGCCGGGGCTGTGTGGCAGCAGCTCTTCCCCCAGGGCCTGCCCTTGCCCGGCCCGGCAGCAGCCAAAGCTGGAGGCGCCTCGGCTTCCAGGCCTCTGGAGCTGGTTCAGAGCCCCGGGGAAACGGGACTGGTGCAGCAACGTCCCTGGCACTGCAGCTGCTGCGGAGCTGGCCCTGGGTGCCCAGAGGCCCAAGGCACAGGAGCAGTCCCGAGCAGGAGCCCTGCCGCCAGCCCAGGGCCAGAACCAGCCCTGGCACACAATGGAAACAGTTCTCATCTTGGTTTGCTTCCAGACTGGGATGCTGGGAAGGATTCTCCATTAGCCTGGCGCTCTGAAGTTGTGAAGCACTCTGAGCATTCTGCAGGTATGTTCTCACTGTCCCACCAAGGCGTAATGTTTGACTGACTGGGAAGAACCAGGTGACAGAAGCTTCTGTGGCTGTTGTGTTACAGGCGTGTCTGCAGGGACGACCTCACGAACTCCTACCTTGGATGCTGCAGAAAAGGCCAGCTCCCATGGCAGGGGTGAGTAGTGTGTCCCTGCTGACCCCTCAGGCTGAGCCCTGCTTTTGTGGGGTCCATTGCTGGGAAATGGAACTACTTTCTCTTAAGGTCCTCTGACAGGAGAGATCAAAGACATGGCAGGCAGGAAATTCCAGGACCCATTAGAAATCATGTGGCAAATGCTGAAGGAATGTCTGCAGAGAAGACAAGGTGGGTGCATTTCCCTCATGCTGCTCCTGGGACTCAGCAGCCGGGGGCTTTGGCTGCACATCTGGACACGCCGTGCCCGGCACAGCAGGAAGGGATCCATGGCAGCCTCGCTGCCCCACTGCTGCTTTCACGCCCTGCAGGGCTGTTTCCCAGCCTGGCCTGGCTGCAGCTTCTGCCCAGCCCCTGCAGGAAGGCATTTGGCATCAGCTGGCAGACAGCCCCAAATGCACCACAGGCCATGCCCACCCTCAGATGCCCTGCAATTTCCTGGTGTCCAGGCAGATCAGATGTTGGGGCTGTTTGGGGAAGGAAGCAGCCTTGGGTTGTCCCAAAATCCTGGGTGTTTTCTGATCCTTATGCATTCCTTTCACCAGTGATGCCTCCTGAAATTGTCCCCTTCCCCATTCCCAGTCAGGAATCCTTTCATCTGATGCAGCTGTCTCTTTTCCATTCTCCAGAAATGAAAGGAGAGCCTGCGGAGAAAGAAGCATTTCCCGGAGGAAGCAGTGGTTGCATGCCAGCCTCAGCTCCAGGAAGGGAGGCCATGCCAGGCACAGGCACAGGAGGTAATTGCTGTGCCTCTGGGCCTGAGCCCTGCTGAGGCTTGAGCTGCCCTCTCTGCTGTTTGGCAGTGCGGGCACAGCCTGGACTAGAGCAGCACAGCCCAGGGGAATTATCCCGAGCAGGCTCAGGGCACTGAGCAGTCCTGCTGGGGTCCCTCCGTGTGAGACATGTCCTGAAACCTGGGAGTGACTGCACGGGGTGCCCACGGTGGGGAAAGGACAGAGGGGGAGAGCAAGGCTCCAGTGTGTCCTGAGAGGGCCTGGCTGTTTGCCCTTGGGATCTGGGGTGTTTCCCCACAGAAGGAGGGCAGGAGGGACAGAGGGAGGGCAGGATGGATAGCTGTGGCACTGCCTGCTGCAGTTTTCCCTCATGCTTTAGGGAGGATTTCTTCTGTGTGTGAGGGGGAGAGTCCCAGGTCCCTGCACTGCTGCAGCCACCCCTCCCAGGGATGTTGCTGAGGGCAGGGAAAGAGTGTGGAGAGTGACCAGGAGCCAGCCCAGAGCTCCCCAGGCCCCTGGGCAGCTTTGGCCATGTCTATTCACATCTGGCTCCCATGGCCTTACCCGACTCCCTGGCCGTGCCCAGTTCCCTGTGGCAGAAAGAGATCCCAGCACACACTGGAAAATGTTCTCATCTGTGCTGCATTGTAGATGAGGGTGCTGGGAAGGCTTCTCCATCAGCTTGGATGAATAAAGTTTTGAAGCCCTTGGAGCCTCCTGCAGGTATGTTCTCAGTGTGCCACCAAGGAAGAATTGTAGACAAGCGGGCAGGCACCAGGTGACAGAAGCTTCTGTGGCTGTTGTGTTACAGATGTGTCTACAGGGAAGACTTCTCCAGCTTCTCCAGCTGCTACCTTGGATGCTGCACTCAAGCCCAGCTCCCATCTCAGGGGTGAGTAGTGTGTCCCTGCTGACCCCACAGGCTGAGCCCTGCTTTTCTGGGATCCATTCCTGGGAAATGGAAATATTTTTCTCTAAGGTACTCCAACAGGGAAAATCCAAGATACAACAGATAAGATATCCCTGGAACCATCCAAACAGATGAGGCAAGAGCTGAAGGAACCCCTGCAGACAAGAGAAGGTGGGTGCATTTCCCTCATGCTTCCTCTGGGAGTCAGCAGCCGGGGGCTTTGGCTGCACATCTGGACATGCCGTGCCCGGCACAGCGGGAAGGGATCCATGGCAGCCTCGCTGCCCCGCTGCTGCTTTCACGCCCTGCAGGGCTGTTTCCCAGCCTGGCCTGGCTGCAGCTTCTGCCCAGCCTCTGCCGGAAGTTATTTGGCATCAGCTGACAGGCCATGCCCAAACTGTAACACACCCTGAGATCCCCCACTATATCCACCCCTGCAGATTAGGAAAAGGGTGGCTGTTTGGAGGTGGAAGTGCTCTCATCATGCCACTGTAACCTGGCCATTTTCCTGCTCCATAAATTTCACAAATATTACCTCTGATGCCACCACCCAAGTGGGAAACAGCTCCATCTGATGCAGCTGTCTCCCTTCCTTTGTCAAGAGATGGACATAGTGCTTCAGTGGAAGGTGGCATTTCTTGAAGGAAGCACTCCATCTTCGGTGCCAGCCCCTGTTGCAGGAAGGAAGGCAAAGCCAGACACGGGCACAGGCACAGCAGGTAATTGCTGTGCCGGGCTCAGGCCTGGCCGGGGCTGTGTGGCAGCAGCTCTTCCCCCAGGGCCTGCCCTTGCCCGGCCCGGCAGCAGCCAAAGCTGGAGGCGCCTCGGCTTCCAGGCCTCTGGAGCTGGTTCAGAGCCCCGGGGAAACGGGACTGGTGCAGCAACGTCCCTGGCGCTGCAGCTGCTGCGGAGCTGGCCCTGAGTGCCCAGAGGCCCAAGGCACAGGAGCAGCCCTGAGCGGGAGCCCTGCCGCCAGCCCAGGGCCAGAGCCAGCCCTGGCACACAATGGAAACAGTTCTCATCTTGGTTTGCTTCCAGACTGGGATGCTGGGAAGGATTCTCCATTAGCCTGGCGCTCTGAAGTTGTGAAGCACTCTGAGCATTCTGCAGGTATGTTCTCACTGTCCCACCAAGGCGTAATGTTTGACTGACTGGTAAGAACCAGGTGACAGAAGCTTCTGTGGCTGTTGTGTTACAGGCGTGTCTGCAGGGACGACCTCAGCAACTCCTACCTTGGATGCTGCACAAATGGCCAGCTCCCATGGCAGGGGTGAGTAGTGTGTCCCTGCTGACCCCTCAGGCTGAGCCCTGCTTTTGTGGGGTCCATTGCTGGGAAATGGAACTACTTTCTCTTAAGGTCCTCTGACAGGAGAGACCAAAGACATGGCAGGCAGGAAATTCCAGGACCCATTAGAAATCATGTGGCAAATGCTGAAGGAATGTCTGCAGAGAAGACAAGGTGGGTGCATTTCCCTCATGCTGCTCCTGGGACTCAGCAGCCGGGGGCTTTGGCTGCACATCTGGACACGTCGTGCCCGGCACAGCAGGAAGGGATCCATGGCAGCCTCGCTGCCCCGCTGCTGCTTTCACGCCCTGCAGGGCTGTTTCCCAGCCTGGCCTGGCTGCAGCTTCTGCCCAGCCCCTGCAGGAAGGCATTTGGCATCAGCTGGCAGACAGCCCCAAATGCACCACAGGCCATGCCCACCCTCAGATGCCCTGCAATTTCCTGGTGTCCAGGCAGATCAGATGTTGGGGCTGTTTGGGGAAGGAAGCAGCCTTGGGTTGTCCCAAAATCCTGGGTGTTTTCTGATCCTTATGCATTCCTTTCACAAGTGATGTCTCCTGAAATTGTCCCCTTCCCCATTCCCAGTCAGGAATGTTTTCATCTGATCCAGCTGTCTCTTTTCCATTCTCCAGAAATGAAAGGAGAGCCTGCGGAGAAAGAAGCATTTCCGGGAGGAAGCAGTGGTTGCATGCCAGCCTCAGCTCCAGGAAGGGAGGCCATGCCAGGCACAGGCACAGGAGGTAATTTCTGTGCCTCTGGGCCTGAGCCCTGCTGAGGCTTGAGCTGCCCTCTCTGCTGCTTGGCAGTGCGGGCACAGCCTGGACTAGAGCAGCACAGCCCAGGGGAATTATCCCGAGCAGGCTCAGGGCACTGAGCAGTCCTGCTGGGGTCCCTCCATGGGAGACATGTCCTGAAACCTGGGAGTGACTGCACGGGGTGCCCACGGTGGGGAAAGGACAGAGGGGGAGAGCAAGGCTCCAGTGTGTCCTGAGAGGGCCTGGCTGTTTGCCCTTGGGATCTGGGGGGTTTCCCCACAGAAGGAGGGCAGGAGGGACAGAGGGAGGGCAGGATGGATAGCTGTGGCACTGCCTGCTGCAGTTTTCCCCCATGCTTTAGGGAGGATTTCTTCTGTGTGTGAGGGGGAGAGTTCCAGGTCCCTGCACTGCTGCAGCCACCCCTCCCAGGGATGTTGCTGAGGGCAGGGAAAGAGTGTGGAGAGTGACCAGGAGCCAGCCCAGAGCTCCCCAGGCCCCTGGGCAGCTTTGGCCATGTCTATTCACATCTGGCTCCCATGGCCTTAGCCGACTCCCTGGCCGTGCCCAGTTCCCTGTGGCAGAAAGAGATCCCAGCACACACTGGAAAATGTTCTCATCTGTGCTGCATTGTAGATGAGGGTGCTGGGAAGGCTTCTCCATCAGCTTGGATGAATAAAGTTTTGAAGCCCGTGGAGCCTCCTGCAGGTATGTTCTCAGTGTGCCACCAAGGAAGAATTGTAGACAAGCGGGCAGGCACCAGGTGACAGAAGCTTCTGTGGCTGTTGTGTTACAGATGTGTCTACAGGGAAGACTTCTCCAGCTTCTCCAGCTGCTACCTTGGATGCTGCACTCAAGCCCAGCTCCCATCTCAGGGGTGAGTAGTGTGTCCCTGCTGGCCCCACAGGCTGAGCCCTGCTTTTCTGGGATCCATTCCTGGGAAATGGAAATATTTTTCTCTAAGGTACTCCAACAGGGAAAATCCAAGATACAACAGATAAGATATCCCTGGAACCATCCAAACAGATGAGGCAAGAGCTGAAGGAACCCCTGCAGACAAGAGAAGGTGGGTGCATTTCCCTCATGCTTCCCCTGGGAGTCAGCAGCCGGGGTCTTTGGCTGCACATCTGGACGCGCCGTGCCCGGCACAGTGGGAAGGGATCCATGGCAGCCTTGCTGCCCCGCTGCTGCTTTCACGCCCTGCAGGGCTGTTTCCCAGCCTGGCCTGGCTGCAGCTTCTGCCCAGCCTCTGCCGGAAGTTATTTGGCATCAGCTGACAGGCCATGCCCAAACTGTAACACACCCTGAGATCCCCCACTATATCCAGCCCTGCAGATTAGGAAAAGGGTGGTTGTTTGGCGGTGGAAGTGCTCTCATCATGCCACTGTAACCTGGCCATTTTCCTGCTCCATAAATTTCACAAATATTACCTCTGATGCCACCACCCAAGTGGGGAACAGCTCCATCTGATGCAGCTGTCTCCCTTCCTTTGTCAAGAGATGGACATAGTGCTTCAGTGGAAGGTGGTATTTCTTGAAGGAAGCACTCCATTTTCGGTGCCAGCCCCTGTTGCAGGAAGGAAAGCAAAGCCAGACACGGGCACAAGCACAGCAGGTAATTGCTGTGCCGGGCTCAGGCCTGGCCGGGGCTGTGTGGCAGCAGCTCTTCCCCCAGGGCCTGCCCTTGCCCGGCCCGGCAGCAGCCAAAGCTGGAGGCGCCTCGGCTTCCAGGCCTCTGGAGCTGGTTCAGAGCCCCGGGGAAACGGGACTGGTGCAGCAACGTCCCTGGCGCTGCAGCTGCTGCGGAGCTGGCCCTGAGTGCCCAGAGGCCCAAGGCACAGGAGCAGCCCCGAGCGGGAGCCCTGCCGCCAGCCCAGGGCCAGAGCCAGCCCTGGCACACAATGGAAACAGTTCTCATCTTGGTTTGCTTCCAGACTGGGATGCTGGGAAGGATTCTCCATTAGCCTGGCGCTCTGAAGTTGTGAAGCACTCTGAGCATTCTGCAGGTATGTTCTCACTGTCCCACCAAGGCGTAATGTTTGACTGACTGGTAAGAACCAGGTGACAGAAGCTTCTGTGGCTGTTGTGTTACAGGCGTGTCTGCAGGGACGACCTCACCAACTCCTACCTTGGATGCTGCACAAATGGCCAGCTCCCATGGCAGGGGTGAGTAGTGTGTCCCTGCTGACCCCTCAGGCTGAGCCCTGCTTTTGTGGGGTCCATTGCTGGGAAATGGAACTACTTTCTCTTAAGGTCCTCTGACAGGAGAGACCAAAGACATGGCAGGCAGGAAATTCCAGGACCCATTAGAAATCATGTGGCAAATGCTGAAGGAATGTCTGCAGAGAAGACAAGGTGGGTGCATTTCCCTCATGCTGCTCCTGGGACTCAGCAGCCGGGGGCTTTGGCTGCACATCTGGACACGCCGTGCCCGGCACAGCAGGAAGGGATCCATGGCAGCCTCGCTGCCCTGCTGCTGCTTTCACGCCCTGCAGGGCTGTTTCCCAGCCTGGCCTGGCTGCAGCTTCTGCCCAGCCTCTGCAGGAAGGCATTTGGCAACAGCTGGCAGACAGCCCCAATTGCACCACAGGCCATGCCCACCCTCAGATGCTCTGCAATTTCCTGGTGTCCAGGCAGATCAGATGTTGGGGCTGTTTGGGGAAGGAAGCAGCCTTGGGTTGTCCCAAAATCCTGGGTGTTTTCTGACCCTTATGCTTTCCTTTCACAAGTGATGCCTCCTGAAATTGTCCCCTTCCCCATTCCCAGTCAGGAATGTTTTCATCTGATGCAGCTGTCTCTTTTCCATTCTCCAGAAATGAAAGGAGAGCCTGTGCAGAAGGAAGCATTTCCCGGAAGAAGCAGTGGTTGCATGCCAGCCTCAGCTCCAGGAAGGGAGGCCATGCCAGGCACAGGCACAGGAGGTAATTGCTGTGCCTCTGGGCCTGAGCCCTGCTGAGGCTTGAGCTGCACTTTCTGCTGCTTGGCAGTGCGGGCACAGCCTGGACTAGAGCGGCACAGCCCAGAGGAATTATCCCAAGCAGGCTCAGGTCACTGAGCAGTCCTGCTGGGGTCCCTCCATGGGAGACATGTCCTGAAACCTGGGAGCGACTGCACTGGGTGCCCACGGTGGGGAAAGGACAGAGGGGGAGAGCAAGGCTCCAGTGTGTCCTGAGAGGGCCTGGCTGTTTGCCCTTGGGATCTGGGGGGTTTCCCCACAGAAGGAGGGCAGGAGGGACAGAGGGAGAGCAGGATGGATAGCTGTGGCACTGCCTGCTGCAGTTTTCCCCCATGCTTTAGGGAGGATTTCTTCTGTGTGTGAGGGGGAGAGTCCCAGGTCCCTGCACTGCTGCAGCCACCCCTCCCAGGGATGTTGCTGAGGGCAGGGAAAGAGTGTGGAGAGTGACCAGGAGCCAGCCCAGAGCTCCCCAGGCCCCTGGGCAGCTTTGGCCATGTCTATTCACATCTGGCTCCCATGGCCTTACCCAACCCCCTGGCAGTGCCCAGTTCCCTGTGGCAGAAAGAGATCCCAGCACACACTGGAAAATGTTCTCATCTGTGCTGCATTGTAGATGAGGGTGCTGGGAAGGCTTCTCCATCAGCTTGGATGAATAAAGTTTTGAAGCCCTTGGAGCCTCCTGCAGGTATGTTCTCAGTGTGCCACCAAGGAAGAATTGTAGACAAGCGGGCAGGCACCAGGTGACAGAAGCTTCTGTGGCTGTTGTGTTACAGATGTGTCTACAGGGAAGACTTCTCCAGCTTCTCCAGCTGCTACCTTGGATGCTGCACTCAAGCCCAGCTCCCATCTCAGGGGTGAGTAGTGTGTCCCTGCTGATCCCACAGGCTGAGCCCTGCTTTTCTGGGATCCATTCCTGGGAAATGGAAATATTTTTCTCTAAGGTACTCCAACAGGGAAAATCCAAGATACAACAGATAAGATATCCCTGGAACCATCCAAACAGATGAGGCAAGAGCTGAAGGAACCCCTGCAGACATTAGAAGGTGGGTGCATTTCCCTCATGCTTCCCCTGGGAGTCAGCAGCCAGGGGCTTTGGCTGCACATCTGGACACGCCGTGCCCGGCACAGTGGGAAGGGATCCATGGCAGCCTTGCTGCCCCGCTGCTGCTTTCACGCCCTGCAGGGCTGTTTCCCAGCCTGGCCTGGCTGCAGCTTCTGCCCAGCCTCTGTAGGAAGTTATTTGGCATCAGCTGACAGGCCGTGCCCAAACTGTAACACACCCTGAGATCCCCCACTATATCCAGCCCTGCAGATTAGGGAAAGGGTGGCTGTTTGGAGGTGGAAGTGCTCTCATCATGCCACTGTAACCTGGCCATTTTCCTGCTCCATAAATTTCACAAATATTACCTCTGATGCCACCACCCAAGTGGGGAACAGCCCCATCTGATGCAGCTGTCTCCCTTCCTTTGTCAAGAGATGGACATAGTGCTTCAGTGGAAGGTGGTATTTCTTGAAGGAAGCACTCCATCTTCGGTGCCAGCCCCTGCTGCAGGAAGGAAGGCAAAGCCAGACATGGGCACAGGCACAGCAGGTAATTGCTGTGCCGGGCTCAGGCCTGGCCGGGGCTGTGTGGCAGCAGCTCTTCCCCCAGGGCCTGCCCTTGCCCGGCCCGGCAGCAGCCAAAGCTGGAGGCGCCTCGGCTTCCAGGCCTCTGGAGCTGGTTCAGAGCCCCGGGGAAACGGGACTGGTGCAGCAACGTCCCTGGCACTGCAGCTGCTGCGGAGCTGGCCCTGGGTGCCCAGAGGCCCAAGGCACAGGAGCAGTCCCGAGCAGGAGCCCTGCCGCCAGCCCAGGGCCAGAACCAGCCCTGGCACACAATGGAAACAGTTCTCATCTTGGTTTGCTTCCAGACTGGGATGCTGGGAAGGATTCTCCATTAGCCTGGCGCTCTGAAGTTGTGAAGCACTCTGAGCATTCTGCAGGTATGTTCTCACTGTCCCACCAAGGCGTAATGTTTGACTGACTGGGAAGAACCAGGTGACAGAAGCTTCTGTGGCTGTTGTGTTACAGGCGTGTCTGCAGGGACGACCTCACCAACTCCTACCTTGGATGCTGCAGAAAAGGCCAGCTCCCATGGCAGGGGTGAGTAGTGTGTCCCTGCTGACCCCTCAGGCTGAGCCCTGCTTTTGTGGGGTCCATTGCTGGGAAATGGAACTACTTTCTCTTAAGGTCCTCTGACAGGAGAGATCAAAGACATGGCAGGCAGGAAATTCCAGGACCCATTAGAAATCATGTGGCAAATGCTGAAGGAATGTCTGCAGAGAAGACAAGGTGGGTGCATTTCCCTCATGCTGCTCCTGGGACTCAGCAGCCGGGGGCTTTGGCTGCACATCTGGACACGCCGTGCCCGGCACAGCAGGAAGGGATCCATGGCAGCCTCGCTGCCCCACTGCTGCTTTCACGCCCTGCAGGGCTGTTTCCCAGCCTGGCCTGGCTGCAGCTTCTGCCCAGCCCCTGCAGGAAGGCATTTGGCATCAGCTGGCAGACAGCCCCAAATGCACCACAGGCCATGCCCACCCTCAGATGCCCTGCAATTTCCTGGTGTCCAGGCAGATCAGATGTTGGGGCTGTTTGGGGAAGGAAGCAGCCTTGGGTTGTCCCAAAATCCTGGGTGTTTTCTGATCCTTATCCATTCCTTTCACCAGTGATGCCTCCTGAAATTGTCCCCTTCCCCATTCCCAGTCAGGAATGCTTTCATCTGATCCAGCTGTCTCTTTTCCATTCTCCAGAAATGAAAGGAGAGCCTGCGGAGAAAGAAGCATTTCCCGGAGGAAGCAGTGGTTGCATGCCAGCCTCAGCTCCAGGAAGGGAGGCCATGCCAGGCACAGGCACAGGAGGTAATTGCTGTGCCTCTGGGCCTGAGCCCTGCTGAGGCTTGAGCTGCCCTCTCTGCTGTTTGGCAGTGCGGGCACAGCCTGGACTAGAGCAGCACAGCCCAGGGGAATTATCCCGAGCAGGCTCAGGGCACTGAGCAGTCCTGCTGGGGTCCCTCCGTGGGAGACATGTCCTGAAACCTGGGAGTGACTGCACGGGGTGCCCACGGTGGGGAAAGGACAGAGGGGGAGAGCAAGGCTCCAGTGTGTCCTGAGAGGGCCTGGCTGTTTGCCCTTGGGATCTGGGGGGTTTCCCCACAGAAGGAGGGCAGGAGGGACAGAGGGAGGGCAGGATGGATAGCTGTGGCACTGCCTGCTGCAGTTTTCCCCCATGCTTTAGGGAGGATTTCTTCTGTGTGTGAGGGGGAGAGTCCCAGGTCCCTGCACTGCTGCAGCCACCCCTCCCAGGGATGTTGCTGAGGGCAGGGAAAGAGTGTGGAGAGTGACCAGGAGCCAGCCCAGAGCTCCCCAGGCCCCTGGGCAGCTTTGGCCATGTCTATTCACATCTGGCTCCCATGGCCTTACCCGACTCCCTGGCCGTGCCCAGTTCCCTGTGGCAGAAAGAGATCCCAGCACACACTGGAAAATGTTCTCATCTGTGCTGCATTGTAGATGAGGGTGCTGGGAAGGCTTCTCCATCAGCTTGGATGAATAAAGTTTTGAAGCCCTTGGAGCCTCCTGCAGGTATGTTCTCAGTGTGCCACCAAGGAAGAATTGTAGACAAGCGGGCAGGCACCAGGTGACAGAAGCTTCTGTGGCTGTTGTGTTACAGATGTGTCTACAGGGAAGACTTCTCCAGCTTCTCCAGCTGCTACCTTGGATGCTGCACTCAAGCCCAGCTCCCATCTCAGGGGTGAGTAGTGTGTCCCTGCTGACCCCACAGGCTGAGCCCTGCTTTTCTGGGATCCATTCCTGGGAAATGGAAATATTTTTCTCTAAGGTACTCCAACAGGGAAAATCCAAGATACAACAGATAAGATATCCCTGGAACCATCCAAACAGATGAGGCAAGAGCTGAAGGAACCCCTGCAGACAAGAGAAGGTGGGTGCATTTCCCTCATGCTTCCTCTGGGAGTCAGCAGCCGGGGGCTTTGGCTGCACATCTGGACATGCCGTGCCCGGCACAGCGGGAAGGGATCCATGGCAGCCTCACTGCCCCGCTGCTGCTTTCACGCCCTGCAGGGCTGTTTCCCAGCCTGGCCTGGCTGCAGCTTCTGCCCAGCCTCTGCCGGAAGTTATTTGGCATCAGCTGACAGGCCATGCCCAAACTGTAACACACCCTGAGATCCCCCACTATATCCACCCCTGCAGATTAGGAAAAGGGTGGCTGTTTGGAGGTGGAAGTGCTCTCATCATGCCACTGTAACCTGGCCATTTTCCTGCTCCATAAATTTCACAAATATTACCTCTGATGCCACCACCCAAGTGGGAAACAGCTCCATCTGATGCAGCTGTCTCCCTTCCTTTGTCAAGAGATGGACATAGTGCTTCAGTGGAAGGTGGCATTTCTTGAAGGAAGCACTCCATCTTCGGTGCCAGCCCCTGTTGCAGGAAGGAAGGCAAAGCCAGACACGGGCACAGGCACAGCAGGTAATTGCTGTGCCGGGCTCAGGCCTGGCCGGGGCTGTGTGGCAGCAGCTCTTCCCCCAGGGCCTGCCCTTGCCCGGCCCGGCAGCAGCCAAAGCTGGAGGCGCCTCGGCTTCCAGGCCTCTGGAGCTGGTTCAGAGCCCCGGGGAAACGGGACTGGTGCAGCAACGTCCCTGGCGCTGCAGCTGCTGCGGAGCTGGCCCTGAGTGCCCAGAGGCCCAAGGCACAGGAGCAGCCCTGAGCGGGAGCCCTGCCGCCAGCCCAGGGCCAGAGCCAGCCCTGGCACACAATGGAAACAGTTCTCATCTTGGTTTGCTTCCAGACTGGGATGCTGGGAAGGATTCTCCATTAGCCTGGCGCTCTGAAGTTGTGAAGCACTCTGAGCATTCTGCAGGTATGTTCTCACTGTCCCACCAAGGCGTAATGTTTGACTGACTGGTAAGAACCAGGTGACAGAAGCTTCTGTGGCTGTTGTGTTACAGGCGTGTCTGCAGGGACGACCTCACCAACTCCTACCTTGGATGCTGCAGAAAAGGCCAGCTCCCATGGCAGGGGTGAGTAGTGTGTCCCTGCTGACCCCTCAGGCTGAGCCCTGCTTTTGTGGGGTCCATTGCTGGGAAATGGAACTACTTTCTCTTAAGGTCCTCTGACAGGAGAGACCAAAGACATGGCAGGCAGGAAATTCCAGGACCCATTAGAAATCATGTGGCAAATGCTGAAGGAATGTCTGCAGAGAAGACAAGGTGGGTGCATTTCCCTCATGCTGCTCCTGGGACTCAGCAGCCGGGGGCTTTGGCTGCACATCTGGACACGCCGTGCCCGGCACAGCAGGAAGGGATCCATGGCAGCCTCGCTGCCCCGCTGCTGCTTTCACGCCCTGCAGGGCTGTTTCCCAGCCTGGCCTGGCTGCAGCTTCTGCCCAGCCCCTGCAGGAAGGCATTTGGCATCAGCTGGCAGACAGCCCCAAATGCACCACAGGCCATGCCCACCCTCAGATGCCCTGCAATTTCCTGGTGTCCAGGCAGATCAGATGTTGGGGCTGTTTGGGGAAGGAAGCAGCCTTGGGTTGTCCCAAAATCCTGGGTGTTTTCTGATCCTTATGCATTCCTTTCACCAGTGATGCCTCCTGAAATTGTCCCCTTCCCCATTCCCAGTCAGGAATGCTTTCATCTGATCCAGCTGTCTCTTTTCCATTCTCCAGAAATGAAAGGAGAGCCTGCGGAGAAAGAAGCATTTCCCGGAGGAAGCAGTGGTTGCATGCCAGCCTCAGCTCCAGGAAGGGAGGCCATGCCAGGCACAGGCACAGGAGGTAATTGCTGTGCCTCTGGGCCTGAGCCCTGCTGAGGCTTGAGCTGCCCTCTCTGCTGTTTGGCAGTGCGGGCACAGCCTGGACTAGAGCAGCACAGCCCAGGGGAATTATCCCGAGCAGGCTCAGGGCACTGAGCAGTCCTGCTGGGGTCCCTCCGTGGGAGACATGTCCTGAAACCTGGGAGTGACTGCACGGGGTGCCCACGGTGGGGAAAGGACAGAGGGGGAGAGCAAGGCTCCAGTGTGTCCTGAGAGGGCCTGGCTGTTTGCCCTTGGGATCTGGGGTGTTTCCCCACAGAAGGAGGGCAGGAGGGACAGAGG
The DNA here is from genome assembly GCF_036417665.1 of Passer domesticus. Lineage (NCBI taxonomy): Eukaryota > Metazoa > Chordata > Aves > Passeriformes > Passeridae > Passer > Passer domesticus. The sequence goes on along the minus strand of NC_087482.1, from coordinate 3,614,822 downwards.
GAGGGCAGGATGGATAGCTGTGGCACTGCCTGCTGCAGTTTTCCCCCATGCTTTAGGGAGGATTTCTTCTGTGTGTGAGGGGGAGAGTCCCAGGTCCCTGCACTGCTGCAGCCACCCCTCCCAGGGATGTTGCTGAGGGCAGGGAAAGAGTGTGGAGAGTGACCAGGAGCCAGCCCAGAGCTCCCCAGGCCCCTGGGCAGCTTTGGCCATGTCTATTCACATCTGGCTCCCATGGCCTTACCCGACTCCCTGGCCGTGCCCAGTTCCCTGTGGCAGAAAGAGATCCCAGCACACACTGGAAAATGTTCTCATCTGTGCTGCATTGTAGATGAGGGTGCTGGGAAGGCTTCTCCATCAGCTTGGATGAATAAAGTTTTGAAGCCCTTGGAGCCTCCTGCAGGTATGTTCTCAGTGTGCCACCAAGGAAGAATTGTAGACAAGCGGGCAGGCACCAGGTGACAGAAGCTTCTGTGGCTGTTGTGTTACAGATGTGTCTACAGGGAAGACTTCTCCAGCTTCTCCAGCTGCTACCTTGGATGCTGCACTCAAGCCCAGCTCCCATCTCAGGGGTGAGTAGTGTGTCCCTGCTGACCCCACAGGCTGAGCCCTGCTTTTCTGGGATCCATTCCTGGGAAATGGAAATATTTTTCTCTAAGGTACTCCAACAGGGAAAATCCAAGATACAACAGATAAGATATCCCTGGAACCATCCAAACAGATGAGGCAAGAGCTGAAGGAACCCCTGCAGACAAGAGAAGGTGGGTGCATTTCCCTCATGCTTCCTCTGGGAGTCAGCAGCCGGGGGCTTTGGCTGCACATCTGGACATGCCGTGCCCGGCACAGCGGGAAGGGATCCATGGCAGCCTCGCTGCCCCGCTGCTGCTTTCACGCCCTGCAGGGCTGTTTCCCAGCCTGGCCTGGCTGCAGCTTCTGCCCAGCCTCTGCCGGAAGTTATTTGGCATCAGCTGACAGGCCATGCCCAAACTGTAACACACCCTGAGATCCCCCACTATATCCACCCCTGCAGATTAGGAAAAGGGTGGCTGTTTGGAGGTGGAAGTGCTCTCATCATGCCACTGTAACCTGGCCATTTTCCTGCTCCATAAATTTCACAAATATTACCTCTGATGCCACCACCCAAGTGGGAAACAGCTCCATCTGATGCAGCTGTCTCCCTTCCTTTGTCAAGAGATGGACATAGTGCTTCAGTGGAAGGTGGCATTTCTTGAAGGAAGCACTCCATCTTCGGTGCCAGCCCCTGTTGCAGGAAGGAAGGCAAAGCCAGACACGGGCACAGGCACAGCAGGTAATTGCTGTGCCGGGCTCAGGCCTGGCCGGGGCTGTGTGGCAGCAGCTCTTCCCCCAGGGCCTGCCCTTGCCCGGCCCGGCAGCAGCCAAAGCTGGAGGCGCCTCGGCTTCCAGGCCTCTGGAGCTGGTTCAGAGCCCCGGGGAAACGGGACTGGTGCAGCAACGTCCCTGGCGCTGCAGCTGCTGCGGAGCTGGCCCTGAGTGCCCAGAGGCCCAAGGCACAGGAGCAGCCCTGAGCGGGAGCCCTGCCGCCAGCCCAGGGCCAGAGCCAGCCCTGGCACACAATGGAAACAGTTCTCATCTTGGTTTGCTTCCAGACTGGGATGCTGGGAAGGATTCTCCATTAGCCTGGCGCTCTGAAGTTGTGAAGCACTCTGAGCATTCTGCAGGTATGTTCTCACTGTCCCACCAAGGCGTAATGTTTGACTGACTGGTAAGAACCAGGTGACAGAAGCTTCTGTGGCTGTTGTGTTACAGGCGTGTCTGCAGGGACGACCTCACCAACTCCTACCTTGGATGCTGCAGAAAAGGCCAGCTCCCATGGCAGGGGTGAGTAGTGTGTCCCTGCTGACCCCTCAGGCTGAGCCCTGCTTTTGTGGGGTCCATTGCTGGGAAATGGAACTACTTTCTCTTAAGGTCCTCTGACAGGAGAGACCAAAGACATGGCAGGCAGGAAATTCCAGGACCCATTAGAAATCATGTGGCAAATGCTGAAGGAATGTCTGCAGAGAAGACAAGGTGGGTGCATTTCCCTCATGCTGCTCCTGGGACTCAGCAGCCGGGGGCTTTGGCTGCACATCTGGACACGCCGTGCCCGGCACAGCAGGAAGGGATCCATGGCAGCCTCGCTGCCCCGCTGCTGCTTTCACGCCCTGCAGGGCTGTTTCCCAGCCTGGCCTGGCTGCAGCTTCTGCCCAGCCCCTGCAGGAAGGCATTTGGCATCAGCTGGCAGACAGCCCCAAATGCACCACAGGCCATGCCCACCCTCAGATGCCCTGCAATTTCCTGGTGTCCAGGCAGATCAGATGTTGGGGCTGTTTGGGGAAGGAAGCAGCCTTGGGTTGTCCCAAAATCCTGGGTGTTTTCTGATCCTTATGCATTCCTTTCACCAGTGATGCCTCCTGAAATTGTCCCCTTCCCCATTCCCAGTCAGGAATGCTTTCATCTGATCCAGCTGTCTCTTTTCCATTCTCCAGAAATGAAAGGAGAGCCTGCGGAGAAAGAAGCATTTCCCGGAGGAAGCAGTGGTTGCATGCCAGCCTCAGCTCCAGGAAGGGAGGCCATGCCAGGCACAGGCACAGGAGGTAATTGCTGTGCCTCTGGGCCTGAGCCCTGCTGAGGCTTGAGCTGCCCTCTCTGCTGTTTGGCAGTGCGGGCACAGCCTGGACTAGAGCAGCACAGCCCAGGGGAATTATCCCGAGCAGGCTCAGGGCACTGAGCAGTCCTGCTGGGGTCCCTCCGTGGGAGACATGTCCTGAAACCTGGGAGTGACTGCACGGGGTGCCCACGGTGGGGAAAGGACAGAGGGGGAGAGCAAGGCTCCAGTGTGTCCTGAGAGGGCCTGGCTGTTTGCCCTTGGGATCTGGGGGGTTTCCCCACAGAAGGAGGGCAGGAGGGACAGAGGGAGGGCAGGATGGATAGCTGTGGCACTGCCTGCTGCAGTTTTCCCCCATGCTTTAGGGAGGATTTCTTCTGTGTGTGAGGGGGAGAGTCCCAGGTCCCTGCACTGCTGCAGCCACCCCTCCCAGGGATGTTGCTGAGGGCAGGGAAAGAGTGTGGAGAGTGACCAGGAGCCAGCCCAGAGCTCCCCAGGCCCCTGGGCAGCTTTGGCCATGTCTATTCACATCTGGCTCCCATGGCCTTACCCGACTCCCTGGCCGTGCCCAGTTCCCTGTGGCAGAAAGAGATCCCAGCACACACTGGAAAATGTTCTCATCTGTGCTGCATTGTAGATGAGGGTGCTGGGAAGGCTTCTCCATCAGCTTGGATGAATAAAGTTTTGAAGCCCTTGGAGCCTCCTGCAGGTATGTTCTCAGTGTGCCACCAAGGAAGAATTGTAGACAAGCGGGCAGGCACCAGGTGACAGAAGCTTCTGTGGCTGTTGTGTTACAGATGTGTCTACAGGGAAGACTTCTCCAGCTTCTCCAGCTGCTACCTTGGATGCTGCACTCAAGCCCAGCTCCCATCTCAGGGGTGAGTAGTGTGTCCCTGCTGACCCCACAGGCTGAGCCCTGCTTTTCTGGGATCCATTCCTGGGAAATGGAAATATTTTTCTCTAAGGTACTCCAACAGGGAAAATCCAAGATACAACAGATAAGATATCCCTGGAACCATCCAAACAGATGAGGCAAGAGCTGAAGGAACCCCTGCAGACAAGAGAAGGTGGGTGCATTTCCCTCATGCTTCCTCTGGGAGTCAGCAGCCGGGGGCTTTGGCTGCACATCTGGACATGCCGTGCCCGGCACAGCGGGAAGGGATCCATGGCAGCCTCGCTGCCCCGCTGCTGCTTTCACGCCCTGCAGGGCTGTTTCCCAGCCTGGCCTGGCTGCAGCTTCTGCCCAGCCTCTGCCGGAAGTTATTTGGCATCAGCTGACAGGCCATGCCCAAACTGTAACACACCCTGAGATCCCCCACTATATCCACCCCTGCAGATTAGGAAAAGGGTGGCTGTTTGGAGGTGGAAGTGCTCTCATCATGCCACTGTAACCTGGCCATTTTCCTGCTCCATAAATTTCACAAATATTACCTCTGATGCCACCACCCAAGTGGGAAACAGCTCCATCTGATGCAGCTGTCTCCCTTCCTTTGTCAAGAGATGGACATAGTGCTTCAGTGGAAGGTGGCATTTCTTGAAGGAAGCACTCCATCTTCGGTGCCAGCCCCTGTTGCAGGAAGGAAGGCAAAGCCAGACACGGGCACAGGCACAGCAGGTAATTGCTGTGCCGGGCTCAGGCCTGGCCGGGGCTGTGTGGCAGCAGCTCTTCCCCCAGGGCCTGCCCTTGCCCGGCCCGGCAGCAGCCAAAGCTGGAGGCGCCTCGGCTTCCAGGCCTCTGGAGCTGGTTCAGAGCCCCGGGGAAACGGGACTGGTGCAGCAACGTCCCTGGCGCTGCAGCTGCTGCGGAGCTGGCCCTGAGTGCCCAGAGGCCCAAGGCACAGGAGCAGCCCCGAGCGGGAGCCCTGCCGCCAGCCCAGGGCCAGAGCCAGCCCTGGCACACAATGGAAACAGTTCTCATCTTGGTTTGCTTCCAGACTGGGATGCTGGGAAGGATTCTCCATTAGCCTGGCGCTCTGAAGTTGTGAAGCACTCTGAGCATTCTGCAGGTATGTTCTCACTGTCCCACCAAGGCGTAATGTTTGACTGACTGGTAAGAACCAGGTGACAGAAGCTTCTGTGGCTGTTGTGTTACAGGCGTGTCTGCAGGGACGACCTCACCAACTCCTACCTTGGATGCTGCAGAAAAGGCCAGCTCCCATGGCAGGGGTGAGTAGTGTGTCCCTGCTGACCCCTCAGGCTGAGCCCTGCTTTTGTGGGGTCCATTGCTGGGAAATGGAACTACTTTCTCTTAAGGTCCTCTGACAGGAGAGACCAAAGACATGGCAGGCAGGAAATTCCAGGACCCATTAGAAATCATGTGGCAAATGCTGAAGGAATGTCTGCAGAGAAGACAAGGTGGGTGCATTTCCCTCATGCTGCTCCTGGGACTCAGCAGCCGGGGGCTTTGGCTGCACATCTGGACACGCCGTGCCCGGCACAGCAGGAAGGGATCCATGGCAGCCTCGCTGCCCCGCTGCTGCTTTCACGCCCTGCAGGGCTGTTTCCCAGCCTGGCCTGGCTGCAGCTTCTGCCCAGCCTCTGCAGGAAGGCATTTGGCATCAGCTGGCAGACAGCCCCAAATGCACCACAGGCCATGCCCACCCTCAGATGCTCTGCAATTTCCTGGTGTCCAGGCAGATCAGATGTTGGGGCTGTTTGGGGAAGGAAGCAGCCTTGGGTTGTCCCAAAATCCTGGGTGTTTTCTGATCCTTATCCATTCCTTTCACAAGTGATGCCTCCTGAAATTGTCCCCTTCCCCATTCCCAGTCAGGAATGTTTTCATCTGATGCAGCTGTCTCTTTTCCATTCTCCAGAAATGAAAGGAGAGCCTGTGCAGAAGGAAGCATTTCCCGGAAGAAGCAGTGGTTGCATGCCAGCCTCAGCTCCAGGAAGGGAGGCCATGCCAGGCACAGGCACAGGAGGTAATTTCTGTGCCTCTGGGCCTGAGCCCTGCTGAGGCTTGAGCTGCCCTCTCTGCTGCTTGGCAGTGCGGGCACAGCCTGGACTAGAGCGGCACAGCCCAGGGGAATTATCCCAAGCAGGCTCAGGTCACTGAGCAGTCCTGCTGGGGTCCCTCCATGGGAGACATGTCCTGAAACCTGGGAGCGACTGCACTGGGTGCCCACGGTGGGGAAAGGACAGAGGGGGAGAGCAAGGCTCCAGTGTGTCCTGAGAGGGCCTGGCTGTTTGCCCTTGGGATCTGGGGGGTTTCCCCACAGAAGGAGGGCAGGAGGGACAGAGGGAGGGCAGGATGGATAGCTGTGGCACTGCCTGCTGCAGTTTTCCCCCATGCTTTAGGGAGGATTTCTTCTGTGTGTGAGGGGGAGAGTCCCAGGTCCCTGCACTGCTGCAGCCACCCCTCCCAGGGATGTTGCTGAGGGCAGGGAAAGAGTGTGGAGAGTGACCAGGAGCCAGCCCAGAGCTCCCCAGGCCCCTGGGCAGCTTTGGCCATGTCTATTCACATCTGGCTCCCATGGCCTTACCCAACCCCCTGGCAGTGCCCAGTTCCCTGTGGCAGAAAGAGATCCCAGCACACACTGGAAAATGTTCTCATTTGTGCTGCATTGTAGATGAGGGTGCTGGGAAGGCTTCTCCATCAGCTTGGATGAATAAAGTTTTGAAGCCCTTGGAGCCTCCTGCAGGTATGTTCTCAGTGTGCCACCAAGGAAGAATTGTAGACAAGCGGGCAGGAACCAGGTGACAGAAGCTTCTGTGGCTGTTGTGTTACAGATGTGTCTACAGGGAAGACTTCTCCAGCTTCTCCAGCTGCTACCTTGGATGCTGCACTCAAGCCCAGCTCCCATCTCAGGGGTGAGTAGTGTGTCCCTGCTGATCCCACAGGCTGAGCCCTGCTTTTCTGGGATCCATTCCTGGGAAATGGAAATATTTTTCTCTAAGGTACTCCAACAGGGAAAATCCAAGATACAACAGATAAGATATCCCTGGAACCATCCAAACAGATGAGGCAAGAGCTGAAGGAACCCCTGCAGACATTAGAAGGTGGGTGCATTTCCCTCATGCTTCCCCTGGGAGTCAGCAGCCAGGGGCTTTGGCTGCACATCTGGACACGCCGTGCCCGGCACAGTGGGAAGGGATCCATGGCAGCCTTGCTGCCCCGCTGCTGCTTTCACGCCCTACAGGGCTGTTTCCCAGCCTGGCCTGGCTGCAGCTTCTGCCCAGCCTCTGCTGGAAGTTATTTGGCATCAGCTGACAGGCCGTGCCCAAACTGTAACACACCCTGAGATCCCCCACTATATCCAGCCCTGCAGATTAGGAAAAGGGTGGCTGTTTGGAGGTGGAAGTGCTCTCATCATGCCACTGTAACCTGGCCATTTTCCTGCTCCATAAATTTCACAAATATTACCTCTGATGCCACCACCCAAGTGGGGAACAGCCCCATCTGATGCAGCTGTCTCCCTTCCTTTGTCAAGAGATGGACATAGTGCTTCAGTGGAAGGTGGTATTTCTTGAAGGAAGCACTCCATCTTCGGTGCCAGCCCCTGCTGCAGGAAGGAAGGCAAAGCCAGACACGGGCACAGGCACAGCAGGTAATTGCTGTGCCGGGCTCAGGCCTGGCCGGGGCTGTGTGGCAGCAGCTCTTCCCCCAGGGCCTGCCCTTGCCCGGCCCGGCAGCAGCCAAAGCTGGAGGTGCCTCGGCTTCCAGGCCTCTGGAGCTGGTTCAGAGCCCCGGGGAAACGGGACTGGTGCAGCAACGTCCCTGGCGCTGCAGCTGCTGCGGAGCTGGCCCTGAGTGCCCAGAGGCCCAAGGCACAGGAGCAGCCCCGAGCGGGAGCCCTGCCGCCAGCCCAGGGCCAGAGCCAGCCCTGGCACACAATGGAAACAGTTCTCATCTTGGTTTGCTTCCAGACTGGGATGCTGGGAAGGATTCTCCATTAGCCTGGCGCTCTGAAGTTGTGAAGCCCTCTGAGCATTCTGCAGGTATGTTCTCACTGTCCCACCAAGGCGTAATGTTTGACTGACTGGTAAGAACCAGGTGACAGAAGCTTCTGTGGCTGTTGTGTTACAGGCGTGTCTGCAGGGACGACCTCAGCAACTCCTACCTTGGATGCTGCACAAATGGCCAGCTCCCATGGCAGGGGTGAGTAGTGTGTCCCTGCTGACCCCTCAGGCTGAGCCCTGCTTTTGTGGGGTCCATTGCTGGGAAATGGAACTACTTTCTCTTAAGGTCCTCTGACAGGAGAGACCAAAGACATGGCAGGCAGGAAATTCCAGGACCCATTAGAAATCATGTGGCAAATGCTGAAGGAATGTCTGCAGAGAAGACAAGGTGGGTGCATTTCCCTCATGCTGCTCCTGGGACTCAGCAGCCGGGGGCTTTGGCTGCACATCTGGACACGCCGTGCCCGGCACAGCAGGAAGGGATCCATGGCAGCCTCGCTGCCCCGCTGCTGCTTTCACGCCCTGCAGGGCTGTTTCCCAGCCTGGCCTGGCTGCAGCTTCTGCCCAGCCCCTGCAGGAAGGCATTTGGCATCAGCTGGCAGACAGCCCCAAATGCACCACAGGCCATGCCCACCCTCAGATGCCCTGCAATTTCCTGGTGTCCAGGCAGATCAGATGTTGGGGCTGTTTGGGGAAGGAAGCAGCCTTGGGTTGTCCCAAAATCCTGGGTGTTTTCTGATCCTTATGCATTCCTTTCACAAGTGATGCCTCCTGAAATTGTCCCCTTCCCCATTCCCAGTCAGGAATGTTTTCATCTGATCCAGCTGTCTCTTTTCCATTCTCCAGAAATGAAAGGAGAGCCTGCGGAGAAAGAAGCATTTCCGGGAGGAAGCAGTGGTTGCATGCCAGCCTCAGCTCCAGGAAGGGAGGCCATGCCAGGCACAGGCACAGGAGGTAATTTCTGTGCCTCTGGGCCTGAGCCCTGCTGAGGCTTGAGCTGCCCTCTCTGCTGCTTGGCAGTGCGGGCACAGCCTGGACTAGAGCAGCACAGCCCAGGGGAATTATCCCGAGCAGGCGCAGGGCACTGAGCAGTCCTGCTGGGGTCCCTCCATGGGAGACATGTCCTGAAACCTGGGAGTGACTGCACGGGGTGCCCACGGTGGGGAAAGGACAGAGGGGGAGAGCAAGGCTGCAGTGTGTCCTGAGAGGGCCTGGCTGTTTGCCCTTGGGATCTGGGGGGTTTCCCCACAGAAGGAGGGCAGGAGGGACAGAGGGAGGGCAGGATGGATAGCTGTGGCACTGCCTGCTGCAGTTTTCCCCCATGCTTTAGGGAGGATTTCTTCTGTGTGTGAGGGGGAGAGTTCCAGGTCCCTGCACTGCTGCAGCCACCCCTCCCAGGGATGTTGCTGAGGGCAGGGAAAGAGTGTGGAGAGTGACCAGGAGCCAGCCCAGAGCTCCCCAGGCCCCTGGGCAGCTTTGGCCATGTCTATTCACATCTGGCTCCCATGGCCTTACCCAACCCCCTGGCAGTGCCCAGTTCCCTGTGGCAGAAAGAGATCCCAGCACACACTGGAAAATGTTCTCATCTGTGCTGCATTGTAGATGAGGGTGCTGGGAAGGCTTCTCCATCAGCTTGGATGAATAAAGTTTTGAAGCCCTTGGAGCCTCCTGCAGGTATGTTCTCAGTGTGCCACCAAGGAAGAATTGTAGACAAGCGGGCAGGCACCAGGTGACAGAAGCTTCTGTGGCTGTTGTGTTACAGATGTGTCTACAGGGAAGACTTCTCCAGCTTCTCCAGCTGCTACCTTGGATGCTGCACTCAAGCCCAGCTCCCATCTCAGGGGTGAGTAGTGTGTCCCTGCTGATCCCACAGGCTGAGCCCTGCTTTTCTGGGATCCATTCCTGGGAAATGGAAATATTTTTCTCTAAGGTACTCCAACAGGGAAAATCCAAGATACAACAGATAAGATATCCCTGGAACCATCCAAACAGATGAGGCAAGAGCTGAAGGAACCCCTGCAGACAAGAGAAGGTGGGTGCATTTCCCTCATGCTTCCCCTGGGAGTCAGCAACCGGGGGCTTTGGCTGCACATCTGGACACGCCGTGCCCGGCACAGCGGGAAGGGATCCATGGCAGCCTCGCTGCCCCACTGCTGCTTTCACGCCCTGCAGGGCTGTTTCCCAGCCTGGCCTGGCTGCAGCTTCTCCCCAGCCTCTGCCGGAAGTTATTTGGCATCAGCTGACAGGCCATGCCCAAACTGTAACACACCCTGAGATCCCCCACTATATCCAGCCCTGCAGATTAGGAAAAGGGTGGCTGTTTGGAGGTGGAAGTGCTCTCATCATGCCACTGTAACCTGGCCATTTTCCTGCTCCATAAATTTCACAAATATTACCTCTGATGGCACCACCCAAGTGGGAAACAGCTCCATCTGATGCAGCTGTCTCCCTTCCTTTGTCAAGAGATGGACATAGTGTTTCAGTGGAAGGTGGTATTTCTTGAAGGAAGCACTCCATCTTCGGTGCCAGCCCCTGCTGCAGGAAGGAAGGCAAAGCCAGACACGGGCACAGGCACAGCAGGTAATTGCTGTGCCGGGCTCAGCCCTGGCCGGGGCTGTGTGGCAGCAGCTCTTCCCCAGGGCCTGCCCTTGCCCGGCCCTGCAGCAGCCAAAGCTGGAGGCGCCTCGGCTTCCAGGCCTCTGGAGCTGGTTCAGAGCCCCGGGGAAACGGGACTGGTGCAGCAACGTCCCTGGCGCTGCAGCTGCTGCAGAACTGGCCCTGAGTGCCCAGAGGCCCAAGGCACAGGAGCAGCCCCGAGCGGGAGCCCTGCCGCCAGCCCAGGGCCAGAGCCAGCCCTGGCACACAATGGAAACAGTTCTCATCTTGGTTTGCTTCCAGACTGGGATGCTGGGAAGGATTCTCCATTAGCCTGGCGCTCTGAAGTTGTGAAGCCCTCTGAGCATTCTGCAGGTATGTTCTCACTGTCCCACCAAGGCGTAATGTTTGACTGACTGGTAAGAACCAGGTGACAGAAGCTTCTGTGGCTGTTGCGTTACAGGCGTGTCTGCAGGGACGACCTCACCAACTCCTACCTTGGATGCTGCAGAAAAGGCCAGCTCCCATGGCAGGGGTGAGTAGTGTGTCCCTGCTGACCCCTCAGGCTGAGCCCTGCTTTTGTGGGGTCCATTGCTGGGAAATGGAACTACTTTCTCTTAAGGTCCTCTGACAGGAGAGATCAAAGACATGGCAGGCAGGAAATTCCAGGACCCATTAGAAATCATGTGGCAAATGCTGAAGGAATGTCTGCAGAGAAGACAAGGTGGGTGCATTTCCCTCATGCTGCTCCTGGGACTCAGCAGCCGAGGGCTTTGGCTGCACATCTGGACACGCCGTGCCCGGCACAGCAGGAAGGGATCCATGGCAGCCTTGCTGCCCCGCTGCTGCTTTCACGCCCTGCAGGGCTGTTTCCCAGCCTGGCCTGGCTGCAGCTTCTGCCCAGCCTCTGCAGGAAGGCATTTGGCATCAGCTGGCAGACAGCCCCAAATGCACCACAGGCCATGCCCACCCTCAGATGCCCTGCAATTTCCTGGTGTCCAGGCAGATCAGATGTTGGGGCTGTTTGGGGAAGGAAGCAGCCTTGGGTTGTCCCAAAATCCTGGGTGTTTTCTGATCCTTATGCATTCCTTTCACAAGTGATGCCTCCTGAAATTGTCCCCTTCCCCATTCCCAGTCAGGAATGCTTTCATCTGATCCAGCTGTCTCTTTTCCATTCTCCAGAAATGAAAGGAGAGCCTGCGGAGAAAGAAGCATTTCCCGGAGGAAGCAGTGGTTGCATGCCAGCCTCAGCTCCAGGAAGGGAGGCCATGCCAGGCACAGGCACAGGAGGTAATTGCTGTGCCTCTGGGCCTGAGCCCTGCTGAGGCTTGAGCTGCCCTCTCTGCTGCTTGGCAGTGCGGGCACAGCCTGGACTAGAGCAGCACAGCCCAGGGGAATTATCCCGAGCAGGCTCAGGGCACTCGGGTCCTGAGCAGTCCTGCTGGGGTCCCTCCATGGGAGACATGTCCTGAAACCTGGGAGTGACTGCACGGGGTGCCCACGGTGGGGAAAGGACAGAGGGGGAGAGCAAGGCTCCAGTGTGTCCTGAGAGGGCCTGGCTGTTTGCCCTTGGGATCTGGGGTGTTTCCCCACAGAAGGAGGGCAGGAGGGACAGAGGGAGGGCAGGATGGATAGCTGTGGCACTGCCTGCTGCAGTTTTCCCCCATGCTTTAGGGAGGATTTCTTCTGTGTGTGAGGGGGAGAGTTCCAGGTCCCTGCACTGCTGCAGCCACCCCTCCCAGGGATGTTGCTGAGGGCAGGGAAAGAGTGTGGAGAGTGACCAGGAGCCAGCCCAGAGCTCCCCAGGCCCCTGGGCAGCTTTGGCCATGTCTATTCACATCTGGCTCCCATGGCCTTACCCAACCCCCTGGCAGTGCCCAGTTCCCTGTGGCAGAAAGAGATCCCAGCACACACTGGAAAATGTTCTCATTTGTGCTGCATTGTAGATGAGGGTGCTGGGAAGGCTTCTCCATCAGCTTGGATGAATAAAGTTTTGAAGCCCTTGGAGCCTCCTGCAGGTATGTTCTCAGTGTGCCACCAAGGAAGAATTGTAGACAAGCGGGCAGGCACCAGGTGACAGAAGCTTCTGTGGCTGTTGTGTTACAGATGTGTCTACAGGGAAGACTTCTCCAGCTTCTCCAGCTGCTACCTTGGATGCTGCACTCAAGCCCAGCTCCCATCTCAGGGGTGAGTAGTGTGTCCCTGCTGATCCCACAGGCTGAGCCCTGCTTTTCTGGGATCCATTCCTGGGAAATGGAAATATTTTTCTCTAAGGTACTCCAACAGGGAAAATCCAAGATACAACAGATAAGATATCCCTGGAACCATCCAAACAGATGAGGCAAGAGCTGAAGGAACCCCTGCAGACATTAGAAGGTGGGTGCATTTCCCTCATGCTTCCCCTGGGAGTCAGCAGCCAGGGGCTTTGGCTGCACATCTGGACACGCCGTGCCCGGCACAGTGGGAAGGGATCCATGGCAGCCTTGCTGCCCCGCTGCTGCTTTCACGCCCTGCAGGGCTGTTTCCCAGCCTGGCCTGGCTGCAGCTTCTGCCCAGCCTCTGTAGGAAGTTATTTGGCATCAGCTGACAGGCCGTGCCCAAACTGTAACACACCCTGAGATCCCCCACTATATCCAGCCCTGCAGATTAGGAAAAGGGTGGCTGTTTGGAGGTGGAAGTGCTCTCATCATGCCACTGTAACCTGGCCATTTTCCTGCTCCATAAATTTCACAAATATTACCTCTGATGCCACCACCCAAGTGGGGAACAGCCCCATCTGATGCAGCTGTCTCCCTTCCTTTGTCAAGAGATGGACATAGTGCTTCAGTGGAAGGTGGTATTTCTTGAAGGAAGCACTCCATCTTCGGTGCCAGCCCCTGCTGCAGGAAGGAAGGCAAAGCCAGACATGGGCACAGGCACAGCAGGTAATTGCTGTGCCGGGCTCAGGCCTGGCCGGGGCTGTGTGGCAGCAGCTCTTCCCCCAGGGCCTGCCCTTGCCCGGCCCGGCAGCAGCCAAAGCTGGAGGCGCCTCGGCTTCCAGGCCTCTGGAGCTGGTTCAGAGCCCCGGGGAAACGGGACTGGTGCAGCAACGTCCCTGGCGCTGCAGCTGCTGCGGAGCTGGCCCTGGGTGCCCAGAGGCCCAAGGCACAGGAGCAGCCCCGAGCGGGAGCCCTGCCGCCAGCCCAGGGCCAGAACCAGCCCTGGCACACAATGGAAACAGTTCTCATCTTGGTTTGCTTCCAGACTGGGATGCTGGGAAGGATTCTCCATTAGCCTGGCGCTCTGAAGTTGTGAAGCACTCTGAGCATTCTGCAGGTATGTTCTCACTGTCCCACCAAGGCGTAATGTTTGACTGACTGGTAAGAACCAGGTGACAGAAGCTTCTGTGGCTGTTGTGTTACAGGCGTGTCTGCAGGGACGACCTCACCAACTCCTACCTTGGATGCTGCAGAAAAGGCCAGCTCCCATGGCAGGGGTGAGTAGTGTGTCCCTGCTGACCCCTCAGGCTGAGCCCTGCTTTTGTGGGGTCCATTGCTGGGAAATGGAACTACTTTCTCTTAAGGTCCTCTGACAGGAGAGATCAAAGACATGGCAGGCAGGAAATTCCAGGACCCATTAGAAATCATGTGGCAAATGCTGAAGGAATGTCTGCAGAGAAGACAAGGTGGGTGCATTTCCCTCATGCTGCTCCTGGGACTCAGCAGCCGGGGGCTTTGGCTGCACATCTGGACACGCCGTGCCCGGCACAGCAGGAAGGGATCCATGGCAGCCTCGCTGCCCCGCTGCTGCTTTCACGCCCTGCAGGGCTGTTTCCCAGCCTGGCCTGGCTGCAGCTTCTGCCCAGCCCCTGCAGGAAGGCATTTGGCATCAGCTGGCAGACAGCCCCAAATGCACCACAGGCCATGCCCACCCTCAGATGCCCTGCAATTTCCTGGTGTCCAGGCAGATCAGATGTTGGGGCTGTTTGGGGAAGGAAGCAGCCTTGGGTTGTCCCAAAATCCTGGGTGTTTTCTGATCCTTATGCATTCCTTTCACCAGTGATGCCTCCTGAAATTGTCCCCTTCCCCATTCCCAGTCAGGAATGCTTTCATCTGATCCAGCTGTCTCTTTTCCATTCTCCAGAAATGAAAGGAGAGCCTGCGGAGAAAGAAGCATTTCCCGGAGGAAGCAGTGGTTGCATGCCAGCCTCAGCTCCAGGAAGGGAGGCCATGCCAGGCACAGGCACAGGAGGTAATTGCTGTGCCTCTGGGCCTGAGCCCTGCTGAGGCTTGAGCTGCCCTCTCTGCTGTTTGGCAGTGCGGGCACAGCCTGGACTAGAGCAGCACAGCCCAGGGGAATTATCCCGAGCAGGCTCAGGGCACTGAGCAGTCCTGCTGGGGTCCCTCCGTGGGAGACATGTCCTGAAACCTGGGAGTGACTGCACGGGGTGCCCACGGTGGGGAAAGGACAGAGGGGGAGAGCAAGGCTCCAGTGTGTCCTGAGAGGGCCTGGCTGTTTGCCCTTGGGATCTGGGGGGTTTCCCCACAGAAGGAGGGCAGGAGGGACAGAGGGAGGGCAGGATGGATAGCTGTGGCACTGCCTGCTGCAGTTTTCCCCCATGCTTTAGGGAGGATTTCTTCTGTGTGTGAGGGGGAGAGTCCCAGGTCCCTGCACTGCTGCAGCCACCCCTCCCAGGGATGTTGCTGAGGGCAGGGAAAGAGTGTGGAGAGTGACCAGGAGCCAGCCCAGAGCTCCCCAGGCCCCTGGGCAGCTTTGGCCATGTCTATTCACATCTGGCTCCCATGGCCTTACCCGACTCCCTGGCCGTGCCCAGTTCCCTGTGGCAGAAAGAGATCCCAGCACACACTGGAAAATGTTCTCATCTGTGCTGCATTGTAGATGAGGGTGCTGGGAAGGCTTCTCCATCAGCTTGGATGAATAAAGTTTTGAAGCCCTTGGAGCCTCCTGCAGGTATGTTCTCAGTGTGCCACCAAGGAAGAATTGTAGACAAGCGGGCAGGCACCAGGTGACAGAAGCTTCTGTGGCTGTTGTGTTACAGATGTGTCTACAGGGAAGACTTCTCCAGCTTCTCCAGCTGCTACCTTGGATGCTGCACTCAAGCCCAGCTCCCATCTCAGGGGTGAGTAGTGTGTCCCTGCTGACCCCACAGGCTGAGCCCTGCTTTTCTGGGATCCATTCCTGGGAAATGGAAATATTTTTCTCTAAGGTACTCCAACAGGGAAAATCCAAGATACAACAGATAAGATATCCCTGGAACCATCCAAACAGATGAGGCAAGAGCTGAAGGAACCCCTGCAGACAAGAGAAGGTGGGTGCATTTCCCTCATGCTTCCCCTGGGAGTCAGCAACCGGGGGCTTTGGCTGCACATCTGGACACGCCGTTCCCGGCACAGCGGGAAGGGATCCATGGCAGCCTCGCTGCCCCACTGCTGCTTTCACGCCCTGCAGGGCTGTTTGCCAGCCTGGCCTGGCTGCAGCTTCTCCCCAGCCTCTGCCGGAAGTTATTTGGCATCAGCTGACAGGCCATGCCCAAACTGTAACACACCCTGAGATCCCCCACTATATCCAGCCCTGCAGATTAGGAAAAGGGTGGCTGTTTGGAGGTGGAAGTGCTCTCATCATGCCACTGTAACCTGGCCATTTTCCTGCTCCATAAATTTCACAAATATTACCTCTGATGGCACCACCCAAGTGGGAAACAGCTCCATCTGATGCAGCTGTCTCCCTTCCTTTGTCAAGAGATGGACATAGTGCTTCAGTGGAAGGTGGTATTTCTTGAAGGAAGCACTCCATCTTCGGTGCCAGCCCCTGCTGCAGGAAGGAAGGCAAAGCCAGACACGGGCACAGGCACAGCAGGTAATTGCTGTGCCGGGCTCAGCCCTGGCCGGGGCTGTGTGGCAGCAGCTCTTCCCCCAGGGCCTGCCCTTGCCCGGCCCGGCAGCAGCCAAAGCTGGAGGCGCCTCGGCTTCCAGGCCTCTGGAGCTGGTTCAGAGCCCCGGGGAAACGGGACTGGTGCAGCAACGTCCCTGGCGCTGCAGCTGCTGCGGAGCTGTCCCTGGGTGCCCAGAGGCCCAAGGCACAGGAGCAGCCCCGAGCGGGAGCCCTGCCGCCAGCCCAGGGCCAGAGCCAGCCCTGGCACACAATGGAAACAGTTCTCATCTTGGTTTGCTTCCAGACTGGGATGCTGGGAAGGATTCTCCATTAGCCTGGCGCTCTGAAGTTGTGAAGCCCTCTGAGCATTCTGCAGGTATGTTCTCACTGTCCCACCAAGGCGTAATGTTTGACTGACTGGTAAGAACCAGGTGACAGAAGCTTCTGTGGCTGTTGTGTTACAGGCGTGTCTGCAGGGACGACCTCACCAACTCCTACCTTGGATGCTGCAGAAAAGGCCAGCTCCCATGGCAGGGGTGAGTAGTGTGTCCCTGCTGACCCCTCAGGCTGAGCCCTGCTTTTGTGGGGTCCATTGCTGGGAAATGGAACTACTTTCTCTTAAGGTCCTCTGACAGGAGAGATCAAAGACATGGCAGGCAGGAAATTCCAGGACCCATTAGAAATCATGTGGCAAATGCTGAAGGAATGTCTGCAGAGAAGACAAGGTGGGTGCATTTCCCTCATGCTGCTCCTGGGACTCAGCAGCCGAGGGCTTTGGCTGCACATCTGGACACGCCGTGCCCGGCACAGCAGGAAGGGATCCATGGCAGCCTTGCTGCCCCGCTGCTGCTTTCACGCCCTGCAGGGCTGTTTCCCAGCCTGGCCTGGCTGCAGCTTCTGCCCAGCCTCTGCAGGAAGGCATTTGGCATCAGCTGGCAGACAGCCCCAAATGCACCACAGGCCATGCCCACCCTCAGATGCCCTGCAATTTCCTGGTGTCCAGGCAGATCAGATGTTGGGGCTGTTTGGGGAAGGAAGCAGCCTTGGGTTGTCCCAAAATCCTGGGTGTTTTCTGATCCTTATGCATTCCTTTCACAAGTGATGCCTCCTGAAATTGTCCCCTTCCCCATTCCCAGTCAGGAATGCTTTCATCTGATCCAGCTGTCTCTTTTCCATTCTCCAGAAATGAAAGGAGAGCCTGCGGAGAAAGAAGCATTTCCCGGAGGAAGCAGTGGTTGCATGCCAGCCTCAGCTCCAGGAAGGGAGGCCATGCCAGGCACAGGCACAGGAGGTAATTGCTGTGCCTCTGGGCCTGAGCCCTGCTGAGGCTTGAGCTGCCCTCTCTGCTGCTTGGCAGTGCGGGCACAGCCTGGACTAGAGCAGCACAGCCCAGGGGAATTATCCCGAGCAGGCTCAGGGCACTCGGGTCCTGAGCAGTCCTGCTGGGGTCCCTCCATGGGAGACATGTCCTGAAACCTGGGAGTGACTGCACGGGGTGCCCACGGTGGGGAAAGGACAGAGGGGGAGAGCAAGGCTCCAGTGTGTCCTGAGAGGGCCTGGCTGTTTGCCCTTGGGATCTGGGGTGTTTCCCCACAGAAGGAGGGCAGGAGGGACAGAGGGAGGGCAGGATGGATAGCTGTGGCACTGCCTGCTGCAGTTTTCCCCCATGCTTTAGGGAGGATTTCTTCTGTGTGTGAGGGGGAGAGTTCCAGGTCCCTGCACTGCTGCAGCCACCCCTCCCAGGGATGTTGCTGAGGGCAGGGAAAGAGTGTGGAGAGTGACCAGGAGCCAGCCCAGAGCTCCCCAGGCCCCTGGGCAGCTTTGGCCATGTCTATTCACATCTGGCTCCCATGGCCTTACCCAACCCCCTGGCAGTGCCCAGTTCCCTGTGGCAGAAAGAGATCCCAGCACACACTGGAAAATGTTCTCATTTGTGCTGCATTGTAGATGAGGGTGCTGGGAAGGCTTCTCCATCAGCTTGGATGAATAAAGTTTTGAAGCCCTTGGAGCCTCCTGCAGGTATGTTCTCAGTGTGCCACCAAGGAAGAATTGTAGACAAGCGGGCAGGCACCAGGTGACAGAAGCTTCTGTGGCTGTTGTGTTACAGATGTGTCTACAGGGAAGACTTCTCCAGCTTCTCCAGCTGCTACCTTGGATGCTGCACTCAAGCCCAGCTCCCATCTCAGGGGTGAGTAGTGTGTCCCTGCTGATCCCACAGGCTGAGCCCTGCTTTTCTGGGATCCATTCCTGGGAAATGGAAATATTTTTCTCTAAGGTACTCCAACAGGGAAAATCCAAGATACAACAGATAAGATATCCCTGGAACCATCCAAACAGATGAGGCAAGAGCTGAAGGAACCCCTGCAGACATTAGAAGGTGGGTGCATTTCCCTCATGCTTCCCCTGGGAGTCAGCAGCCAGGGGCTTTGGCTGCACATCTGGACACGCCGTGCCCGGCACAGTGGGAAGGGATCCATGGCAGCCTTGCTGCCCCGCTGCTGCTTTCACGCCCTGCAGGGCTGTTTCCCAGCCTGGCCTGGCTGCAGCTTCTGCCCAGCCTCTGTAGGAAGTTATTTGGCATCAGCTGACAGGCCGTGCCCAAACTGTAACACACCCTGAGATCCCCCACTATATCCAGCCCTGCAGATTAGGAAAAGGGTGGCTGTTTGGAGGTGGAAGTGCTCTCATCATGCCACTGTAACCTGGCCATTTTCCTGCTCCATAAATTTCACAAATATTACCTCTGATGCCACCACCCAAGTGGGGAACAGCCCCATCTGATGCAGCTGTCTCCCTTCCTTTGTCAAGAGATGGACATAGTGCTTCAGTGGAAGGTGGTATTTCTTGAAGGAAGCACTCCATCTTCGGTGCCAGCCCCTGCTGCAGGAAGGAAGGCAAAGCCAGACATGGGCACAGGCACAGCAGGTAATTGCTGTGCCGGGCTCAGGCCTGGCCGGGGCTGTGTGGCAGCAGCTCTTCCCCCAGGGCCTGCCCTTGCCCGGCCCGGCAGCAGCCAAAGCTGGAGGCGCCTCGGCTTCCAGGCCTCTGGAGCTGGTTCAGAGCCCCGGGGAAACGGGACTGGTGCAGCAACGTCCCTGGCGCTGCAGCTGCTGCGGAGCTGGCCCTGGGTGCCCAGAGGCCCAAGGCACAGGAGCAGCCCCGAGCGGGAGCCCTGCCGCCAGCCCAGGGCCAGAACCAGCCCTGGCACACAATGGAAACAGTTCTCATCTTGGTTTGCTTCCAGACTGGGATGCTGGGAAGGATTCTCCATTAGCCTGGCGCTCTGAAGTTGTGAAGCACTCTGAGCATTCTGCAGGTATGTTCTCACTGTCCCACCAAGGCGTAATGTTTGACTGACTGGTAAGAACCAGGTGACAGAAGCTTCTGTGGCTGTTGTGTTACAGGCGTGTCTGCAGGGACGACCTCACCAACTCCTACCTTGGATGCTGCAGAAAAGGCCAGCTCCCATGGCAGGGGTGAGTAGTGTGTCCCTGCTGACCCCTCAGGCTGAGCCCTGCTTTTGTGGGGTCCATTGCTGGGAAATGGAACTACTTTCTCTTAAGGTCCTCTGACAGGAGAGATCAAAGACATGGCAGGCAGGAAATTCCAGGACCCATTAGAAATCATGTGGCAAATGCTGAAGGAATGTCTGCAGAGAAGACAAGGTGGGTGCATTTCCCTCATGCTGCTCCTGGGACTCAGCAGCCGGGGGCTTTGGCTGCACATCTGGACACGCCGTGCCCGGCACAGCAGGAAGGGATCCATGGCAGCCTCGCTGCCCCGCTGCTGCTTTCACGCCCTGCAGGGCTGTTTCCCAGCCTGGCCTGGCTGCAGCTTCTGCCCAGCCCCTGCAGGAAGGCATTTGGCATCAGCTGGCAGACAGCCCCAAATGCACCACAGGCCATGCCCACCCTCAGATGCCCTGCAATTTCCTGGTGTCCAGGCAGATCAGATGTTGGGGCTGTTTGGGGAAGGAAGCAGCCTTGGGTTGTCCCAAAATCCTGGGTGTTTTCTGATCCTTATGCATTCCTTTCACCAGTGATGCCTCCTGAAATTGTCCCCTTCCCCATTCCCAGTCAGGAATCCTTTCATCTGATGCAGCTGTCTCTTTTCCATTCTCCAGAAATGAAAGGAGAGCCTGCGGAGAAAGAAGCATTTCCCGGAGGAAGCAGTGGTTGCATGCCAGCCTCAGCTCCAGGAAGGGAGGCCATGCCAGGCACAGGCACAGGAGGTAATTGCTGTGCCTCTGGGCCTGAGCCCTGCTGAGGCTTGAGCTGCCCTCTCTGCTGTTTGGCAGTGCGGGCACAGCCTGGACTAGAGCAGCACAGCCCAGGGGAATTATCCCGAGCAGGCTCAGGGCACTGAGCAGTCCTGCTGGGGTCCCTCCGTGGGAGACATGTCCTGAAACCTGGGAGTGACTGCACGGGGTGCCCACGGTGGGGAAAGGACAGAGGGGGAGAGCAAGGCTCCAGTGTGTCCTGAGAGGGCCTGGCTGTTTGCCCTTGGGATCTGGGGTGTTTCCCCACAGAAGGAGGGCAGGAGGGACAGAGGGAGGGCAGGATGGATAGCTGTGGCACTGCCTGCTGCAGTTTTCCCCCATGCTTTAGGGAGGATTTCTTCTGTGTGTGAGGGGGAGAGTCCCAGGTCCCTGCACTGCTGCAGCCACCCCTCCCAGGGATGTTGCTGAGGGCAGGGAAAGAGTGTGGAGAGTGACCAGGAGCCAGCCCAGAGCTCCCCAGGCCCCTGGGCAGCTTTGGCCATGTCTATTCACATCTGGCTCCCATGGCCTTACCCGACTCCCTGGCCGTGCCCAGTTCCCTGTGGCAGAAAGAGATCCCAGCACACACTGGAAAATGTTCTCATCTGTGCTGCATTGTAGATGAGGGTGCTGGGAAGGCTTCTCCATCAGCTTGGATGAATAAAGTTTTGAAGCCCTTGGAGCCTCCTGCAGGTATGTTCTCAGTGTGCCACCAAGGAAGAATTGTAGACAAGCGGGCAGGCACCAGGTGACAGAAGCTTCTGTGGCTGTTGTGTTACAGATGTGTCTACAGGGAAGACTTCTCCAGCTTCTCCAGCTGCTACCTTGGATGCTGCACTCAAGCCCAGCTCCCATCTCAGGGGTGAGTAGTGTGTCCCTGCTGACCCCACAGGCTGAGCCCTGCTTTTCTGGGATCCATTCCTGGGAAATGGAAATATTTTTCTCTAAGGTACTCCAACAGGGAAAATCCAAGATACAACAGATAAGATATCCCTGGAACCATCCAAACAGATGAGGCAAGAGCTGAAGGAACCCCTGCAGACAAGAGAAGGTGGGTGCATTTCCCTCATGCTTCCCCTGGGAGTCAGCAACCGGGGGCTTTGGCTGCACATCTGGACACGCCGTGCCCGGCACAGCGGGAAGGGATCCATGGCAGCCTCGCTGCCCCGCTGCTGCTTTCACGCCCTGCAGGGCTGTTTCCCAGCCTGGCCTGGCTGCAGCTTCTCCCCAGCCTCTGCCGGAAGTTATTTGGCATCAGCTGACAGGCCATGCCCAAACTGTAACACACCCTGAGATCCCCCACTATATCCAGCCCTGCAGATTAGGAAAAGGGTGGCTGTTTGGAGGTGGAAGTGCTCTCATCATGCCACTGTAACCTGGCCATTTTCCTGCTCCATAAATTTCACAAATATTACCTCTGATGGCACCACCCAAGTGGGAAACAGCTCCATCTGATGCAGCTGTCTCCCTTCCTTTGTCAAGAGATGGACATAGTGCTTCAGTGGAAGGTGGTATTTCTTGAAGGAAGCACTCCATCTTCGGTGCCAGCCCCTGCTGCAGGAAGGAAGGCAAAGCCAGACACGGGCACAGGCACAGCAGGTAGTTGCTGTGCCGGGCTCAGCCCTGGCCGGGGCTGTGTGGCAGCAGCTCTTCCCCCAGGGCCTGCCCTTGCCCGGCCCGGCAGCAGCCAAAGCTGGAGGCGCCTCGGCTTCCAGGCCGCTGGAGCTGGTTCAGAGCCCCGGGGAAACGGGACTGGTGCAGCAACGTCCCTGGCGCTGCAGCTGCTGCAGAACTGGCCCTGAGTGCCCAGAGGCCCAAGGCACAGGAGCAGCCCCGAGCGGGAGCCCTGCCGCCAGCCCAGGGCCAGAGCCAGCCCTGGCACACAATGGAAACAGTTCTCATCTTGGTTTGCTTCCAGACTGGGATGCTGGGAAGGATTCTCCATTAGCCTGGCGCTCTGAAGTTGTGAAGCCCTCTGAGCATTCTGCAGGTATGTTCTCACTGTCCCACCAAGGCGTAATGTTTGACTGACTGGTAAGAACCAGGTGACAGAAGCTTCTGTGGCTGTTGTGTTACAGGCGTGTCTGCAGGGACGACCTCACCAACTCCTACCTTGGATGCTGCAGAAAAGGCCAGCTCCCATGGCAGGGGTGAGTAGTGTGTCCCTGCTGACCCCTCAGGCTGAGCCCTGCTTTTGTGGGGTCCATTGCTGGGAAATGGAACTACTTTCTCTTAAGGTCCTCTGACAGGAGAGATCAAAGACATGGCAGGCAGGAAATTCCAGGACCCATTAGAAATCATGTGGCAAATGCTGAAGGAATGTCTGCAGAGAAGACAAGGTGGGTGCATTTCCCTCATGCTGCTCCTGGGACTCAGCAGCCGAGGGCTTTGGCTGCACATCTGGACACGCCGTGCCCGGCACAGCAGGAAGGGATCCATGGCAGCCTTGCTGCCCCGCTGCTGCTTTCACGCCCTGCAGGGCTGTTTCCCAGCCTGGCCTGGCTGCAGCTTCTGCCCAGCCTCTGCAGGAAGGCATTTGGCATCAGCTGGCAGACAGCCCCAAATGCACCACAGGCCATGCCCACCCTCAGATGCCCTGCAATTTCCTGGTGTCCAGGCAGATCAGATGTTGGGGCTGTTTGGGGAAGGAAGCAGCCTTGGGTTGTCCCAAAATCCTGGGTGTTTTCTGATCCTTATGCATTCCTTTCACAAGTGATGCCTCCTGAAATTGTCCCCTTCCCCATTCCCAGTCAGGAATGCTTTCATCTGATCCAGCTGTCTCTTTTCCATTCTCCAGAAATGAAAGGAGAGCCTGCGGAGAAAGAAGCATTTCCCGGAGGAAGCAGTGGTTGCATGCCAGCCTCAGCTCCAGGAAGGGAGGCCATGCCAGGCACAGGCACAGGAGGTAATTGCTGTGCCTCTGGGCCTGAGCCCTGCTGAGGCTTGAGCTGCCCTCTCTGCTGCTTGGCAGTGCGGGCACAGCCTGGACTAGAGCAGCACAGCCCAGGGGAATTATCCCGAGCAGGCTCAGGGCACTCGGGTCCTGAGCAGTCCTGCTGGGGTCCCTCCATGGGAGACATGTCCTGAAACCTGGGAGTGACTGCACGGGGTGCCCACGGTGGGGAAAGGACAGAGGGGGAGAGCAAGGCTCCAGTGTGTCCTGAGAGGGCCTGGCTGTTTGCCCTTGGGATCTGGGGTGTTTCCCCACAGAAGGAGGGCAGGAGGGACAGAGGGAGGGCAGGATGGATAGCTGTGGCACTGCCTGCTGCAGTTTTCCCCCATGCTTTAGGGAGGATTTCTTCTGTGTGTGAGGGGGAGAGTTCCAGGTCCCTGCACTGCTGCAGCCACCCCTCCCAGGGATGTTGCTGAGGGCAGGGAAAGAGTGTGGAGAGTGACCAGGAGCCAGCCCAGAGCTCCCCAGGCCCCTGGGCAGCTTTGGCCATGTCTATTCACATCTGGCTCCCATGGCCTTACCCAACCCCCTGGCAGTGCCCAGTTCCCTGTGGCAGAAAGAGATCCCAGCACACACTGGAAAATGTTCTCATTTGTGCTGCATTGTAGATGAGGGTGCTGGGAAGGCTTCTCCATCAGCTTGGATGAATAAAGTTTTGAAGCCCTTGGAGCCTCCTGCAGGTATGTTCTCAGTGTGCCACCAAGGAAGAATTGTAGACAAGCGGGCAGGCACCAGGTGACAGAAGCTTCTGTGGCTGTTGTGTTACAGATGTGTCTACAGGGAAGACTTCTCCAGCTTCTCCAGCTGCTACCTTGGATGCTGCACTCAAGCCCAGCTCCCATCTCAGGGGTGAGTAGTGTGTCCCTGCTGATCCCACAGGCTGAGCCCTGCTTTTCTGGGATCCATTCCTGGGAAATGGAAATATTTTTCTCTAAGGTACTCCAACAGGGAAAATCCAAGATACAACAGATAAGATATCCCTGGAACCATCCAAACAGATGAGGCAAGAGCTGAAGGAACCCCTGCAGACATTAGAAGGTGGGTGCATTTCCCTCATGCTTCCCCTGGGAGTCAGCAGCCAGGGGCTTTGGCTGCACATCTGGACACGCCGTGCCCGGCACAGTGGGAAGGGATCCATGGCAGCCTTGCTGCCCCGCTGCTGCTTTCACGCCCTGCAGGGCTGTTTCCCAGCCTGGCCTGGCTGCAGCTTCTGCCCAGCCTCTGTAGGAAGTTATTTGGCATCAGCTGACAGGCCGTGCCCAAACTGTAACACACCCTGAGATCCCCCACTATATCCAGCCCTGCAGATTAGGAAAAGGGTGGCTGTTTGGAGGTGGAAGTGCTCTCATCATGCCACTGTAACCTGGCCATTTTCCTGCTCCATAAATTTCACAAATATTACCTCTGATGCCACCACCCAAGTGGGGAACAGCCCCATCTGATGCAGCTGTCTCCCTTCCTTTGTCAAGAGATGGACATAGTGCTTCAGTGGAAGGTGGTATTTCTTGAAGGAAGCACTCCATCTTCGGTGCCAGCCCCTGCTGCAGGAAGGAAGGCAAAGCCAGACATGGGCACAGGCACAGCAGGTAATTGCTGTGCCGGGCTCAGGCCTGGCCGGGGCTGTGTGGCAGCAGCTCTTCCCCCAGGGCCTGCCCTTGCCCGGCCCGGCAGCAGCCAAAGCTGGAGGCGCCTCGGCTTCCAGGCCTCTGGAGCTGGTTCAGAGCCCCGGGGAAACGGGACTGGTGCAGCAACGTCCCTGGCGCTGCAGCTGCTGCGGAGCTGGCCCTGGGTGCCCAGAGGCCCAAGGCACAGGAGCAGCCCCGAGCGGGAGCCCTGCCGCCAGCCCAGGGCCAGAACCAGCCCTGGCACACAATGGAAACAGTTCTCATCTTGGTTTGCTTCCAGACTGGGATGCTGGGAAGGATTCTCCATTAGCCTGGCGCTCTGAAGTTGTGAAGCACTCTGAGCATTCTGCAGGTATGTTCTCACTGTCCCACCAAGGCGTAATGTTTGACTGACTGGTAAGAACCAGGTGACAGAAGCTTCTGTGGCTGTTGTGTTACAGGCGTGTCTGCAGGGACGACCTCACCAACTCCTACCTTGGATGCTGCAGAAAAGGCCAGCTCCCATGGCAGGGGTGAGTAGTGTGTCCCTGCTGACCCCTCAGGCTGAGCCCTGCTTTTGTGGGGTCCATTGCTGGGAAATGGAACTACTTTCTCTTAAGGTCCTCTGACAGGAGAGATCAAAGACATGGCAGGCAGGAAATTCCAGGACCCATTAGAAATCATGTGGCAAATGCTGAAGGAATGTCTGCAGAGAAGACAAGGTGGGTGCATTTCCCTCATGCTGCTCCTGGGACTCAGCAGCCGGGGGCTTTGGCTGCACATCTGGACACGCCGTGCCCGGCACAGCAGGAAGGGATCCATGGCAGCCTCGCTGCCCCGCTGCTGCTTTCACGCCCTGCAGGGCTGTTTCCCAGCCTGGCCTGGCTGCAGCTTCTGCCCAGCCCCTGCAGGAAGGCATTTGGCATCAGCTGGCAGACAGCCCCAAATGCACCACAGGCCATGCCCACCCTCAGATGCCCTGCAATTTCCTGGTGTCCAGGCAGATCAGATGTTGGGGCTGTTTGGGGAAGGAAGCAGCCTTGGGTTGTCCCAAAATCCTGGGTGTTTTCTGATCCTTATGCATTCCTTTCACCAGTGATGCCTCCTGAAATTGTCCCCTTCCCCATTCCCAGTCAGGAATCCTTTCATCTGATGCAGCTGTCTCTTTTCCATTCTCCAGAAATGAAAGGAGAGCCTGCGGAGAAAGAAGCATTTCCCGGAGGAAGCAGTGGTTGCATGCCAGCCTCAGCTCCAGGAAGGGAGGCCATGCCAGGCACAGGCACAGGAGGTAATTGCTGTGCCTCTGGGCCTGAGCCCTGCTGAGGCTTGAGCTGCCCTCTCTGCTGTTTGGCAGTGCGGGCACAGCCTGGACTAGAGCAGCACAGCCCAGGGGAATTATCCCGAGCAGGCTCAGGGCACTGAGCAGTCCTGCTGGGGTCCCTCCGTGGGAGACATGTCCTGAAACCTGGGAGTGACTGCACGGGGTGCCCACGGTGGGGAAAGGACAGAGGGGGAGAGCAAGGCTCCAGTGTGTCCTGAGAGGGCCTGGCTGTTTGCCCTTGGGATCTGGGGTGTTTCCCCACAGAAGGAGGGCAGGAGGGACAGAGGGAGGGCAGGATGGATAGCTGTGGCACTGCCTGCTGCAGTTTTCCCCCATGCTTTAGGGAGGATTTCTTCTGTGTGTGAGGGGGAGAGTCCCAGGTCCCTGCACTGCTGCAGCCACCCCTCCCAGGGATGTTGCTGAGGGCAGGGAAAGAGTGTGGAGAGTGACCAGGAGCCAGCCCAGAGCTCCCCAGGCCCCTGGGCAGCTTTGGCCATGTCTATTCACATCTGGCTCCCATGGCCTTACCCGACTCCCTGGCCGTGCCCAGTTCCCTGTGGCAGAAAGAGATCCCAGCACACACTGGAAAATGTTCTCATCTGTGCTGCATTGTAGATGAGGGTGCTGGGAAGGCTTCTCCATCAGCTTGGATGAATAAAGTTTTGAAGCCCTTGGAGCCTCCTGCAGGTATGTTCTCAGTGTGCCACCAAGGAAGAATTGTAGACAAGCGGGCAGGCACCAGGTGACAGAAGCTTCTGTGGCTGTTGTGTTACAGATGTGTCTACAGGGAAGACTTCTCCAGCTTCTCCAGCTGCTACCTTGGATGCTGCACTCAAGCCCAGCTCCCATCTCAGGGGTGAGTAGTGTGTCCCTGCTGACCCCACAGGCTGAGCCCTGCTTTTCTGGGATCCATTCCTGGGAAATGGAAATATTTTTCTCTAAGGTACTCCAACAGGGAAAATCCAAGATACAACAGATAAGATATCCCTGGAACCATCCAAACAGATGAGGCAAGAGCTGAAGGAACCCCTGCAGACAAGAGAAGGTGGGTGCATTTCCCTCATGCTTCCCCTGGGAGTCAGCAACCGGGGGCTTTGGCTGCACATCTGGACACGCCGTGCCCGGCACAGCGGGAAGGGATCCATGGCAGCCTCGCTGCCCCGCTGCTGCTTTCACGCCCTGCAGGGCTGTTTCCCAGCCTGGCCTGGCTGCAGCTTCTCCCCAGCCTCTGCCGGAAGTTATTTGGCATCAGCTGACAGGCCATGCCCAAACTGTAACACACCCTGAGATCCCCCACTATATCCAGCCCTGCAGATTAGGAAAAGGGTGGCTGTTTGGAGGTGGAAGTGCTCTCATCATGCCACTGTAACCTGGCCATTTTCCTGCTCCATAAATTTCACAAATATTACCTCTGATGGCACCACCCAAGTGGGAAACAGCTCCATCTGATGCAGCTGTCTCCCTTCCTTTGTCAAGAGATGGACATAGTGCTTCAGTGGAAGGTGGTATTTCTTGAAGGAAGCACTCCATCTTCGGTGCCAGCCCCTGCTGCAGGAAGGAAGGCAAAGCCAGACACGGGCACAGGCACAGCAGGTAGTTGCTGTGCCGGGCTCAGCCCTGGCCGGGGCTGTGTGGCAGCAGCTCTTCCCCCAGGGCCTGCCCTTGCCCGGCCCGGCAGCAGCCAAAGCTGGAGGCGCCTCGGCTTCCAGGCCGCTGGAGCTGGTTCAGAGCCCCGGGGAAACGGGACTGGTGCAGCAACGTCCCTGGCGCTGCAGCTGCTGCAGAACTGGCCCTGAGTGCCCAGAGGCCCAAGGCACAGGAGCAGCCCCGAGCGGGAGCCCTGCCGCCAGCCCAGGGCCAGAGCCAGCCCTGGCACACAATGGAAACAGTTCTCATCTTGGTTTGCTTCCAGACTGGGATGCTGGGAAGGATTCTCCATTAGCCTGGCGCTCTGAAGTTGTGAAGCCCTCTGAGCATTCTGCAGGTATGTTCTCACTGTCCCACCAAGGCGTAATGTTTGACTGACTGGTAAGAACCAGGTGACAGAAGCTTCTGTGGCTGTTGTGTTACAGGCGTGTCTGCAGGGACGACCTCACCAACTCCTACCTTGGATGCTGCAGAAAAGGCCAGCTCCCATGGCAGGGGTGAGTAGTGTGTCCCTGCTGACCCCTCAGGCTGAGCCCTGCTTTTGTGGGGTCCATTGCTGGGAAATGGAACTACTTTCTCTTAAGGTCCTCTGACAGGAGAGATCAAAGACATGGCAGGCAGGAAATTCCAGGACCCATTAGAAATCATGTGGCAAATGCTGAAGGAATGTCTGCAGAGAAGACAAGGTGGGTGCATTTCCCTCATGCTGCTCCTGGGACTCAGCAGCCGAGGGCTTTGGCTGCACATCTGGACACGCCGTGCCCGGCACAGCAGGAAGGGATCCTTGGCAGCCTTGCTGCCCCGCTGCTGCTTTCACGCCCTGCAGGGCTGTTTCCCAGCCTGGCCTGGCTGCAGCTTCTGCCCAGCCTCTGCAGGAAGGCATTTGGCATCAGCTGGCAGACAGCCCCAAATGCACCACAGGCCATGCCCACCCTCAGATGCCCTGCAATTTCCTGGTGTCCAGGCAGATCAGATGTTGGGGCTGTTTGGGGAAGGAAGCAGCCTTGGGTTGTCCCAAAATCCTGGGTGTTTTCTGATCCTTATGCATTCCTTTCACAAGTGATGCCTCCTGAAATTGTCCCCTTCCCCATTCCCAGTCAGGAATGCTTTCATCTGATCCAGCTGTCTCTTTTCCATTCTCCAGAAATGAAAGGAGAGCCTGCGGAGAAAGAAGCATTTCCCGGAGGAAGCAGTGGTTGCATGCCAGCCTCAGCTCCAGGAAGGGAGGCCATGCCAGGCACAGGCACAGGAGGTAATTGCTGTGCCTCTGGGCCTGAGCCCTGCTGAGGCTTGAGCTGCCCTCTCTGCTGTTTGGCAGTGCGGGCACAGCCTGGACTAGAGCAGCACAGCCCAGGGGAATTATCCCGAGCAGGCTCAGGGCACTCGGGTCCTGAGCAGTCCTGCTGGGGTCCCTCCGTGGGAGACATGTCCTGAAACCTGGGAGTGACTGCACGGGGTGCCCACGGTGGGGAAAGGACAGAGGGGGAGAGCAAGGCTCCAGTGTGTCCTGAGAGGGCCTGGCTGTTTGCCCTTGGGATCTGGGGGGTTTCCCCACAGAAGGAGGGCAGGAGGGACAGAGGGAGGGCAGGATGGATAGCTGTGGCACTGCCTGCTGCAGTTTTCCCCCATGCTTTAGGGAGGATTTCTTCTGTGTGTGAGGGGGAGAGTTCCAGGTCCCTGCACTGCTGCAGCCACCCCTCCCAGGGATGTTGCTGAGGGCAGGGAAAGAGTGTGGAGAGTGACCAGGAGCCAGCCCAGAGCTCCCCAGGCCCCTGGGCAGCTTTGGCCATGTCTATTCACATCTGGCTCCCATGGCCTTACCCAACCCCCTGGCAGTGCCCAGTTCCCTGTGGCAGAAAGAGATCCCAGCACACACTGGAAAATGTTCTCATTTGTGCTGCATTGTAGATGAGGGTGCTGGGAAGGCTTCTCCATCAGCTTGGATGAATAAAGTTTTGAAGCCCTTGGAGCCTCCTGCAGGTATGTTCTCAGTGTGCCACCAAGGAAGAATTGTAGACAAGCGGGCAGGCACCAGGTGACAGAAGCTTCTGTGGCTGTTGTGTTACAGATGTGTCTACAGGGAAGACTTCTCCAGCTTCTCCAGCTGCTACCTTGGATGCTGCACTCAAGCCCAGCTCCCATCTCAGGGGTGAGTAGTGTGTCCCTGCTGATCCCACAGGCTGAGCCCTGCTTTTCTGGGATCCATTCCTGGGAAATGGAAATATTTTTCTCTAAGGTACTCCAACAGGGAAAATCCAAGATACAACAGATAAGATATCCCTGGAACCATCCAAACAGATGAGGCAAGAGCTGAAGGAACCCCTGCAGACATTAGAAGGTGGGTGCATTTCCCTCATGCTTCCCCTGGGAGTCAGCAGCCAGGGGCTTTGGCTGCACATCTGGACACGCCGTGCCCGGCACAGTGGGAAGGGATCCATGGCAGCCTTGCTGCCCCGCTGCTGCTTTCACGCCCTGCAGGGCTGTTTCCCAGCCTGGCCTGGCTGCAGCTTCTGCCCAGCCTCTGTAGGAAGTTATTTGGCATCAGCTGACAGGCCGTGCCCAAACTGTAACACACCCTGAGATCCCCCACTATATCCAGCCCTGCAGATTAGGAAAAGGGTGGCTGTTTGGAGGTGGAAGTGCTCTCATCATGCCACTGTAACCTGGCCATTTTCCTGCTCCATAAATTTCACAAATATTACCTCTGATGCCACCACCCAAGTGGGGAACAGCCCCATCTGATGCAGCTGTCTCCCTTCCTTTGTCAAGAGATGGACATAGTGCTTCAGTGGAAGGTGGTATTTCTTGAAGGAAGCACTCCATCTTCGGTGCCAGCCCCTGCTGCAGGAAGGAAGGCAAAGCCAGACATGGGCACAGGCACAGCAGGTAATTGCTGTGCCGGGCTCAGGCCTGGCCGGGGCTGTGTGGCAGCAGCTCTTCCCCCAGGGCCTGCCCTTGCCCGGCCCGGCAGCAGCCAAAGCTGGAGGCGCCTCGGCTTCCAGGCCTCTGGAGCTGGTTCAGAGCCCCGGGGAAACGGGACTGGTGCAGCAACGTCCCTGGCGCTGCAGCTGCTGCGGAGCTGGCCCTGGGTGCCCAGAGGCCCAAGGCACAGGAGCAGCCCCGAGCGGGAGCCCTGCCGCCAGCCCAGGGCCAGAACCAGCCCTGGCACACAATGGAAACAGTTCTCATCTTGGTTTGCTTCCAGACTGGGATGCTGGGAAGGATTCTCCATTAGCCTGGCGCTCTGAAGTTGTGAAGCACTCTGAGCATTCTGCAGGTATGTTCTCACTGTCCCACCAAGGCGTAATGTTTGACTGACTGGTAAGAACCAGGTGACAGAAGCTTCTGTGGCTGTTGTGTTACAGGCGTGTCTGCAGGGACGACCTCACCAACTCCTACCTTGGATGCTGCAGAAAAGGCCAGCTCCCATGGCAGGGGTGAGTAGTGTGTCCCTGCTGACCCCTCAGGCTGAGCCCTGCTTTTGTGGGGTCCATTGCTGGGAAATGGAACTACTTTCTCTTAAGGTCCTCTGACAGGAGAGATCAAAGACATGGCAGGCAGGAAATTCCAGGACCCATTAGAAATCATGTGGCAAATGCTGAAGGAATGTCTGCAGAGAAGACAAGGTGGGTGCATTTCCCTCATGCTGCTCCTGGGACTCAGCAGCCGGGGGCTTTGGCTGCACATCTGGACACGCCGTGCCCGGCACAGCAGGAAGGGATCCATGGCAGCCTCGCTGCCCCGCTGCTGCTTTCACGCCCTGCAGGGCTGTTTCCCAGCCTGGCCTGGCTGCAGCTTCTGCCCAGCCCCTGCAGGAAGGCATTTGGCATCAGCTGGCAGACAGCCCCAAATGCACCACAGGCCATGCCCACCCTCAGATGCCCTGCAATTTCCTGGTGTCCAGGCAGATCAGATGTTGGGGCTGTTTGGGGAAGGAAGCAGCCTTGGGTTGTCCCAAAATCCTGGGTGTTTTCTGATCCTTATGCATTCCTTTCACCAGTGATGCCTCCTGAAATTGTCCCCTTCCCCATTCCCAGTCAGGAATCCTTTCATCTGATGCAGCTGTCTCTTTTCCATTCTCCAGAAATGAAAGGAGAGCCTGCGGAGAAAGAAGCATTTCCCGGAGGAAGCAGTGGTTGCATGCCAGCCTCAGCTCCAGGAAGGGAGGCCATGCCAGGCACAGGCACAGGAGGTAATTGCTGTGCCTCTGGGCCTGAGCCCTGCTGAGGCTTGAGCTGCCCTCTCTGCTGTTTGGCAGTGCGGGCACAGCCTGGACTAGAGCAGCACAGCCCAGGGGAATTATCCCGAGCAGGCTCAGGGCACTGAGCAGTCCTGCTGGGGTCCCTCCGTGGGAGACATGTCCTGAAACCTGGGAGTGACTGCACGGGGTGCCCACGGTGGGGAAAGGACAGAGGGGGAGAGCAAGGCTCCAGTGTGTCCTGAGAGGGCCTGGCTGTTTGCCCTTGGGATCTGGGGGGTTTCCCCACAGAAGGAGGGCAGGAGGGACAGAGGGAGGGCAGGATGGATAGCTGTGGCACTGCCTGCTGCAGTTTTCCCCCATGCTTTAGGGAGGATTTCTTCTGTGTGTGAGGGGGAGAGTCCCAGGTCCCTGCACTGCTGCAGCCACCCCTCCCAGGGATGTTGCTGAGGGCAGGGAAAGAGTGTGGAGAGTGACCAGGAGCCAGCCCAGAGCTCCCCAGGCCCCTGGGCAGCTTTGGCCATGTCTATTCACATCTGGCTCCCATGGCCTTACCCGACTCCCTGGCCGTGCCCAGTTCCCTGTGGCAGAAAGAGATCCCAGCACACACTGGAAAATGTTCTCATCTGTGCTGCATTGTAGATGAGGGTGCTGGGAAGGCTTCTCCATCAGCTTGGATGAATAAAGTTTTGAAGCCCTTGGAGCCTCCTGCAGGTATGTTCTCAGTGTGCCACCAAGGAAGAATTGTAGACAAGCGGGCAGGCACCAGGTGACAGAAGCTTCTGTGGCTGTTGTGTTACAGATGTGTCTACAGGGAAGACTTCTCCAGCTTCTCCAGCTGCTACCTTGGATGCTGCACTCAAGCCCAGCTCCCATCTCAGGGGTGAGTAGTGTGTCCCTGCTGATCCCACAGGCTGAGCCCTGCTTTTCTGGGATCCATTCCTGGGAAATGGAAATATTTTTCTCTAAGGTACTCCAACAGGGAAAATCCAAGATACAACAGATAAGATATCCCTGGAACCATCCAAACAGATGAGGCAAGAGCTGAAGGAACCCCTGCAGAGAAGACAAGGTGGGTGCATTTCCCTCATGCTTCCCCTGGGAGTCAGCAACCGGGGGCTTTGGCTGCACATCTGGACACGCCGTGCCCGGCACAGCGGGAAGGGATCCATGGCAGCCTCGCTGCCCCACTGCTGCTTTCACGCCCTGCAGGGCTGTTTCCCAGCCTGGCCTGGCTGCAGCTTCTCCCCAGCCTCTGCCGGAAGTTATTTGGCATCAGCTGACAGGCCATGCCCAAACTGTAACACACCCTGAGATCCCCCACTATATCCAGCCCTGCAGATTAGGAAAAGGGTGGCTGTTTGGAGGTGGAAGTGCTCTCATCATGCCACTGTAACCTGGCCATTTTCCTGCTCCATAAATTTCACAAATATTACCTCTGATGGCACCACCCAAGTGGGAAACAGCTCCATCTGATGCAGCTGTCTCCCTTCCTTTGTCAAGAGATGGACATAGTGCTTCAGTGGAAGGTGGTATTTCTTGAAGGAAGCACTCCATCTTCGGTGCCAGCCCCTGCTGCAGGAAGGAAGGCAAAGCCAGACACGGGCACAGGCACAGCAGGTAGTTGCTGTGCCGGGCTCAGCCCTGGCCGGGGCTGTGTGGCAGCAGCTCTTCCCCCAGGGCCTGCCCTTGCCCGGCCCGGCAGCAGCCAAAGCTGGAGGCGCCTCGGCTTCCAGGCCTCTGGAGCTGGTTCAGAGCCCCGGGGAAACGGGACTGGTGCAGCAACGTCCCTGGCGCTGCAGCTGCTGCAGAACTGGCCCTGAGTGCCCAGAGGCCCAAGGCACAGGAGCAGCCCCGAGCGGGAGCCCTGCCGCCAGCCCAGGGCCAGAGCCAGCCCTGGCACACAATGGAAACAGTTCTCATCTTGGTTTGCTTCCAGACTGGGATGCTGGGAAGGATTCTCCATTAGCCTGGCGCTCTGAAGTTGTGAAGCACTCTGAGCATTCTGCAGGTATGTTCTCACTGTCCCACCAAGGCGTAATGTTTGACTGACTGGTAAGAACCAGGTGACAGAAGCTTCTGTGGCTGTTGTGTTACAGGCGTGTCTGCAGGGACGACCTCACCAACTCCTACCTTGGATGCTGCAGAAAAGGCCAGCTCCCATGGCAGGGGTGAGTAGTGTGTCCCTGCTGACCCCTCAGGCTGAGCCCTGCTTTTGTGGGGTCCATTGCTGGGAAATGGAACTACTTTCTCTTAAGGTCCTCTGACAGGAGAGACCAAAGACATGGCAGGCAGGAAATTCCAGGACCCATTAGAAATCATGTGGCAAATGCTGAAGGAATGTCTGCAGAGAAGACAAGGTGGGTGCATTTCCCTCATGCTGCTCCTGGGACTCAGCAGCCGGGGGCTTTGGCTGCACATCTGGACACGCCGTGCCCGGCACAGCAGGAAGGGATCCATGGCAGCCTCGCTGCCCTGCTGCTGCTTTCACGCCCTGCAGGGCTGTTTCCCAGCCTGGCCTGGCTGCAGCTTCTGCCCAGCCTCTGCAGGAAGGCATTTGGCAACAGCTGGCAGACAGCCCCAATTGCACCACAGGCCATGCCCACCCTCAGATGCTCTGCAATTTCCTGGTGTCCAGGCAGATCAGATGTTGGGGCTGTTTGGGGAAGGAAGCAGCCTTGGGTTGTCCCAAAATCCTGGGTGTTTTCTGACCCTTATGCTTTCCTTTCACAAGTGATGCCTCCTGAAATTGTCCCCTTCCCCATTCCCAGTCAGGAATGTTTTCATCTGATGCAGCTGTCTCTTTTCCATTCTCCAGAAATGAAAGGAGAGCCTGTGCAGAAGGAAGCATTTCCCGGAAGAAGCAGTGGTTGCATGCCAGCCTCAGCTCCAGGAAGGGAGGCCATGCCAGGCACAGGCACAGGAGGTAATTGCTGTGCCTCTGGGCCTGAGCCCTGCTGAGGCTTGAGCTGCACTTTCTGCTGCTTGGCAGTGCGGGCAGAGCCTGGACTAGAGCGGCACAGCCCAGGGGAATTATCCCAAGCAGGCTCAGGTCACTGAGCAGTCCTGCTGGGGTCCCTCCATGGGAGACATGTCCTGAAACCTGGGAGCGACTGCACTGGGTGCCCACGGTGGGGAAAGGACAGAGGGGGAGAGCAAGGCTCCAGTGTGTCCTGAGAGGGCCTGGCTGTTTGCCCTTGGGATCTGGGGGGTTTCCCCACAGAAGGAGGGCAGGAGGGACAGAGGGAGAGCAGGATGGATAGCTGTGGCACTGCCTGCTGCAGTTTTCCCCCATGCTTTAGGGAGGATTTCTTCTGTGTGTGAGGGGGAGAGTCCCAGGTCCCTGCACTGCTGCAGCCACCCCTCCCAGGGATGTTGCTGAGGGCAGGGAAAGAGTGTGGAGAGTGACCAGGAGCCAGCCCAGAGCTCCCCAGGCCCCTGGGCAGCTTTGGCCATGTCTATTCACATCTGGCTCCCATGGCCTTACCCAACCCCCTGGCAGTGCCCAGTTCCCTGTGGCAGAAAGAGATCCCAGCACACACTGGAAAATGTTCTCATTTGTGCTGCATTGTAGATGAGGGTGCTGGGAAGGCTTCTCCATCAGCTTGGATGAATAAAGTTTTGAAGCCCTTGGAGCCTCCTGCAGGTATGTTCTCAGTGTGCCACCAAGGAAGAATTGTAGACAAGCGGGCAGGCACCAGGTGACAGAAGCTTCTGTGGCTGTTGTGTTACAGATGTGTCTACAGGGAAGACTTCTCCAGCTTCTCCAGCTGCTACCTTGGATGCTGCACTCAAGCCCAGCTCCCATCTCAGGGGTGAGTAGTGTGTCCCTGCTGATCCCACAGGCTGAGCCCTGCTTTTCTGGGATCCATTCCTGGGAAATGGAAATATTTTTCTCTAAGGTACTCCAACAGGGAAAATCCAAGATACAACAGATAAGATATCCCTGGAACCATCCAAACAGATGAGGCAAGAGCTGAAGGAACCCCTGCAGACATTAGAAGGTGGGTGCATTTCCCTCATGCTTCCCCTGGGAGTCAGCAGCCAGGGGCTTTGGCTGCACATCTGGACACGCCGTGCCCGGCACAGTGGGAAGGGATCCATGGCAGCCTTGCTGCCCCGCTGCTGCTTTCACGCCCTGCAGGGCTGTTTCCCAGCCTGGCCTGGCTGCAGCTTCTGCCCAGCCTCTGTAGGAAGTTATTTGGCATCAGCTGACAGGCCGTGCCCAAACTGTAACACACCCTGAGATCCCCCACTATATCCAGCCCTGCAGATTAGGAAAAGGGTGGCTGTTTGGAGGTGGAAGTGCTCTCATCATGCCACTGTAACCTGGCCATTTTCCTGCTCCATAAATTTCACAAATATTACCTCTGATGCCACCACCCAAGTGGGGAACAGCCCCATCTGATGCAGCTGTCTCCCTTCCTTTGTCAAGAGATGGACATAGTGCTTCAGTGGAAGGTGGTATTTCTTGAAGGAAGCACTCCATCTTCGGTGCCAGCCCCTGCTGCAGGAAGGAAGGCAAAGCCAGACACGGGCACAGGCACAGCAGGTAATTGCTGTGCCGGGCTCAGGCCTGGCCGGGGCTGTGTGGCAGCAGCTCTTCCCCCAGGGCCTGCCCTTGCCCGGCCCGGCAGCAGCCAAAGCTGGAGGCGCCTCGGCTTCCAGGCCTCTGGAGCTGGTTCAGAGCCCCGGGGAAACGGGACTGGTGCAGCAACGTCCCTGGCACTGCAGCTGCTGCGGAGCTGGCCCTGGGTGCCCAGAGGCCCAAGGCACAGGAGCAGCCCCGAGCGGGAGCCCTGCCGCCAGCCCGGGGCCAGAACCAGCCCTGGCACACAATGGAAACAGTTCTCATCTTGGTTTGCTTCCAGACTGGGATGCTGGGAAGGATTCTCCATTAGCCTGGCGCTCTGAAGTTGTGAAGCACTCTGAGCATTCTGCAGGTATGTTCTCACTGTCCCACCAAGGCGTAATGTTTGACTGACTGGTAAGAACCAGGTGACAGAAGCTTCTGTGGCTGTTGTGTTACAGGCGTGTCTGCAGGGACGACCTCACCAACTCCTACCTTGGATGCTGCACAAAAGGCCAGCTCCCATGGCAGGGGTGAGTAGTGTGTCCCTGCTGACCCCTCAGGCTGAGCCCTGCTTTTGTGGGGTCCATTGCTGGGAAATGGAACTACTTTCTCTTAAGGTCCTCTGACAGGAGAGACCAAAGACATGGCAGGCAGGAAATTCCAGGACCCATTAGAAATCATGTGGCAAATGCTGAAGGAACGTCTGCAGAGAAGACAAGGTGGGTGCATTTCCCTCATGCTTCCCCTGGGACTCAGCAGCCGGGGGCTTTGGCTGCACATCTGGACACGCCGTGCCCGGCACAGCAGGAAGGGATCCATGGCAGCCTCGCTGCCCCGCTGCTGCTTTCACGCCCTGCAGGGCTGTTTCCCAGCCTGGCCTGGCTGCAGCTTCTGCCCAGCCCCTGCAGGAAGGCATTTGGCATCAGCTGGCAGACAGCCCCAAATGCACCACAGGCCATGCCCACCCTCAGATGCCCTGCAATTTCCTGGTGTCCAGGCAGATCAGATGTTGGGGCTGTTTGGGGAAGGAAGCAGCCTTGGGTTGTCCCAAAATCCTGGGTGTTTTCTGATCCTTATGCATTCCTTTCACCAGTGATGCCTCCTGAAATTGTCCCCTTCCCCATTCCCAGTCAGGAATGCTTTCATCTGATGCAGCTGTCTCTTTTCCATTCTCCAGAAATGAAAGGAGAGCCTGCGGAGAAAGAAGCATTTCCCGGAGGAAGCAGTGGTTGCATGCCAGCCTCAGCTCCAGGAAGGGAGGCCATGCCAGGCACAGGCACAGGAGGTAATTGCTGTGCCTCTGGGCCTGAGCCCTGCTGAGGCTTGAGCTGCCCTCTCTGCTGTTTGGCATTGCGGGCACAGCCTGGACTAGAGCAGCACAGCCCAGGGGAATTATCCCGAGCAGGCTCAGGGCACTGAGCAGTCCTGCTGGGGTCCCTCCGTGGGAGACATGTCCTGAAACCTGGGAGTGACTGCACGGGGTGCCCACGGTGGGGAAAGGACAGAGGGGGAGAGCAAGGCTCCAGTGTGTCCTGAGAGGGCCTGGCTGTTTGCCCTTGGGATCTGGGGGGTTTCCCCACAGAAGGAGGGCAGGAGGGACAGAGGGAGGGCAGGATGGATAGCTGTGGCACTGCCTGCTGCAGTTTTCCCCCATGCTTTAGGGAGGATTTCTTCTGTGTGTGAGGGGGAGAGTCCCAGGTCCCTGCACTGCTGCAGCCACCCCTCCCAGGGATGTTGCTGAGGGCAGGGAAAGAGTGTGGAGAGTGACCAGGAGCCAGCCCAGAGCTCCCCAGGCCCCTGGGCAGCTTTGGCCATGTCTATTCACATCTGGCTCCCATGGCCTTACCCGACTCCCTGGCCGTGCCCAGTTCCCTGTGGCAGAAAGAGATCCCAGCACACACTGGAAAATGTTCTCATCTGTGCTGCATTGTAGATGAGGGTGCTGGGAAGGCTTCTCCATCAGCTTGGATGAATAAAGTTTTGAAGCCCTTGGAGCCTCCTGCAGGTATGTTCTCAGTGTGCCACCAAGGAAGAATTGTAGACAAGCGGGCAGGCACCAGGTGACAGAAGCTTCTGTGGCTGTTGTGTTACAGATGTGTCTACAGGGAAGACTTCTCCAGCTTCTCCAGCTGCTACCTTGGATGCTGCACTCAAGCCCAGCTCCCATCTCAGGGGTGAGTAGTGTGTCCCTGCTGACCCCACAGGCTGAGCCCTGCTTTTCTGGGATCCATTCCTGGGAAATGGAAATATTTTTCTC
This sequence comes from Passer domesticus, assembly GCF_036417665.1. Lineage (NCBI taxonomy): Eukaryota > Metazoa > Chordata > Aves > Passeriformes > Passeridae > Passer > Passer domesticus. Next base: position 3,576,023 of record NC_087482.1, on the reverse strand, counting down.
TAAGGTACTCCAACAGGGAAAATCCAAGATACAACAGATAAGATATCCCTGGAACCATCCAAACAGATGAGGCAAGAGCTGAAGGAACCCCTGCAGACAAGAGAAGGTGGGTGCATTTCCCTCATGCTTCCCCTGGGAGTCAGCAACCGGGGGCTTTGGCTGCACATCTGGACACGCCGTGCCCGGCACAGCGGGAAGGGATCCATGGCAGCCTCGCTGCCCCACTGCTGCTTTCACGCCCTGCAGGGCTGTTTGCCAGCCTGGCCTGGCTGCAGCTTCTCCCCAGCCTCTGCCGGAAGTTATTTGGCATCAGCTGACAGGCCATGCCCAAACTGTAACACACCCTGAGATCCCCCACTATATCCAGCCCTGCAGATTAGGAAAAGGGTGGCTGTTTGGAGGTGGAAGTGCTCTCATCATGCCACTGTAACCTGGCCATTTTCCTGCTCCATAAATTTCACAAATATTACCTCTGATGGCACCACCCAAGTGGGGAACAGCCCCATCTGATGCAGCTGTCTCCCTTCCTTTGTCAAGAGATGGACATAGTGCTTCAGTGGAAGGTGGTATTTCTTGAAGGAAGCACTCCATCTTCGGTGCCAGCCCCTGCTGCAGGAAGGAAGGCAAAGCCAGACACGGGCACAGGCACAGCAGGTAATTGCTGTGCCGGGCTCAGGCCTGGCCGGGGCTGTGTGGCAGCAGCTCTTCCCCCAGGGCCTGCCCTTGCCCGGCCCGGCAGCAGCCAAAGCTGGAGGCGCCTCGGCTTCCAGGCCTCTGGAGCTGGTTCAGAGCCCCGGGGAAACGGGACTGGTGCAGCAACGTCCCTGGCACTGCAGCTGCTGCGGAGCTGGCCCTGGGTGCCCAGAGGCCCAAGGCACAGGAGCAGCCCCGAGCGGGAGCCCTGCCGCCAGCCCGGGGCCAGAACCAGCCCTGGCACACAATGGAAACAGTTCTCATCTTGGTTTGCTTCCAGACTGGGATGCTGGGAAGGATTCTCCATTAGCCTGGCGCTCTGAAGTTGTGAAGCACTCTGAGCATTCTGCAGGTATGTTCTCACTGTCCCACCAAGGCGTAATGTTTGACTGACTGGTAAGAACCAGGTGACAGAAGCTTCTGTGGCTGTTGTGTTACAGGCGTGTCTGCAGGGACGACCTCACCAACTCCTACCTTGGATGCTGCAGAAAAGGCCAGCTCCCATGGCAGGGGTGAGTAGTGTGTCCCTGCTGACCCCTCAGGCTGAGCCCTGCTTTTGTGGGGTCCATTGCTGGGAAATGGAACTACTTTCTCTTAAGGTCCTCTGACAGGAGAGACCAAAGACATGGCAGGCAGGAAATTCCAGGACCCATTAGAAATCATGTGGCAAATGCTGAAGGAACGTCTGCAGAGAAGACAAGGTGGGTGCATTTCCCTCATGCTTCCCCTGGGACTCAGCAGCCGGGGGCTTTGGCTGCACATCTGGACACGCCGTGCCCGGCACAGCAGGAAGGGATCCATGGCAGCCTCGCTGCCCCGCTGCTGCTTTCACGCCCTGCAGGGCTGTTTCCCAGCCTGGCCTGGCTGCAGCTTCTGCCCAGCCCCTGCAGGAAGGCATTTGGCATCAGCTGGCAGACAGCCCCAAATGCACCACAGGCCATGCCCACCCTCAGATGCCCTGCAATTTCCTGGTGTCCAGGCAGATCAGATGTTGGGGCTGTTTGGGGAAGGAAGCAGCCTTGGGTTGTCCCAAAATCCTGGGTGTTTTCTGATCCTTATGCATTCCTTTCACCAGTGATGCCTCCTGAAATTGTCCCCTTCCCCATTCCCAGTCAGGAATGCTTTCATCTGATGCAGCTGTCTCTTTTCCATTCTCCAGAAATGAAAGGAGAGCCTGCGGAGAAAGAAGCATTTCCCGGAGGAAGCAGTGGTTGCATGCCAGCCTCAGCTCCAGGAAGGGAGGCCATGCCAGGCACAGGCACAGGAGGTAATTGCTGTGCCTCTGGGCCTGAGCCCTGCTGAGGCTTGAGCTGCCCTCTCTGCTGTTTGGCATTGCGGGCACAGCCTGGACTAGAGCAGCACAGCCCAGGGGAATTATCCCGAGCAGGCTCAGGGCACTGAGCAGTCCTGCTGGGGTCCCTCCGTGGGAGACATGTCCTGAAACCTGGGAGTGACTGCACGGGGTGCCCACGGTGGGGAAAGGACAGAGGGGGAGAGCAAGGCTCCAGTGTGTCCTGAGAGGGCCTGGCTGTTTGCCCTTGGGATCTGGGGGGTTTCCCCACAGAAGGAGGGCAGGAGGGACAGAGGGAGGGCAGGATGGATAGCTGTGGCACTGCCTGCTGCAGTTTTCCCCCATGCTTTAGGGAGGATTTCTTCTGTGTGTGAGGGGGAGAGTCCCAGGTCCCTGCACTGCTGCAGCCACCCCTCCCAGGGATGTTGCTGAGGGCAGGGAAAGAGTGTGGAGAGTGACCAGGAGCCAGCCCAGAGCTCCCCAGGCCCCTGGGCAGCTTTGGCCATGTCTATTCACATCTGGCTCCCATGGCCTTACCCGACTCCCTGGCCGTGCCCAGTTCCCTGTGGCAGAAAGAGATCCCAGCACACACTGGAAAATGTTCTCATCTGTGCTGCATTGTAGATGAGGGTGCTGGGAAGGCTTCTCCATCAGCTTGGATGAAGAAAGTTTTGAAGCCCTTGGAGCCTCCTGCAGGTATGTTCTCAGTGTGCCACCAAGGAAGAATTGTAGACAAGCGGGCAGGCACCAGGTGACAGAAGCTTCTGTGGCTGTTGTGTTACAGATGTGTCTACAGGGAAGACTTCTCCAGCTTCTCCAGCTGCTACCTTGGATGCTGCACTCAAGCCCAGCTCCCATCTCAGGGGTGAGTAGTGTGTCCCTGCTGACCCCACAGGCTGAGCCCTGCTTTTCTGGGATCCATTCCTGGGAAATGGAAATATTTTTCTCTAAGGTACTCCAACAGGGAAAATCCAAGATACAACAGATAAGATATCCCTGGAACCATCCAAACAGATGAGGCAAGAGCTGAAGGAACCCCTGCAGACAAGAGAAGGTGGGTGCATTTCCCTCATGCTTCCCCTGGGAGTCAGCAACCGGGGGCTTTGGCTGCACATCTGGACACGCCGTGCCCGGCACAGCGGGAAGGGATCCATGGCAGCCTCGCTGCCCCACTGCTGCTTTCACGCCCTGCAGGGCTGTTTGCCAGCCTGGCCTGGCTGCAGCTTCTCCCCAGCCTCTGCCGGAAGTTATTTGGCATCAGCTGACAGGCCATGCCCAAACTGTAACACACCCTGAGATCCCCCACTATATCCAGCCCTGCAGATTAGGAAAAGGGTGGCTGTTTGGAGGTGGAAGTGCTCTCATCATGCCACTGTAACCTGGCCATTTTCCTGCTCCATAAATTTCACAAATATTACCTCTGATGGCACCACCCAAGTGGGAAACAGCTCCATCTGATGCAGCTGTCTCCCTTCCTTTGTCAAGAGATGGACATAGTGCTTCAGTGGAAGGTGGTATTTCTTGAAGGAAGCACTCCATCTTCGGTGCCAGCCCCTGCTGCAGGAAGGAAGGCAAAGCCAGACACGGGCACAGGCACAGCAGGTAATTGCTGTGCCGGGCTCAGCCCTGGCCGGGGCTGTGTGGCAGCAGCTCTTCCCCCAGGGCCTGCCCTTGCCCGGCCCGGCAGCAGCCAAAGCTGGAGGCGCCTCGGCTTCCAGGCCTCTGGAGCTGGTTCAGAGCCCCGGGGAAACGGGACTGGTGCAGCAACGTCCCTGGCGCTGCAGCTGCTGCGGAGCTGGCCCTGAGTGCCCAGAGGCCCAATGCACAGGAGCAGCCCCGAGCGGGAGCCCTGCCGCCAGCCCAGGGCCAGAGCCAGCCCTGGCACACAATGGAAACAGTTCTCATCTTGGTTTGCTTCCAGACTGGGATGCTGGGAAGGATTCTCCATTAGCCTGGCGCTCTGAAGTTGTGAAGCCCTCTGAGCATTCTGCAGGTATGTTCTCACTGTCCCACCAAGGCGTAATGTTTGACTGACTGGTAAGAACCAGGTGACAGAAGCTTCTGTGGCTGTTGTGTTACAGGCGTGTCTGCAGGGACGACCTCACCAACTCCTACCTTGGATGCTGCAGAAAAGGCCAGCTCCCATGGCAGGGGTGAGTAGTGTGTCCCTGCTGACCCCTCAGGCTGAGCCCTGCTTTTGTGGGGTCCATTGCTGGGAAATGGAACTACTTTCTCTTAAGGTCCTCTGACAGGAGAGATCAAAGACATGGCAGGCAGGAAATTCCAGGACCCATTAGAAATCATGTGGCAAATGCTGAAGGAATGTCTGCAGAGAAGACAAGGTGGGTGCATTTCCCTCATGCTGCTCCTGGGACTCAGCAGCCGAGGGCTTTGGCTGCACATCTGGACACGCCGTGCCCGGCACAGCAGGAAGGGATCCATGGCAGCCTTGCTGCCCCGCTGCTGCTTTCACGCCCTGCAGGGCTGTTTCCCAGCCTGGCCTGGCTGCAGCTTCTGCCCAGCCTCTGCAGGAAGGCATTTGGCATCAGCTGGCAGACAGCCCCAAATGCACCACAGGCCATGCCCACCCTCAGATGCCCTGCAATTTCCTGGTGTCCAGGCAGATCAGATGTTGGGGCTGTTTGGGGAAGGAAGCAGCCTTGGGTTGTCCCAAAATCCTGGGTGTTTTCTGATCCTTATGCATTCCTTTCACAAGTGATGCCTCCTGAAATTGTCCCCTTCCCCATTCCCAGTCAGGAATGCTTTCATCTGATCCAGCTGTCTCTTTTCCATTCTCCAGAAATGAAAGGAGAGCCTGCGGAGAAAGAAGCATTTCCCGGAGGAAGCAGTGGTTGCATGCCAGCCTCAGCTCCAGGAAGGGAGGCCATGCCAGGCACAGGCACAGGAGGTAATTGCTGTGCCTCTGGGCCTGAGCCCTGCTGAGGCTTGAGCTGCCCTCTCTGCTGTTTGGCAGTGCGGGCACAGCCTGGACTAGAGCAGCACAGCCCAGGGGAATTATCCCGAGCAGGCTCAGGGCACTCGGGTCCTGAGCAGTCCTGCTGGGGTCCCTCCATGGGAGACATGTCCTGAAACCTGGGAGTGACTGCACGGGGTGCCCACGGTGGGGAAAGGACAGAGGGGGAGAGCAAGGCTCCAGTGTGTCCTGAGAGGGCCTGGCTGTTTGCCCTTGGGATCTGGGGTGTTTCCCCACAGAAGGAGGGCAGGAGGGACAGAGGGAGGGCAGGATGGATAGCTGTGGCACTGCCTGCTGCAGTTTTCCCCCATGCTTTAGGGAGGATTTCTTCTGTGTGTGAGGGGGAGAGTTCCAGGTCCCTGCACTGCTGCAGCCACCCCTCCCAGGGATGTTGCTGAGGGCAGGGAAAGAGTGTGGAGAGTGACCAGGAGCCAGCCCAGAGCTCCCCAGGCCCCTGGGCAGCATTGGCCATGTCTATTCACATCTGGCTCCCATGGCCTTACCCGACTCCCTGGCAGTGCCCAGTTCCCTGTGGCAGAAAGAGATCCCAGCACACACTGGAAAATGTTCTCATCTGTGCTGCATTGTAGATGAGGGTGCTGGGAAGGCTTCTCCATCAGCTTGGATGAATAAAGTTTTGAAGCCCTTGGAGCCTCCTGCAGGTATGTTCTCAGTGTGCCACCAAGGAAGAATTGTAGACAAGCGGGCAGGCACCAGGTGACAGAAGCTTCTGTGGCTGTTGTGTTACAGATGTGTCTACAGGGAAGACTTCTCCAGCTTCTCCAGCTGCTACCTTGGATGCTGCACTCAAGCCCAGCTCCCATCTCAGGGGTGAGTAGTGTGTCCCTGCTGACCCCACAGGCTGAGCCCTGCTTTTCTGGGATCCATTCCTGGGAAATGGAAATATTTTTCTCTAAGGTACTCCAACAGGGAAAATCCAAGATACAACAGATAAGATATCCCTGGAACCATCCAAACAGATGAGGCAAGAGCTGAAGGAATGTCTGCAGAGAAGACAAGGTGGGTGCATTTCCCTCATGCTTCCCCTGGGAGTCAGCAGCCGGGGGCTTTGGCTGCACATCTGGACACGCCGTGCCCGGCACAGCGGGAAGGGATCCATGGCAGCCTCGCTGCCCCACTGCTGCTTTCACGCCCTGCAGGGCTGTTTGCCAGCCTGGCCTGGCTGCAGCTTCTCCCCAGCCTCTGCCGGAAGTTATTTGGCATCAGCTGACAGGCCATGCCCAAACTGTAACACACCCTGAGATCCCCCACTATATCCAGCCCTGCAGATTAGGAAAAGGGTGGCTGTTTGGAGGTGGAAGTGCTCTCATCATGCCACTGTAACCTGGCCATTTTCCTGCTCCATAAATTTCACAAATATTACCTCTGATGGCACCACCCAAGTGGGAAACAGCTCCATCTGATGCAGCTGTCTCCCTTCCTTTGTCAAGAGATGGACATAGTGCTTCAGTGGAAGGTGGTATTTCTTGAAGGAAGCACTCCATCTTCGGTGCCAGCCCCTGCTGCAGGAAGGAAGGCAAAGCCAGACACGGGCACAGGCACAGCAGGTAATTGCTGTGCCGGTCTCAGCCCTGGCCGGGGCTGTGTGGCAGCAGCTCTTCTCCCAGGGCCTGCCCTTGCCCGGCCCGGCAGCAGCCAAAGCTGGAGGCGCCTCGGCTTCCAGGCCTCTGGAGCTGGTTCAGAGCCCCGGGGAAACGGGACTGGTGCAGCAACGTCCCTGACGCTGCAGCTGCTGCGGAGCTGGCCCTGAGTGCCCAGAGGCCCAAGGCACAGGAGCAGCCCCATGCGGGAGCCCTGCCGCCAGCCCAGGGCCAGAGCCAGCCCTGGCACACAATGGAAACAGTTCTCATCTTGGTTTGCTTCCAGACTGGGATGCTGGGAAGGATTCTCCATTAGCCTGGCGCTCTGAAGTTGTGAAGCACTCTGAGCATTCTGCAGGTATGTTCTCACTGTCCCACCAAGGCGTAATGTTTGACTGACTGGTAAGAACCAGGTGACAGAAGCTTCTGTGGCTGTTGTGTTACAGGCGTGTCTGCAGGGACGACCTCACCAACTCCTACCTTGGATGCTGCAGAAAAGGCCAGCTCCCATGGCAGGGGTGAGTAGTGTGTCCCTGCTGACCCCTCAGGCTGAGCCCTGCTTTTGTGGGGTCCATTGCTGGGAAATGGAACTACTTTCTCTTAAGGTCCTCTGACAGGAGAGATCAAAGACATGGCAGGCAGGAAATTCCAGGACCCATTAGAAATCATGTGGCAAATGCTGAAGGAATGTCTGCAGAGAAGACAAGGTGGGTGCATTTCCCTCATGCTGCTCCTGGGACTCAGCAGCCGGGGGCTTTGGCTGCACATCTGGACACGCCGTGCCCGGCACAGCAGGAAGGGATCCATGGCAGCCTTGCTGCCCCGCTGCTGCTTTCACGCCCTGCAGGGCTGTTTCCCAGCCTGGCCTGGCTGCAGCTTCTGCCCAGCCTCTGCAGGAAGGCATTTGGCATCAGCGGGCAGACAGCCCCAAATGCACCATAGGCCATGCCCACCCTCAGATGCCCTGCAATTTCCTGGTGTCCAGGCAGATCAGATGTTGGGGCTGTTTGGGGAAGGAAGCAGCCTTGGGTTGTCCCAAAATCCTGGGTGTTTTCTGATCCTTATGCATTCCTTTCACAAGTGATGCCTCCTGAAATTGTCCCCTTCCCCATTCCCAGTCAGGAATGCTTTCATCTGATCCAGCTGTCTCTTTTCCATTCTCCAGAAATGAAAGGAGAGCCTGCGGAGAAAGAAGCATTTCCCGGAGGAAGCAGTGGTTGCATGCCAGCCTCAGCTCCAGGAAGGGAGGCCATGCCAGGCACAGGCACAGGAGGTAATTGCTGTGCCTCTGGGCCTGAGCCCTGCTGAGGCTTGAGCTGCCCTCTCTGCTGTTTGGCAGTGCGGGCACAGCCTGGACTAGAGCAGCACAGCCCAGGGGAATTATCCCGAGCAGGCTCAGGGCACTGAGCAGTCCTGCTGGGGTCCCTCCATGGGAGACATGTCCTGAAACCTGGGAGTGACTGCACGGGGTGCCCACGGTGGGGAAAGGACAGAGGGGGAGAGCAAGGCTCCAGTGTGTCCTGAGAGGGCCTGGCTGTTTGCCCTTGGGATCTGGGGTGTTTCCCCACAGAAGGAGGGCAGGAGGGACAGAGGGAGGGCAGGATGGATAGCTGCGGCACTGCCTGCTGCAGTTTTCCCCCATGCTTTAGGGAGGATTTCTTCTGTGTGTGAGGGGGAGAGTCCCAGGTCCCTGCACTGCTGCAGCCACCCCTCCCAGGGATGTTGCTGAGGGCAGGGAAAGAGTGTGGAGAGTGACCAGGAGCCAGCCCAGAGCTCCCCAGGCCCCTGGGCAGCTTTGGCCATGTCTATTCACATCTGGCTCCCATGGCCTTACCCGACTCCCTGGCAGTGCCCAGTTCCCTGTGGCAGAAAGAGATCCCAGCACACACTGGAAAATGTTCTCATCTGTGCTGCATTGTAGATGAGGGTGCTGGGAAGGCTTCTCCATCAGCTTGGATGAATAAAGTTTTGAAGCCCTTGGAGCCTCCTGCAGGTATGTTCTCAGTGTGCCACCAAGGAAGAATTGTAGACAAGCGGGCAGGCACCAGGTGACAGAAGCTTCTGTGGCTGTTGTGTTACAGATGTGTCTACAGGGAAGACTTCTCCAGCTTCTCCAGCTGCTACCTTGGATGCTGCACTCAAGCCCAGCTCCCATCTCAGGGGTGAGTAGTGTGTCCCTGCTGATCCCACAGGCTGAGCCCTGCTTTTCTGGGATCCATTCCTGGGAAATGGAAATATTTTTCTCTAAGGTACTCCAACAGGGAAAATCCAAGATACAACAGATAAGATATCCCTGGAACCATCCAAACAGATGAGGCAAGAGCTGAAGGAACCCCTGCAGACAAGAGAAGGTGGGTGCATTTCCCTCATGCTTCCCCTGGGAGTCAGCAGCCGGGGGCTTTGGCTGCACATCTGGACACGCCGTGCCCGGCACAGCGGGAAGGGATCCATGGCAGCCTCGCTGCCCCGCTGCTGCTTTGACGCCCTGCAGGGCTGTTTCCCAGCCTGGCCTGGCTGCAGCTTCTGCCCAGCCTCTGCAGTATGGAATTTGGCATTAGCTGATAGATTGCCCCAACTCTACTGTGGGCCTGAGATCCCCTGCCATTTCCCAGTCTCTGAGAAGATCAGGCGGTGTAGCTGTTTGCTCATGGGAGTGCACTGGCCTAGCCCAAATTACCTGGGCTTTTTCCTGGTCTTTATCTGTGACTTTGACAAGCATTTCCTGATGAAGATGCCACTTCCCCAGTGGGGAATGTTTCCATTTGATCCAGTTGTCCCTTTTTTCCTTTTTCAAGTGATGGACCAAAAGGCTGTTCAGGAGGAGGAACACTCAGGGAGAAGCAGTGGCTCACTGGCAGCGCAAGCTGCAGGAAGGAAGGCGATGCCAGACATGGGCACAGGCACAGCAGGTAATTGCTGTGCCGGGCTCAGCCCTGGCCGGGGCTGTGTGGCAGCAGCTCTTCCCCCAGGGCCTGCCCTTGCCCGGCCCGGCAGCAGCCAAAGCTGGAGGCGCCTCGGCTTCCAGGCCTCTGGAGCTCGTTCAGAGCCCCAGGGAAACGGGACTGGTGCAGCAACGTCCCTGGCGCTGCAGCTGCTGCGGAGCTGGCCCTGAGTGCCCAGAGGCCCAAGGCACAGGAGCAGCCCCGAGCGGGAGCCCTGCCGCCAGCCCAGGGCCAGAGCCAGCCCTGGCTCCTGACTGGGCAGGGGCTGCGCTGGGTCCTGACAGGGCCTGAGCCTGTCCCCTGGGGCTGGGGGAGCTGTCACGGGGCAGGGAGGGCCAGGGCTGGCAGTGGCTGCTCAGGGATGGCTTTGGCCCGTGTCCCTGGCAGCAGCCACTGCCCAAGCAGCTGCGCTGCCCCCGGGCTCTCCTCCCGGCCTGCTGGGCTTTGTTGGCTGGCACAGCCTGTGCCAAGGGCCGGCAAGGTGCCTGCAGGCCCCAGCTCTGGGGGAAACAGAGAACGTCCTGCCCGTATCCACCGTGCTGCCAGCTCAGCAGTGCAGCACAGCACGGGCTCACACTCCCCATTGCTCCTACAGATGCAGCTGGCACCACAAGACCTGTTCCCAATGCCCAGGATGGCCTCGGAAGTGGTTTCTGTCAGGGAACAGGCTGCTGGCTAGGGTTTCTGGCAGGCGTGCTTTATTTGGAGCTTGTCTTCATATTGTGCTGCATTGGAATCTGGTATTCTTGGAACAGAAAACAGTGAGTGTTTTGTGCACTCCCCCTCCAACAGCTTCTTTTGAAAGTCTAACGTGGACAGGGAACATTCCCATTGAGGCTGCAGTGGAGTTGTGGCCAGTCCATGATAGTCCAAATAACTCTCCTGAGGGTTCTGCTGCTGCCCAGTGCTTCCATTGGCCTCTCAATTGCTGGGCCTTGTCCTGGGGGCCCTGCTGGGGCTGCAGCCAGAGCTGGCTCCCACTGAGGCTGCCTGGCCAAGAGCAGCCCCAGGGGCACGGGGCAGAGGCAGAGGGAGGTGGGGAGGAGAAAGAGCAGGGCCGAGGTTGCCCTTGAAAGGCAGAGGCGCTCTGGGGCCCGCTCCTGGCCAGGGACCCTGCCCAGAGCCGTGCCCTGCTGGCCGGGGCCTTGAGGGGCAGCTGTCCAGCTGGGCCCAGCTGTGCCAGCAGCTCCAGCCGTGCTGGGGAGCCTTGCCAGTTATGGGCCCTGCTGTGCAGGAGGCTCCCTGTGTGCCACTGGCAGCTGGGGCCTCAGCCACCACCTCTATTCACAGGTGCTCGCGTGTATCTTCAGAAGACAAACCTAAAAACAGAGGCAATGACAACCTGGCAGTTTATCCCAGCTCTTCCCTTCTGCCCCTATCTGCCCTGCCGTGGCTGCATCCCCGCCATGCGGCCGTCCCAAAACCCACCCCTCCTCAACGAGACCCTCTGCCCCTGAGCCCCCTGATCCTGTTCCCCAGCCAGCACTGAAGGTGGGCAGCCCTTGCCTGGCAGGACAGGGCTTGGCCCACATTTTATATTTAAATAAAGAATTAGAGTTTTCACAGCTATGTCCGGTTGGTAGCACCAACAAAGCCCACCCGGCACCAGCACTGACTGAGCTCCATGCCCAGGAGCAGCCGTGGATGCCCACGGTGTGGGCAGGCAGGAACCAGGCAGGGGCTGCTGTGCCCAGCGGCGGGGCCCCGAGGGGATGGGGGAGCCCATGCTGAGCGTCCCTGGGCTGAGGGCACATTTCCTTCCGTGGCATCATCTGGGCCTGGACCTGAAGAGGCTCAAAGGGATATTTTGGGGTCCCTGCTGAGGGGTGCAGGGATCCCTCATGAGGCACAAAGGAGTATTGATGGCCTCTCCTAAGGTGTGCAGGGATCCCTCATGCGTTGGGCAGCAGGGTTAAATTTGAGAGGGTTTTTACTCTTCTCAGCACAGCACAGGGACACTTGGCCGAGGTTTTGCCAAGCTGGGAGAAAGCCTCTTGTAAAGGCTTGGGCCCAGCCTGTGGGCACAGCGGGCGGGCGCAGCCCATCCCCTGGGCCAGTCCGGGCTGCTCAGGCCGGGCCGGGCCGGGCCAGGCTCGGGCCCCGGCAGGGAAGGGCCGCGGCCCTGGGCTCTGCTGAGGCTGCTGAGCTCCGGCCTGCCCTGTGCTGCAGCCCAACACATTGACAGCCATGGCCGTGCCCTGGGCCACCGCAGGCACCCGGGGCTACAGCTGAGGCCGCGCCTTCTCCCACTGAAGGGAGGCTGGCTCTGTTCCCTCGCAGGGCACAGCTTAGCTCCCAGCACCTTTGGGAACCAGCCTGCCGGGGAAGTGCTGAGGGGCAGAGTGTTCCAACCCTTCTCACTGGGAAGTGTGTCTGGTGGTGTGGGGATTTTAAAATTTTTTTCCCTCTGAATTTGTGTCCTGCCAGAGGGTTAAGTTTGCTTGCTCTCAGTAGGGTGCTTTTCTTCTTGGCAGTCAGTGGGGCTTCAATGCAGCCAGGGTTGAAGGAGGATCTCTGGCCACTTGGGCTGTGGTTGTGGGACACCTTGGCTTCATCCTTCCTTTGGCTGTGATTTGCACTGGTGCTTGTGCAGGCATTTTATGGCAAGTGGCTTCAGTTCGTTCCTCTTGGTACCAAAAACCGAGAATAAACCTCTTTAACACCACTGTAGTATTAAGAGGCAGGCCTTACTTTCTTGACTTGCTGGATGCACAGGCCAATGGCATCACAGGGCCTTCTTGGTGGGGTCTTCAGATACCCTGGTGGTCACTGAAGAAGGAAGCTGATTTTTCTGGGAAAAAGACAGTTTCCCATGTGTGGAAAAGAATAACCTCTCACTTCCCCATCCTTTTCTATACAAAGTGATACAGGCAAGTGCATTCATATATCTCTATTTTCCTTGTCAATCTATCTATCTATCTATCTATCTATCTATCTATCTATCTATCTATCTGTCTATCTGTCTATCTGTCTATCATCTATCATATTAATCTATTGTGGTGTTGCATTTCATTCAAATGGTATGCTCTATCTTGAAAATGTACCCCTCAAAAATGTATGATTTATTCCAACCTGTGTTCCTCCCCTGAAGTCCCATGAATCTGCAATCCCATTGGCCCAAATCTTATTTCGTGCCCACTTTGAATTTCCCTCTTAAGCTGTGCGAGGAAGACCAGATTCTCTCATGGCCCATCTCTCCCCTAGGCTCGCCCTCTCTCCCCCTTCCTTTTGCCTTTCCCCCTTCTCCCTCTGAAACCATGTTACACCCGGGGCTGGGGCCCCCAATAAACCCTCATCTAATCAGCACCCTCAGAAGCCGTGTGGAGTCTCCTTGCGTGCCTGCTGCTGCCAGCGAACTCACAGCCCAGGGGGCCCTCCGGGGACTCCCCGGGGAACCCCCCCCCCCCAAACAAACTGCTACAATCTATGAAATGTTTCTGTGATTTCCTTCTTGCTAGACATATGCAGGCTTGTTTAGATTGACTGTGAACCAAAATCCTGCAAAGCTGGAAAATGACTGGTGGCCATCACTCTGATTTCCTTAAAAGCCATTTTTCATTCTAATTTTTTCATCTATGGTGGCTGGTAAATACCTGTCTTCCTTAAGCTATGTGCTGGCAATACTGGAGGTAGAAAATAACATAATGCTGCATAGTTTAGATACTTGATAGTTTCCTTGTGAAATTTTATGGCAGTATCTCCTGCCCCAAAACTAAAGCAGCAGGTCAGCTACTGAGCACAACTTACTGCATAGCTGCAGCTCATGTTTCTACAGTGGAAGTGGCTTTTTGTTTTTCTGCATGGGTATGAAACACTACCAACTGAAAGGCCGTTTACAGAGCAAAGAGCCTTGTTAATTGTTGCCTGGACTTTGGGAAGGTGGTAGCTGTTAGATCAATACCCAGTAAACTGCCGAAATTAATTTTTGTGACTACTCTCTTGTGATTTTGGCCTGGCTTCTTTAGGAGGTTCAATTTTCATTAGAAATGGCACAGTGGAGCCAGTGCTGCCTCAGGACAGGTGGAGCTGGGACAAATGGCTCATTGATTTTGATCTCAACAAAAAGCCACCTGAGCTCCTCATGACAGCAACCCCACGGACTGGAAATGGATCCATTAAAACTAACTAATCACAGAGCTTTTAACTTGAGGCTCTGACACATGGAGCTTGCTCAGTTCTGCCATGGAGGAAGGGAGTTTGAAGACAAAGAGGTTTAGCAAGGAGATCCATGTACAACAAAAGTGCTTCTATTTTAGCAAATGAAGTATCTTAGATGTGAAACTTCATCCGTACTCCAGTCTTATCCTTCCATTTACCCAAATTCTCTGTCTTAAATCCTTTGTCAGTAGGAAAATATGACAGGGAAGTGTAGATCCTCCTTTCCTTCTTGAGCTGGGCAGCTTGTAACCTTGTCTTCTCCGACAAACAGGAGCAGACAAATGGGAATTTTGTCATGAAACCATACTTGGGAAAGTTTGCCCTGTGTTTGTTTTTGTCCCAAAGTAACTGAGATTCATCGGAGTATTTACAAGCCCTAAAGGATGGATTTATTTTGCTTGCTAGAATTTTGATTTTTTTTAGACCTTTTCTGCTGCAGAAGAGCCTGGCACTTGCAGAACTCTTACCCCATGCACTTCTCCAGTGCTTCTTGCAGAGAATCATGTGTTGTGAATGAAACTTTCACAGTTGACTTCTGCCTCCTTTCCTGCCACTGTTTTGTTCTTTTCCCATTTATAAGGACACAGGTGAACTAGAAATGTTGTGGTCAGATGTGCTCTGTGGCTGCTCTGTGCTCAGAGGAGCTCTCCTGGATGTACAGCTTAGCATCTCCCTCTTTAAAGGGCTGCCCGGCTTCCTCCTGTCCCATCTCGTGGGTCCATCTTTTCATTCCCTTTTAATTTAAAATACTTCCACAATTTAATATTAAATGCTAGGTAAAAAAATCCAGTGGCACTCCCAGATAGAAAAAAATATGTTGTGTGTAACCCAGAGGAGGAATTCTGCTGGCAAAGTGATGGCTTTCCACTGAAGTGGATCAAACAGGTGCTCAGTTGGATGCTGGTGCTGAAGTACTTTTCTTGTGGCTTGAGTGTCTCATGGCAACAGCCTGAGATTTTAATAGCAGAAAGAAGGGATTTCCTGCTAATTTTCCTCTGAGAACTGTCACCTGTACAATCTTTTCCAGCCTCATGTAGTCTGACCTGTAACTGCTCCAAAGCCTGGTTAATTTTTTTAATGCTTTTGAAATTTTTGGTCCCATTTGCAGAGAACAGGAGGGTGCTGGCTATTTTTTTTCAGGTGCAGTGTATTTTTACTGGGGGCGGGACTGGCTTTAGTTTTACCTTCCCAGCATCAGCTGCACTGATGCTGGGAAGTTACTCTCTCTTATTCCAGTTACTCTCCAGGCTGGTACGTGCAACCCCAGTGGCAGCAGTGGTAGATTGAACTGTGCCTGGGCTGGGTTGGGAGGGGAATAATCCTACTGCATCCATGATTTTCCCTCCTGGGCACCTGCAGCAGGCAGAGCTGTGCCCTCCCACTGAGGCTGCCTCAGCCAGGAATGCTTGCAAAATCCCCGTGCTCCTTTTGCACAGTTCTGTTTTTTCCCTGGCAGAAGCAGGGCTGGTATCTCCAGACCAGGGGACATGGTGACACTGGGTGTTGCCATGGAACGTGGTGACGCTGGGTGTTGCCATGGGACAGGTGAGTCCTTGAAGGCACACACTTGTCCCACTGAGCTTGGGGCCCCTATTTGGAGATCAGCTGCAGACGACTGGAAAAAAGAATGTGGCATCTCCCAGTTCAAACAAACAAACCAGAAAACTTTATTTTGAGGGATGAGGGGGCCAAACAACAGGGGTGGGTGCTCGTCTGGTCCTGCCCTGGTTTTCAGGCCGACTGTAGGGCTTTTTATCTCGCAGCTGCCGCCGCAAGACGTGCCTCACACGAATTGGCCCGGATTGGGAGCGGGGCAAGATCCAGGGGGGTATGTATGGGGCTCTTTGTTTCCTGGATGACTGAGATTCCTGGGACAGCCTCAATGCCACCTGGCTGGTGGTACCAGCACTCTGGGCTGGACCATCCTCCAACCTGCGGCGCTTTGCCAGTGGGTTCTTGGGTGCCTGAGGATCCGTGTCTCCCCGTGTGTGGCCTCGCTTCAGGCCCTGCTTTCGGCAGGGCAAGCTGCTGCTGGTGACCAGCCCCACGGCCTGGGACCACCCTGACACCTCCTGAGGGGTTGGACCATCCTCCAACCTGCGGCGCTTTGCCAGTGGGCTCTTGGGTGCCTGAGGATCCGTGTCTCCCCGTGGGTGGCCTCGCTTCAGGCCCTGCTTTCGGCAGGGCAAGCTGCTGCTGGTGACCAGCCCCACGGCCTGGGACCACCCTGACACCTCCTGAGGGGCTGGACCATCCTCCAACCTGCGGCGCTTTGCCAGTGGGCTCTTGGGTGCCTGAGGCTCCGTGTCTCCCCGTGGGTGGCCTCGCTTCAGGCCCTGCTTTCGGCAGGGCAAGCTGCTGCTGCTGCTGGTGACCAGCCCCACGGCCTGGGACTGCCCTGACACCGCCTGAGGGGCGGTGCTGGGGCTGCTGGTCTCAGCACGCAGCAGTGGCACGCGGTTGAGCCGGATGCGTTTTCCTTTCTGGCTGCCCGAGTCTTGTGCTTGCTGTCTCCATGAACGGCGACGAGCCTGGTCCGGCCTGGCATGTCCGGAGAGGCAGCTGCCGCTCTCTGCGTCTGCCTCTGCCCGGTGACACGGTGTGCATTGGGGAGAGAGAGAGAGGGCAGGGGGAGTGAGCACCTTGTAGAGCTCAGGAAATGTCCCTGCAGCATTGTCCCCAAGGCCCTGCTGGCTGGCTAAAGGGCAGGGGAAGTGCCGGTGCCCACAGCCCAGCCTGGCTCCTCTGGCCCATGAGAGGAGGGCCTCTACTCTGGGGTGATTCTGTGGATCTCCTGTTTCCCCTTTCTGCTGCTCTTGGCCGCTCCCCCTCTGCCATCTGTGGGGAGGGAGACTTGGCTCTTACCTCGCTCCTTGCCAGGGGGACGCTTCTTAGCAGCGTTCTGCTGCACCATTGTGGGTATGGAGGAATGCCTGGACGGTCTGTGCCACAGCACTGCCGGCCTTTCTCCTCCTGACAAAGCCTTCCAATCCTTCCTTGAGTGAAGAGAGATGTCTCAGAGACACCAAAACTCGCTCAGCAGCCTTGGGCAAGCTCCCTCTCGGGATCCTGTCCTCAGCTCTGAGTGCAATGTTGATGTACAGCAACGGTTATACCTCAGGCCTCCCTGGAGATGTGCCCGTGACCTCACAATCGGTGAGTTCTGCGTGCCCCACTCCCCTCACCTGGGGACGGTGTCCTTGTGGGTGCTGGCTGGGACTTTGTCCATGTCAGGCATGGCTGTGGTGGGAAGAGGAGAAATGGGAACAGGTCCATCAACAGGTTTATGGGCTTGAGTAGGCTCAGGTCTTACTACAGGTCATCAGTGATGATTGTTCCCCCCACCACAGCACCCAGGGGACCTTGTAAAATCTGAAGACTTTGCTTATTTTTAGGCCTCTCATGTTAAAAGAATTCCATGCTGGGCCTGTGTTACATAATTTTCTCAAAAAAATTGTCCAGTTAGACCAAGCTGAAAAGTAGTTCTTTTACTGTGGTAGGTTTAGGAAGGAACACAGATGTCGACTAAAAATCAGTCATTCCTAAGAAAGCGTAACTGTCATTATCAAAGAATTGTGGATGTTGAATAGCTTAAATGTACAAAATAACATGAAACTAAAGTTGAAGCAGGTTATTACTTACAGTCTAATTCAGAGCCCCTTGAAGTATGTCAAAAAGAAGCTTTGACTTCAGTGCTCTTTGCATCTGACTTAATTCCACAAATTGGAAACAATGTTTTGGTCAAGCTTTTTTTAATTTTTTTTAACAATTTAATATGTGTCAAAAACTCCTAAGGTTCACTACATTTGCCTATGGAGTATTTTTGATTTCCAGTGTTTTCTTATTCCCATGTTGGGTTGTTGTTGCTGGGTTTTTTGCCTTTTTTTAAATTTTATTTTTCCAGTCTAAAATAAAAATCTGCTGTATTTAAGTTTTTGATCCTGTATGATAATGAAGACTAAACTATCCCATTTCAGTTACTTTTCAAAATAAATATGTGGATGAAAGTAGGTAAAATCTACTTAACAATATGATTATATTCACATGAGGGTCTGAAAAAAATAAGTACTTTTTTCTTATCTGTTAGCTCACATAATTAGTTGTTAGAGCAGTCTTGGAAAAAGAGCTATGGGAGTAAAAGCAGTGGAGCTAAAAAAGTGCAGCTAATGTAAGGCAATGGTTGTAGTGCAAAGATGCCAGAGAATATAATAAAAAATATCTGTTGTGATCTAAATTTAGCATTATTAGAGTCTGGGGAAAACTATGGCTGAGAAGTCATTAGGGCAAGAACAAAGGTTAGTGCTGCAGAGAAGAGAGCTGATGCCAAGCTGAAGACACTGTTATTTACAGATGATTCAGATCTGCCTATCAGTTCAGAAAATTGCCCTCTAAAAATGGAAACCATCATCATATTAAACTTCACATGGAAACAAGAACCACAGCATGTGGACTGGCCTTTCTCCTCGTGTTGTCTATGTATAAATATCTATTTAGCAGTGGGCAACTGGGCTGCCTCTGTGTGGTGGGGATGATGGGGTAGTAGTTTGTGGAAGGTAGCTGGGACAAACTTTAGGAGAGGTAAAGGACAAGTACCCACAGCCAAAGAATATGGTCAATGAAACACTTGTGGTTTTGTCATGAAGAGTAAATTTTAAGGAATTAAACACTTGTGGTTTTACCATGAAGAGTAAATTTTCTTAGTGTAAAGTCATCTTTTTATCATAGACTGTTGAATTTTAAGCAGTGTATGTGGCTGTAATGCAGCTCTCAACGTCAACATTTTGGAAAATTTCAGAGTATGGTATGTCTTTAGGTCCATGGTTTTCATGTGCCTTCACTTGCTATGAGGGGTTTATCCAAACCCCAGGTTCAGATAGTATCCAGCTTGTTCCAGATGTCCTGCACTTTTGTTTCATGGGCACATAGATAATAAAAAAGTTATCAGTTTCTTTATGCCTTTTAACTGTTGTTGTTAGCCAAGGACATGGTGTACATTTTTGTGAAAGCATTTTAAAACCAGATGAAATTGTTTTTAATTCCGAGGTTTTTCAGAAATATTTTCAATGATACACATTATAGCATACAATCAGTGCACTGGAATTTGGATTAACTTAAATAAGATCAAGTGAATATATCAGCAATCTTCCACAAAATAATTAAGAAGTAACTGTGTACTGCATATGACTTTTAAATATCTTTAAATATCTGATGACTATTGCAATTGTGTTGTGGTGCAGGGTTCATTTGGTTTCTTCCGTTTCCCCCTAAAGTTATAACGGTTCGGTCCTAGGGTTCCCCCCCCCCACCCCCCCTGGCAACCCCTCCTTTTGAGAGTGTCAGTTTTTTGTCTCCACCCCTGTTCCCCTGGTTACCCTCTGTCAATCCCTCCCTGAGTTCCTGTCCATCAGCCACTGTCCCCTTCCCTATTTCCAGAAAGTTCTCCCCTCCTCGGTGGGTGACTGGATCGGGAACAAGGGTCGCATTCCCTATTGGCGAGCCGGCATATTTGTCACGAGTTTGTTCCCTCCCAAATTCTCTCTCATTGGTTGAAATGTTCTATGTTCCGTCCCTTTCTAATCGGCTGTACCCCTGCCTCGTGGTCCCGACTCGGCTGGCGTTCCCTGGAGACATTAAAGCACTCTGGACCTTGCCCTGATTCGGGTCCCTCTTTTCTACTTCGCCTTCTTGCTGATCACTGCTGCCTCCTGCTGAGGCGCTGCCCGGACGCCCCCGGCGCATCTGGGCAGTGCCCCCCCAGCTGTCAGTTGCTGTGCCACAGCTCGGCCGGTGCAGCCTCCGCCCCCGCCCGGGGGAGTAGAGAAAAAACCTCGGACAGCAACTCGGCACAATTGTACTTCAACTCGGATGAAACTTTGACAGATTTCAGTGCATGTTTTGCTTTTTTTTTTGATCTGGGCCAGAACTGTAGAGAAATGGAAGTCTGACCATGTGTGCACTTTGTGTGGAATGTATTGAGTGGTTGCAAACTTGTTTGAAGTCGTTGTTTTGGGGAACTAAATATATTTTTTTCCGTGTGTGTGAAAGTTACAGAAGAGTTACTGTCTAACACATAAAAATTCAAAGCTAGCCCTATAAATGGGTAAGAAATCACATGTCTCTCACAGCTTTCAAGAAGTGAACCTTTCTTTGGAAAAAGAGAACCAACAATAAGCTGTGCTTTTTATTAAAATTTCTTTTTATTTAATATCTCTCTCCATGTTTGTATACAATGTGTATAATTTAGTGGATTTTGTAGTCAAAACAATTGATATTGCCCCTATTTTCCTGAAGGTTTCTCTAAATATATATCCTCTTCAATGATTTTTTCCCTTTTAATAATCTTTATTTATAGTTCACATGAAAAACCAGCCACTGGGGAGTTGGGAACATGGTTTTTATTGTCTGGATGTTGTCAGTGATGGTGCACGGAAGCATAAAGGATCTTGAATTTTGTAAACCAAGGTAATTGTGCAGGAATCTTGATAACAAATTCTTGTTTTGACTAGTAAAGGATAGGTTATTAAATTCATCGTTGTAGTATCTAAAGCTTGCTCCAAAATGGGGTAATTTTTCATCTAAGGACCACTTTGAAGTACACTCTGCATGTTTTTTTTGAAGCATCCCTTAACAACAGAAAGTTACAGCTGGGATGATGTTTCACTGCTTTTTAAATAGATCCTCTATGCAAAACCTGAGGGCTGTAGTTGAGCTGAGCCCTGTTTTGCTTGGAACTATTAGAGTGTCCTTTTTTTACTGCAAAAGAGAAACCATTACTTTCCATGGAAAGTCTGGGAAGTGACATTATTCCTCTAGCTGCTGACCCAGCCATTGCCATAGTTTCTCTTTTCCTGCTGCCTGGTGAGTCCCTTCTAGATGGGTTTGCAGCTTGAGCATGATGAAATTGCTTAGGCAACTGGGTCTACAGAAACCAAAAGCGGTGTGGAAGAGTTTTTAAAACTTGTTAGTCAGAGAATGAGGTAGTTCACTTCTTTAGTAGTGGTCACCAAGTGTCCTTTTATATGTGATGTTGTATATTGCTTTTTGTTGCCATCAAACAATTAGATGTTAATATTTGTGCCCTGAGACAATTGCTTAAGATGAAATGTAGCAAAGATTCTGCAACTTTTAGAGGAATTATTAACAAACTGCTCAGCTACTAAATACTGTAATACATTGGTGTTAGCTTTTACCTCATCCATATAAAATCCAGTTTATTTTCACCAAAGCTAGACATACTTCACATTTAAATTTCTCTTTGTTTTCAGATGATTTCTAACAGATGGTTATGCAGTGCAGCACTAACATACCTATACTTCTCAATCATGTTTGAAAGGTGGTGTGTGAAAAGAACATTAGACATTTATTGCAGAATGTTGCAGGTTCTCTTCACCTTTTTGTGATGTTAGAAAAAATTTGTTGAAAGAAGAGGAAACTTTCTTCTGTTCTTTGTGGAGTTACCCAAAATCTAGCAGGGAATGAAGCTGAAGTAATAAGGGAGTGAGTATATAAGAGGTAAAATCTGATGTGGTCTTTCAACACTGCAAGGCATTTAATTAAGCTTCCCACCTGTGATGGGGGTGGCTCTTAAAAATCTGTTCCTTCTAAGAAAATGTTACAGCTCTGGAAATTGACTCTGCTGTCCTTTAACTGTAGTAATATACCAAGCTGCAGTGTCCTAAATGACTTGGAGCAGTCAGGCAAAATAGTCCTACCGCAAGTGGTCTGCTGTGGAATTTGGGAGAACCTGTTCAGGTCTCCTGGCCTGTCCCTGGGTTAAGTCACTGTGGGCAAGAAGGGTCATCTGATAATCTGCTTTTCTGTCACACCAGGAGAAGGGAGGAGGCCACTGGAATGTGTTAAATAAAAATTAAAACTGGCCAAGGGTCAGAATGTATTTCTGAATTTCTGTTTTTCTGCTTGAACTTGGACTAAACAATGCTACTTTTTTGCCCCCACAATTTCCCACAAAGTGAAGGTGGAGAAATTACTAACTTTTACCAAGATTTGGAAGTGGCTGTAGTAACAGAGATCATATAAAAAGCTAGAGACACAGAAAGCTAGTATATAAAATCAGCTGAATAGCAAGAGGGAATTGGCATACATCTAGTCTCTTCTCAGGGCTCTTTCTGAATGCTGACTTTGAACGTCACTTGCTTTGTCATAATTCATGGGTAAAGAAAAAGAATATCTGTTTGAAATTGGAAAAGGACAGAACTTGTTCTTTGTTTTTTTTTGTTTTGTGGTTTTTTTTTTTTGTTTTTTAATGTGGGCCACCAAAAGACACTAGAAAATAAAATTCTTGAACTATTGCCAGCTGAAGCAAAGTTCTGAATCAGTTAAATAAATACCCTGTAACCTATTTGCAGAAGTTCCTCTAGCATCCAAGCTGTGTAGTAATCTCCTCAGATTCTCATGTAGATTTCACAAAAATTGTATTGACAACGTTCTCCCCAGACAGCCTTTGACAAGATCAAAAAAAGTTGACAGGCAGCAGATTCAAAACAAACTGAATCAGGTATTTCTCCACACAGTGAGAAATTTAATCTCTGCAGCTTATAGTTAGAAGATGATATGGATTCCAGGAGTTTACATGGCTTCAATAATGCAACTGTGAAAGAAAATCTCTCTCAGAGCTATTAAAATCTGACTTCAGAACTGATTCCACCTGGTTTATGTGTGGTCTTGAAGAAGATGCAAGAATTCCTTCTTGAGCACTCAATGGAGGATTCTTTGTTATAGGAGTCTTTCCTATTTTTAGGCTGTGCTTTAAGAGGTATAAATTAGAAATCTGCATTATTTACTGCCCTGTACTGTCAGCAGACTTGGTAGAAATTAATGCCAAGACAGCATGCTCTCTTAAGCTCCATGGAGCAATTTTCTTTTTGTTTTGAGACCAGTAACAGTTGTTTGGCCTCTCCATGGTGGGTCTCTGGAAGATCGCTACCAAGTTTTGGTAGTGATGGTAAACCAGGGGCTTCCAGAAGCTCCTCTGTCATGAAATTTGTTGCAGGTGACCTACACAGAGTAGTTAAAGGCATATTTCCTTAATTCTTCACAGGTCCAGTGTTCGCTAAGTGATATTTATATAAACATTAAGAATTAAAAAAAACCCCCGAAATGGTGCGGAACAAATATTTATGCTATCAGATGAAATCTTGGACTTCCCAGATTGAAGAAATTTACAAGCGCTGAGTATTAAAAAGCAAGATTAGAAGAACACTGGGTGTTGGTGTGTTTCCTATAAAACAATTACATTCCTAAAATAGGTATATTCTCTGTCTTGTTCACACTTCTCTTGTTGCTGTTGAAGGACACAGAGATTTGCTTTAGCACCTGACATTGCTTTTCACGCATGGCTTGCAGCCCCAGCTAGCTGAACAAACCAGCCTGCTGTCCAAGAATTTTGCTTACTCCTCATTTCCCTCTTCAAATTTAATTAGATCCAAAGAGTGCTAGGCTTGGAAACAAAAACAGCAACTTGTTTTGAGAAGGAGTAGAACATTTGGCCCCTCTCTGCCTTGTCCTGTGTCCAGGTTTCCCCTCAGCCAGGGCTGGCAGTGAAACCATCGGTGGCCGTCCTCAGGCAGCCCTTTGGCTGGCACTGTCCTGCTGGTCATGGCACACAGGTTCTTTTTGTGCCACCTGCACACGTGCTGCGGGAGCTGCCTCTCCTGGGGCTCAGCCTTGGAGAGCTGCCTCGCAAGGAGACTTTAGATTTCCTCTCCCAACCAACTGCATTTGCCTCCGGCTGTGAGGTTTGGGGATTAGTTCTTGCTGAGTTCAAGGGAGGTGGAGTGGAAAATGGAGGCACTTTTGTGCCTCTCCATATTTTATGTTGGTTGGGGTCTTGCCTAGAACTTGATTTAGGCTAGATTCCTAGGTTTCCTCTAATTTATATGAAACAGTATGTTTTCCCAAGTGGTTATCAGTGAGGCACGAGCCACTGCACTCCTGAGCATTTGCAGCTTCCTGGGATGCCACTGCATCCTGAAACTGAGTCTGCATTGAGGCTGGGAAGCAGAAGGGACATACATAGCACCTGTCTGTGCTGCTTACATGTATTTTCATAGCTATTGGTGTTCCTTGATAGGCCTTCATTCTGATTTTGAGTATCATGTGTTGTGAATGAAACTTTCACAGTTGACTTCTGCCTCCTTTCCTGCCACTGTTTTGTTCTTTTCCCATTTATAAGGACACAGGTGAACTAGAAATGTTGTGGTCAGATGTGCTCTGTGGCTGCTCTGTGCTCAGAGGAGCTCTCCTGGATGTACAGCTTAGCATCTCCCTCTTTAAAGGGCTGCCCGGCTTCCTCCTGTCCCATCTCGTGGGTCCATCTTTTCATTCCCTTTTAATTTAAAATACTTCCACAATTTAATATTAAATGCTAGGTAAAAAAATCCAGTGGCACTCCCAGATAGAAAAAAAATATGTTGTGTGTAACCCAGAGGAGGAATTCTGCTGGCAAAGTGATGGCTTTCCACTGAAGTGGATCAAACAGGTGCTCAGTTGGATGCTGGTGCTGAAGTACTTTTCTCGTGGCTTGAGTGTCTCATGGCAACAGCCTGAGATTTTAATAGCAGAAAGAAGGGATTTCCTGCTAATTTTCCTCCGAGAACTGTCACCTGTACAATCTTTTCCAGCCTCATGTAGTCTGACCTGTAACTGCTCCAAAGCCTGGTTAATTTTTTTAATGCTTTTGAAATTTTTGGTCCCATTTGCAGAGAACAGGAGGGTGCTGGCTATTTTTTTTCAGGTGCAGTGTATTTTTACTGGGGGCGGGACTGGCTTTAGTTTTACCTTCCCAGCATCAGCTGCACTGATGCTGGGAAGTTACTCTCTCTTATTCCAGTTACTCTCCAGGCTGGTACGTGCAACCCCAGTGGCAGCAGTGGTAGATTGAACTGTGCCTGGGCTGGGTTGGGAGGGGAATAATCCTACTGCATCCATGATTTTCCCTCCTGGGCACCTGCAGCAGGCAGAGCTGTGCCCTCCCACTGAGGCTGCCTCAGCCAGGAATGCTTGCAAAATCCCCGTGCTCCTTTTGCACAGTTCTGTTTTTTCCCTGGCAGAAGCAGGGCTGGTATCTCCAGACCAGGGGACATGGTGACACTGGGTGTTGCCATGGAACGTGGTGACGCTGGGTGTTGCCATGGGACAGGTGAGTCCTTGAAGGCACACACTTGTCCCACTGAGCTTGGGGCCCCTATTTGGAGATCAGCTGCAGACGACTGGAAAAAAGAATGTGGCATCTCCCAGTTCAAACAAACAAACCAGAAAACTTTATTTTGAGGGATGAGGGGGCCAAACAACAGGGGTGGGTGCTCGTCTGGTCCTGCCCTGGTTTTCCGGCCGACTGTAGGGCTTTTTATCTCGCAGCTGCCGCCGCAAGACGTGCCTCACACGAATTGGCCCGGATTGGGAGCGGGGCAAGATCCAGGGGGGTATGTATGGGGCTCTTTGTTTCCTGGATGACTGAGATTCCTGGGACAGCCTCAATGCCACCTGGCTGGTGGTACCAGCACTCTGGGCTGGACCATCCTCCAACCTGCGGCGCTTTGCCAGTGGGCTCTTGGGTGCCTGAGGATCCGTGTCTCCCCGTGGGTGGCCTCGCTTCAGGCCCTGCTTTCGGCAGGGCAAGCTGCTGCTGGTGACCAGCCCCACGGCCTGGGACCACCCTGACACCTCCTGAGGGGTTGGACCATCCTCCAACCTGCGGCGCTTTGCCAGTGGGCTCTTGGGTGCCTGAGGATCCGTGTCTCCCCGTGGGTGGCCTTGCTTCAGGCCCTGCTTTCGGCAGGGCAAGCTGCTGCTGGTGACCAGCCCCACGGCCTGGGACCACCCTGACACCTCCTGAGGGGCTGGACCATCCTCCAACCTGCGGCGCTTTGCCAGTGGGCTCTTGGATGCCTGAGGCTCCGTGTCTCCCCGTGGGTGGCCTCGCTTCAGGCCCTGCTTTCGGCAGGGCAAGCTGCTGCTGGTGACCAGCCCCACGGCCTGGGACCACCCTGACACCTCCTGAGGGGCTGGACCATCCTCCAACCTGCGGCGCTTTGCCAGTGGGCTCTTGGGTGCCTGAGGCTCCGTGTCTCCCCGTGGGTGGCCTCGCTTCAGGCCCTGCTTTCGGCAGGGCAAGCTGCTGCTGCTGCTGGTGACCAGCCCCATGGCCTGGGACTGCCCTGACACCGCCTGAGGGGCGGTGCTGGGGCTGCTGGTCTCAGCACGCAGCAGTGGCACGCGGTTGAGCCGGATGCGTTTTCCTTTCTGGCTGCCCGAGTCTTGTGCTTGCTGTCTCCATGAACGGCGACGAGCCTGGTCCGGCCTGGCATGTCCGGAGAGGCAGCTGCCGCTCTCTGCGTCTGCCTCTGCCCGGTGACACGGTGTGCATTGGGGAGAGAGAGAGAGGGCAGGGGGAGTGAGCACCTTGTAGAGCTCAGGAAATGTCCCTGCAGCATTGTCCCCAAGGCCCTGCTGGCTGGCTAAAGGGCAGGGGAAGTGCTGGTGCCCACAGCCCAGCCTGGCTCCTCTGGCCCATGAGAGGAGGGCCTCTACTCTGGGGTGATTCTGTGGATCTCCTGTTTCCCCTTTCTGCTGCTCTTGGCCGCTCCCCCTCTGCCATCTGTGGGGAGGGAGACTTGGCTCTCACCTCGCTCCTTGCCAGGGGGACGCTTCTTAGCAGCGTTCTGCTGCACCATTGTGGGTACGGAGGAATGTCTGGACGGTCTGTGCCACAGCACTGCCGGCCTTTCTCCTCCTGACAAAGCCTTCCAATCCTTCCTTGAGTGAAGAGAGATGTCTCAGAGACACCAAAACTCGCTCAGCAGCCTTGGGCAAGCTCCCTCTCGGGATCCTGTCCTCAGCTCTGAGTGCAATGTTGATGTACAGCAACGGTTATACCTCAGGCCTCCCTGGAGATGTGCCCGTGACCTCACAATCGGTGAGTTCTGCGAGCCCCACTCCCCTCACTTGGGGACGGTGTCCTTGTGGGTGCTGTTAAATAAAAATTAAAACTGGCCAAGGGTCAGAATGTATTTCTGAATTTCTGTTTTCTGCTTGAACTTGGACTAAACAATGCTACTTTTTTGCCCCCACAATTTCCCACAAAGTGAAGGTGGAGAAATTACTAATTTTTACCAAGATTTGGAAGTGGCTGTAGTAACAGAGATCATATAAAAAGCTAGAGACACAGAAAGCTAGTATATAAAATCAGCTGAATAGCAAGAGGGAATTGGCATACATCTAGTCTCTTCTCAGGGCTCTTTCTGAATGCTGACTTTGAACGTCACTTGCTTTGTCATAATTCATGGGTAAAGAAAAAGAATATCTGTTTGAAATTGGAAAAGGACAGAACTTGTTCTTTGGTTTTTTTTTTTGTTTTGTGGTGGTTTTTTTGTTTTTTAATGTGGGCCACCAAAAGACACTAGAAAATAAAATTCTCGAACTATTGCCAGCTGAAGCAAAGTTCTGAATCAGTTAAATAAATACCCTGTAACCTATTTGCAGAAGTTCCTCTAGCATCCAAGCTGTGTAGTAATCTCCTCAGATTCTCATGTAGATTTCACAAAAATTGTATTGACAACATTCTCCCCAGACAGCCTTTGACAAGATCAAAAAAAGTTGACAGGCAGCAGATTCAAAACAAACTGAATCAGGTATTTCTCCACACAGTGAGAAATTTAATCTCTGCAGCTTATAGTTAGAAGATGATATGGATTCCAGGAGTTTACATGGCTTCAATAATGCAACTGTGAAAGAAAATCTCTCTCAGAGCTATTAAAATCTGACTTCAGAACTGATTCCACCTGGTTTATGTGTGGTTTTGAAGAAGATGTAAGAATTCCTTCTTGAGCACTCAATGGAGGATTCTTTGTTATAGGAGTCTTTCCTATTTTTAGGCTGTGCTTTAAGAGGTATAAATTAGAAATCTGCATTATTTACTGCCCTGTACTGTCAGCAGACTTGGTAGGAATTAATGCCAAGACAGCATGCTCTCTTAAGCTCCATGGAGCAATTTTCTTTTTGTTTTGAGACCAGTAACAGTTGTTTGGCCTCTCCATGGTGGGTCTCTGGAAGATCGCTACCAAGTTTTGGTAGTGATGGTAAACCAGGGGCTTCCAGAAGCTCCTCTGCCATGAAATTTGTTGCAGGTGACCTACACAGAGTAGTTAAAGGCATATTTCCTTAATTCTTCACAGGTCCAGTGTTCGCTAAGTGATATTTATATAAACATTAAGAATTAAAAAAACCCCCCCAAATGGTGCGGAACAAATATTTATGCTATCAGATGAAATCTTGGACTTCCCAGATTGAAGAAATTTACAAGCGCTGAGTATTAAAAAGCAAAATTAGAAGAACACTGGGTGTTGGTGTGTTTCCTATAAAACAATTACATTCCTAAAATAGGTATATTCTCTGTCTTGTTCACACTTCTCTTGTTGCTGTTGAAGGACACAGAGATTTGCTTTAGCACCTGACGTTGCTTTTCACGCATGGCTTGCAGCCCCAGCTAGCTGAACAAACCAGCCTGCTGTCCAAGAATTTTGCTTACTCCTCATTTCCCTCTTCAAATTTAATTAGATCCAAAGAGTGCTAGGCTTGGAAACAAAAACAGCAACTTGTTTTGAGAAGGAGTAGAACATATGGCCCCTCTCTGCCTTGTCCTGTGTCCAGGTTTCCCCTCAGCCAGGGCTGGCAGTGAAACCATCGGTGGCCGTCCTCAGGCAGCCCTTTGGCTGGCACTGTCCTGCTGGTCATGGCACACAGGTTCTTTTTGTGCCACCTGCACACGTGCTGCGGGAGCTGCCTCTCCTGGGGCTCAGCCTTGGAGAGGTGCCTCGCAAGGAGACTTTAGATTTCCTCTCCCAACCAACTGCATTTGCCTCCGGCTGTGAGGTTTGGGGATTAGTTCTTGCTGAGTTCAAGGGAGGTGGAGTGGAAAATGGAGGCACTTTTGTGCCTCTCCATATTTTATGTTGGTTGGGGTCTTGCCTAGAACTTGATTTAGGCTAGATTCCTAGGTTTCCTCTAATTTATATGAAACAGTATGTTTTTCCAAGTGGTTATCAGTGAGGCACGAGCCACTGCACTCCTGAGCATTTGCAGCTTCCTGGGATGCCGCTGCATCCTGAAACTGAGTCTGCATTGAGGCTGGGAAGCAGAAGGGACATACATAGCACCTGTCTGTGCTGCTTACATATATTTTCATAGCTATTGGTGTTCCTTGATAGGCCTTCATTCTGATTTTGAGTATCATGTGTTGTGAATGAAACTCTCACAGTTGACTTCTGCCTCCTTTCCTGCCACTGTTTTGTTCTTTTCCCATTTATAAGGACACAGGTGAACTAGAAATGTTGTGGTCAGATGTGCTCTGTGGCTGCTCTGTGCTCAGAGGAGCTCTCCTGGATGTACAGCTTAGCATCTCCCTCTTTAAAGGGCTGCCCGGCTTCCTCCTGTCCCATCTCGTGGGTCCATCTTTTCATTCCCTTTTAATTTAAAATACTTCCACAATTTAATATTAAATGCTAGGTAAAAAAATCCAGTGGCACTCCCAGATAGAAAAAAAATATGTTGTGTGTAACCCAGAGGAGGAATTCTGCTGGCAAAGTGATGGCTTTCCACTGAAGTGGATCAAACAGGTGCTCAGTTGGATGCTGGTGCTGAAGTACTTTTCTTGTGGCTTGAGTGTCTCATGGCAACAGCCTGAGATTTTAATAGCAGAAAGAAGGGATTTCCTGCTAATTTTCCTCTGAGAACTGTCACCTGTACAATCTTTTCCAGCCTCATGTAGTCTGACCTGTAACTGCTCCAAAGCCTGGTTAAGTTTTTTAATGCTTTTGAAATTTTTGGTCCCATTTGCAGAGAACAGGAGGGTGCTGGCTATTTTTTTTCAGGTGCAGTGTATTTTTACTGGGGGCGGGACTGGGTTTAGTTTTACCTTCCCAGCATCAGCTGCACTGATGCTGGGAAGTTACTCTCTCTTATTCCAGTTACTCTCCAGGCTGGTACGTGCAACCCCAGTGGCAGCAGTGGTAGATTGAACTGTGCCTGGGCTGGGTTGGGAGGGGAATAATCCTACTGCATCCATGATTTTCCCTCCTGGGCACCTGCAGCAGGCAGAGCTGTGCCCTCCCACTGAGGCTGCCTCAGCCAGGAATGCTTGCAAAATCCCCGTGCTCCTTTTGCACAGTTCTGTTTTTTCCCTGGCAGAAGCAGGGCTGGTATCTCCAGACCAGGGGACATGGTGACACTGGGTGTTGCCATGGAACGTGGTGACGCTGGGTGTTGCCGTGGGACAGGTGAGTCCTTGAAGGCACACACTTGTCCCACTGAGCTTGGGGCCCCTATTTGGAGATCAGCTGCAGACGACTGGAAAAAAGAATGTGGCATCTCCCAGTTCAAAGAAACAAACCAGAAAACTTTATTTTGAGGGATGAGGGGGCCAAACAACAGGGGTGGGTGCTCGTCTGGTCCTGCCCTGGTTTTCAGGCCGACTGTAGGGCTTTTTATCTCGCAGCTGCCGCCGCAAGACGTGCCTCACACGAATTGGCCCGGATTGGGAGCGGGGCAAGATCCAGGGGGGTATGTATGGGGCTGTTTGTTTCCTGGAAGACTGAGATTCCTGGGACAGCCTCAATGCCACCTGGCTGGTGGTACCAGCACTCTGGGCTGGACCATCCTCCAACCTGCGGCGCTTTGCCAGTGGGCTCTTGGGTGCCTGAGGATCCGTGTCTCCCCGTGGGTGGCCTCGCTTCAGGCCCTGCTTTCGGCAGGGCAAGCTGCTGCTGGTGACCAGCCCCACGGCCTGGGACCACCCTGACACCTCCTGAGGGGTTGGACCATCCTCCAACCTGCGGCGCTTTGCCAGTGGGCTCTTGGGTGCCTGAGGATCCGTGTCTCCCCGTGGGTGGCCTCGCTTCAGGCCCTGCTTTCGGCAGGGCAAGCTGCTGCTGCTGCTGGTGACCAGCCCCACGGCCTGGGACTGCCCTGACACCGCCTGAGGGGCGGTGCTGGGGCTGCTGGTCTCAGCACGCAGCAGTGGCACGCGGTTGAGCCGGATGCGTTTTCCTTTCTGGCTGCCCGAGTCTTGTGCTCGCTGTCTCCATGAACGGCGACGAGCCTGGTCCGGCCTGGCATGTCCGGAGAGGCAGCTGCCGCTCTCTGCGTCTGCCTCTGCCCGGTGACACGGTGTGCATTGGGGAGAGAGAGAGAGGGCAGGGGGAGTGAGCACCTTGTAGAGCTCAGGAAATGTCCCTGCAGCATTGTCCCCAAGGCCCTGCTGGCTGGCTAAAGGGCAGGGGAAGTGCTGGTGCCCACAGCCCAGCCTGGCTCCTCTGGCCCATGAGAGGAGGGCCTCTACTCTGGGGTGATTCTGTGGATCTCCTGTTTCCCCTTTCTGCTGCTCTTGGCCGCTCCCCCTCTGCCATCTGTGGGGAGGGAGACTTGGCTCTCACCTCGCTCCTTGCCAGGGGGACGCTTCTTAGCAGCGTTCTGCTGCACCATTGTGGGTACGGAGGAATGTCTGGACGGTCTGTGCCACAGCACTGCCGGCCTTTCTCCTCCTGACAAAGCCTTCCAATCCTTCCTTGAGTGAAGAGAGATGTCTCAGAGACACCAAAACTCGCTCAGCAGCCTTGGGCAAGCTCCCTCTCGGGATCCTGTCCTCAGCTCTGAGTGCAATGTTGATGTACAGCAACGGTTATACCTCAGGCCTCCCTGGAGATGTGCCCGTGACCTCACAATCGGTGAGTTCTGCGTGCCCCACTCCCCTCACTTGGGGACGGTGTCCTTGTGGGTGCTGGCTGGGACTTTGTCCATGTCAGGCATGGCTGTGGTGGGAAGAGGAGAAATGGGAACAGGTCCATCAACAGGTTTATGGGCTTGAGTAGGCTCAGGTCTTACTACAGGTCATCAGTGATGATTGTTCCCCCCACCACAGCACCCAGGGGACCTTGTAAAATCTGAAGACTTTGCTTATTTTTAGGCCTCTCATGTTAAAAGCATTCCATGCTGGGCCTGTGTTACATAATTTTCTCCAAAAAATTGTCCAGTTAGACCAAGCTGAAAAGTAGTTCTTTTACTGTGGTAGGTTTAGGAAGGAACACAGATGTCGACCAAAAATCAGTCATTCCTAAGAAAGCGTAACTGTCATTA
Source organism: Passer domesticus (assembly GCF_036417665.1). Lineage (NCBI taxonomy): Eukaryota > Metazoa > Chordata > Aves > Passeriformes > Passeridae > Passer > Passer domesticus. The sequence continues at coordinate 3,544,217 of NC_087482.1, read as the reverse complement.
TCAAAGAATTGTGGATGTTGAATAGCTTAAATGTACAAAATAACATGAAACTAAAGTTGAAGCAGGTTATTACTTACAGTCTAATTCAGAGCCCCTTGAAGTATGTCAAAAAGAAGCTTTGACTTCAGTGCTCTTTGCATCTGACTTAATTCCACAAATTGGAAACAATGTTTTGGTCAAGCTTTTTTTAATTTTTTTTAACAATTTAATATGTGTCAAAAACTCCTAAGGTTCACTACATTTGCCTATGGAGTATTTTTGATTTCCAGTGTTTTCTTATTCCCATGTTGGGTTGTTGTTGCTGGGTTTTTTGCCTTTTTTTAAATTTTATTTTCCAGTCTAAAATAAAAATCTGCTGTATTTAAGTTTTTGATCCTGTATGATAATGAAGACTAAACTATCCCATTTCAGTTACTTTTCAAAATAAATATGTGGATGAAAGTAGGTAAAATCTACTTAACAATATGATTATATTCACATGAGGGTCTGAAAAAAATAAGTACTTTTTTCTTATCTGTTAGCTCACATAATTAGTTGTTAGAGCACTCTTGGAAAAAGAGCTATGGGAGTAAAAGCAGTGGAGCTAAAAAAGTGCAGCTAATGTAAGGCAATGGTTGTAGTGCAAAGATGCCAGAGAATATAATAAAAAATATCTGTTGTGATCTAAATTTAGCATTATTAGAGTCTGGGGAAAACTATGGCTGAGAAGTCATTAGGGCAAGAACAAAGGTTAGTGCTGCAGAGAAGAGAGCTGATGCCAAGCTGAAGACACTGTTATTTACAGATGATTCAGATCTGCCTATCAGTTCAGAAAATTGCCCTCTAAAAATGGAAACCATCATCATATTAAACTTCACATGGAAACAAGAACCACAGCATGTGGACTGGCCTTTCTCCTCGTGTTGTCTATGTATAAATATCTATTTAGCAGTGGGCAACTGGGCTGCCTCTGTGTGGTGGGGATGATGGGGTAGTAGTTTGTGGAAGGTAGCTGGGACAAACTTTAGGAGAGGTAAAGGACAAGTACCCACAGCCAAAGAATATGGTCAATGAAACACTTGTGGTTTTGTCATGAAGAGTAAATTTTAAGGAATTAAACACTTGTGGTTTTACCATGAAGAGTAAATTTTCTTAGTGTAAAGTCATCTTTTTATCATAGACTGTTGAATTTTAAGCAGTGTATGTGGCTGTAATGCAGCTCTCAACGTCAACATTTTGGAAAATTTCAGAGTATGGTATGTCTTTAGGTCCATGGTTTTCATGTGCCTTCACTTGCTATGAGGGGTTTATCCAAACCCCAGGTTCAGATAGTATCCAGCTTGTTCCAGATGTCCTGCACTTTTGTTTCATGGGCACATAGATAATAAAAAAGTTATCAGTTTCTTTATGCCTTTTAACTGTTGTTGTTAGCCAAGGACATGGTGTACATTTTTGTGAAAGCATTTTAAAACCAGATGAAATTGTTTTTAATTCAGAGGTTTTTCAGAAATGTTTTCAATGATACACATTATAGCATACAATCAGTGCACTGGAATTTGGATTAACTTAAATAAGATCAAGTGAATATATCAGCAATCTTCCACAAAATAATTAAGAAGTAACTGTGTACTGCATATGACTTTTAAATATCTTTAAATATCTGATGACTATTGCAATTGTGTTGTGGTGCAGGGTTCATTTGGTTTCTTCCGTTTCCCCCTAAAGTTATAACGGTTCGGTCCTAGGGTTGCCCCCCCCCACCCCCCCTGGCAGCCCCTCCTTTTGAGAGTGTCAGTTTTTTGTCTCCACCCCTGTTCCCCTGGTTACCCTCTGTCAATCCCTCCCTGAGTTCCTGTCCATCAGCCACTGTCCCCTTCCCTATTTCCAGAAAGTTCTCCCCTCCTCGGTGGGTGACTGGATCGGGAACAAGGGTCCCTCCCTGTCGCATTCCCTATTGGCGAGCCGGCATATTTGTCACGAGTTTGTTCCCTCCCAAGTTCTCTCTCATTGGTTGAAATGTTCTATGTTCCGTCCCTTTCTAATCAGCTGTACCCCTGCCTCGTGGTCCCGACTCGGCTGGCGTTCCCTGGAGACATTAAAGCACTCTGGACTTTGCCCTGATTCGGGTCCCTCTTTTCTACTTCGCCTTCTTGCTGATCACTGCTGCCTCCTGCTGAGGCGCTGCCCGGACGCCCCCGGCGCATCTGGGCAGTGCCCCCCGGCTGTCAGTTGCTGTGCCACAGCTCGGCCGGTGCAGCCTCCTCCCCCGCCCGGGGGAGTAGAGAAAAAACCTCGGACAGCAACTCGGCACAATTGTACTTCAACTCGGATGAAACTTTGACAGATTTCAGTGCATGTTTTGCTTTTTTTTTTGATCTGGGCCAGAACTGTAGAGAAATGGAAGTCTGACCATGTGTGCACTTTGTGTGGAATGTATTGAGTGGTTGCAAACTTGTTTGAAGTCGTTGTTTTGGGGAACTAAATATATTTTTTTCCGTGTGTGTGAAAGTTACAGAAGAGTTACTGTCTAACACATAAAAATTCAAAGCTAGCCCTATAAATGGGTAAGAAATCACATGTCTCTCACAGCTTTCAAGAAGTGAACCTTTCTTTGGAAAAAGAGAACCAACAATAAGCTGTGCTTTTTATTAAAATTTCTTTTTATTTAATATCTCTCTCCATGTTTGTATACAACGTGTATAATTTAGTGGATTTTGTAGTCAAAACAATTGATATTGCCCCTATTTTCCTGCAGGTTTCTCTAAATATATATCCTCTTCAATGATTTTTTCCCTTTTAATAATCTTTATTTATGGTTCACATGAAAAACCAGCCACTGGGGAGTTGGGAACATGGTTTTTATTGTCTGGATGTTGTCAGTGATGGTGCACGGAAGCATAAAGGATCTTGAATTTTGTAAACCAAGGTAACTGTGCAGGAATCTTGATAACAAATTCTTGTTTTGACTAGTAAAGGATAGGTTATTAAATTCATCGTTGTAGTATCTAAAGCTTGCTCCAAAATGGGGTAATTTTTCATCTAAGGACCACTTTGAAGTACACTCTGCATGTTTTTTTTGAAGCATCCCTTAACAACAGAAAGTTACAGCTGGGATGATGTTTCACTGCTTTTTAAATAGATCCTCTATGCAAAACCTGAGGGCTGTAGTTGAGCTGAGCCCTGTTTTGCTTGGAACTTTTTTGCCCCCACAATTTCCCACAAAGTGAAGGTGGAGAAATTACTAACTTTTACTAAGAAAGATAATAGGTCTAATGGGCTCTTGTATATTATGGATTGATCAGTATACTCAAGCTGTAAAATTTTTGTATGAAAAATTAACAAGCACAGAACCTGTAGTCTGGACTCTGGAGGATTCCGAACGGTTCCAAGACTTAAAGGCTCGATTGACGAAAACCCCAGTTTTGAGTCTGCCTAATTGAAGAAAACCATTTGATCTGTTTGTTAATGTTAATGAATGGATAGCATATGGAGTGATAACCCAAGGCTGGGGGGGAAGCAGGAAGCTGGTGGCTTATCTGTCAAAATTATTGGATGTGGTTGCAAGAGGGTGGCCAGCCTCTATTCAAGCTGTGGCAGCCACAGCTACCTTATTAGAAGACACTCCAAATCCTACATTAAATGGAAGGATTTCAGTACACACATCCCATTATTTGAGGACAGTGTTAAGCCAAAAACTCCTCAGTGGCTAACACACAGCTGAATCCTGAGGTATGAAATAACCCTGATGAATGTCAAGAATCTAGAGACTGTCACCTCAAAAGGTTGAAACCCTGCTCAATTCTTAACCGGGGAACCAAAAATGGAAAATTTAGATCATAATTGTATAGAGCTAATTGAGATGCAAACAAATGTAAGAGAAGAGCTAGAAGAAGACCCCTTACCATATGGAAGGATCCAGTATATAGATGGATCCTCCCAAACAGTAATGGGAAAATGGGCATCAGGATACGCCATTATTGAAGCAGAGGAAAACAAAGAAAAAGGGAAATTACCCTCAAATTGCTCTGCACAAACTGCGAGGTATATGCCCTAAAGAGAGGTTTTGATTTATTAGATGATATAGGGACAATCTCCATGGATTCTCAATATGCCTTTGGGATAGCTCATACCTTTGGAAAAATCTGGCCAGAGAGGGCATACCTTAACTCAAAGGGGAAAAATCTGGCACATGAAAGTCTGATAGGGAAGCACTTGAATCCCTCAGAGGACCAAAAGAAATTGCCACAGTCCATATTAAAGGCTACTAAAAAGGGGATACCCCTGAAATCCAAGGAAACAAATTAGCAGACCGGGCAGCCAAAAAAGCAGCCTTTGAAATGCTGGACTCAGTCATAGTCCTAAGGGTAAAAAAAGACCAGGGGAAAATAAAGGAAGAGGGGGTTCCAGTTTTCAAGGACAAGGAGCTAAAAGAAATAGAGCAAATGGGAGCAGTAAAAACAGGGGATGGAAAGTGGTGGACCCCAGATGGATGATAAATATTCAACTGAATAATAACCAGGAAAGTGATGGAAGAGATATACCAATTAACTCACTGGGGAACACAATGAATATATGATCATTTCCTGAAATATTGCATGGGGACAGGAATATATGAAATGGCCAGATCCATCACAGGAGAATGTCTAACCTGCCAAAAAGTCAACAAAAAGGTAATGTGAAAAACAACTCCAGGAGGGAGGAAATTAGCCATAAGACCTTTCCAGAATATTCAGGTTGATTTTACTGAATTAACTCCAGCCCCAGGGTATAAACACCTATTGGTCATAGTTAACCACCTAACCCACTGGGCTGAAGTGTTCCCCACAAGAAACTCAAACTGTGACAAAAGTTCTCTTGGAAGAAATTCTTCTGAGATATGGGCTAGTAAATCTTATTGATTTGGACTGTGGCCCCCACTTTACATCCAGTGTTCTGCAACAAGTCATCAGGGCCCTGGGAATAAAGTGGGAGTTACACACCCCTTGGCACTCTCAGAGTTCTGGGAAGGGCGAGAGGGTGAATCAAACCTTAAAGCATATCTTAACAAAATTGGTCTTAGAAACCCAATAGAACTGGGTCAAATGTTTACATCTAGCCCTATTACAAATAAGAACAAGAGCCAGAACAGATCTAGGGGTCTCTCCTTATGAAATGCTGCTTGGGCTGCCTTTCTTGCTTACCCTGTACAGTACCAGGGAACATCTAGAAGGGGGCATGACAATGCAAAAATACTTAGAAACAGTAACAGCAACCCTGGAAGAACTAAGGGAAAAGGGACACCTTCCCCAAACTTCCCCACTGAACTGTAAAATACGTAGTATTAACCCAGGAGACCGGGTATTGATTAAATCATGGAAAACCTCTCCACTCACTGCTCGCTTTGAGGGCCCCTTCCAGGTGCTGCTTACAACAAACACCGCAGGAAGAGCAAAGGAGCGGGGGTGGACACATGCAAGTCCAGTGAAGGGTCCAGTACAACCCCCAAATGAGGCAAGCAAATGGACTATAGGCAGCAGAGACAATAAAGACTTGAAATTGGTCCTGAGGAAAACAGCAAAAGAAGCGCAACCCTGAACACAACCCCCCACGGGAAGCATCTACATTGTTATCCTTAAATCCTTAAAGCTTGTTAATGTTTGTTATAGTACAAGGTCAAGTTTTGTTCAGCTAAGAATGACAATCAAAATAAGATCTCAGTTTCCGGTACTGTTCCATAGAGCACTCTCCTTGCAACCCTAATTGGGACCAAATTGAAGAAAGGGAGTCGGTACAATAAAGGTCATGGCAGAATGTCTCCAGAAGAAGGGAAAACCAGAAGTGGGAGGCAAGACTGGACTGGGAACTACCTCCAGGAAATACTCTCTGGGCACCGAGAAAACCCCTGTGGTTCGAGAGGTGAGGAGGCCAGCCCGTACCAGACTCCCACTCGTAGCAATGCTACTACTCACCCACTTTGGAGGAAGTGGAGGAAACACTTGTGAGAAGTGTTACTATCCCTTGTATAGAGGAGATACAGTACGTGTATTCATCAGAGTACACACAGACATGAATCCCAAATGCATCGATCACTCCCAGTTAACAACCTGTAAAGAAGAAAATAAACTATATGGGCTGGCTAAAAATATTGCAAACCCAAGCCAGAGGATGTCAGGAGAGTGCCCTGTGAAAGAAAGATGGGTATGCTTTGAACAAGGAAGTGAAACCAACTCAGAGGATACATTCAAAGAGAAAGAAGTGCAATTGAAAAGACAAAGGGATAGAGAGGGAAAAATATACAGAAAGAATCTTTTTTATCAATATGGTACAAAAGAATTTAATTTGATTCATTGTTGAGTGTGCAGGGGGACACACTTAAGTGAAATTTGGCCATGGGACAGTATCAGTTTAGGTCCCCTAGACATTTTTAAATGGATTACATCAAGAAAAAGCACAGTGGTACCCAAAAGAAGGGAAGGTGAGTGGAAGCTTAAATCAACAACAACAGGGGAAGAGTTCAATAACATTAAAAAGTGTGTGCTGGATTGGCACGGCTAACAAATCAGCCATGGCATTGCCTTCTGCTAAAAAATCTGGAAGAGAAGAATGTGAGCGAATGTGCATTACAAAGTAAGGCTCTTGTCGAATGGAAAGAAGTAGGATTAACTTTTTAAGCAAACCGTATAACTGATCATCAGAAACTTCTTTCAGCAGACATCCTTCTGCTCTTTCCACCACACCTGCAACATAAATTGAATCCGTTACTAAATTAAAAGGAAATGTGAATTTTGAAAAGACCCGTACAACTGCTGCTAACTCTGTAATCTGTGCAGAACCATCTACTTCCTCAATATCTGATTCCCATTTTTTTGTCTCTGAATTTTGCCAAGCAATCACAGACCTTTTAGACTTCCCAGAACCGTCTGTAAAAAATGTGATTGCCTCGAGGGGTGCATTACTTCTTAAAGGCTTATGAATTAATTTTAAAGATGAACTTAATAGCTCATGTTTGGGACAATTGACTGAAATTTTTCCTGCAAAATTTTCCAAAGCAAATTGCATGACTTCTGAATTTTGAATTAACCATTCTAAATAGATGGATGTGACAGGCAGGAAGATTTCTGCAAAATCTTTTCCTGCAAGGGAAAGCATTCGAGATCTAGCCTTGATAATCAATTGTGAAATAATTTCAGGGCAAGTTGTTATAGTTTTACCCAATTGACGAGACAGGAAAACCCACTCTAAGATTATCAGATGGTCCTTCTTCTCTAGATCCCACTGGAATATCAAACCATGAAGCTGTGGACTCTCTCCTAAAACTGCAAACAAAAAAGACAGGTTAGGATTATACCGATGAGCCTGACGTGACTGGATGGCTCTCATCACTTTGTCTTAAAGCATTTTGAGCTTCTTTGTTGAATTCTCACGGTGAGTTTAAGGCTGTGTCTCCTCTCAACAAATCTGCCAGAGGAGCCAAGTCCTGATTTGAAAGGCCTAGTAGTGGATGAAGCCAGTTCAGAGTCCCTACCAGCTGCTGCATTTCATTCCATGTCTTTGGATTTGTCCTTAGCTGGAGTGGCTGTGGGGTTACCGTTTGTTCTGTCATCCTGTATCCTAAATATTTCCAGGGAGGAAGTGTCTGTATTTTTTCTTTCGCTACAGCGAGTCCTGCTTTCTCCTCTGCTGAGATGACCTGATCTGTTGTCTCCTGCATTGATGCTTGGTCCTTGGCTGCTACTAAAATATCTTCCATGTAATGTAATATGAGAGAATTTGGATATTGTGCACGAACTGAGGAAAGTATTTTTGCAACATACCACTGGCATATACTCGGGGAATTTCTCATTCCTTCTGGTAGAGAAAGCCAATGATATCTTTTCAAGGGTGCTTGCTGATTTATGGATGGGATGGAAAATGCAAATCTTGGTGCATCATCTGGATGCAAAGGAATATTGAAAAAACAGTCTTTTAAATCAATAACACTTAACTTCCAATCTTTTGGAATCATAACAGGAGAGGGTAAACCTGGTTGTAAAGAACCCATTTCTTGAATCACTTGATTAACTTTTCTGAGATCCTGCAACAACCTCCACTTCCCACTGTTTGGCTTTTTGATTGCATAAACTGGGGTGTTCCAGGGACTAGTAGTTGGAGTTAAGTGACCTTTGTTTAACTGTTCCTGTACCAACTGCTCTAAAGCAGCAAGTTTCTCTTTGGGTAAGGGCCACTGGCTGACCCAAATGGGTGTATTAGATGTCCATGTCAGTTTTAAAGTGTTATGTCCATCAACAGCTTTTGTTAAAATCCAGTTTCTAACCTCAGACCCCATTGCGACAAAATGTCCCGGCCCCAAAGAACAAAATCAGCTCCTACAACGAATGGTCTTGTGGTGGCAACACGACCTGCAGGCCCCTCAAATGTGCCTGAGTGGGAGCTTCGAGAGCTCTCACAGTGACCACCAATAGCTGCCAGCTGAGCCAGCGCAGGCACCGTGGCCCAGTCCTGTGGCCATTCCGGTGTCAGAGTGCCGTCTGCTCCGGGATCTGTCAGGCCACTGAGGGTGATGGCTGCCCGAGGGGCTGCAGCACACAGGTGAGCTGAGGCCGCCCGCGGCTGATGAGCCTGGTCCAGGCCATGGCAGCTGTGCTGTTCTGGGACTCTGGTAGGAGGAAAGCTTGTGCTATGGTCAGTCCTTTGGGTAAAAAGCATGGAGGGTGTGGACACAAAGCTAACGCTGTAATTTCCTGTGAACAGGTGACAGAGAGCACAGCTGGAATGACATAAAAACCTTCTGCATGGGATCTGCTCACTCCCACGATGAGGAACTGACGTGGTTGTGGTTCAGGCCCCAGCTGTCCTGTGGGCACTGTGTGAGCAATGGCATTGGTCAGCACCACTGGCTGGGCTGGGGACAGCTCCAGTCTGGCACCTGGGGACATTGTGGTCGGCAGTCCTGCACAGACGTGCTGCAGCTCTGACCCTGGTGGCCTGTGGTGCTCTCTGCCCCTGGTGCAGTGGTTCCTGTGTCATGGCAGCCACTGCCCCATGCCGGGCTGCACGTTTCCCGGCAGATGGCACGGACAGCCCTGTGCTGGGTGACAGCTGTTAGCACGTGACAGAAACCTCTGCATCCACTGTTTCTGGGCAGTGGCCTTCTGCGGGCCCCAGGACATCCCCTTTGAAATGACCTCTCTGGCCACACGAATGGCACGTGTCCCTTGGAGTCTGCTGGTTTTCAATTGCACCTCTGAATGCTCTTAGAGCCTCTGCTAGGGCTTGTGTTTGCATTTCTGCTGCTTTTTCCTGCTGCTTTGGGGTGTTTTCCTGAGCTGCTGTGATGGCACTGGCCAGCACCTCTGCCTGCATGGCTGCTGCAGGCTCAGGGGTGCCCAGGCGGTTCAAGCATCCACGAGCTGGGTCAGGCTGGGCTCAGGACCCTGTGGCAATGCACCTAATACTTTTTTGCAGCTCGGGTTTGCATTAGAAATTGCAAGCCGTTTTAATAACTCTTGTCTGGCTCCGTCTATTGGAATTTGCTTTTCCAATGCTATTTTCAAACGGCCCAAAAACTTAATATAAGGCTCATCTATTCTGTGTTTTATTTCTGTGAAATCTAGTTCTGGTTTGTTGCCATCAGGAACCTGTAACAAAGCTGTTTTTGCTGCTTCTTTGATATCCTGTAATACTTGTTTATTGAGAGTTCGGACTTGTGTTTGAGGATCTGTATGAGCTCCTCCACCTGAGCTGATCTATAGTCAAATTTGCAGAGGCTGGAGTTCCTGCATAACCTCCTAAAAGGTCATTTAACAAACATTTCCATGCCAGTTTCCACTGAGAAAATTCTGTTGGGGACAGCAGGGATGTACAAAGCTGCTTTAAATCGTGTGGAGTAAATACATTTGCTGTAAAGGTGGCTTGTAAAAGACTTCTGAAATATGCAGAATCGCTACCATACAAACGAGAGGCTTTGCAAATCTCTTTTAACTCAGCAAAACTGATCTGCTGCCAGCTCCCTCTCGGTGCAGGACCTGCTGTGCACCTCACAGGAAAAACTTTTAACTTTGATGCAATTCCCCACTCTCCTTCCTGAACTGCATCCTTTCTTATCCTCTGCCAGGTATCTGTGACTCCTTGTGTGTTAAACTCTTCCTTAGATTATTTGGAATTACAATGTGGAGCATAAGAATAATTTATTTTTTGTTCCGGCAAGGTGTCGGATATGGGCGCCGCCATCTTGGACAAGGTGACTTCCGGGCATCACATCCGGTTCCCACGCTCGGCAGGGAGGGGGCGTGCCCTCCCGGGCTGTGGGCGGGGAGCAGGGGTGGGGACACCACTCAGGCTCCGCCCACAAAAGGGGCGTGTCCCTGCTCTGATGGGCAGGAGCTCAGGGAGGAGCCACCCAGGGACTGCTGGGAGCCCGGGGAGGAGGGCGAGCCACGCCCACAAAGGGCGGGGCTGGGCCGGGGCCATCATGGTGTCTGCCATGAGCTCCTCTGTTCTCAGAGTGGGCACAATCGGCTCGGCTTTTTTCCATTGTACTGCCAAAATTCACCGATTTTGAGCGCCAAAGGCAGCTTTTCAGAGGGAATACAGAGGACTTAGGTATGGCAGGGATTGTGAAAGATGTGGTTTGCAGAGGAGCCTGGCCAGGGCTGGTCTGCTCCCCTCTCTCCTGGGACGGGGGTGGGGAAGGGGGAGGGCGGCTGGCCTGGCCACCTCCCGGCCGCTCCTCCGGGGTTTCTGGTTCTCGACTGGGATAAGGGAAGGCTTCTGGGTCCCCTCAGAACTCCTCTTTCTCCTCTCCTCCCGGTCCTGCTGTTGCTGCTTGCATTCTGCCCTGTCCCTGATCTTTGCTTGCTTGTGTGCATTCTTTGCTTGCTTTGCACTTTCCATTGTTACAAATTTTAAGACCGTCCTGAATATTGGACGCAGCTTTAAGTTGGACTTCTTATTCTTTTCCATGTTATGTAATTTCAGTCCGACCGAATCCCAGAAGTCTGGATCGAGTTTCTGAGACATGTCTGAGTTTGGGAACTCTGTTAAGACCCATTTTACAAGCTTTTTAAGCTGTTTCTTGTCAAACTGAATATCTTGAATTTCTAACTTATAATTGAAATATGAAAAAAAAATCCTGCTCAGCTAAAGACAACCGATTTCCCATGGTGGCACTCACCAGAGTTTTCCAGTTGTCCTTCTTGGTATGAAATTCTTCCCAGGTCCTGGGTCACAACAGTGACAAATCAGCTGAGCTGAGCGACAGAGTCCTCTGAGGCTGCGGTGCTGCTCCAGTCCCGTCTCTGATTACAGCCTCCTCTTCACCAGTATGAGGCTTTGATTCGAGATTCCCTCTCAATCTCAAATGCCTTCTTCTGGGTTTTCTATTTTAAAGGGACAAAAAACTCAGGTGCAGGCCTGCTCCCTCAAAAACACAAATACCAAGGAAAAATGTCCTATTTTGATTGAGGTAATCAAAAAATCCCTAGACCATCTTCCTCAATAGGAGAAATACTGTCCGGGCGCCACGTGCTGGGTTCTTTTTTCTGGGGCCAGGTGTTATAAACCTTCAAAAAGGGAACCCAGCACACCCAAGGATAGCTCAGCTATTACCTTTGGAGGCAAATAATGAGCAGGATGGCTTCTGCTGCAGTGTTAGAAACAAAAAGGTTTAATAAAAGGCAAAATAACAAACAGAAAAATCCGATGCAGGTACAGCAGTCTGCCACTGGTATAAACACCTTCACAAAAGCCCTTTGGTTCTTTTGTCCTCCCCTTTTCTACCTGATGGGTCAGGCGGGACTTTTTGGCTTCTATCCAGTTAGGTGACCCAGAGTTTTTACTGAAGCCTCTGGGGTCCTTTGAGGTGGCTTGTCACCTGATCGTTGGGAGAAACTTCTGGGCTTCTTTCCTTTTTTGGGGGATAAAGGTTAGCTTTGCCACTCTGTAATTAGGGGGCACTCTCCTACATTCCTACATCCAGGGATGTTTCACAGGGCCTGAAAAGAGTCTGGAGTGTGACCAGGAGCCAGCCCAGAGCTCCCCAGGCTGCTGTGCAGCTTTGGCTTTATCCATTCACGTCCGACTCCCACAAACTTACCTGAGCCCCTTGCAGTGCCCAGTTCCCTGAGGCAGAAGGGGACTCCAGCACACCATGGAAATGGGTCTGATCTCTGCTCCCTTCTAGATGAGGTGTCTGGGAAGGCTTCTCCATTAGCTTGGCTGCATAAAGTGTTGGTCCTATCTGAGCCACCGTCAGGTATGTTCTCAGTGTGCCACCAAGGAATAATTGTTGTGAACCTGGCAGGAATCAGGTGACAGAAGCTTCTGTGGCTCTTGTGTTCCAGGTGTGTCTGCAGGGAGGACTTGTCCAGCTGCTTTGCTGATTCCTACACAAAAGCCCAGCTCCCATGGCAGGGGTGAGTAGTGTGTCCCTGCTGACCCCACAGGCTGAGCCCTGCTTTTGTGGGATCCGTTCCTGGGAAATGGAACTCTGTTGCTCTAAGGTCCTCCGAGGGGAAAGAACAAAGCTACAGGACACCAGAAACGCCATGAGCCATCCAAAAACATGAGGCAAATGCTGAAAGAATTGCTGCAGGGAGGAGGACAAGGTGGGTGCATTTCCCTCATGCTTCCCCTGGGAGTCAGCAGCCGGGGGCTTTGGCTGCACATCTGGACACGCCGTGCCCGGCACAGCGGGAAGGGATCCATGGCAGCCTCGCTGCCCTGCGGCTGCTTTCACGCCCTGCAGGGCTGTTTGCCAGGCTGACCTGGCTGCAGCTTCTGCCCAGCCTCTGCAGGAAGGTATTTGGCATCAGCTGACAGGGAGCCCAAACTGCACCACGAGCCAGAGATCCCCTGAAATTTCATAGTCTCCAGGATGATCACTAAGGGACGGTGTTATCATGAAAGTGGACCCTGGCCTACCCAGAAAATTGTGTGGATTCCTGATCCTTAACCATGACTTTCACAAGTACTGGCTGCTGAAGGCGCCACCTCCCCAATGGGGAACAGCCCCACCTGATCCAGCCGTTCCTCTTCCTTTCTCCAGAAGTGGATGGAGAGGCTGGGCAGAAGGCGGCGTTTACCGGAGGAAGCAGTGGTTCTGTGCCAGCATCTGCTGTAGGACTGGAGGCGATGCCAGGCACAGTCACAGGAGGTAATTGCTGTGCCTCTGGGCCTGAGCCCTGCTGAGGCTTGAGCTGCCCTCTCTGCTGCCTGGAAGTGAGGGCACAACCCAGGGGAATTATCCCGAGCAGGCTCAGGGCACTCGGGTACTGAGCAGTCCTGCTGGGGTCCCTGTGTGGGAGACATGTCCTGAAACCTGGGAGTGACTGCACGGGGTGCCCATGGTGGGGAAAGGACAGAGGGGCAGAGCAAGAATCCAGCGTGTCCTTAGTGGGCCTGGCTGGGTCCCTTTGGGCTGTGGGAGCTGTCCCAGCAGATGGAGGAAGGGCGGCTGGGAGGACAGGCAGGAGGGAGTTTGCGAGGGATACTTGCAGCACTGCCTGCTGCAGTTCTCCCCAGGGATTCAAGGAGGATTTTCCTTGTGCGACTGAGAACTGCCACGGGCCCTGGGCTGCTCCAGGCACCTCTCCAGGGATGTTGCACAGGGTCTGCAAAGAGGATAGGGATTGACCATGAGCCTGCCCAGAGCTCCCCAGGCCCCTGAGCAGCTTTGGCCTTGTCCATTCACATCGGGCTCCCATGGCCTTACCTGACCTACATGCAGTGCCCAGTTCCCTGAGGCAGAAGGGGATCCCAGCACATCATGGAAATGGTTCTGATCTTTCCAAACTTCTAGGTTGGGATCAAGACATGGATTATCTGGGAAAGCTGCTGGATTATGGTTTGAGACTCATGGGAAATCCTGGAGGCAAGTGCTCAATGTACCTTTCCTGAGAGAATACACAGTGACCAGGTGTCAAGAGCTCATACATTTGCCCTTTCACTTAAGTTCCTGTGAAGGTTGATGGAATATGGAAAATTTGCTCTGCTCCCTTCTGGAGCCCTGAGGGATCCCACAGGATCACTGTCAGTGGGAGGAAGGAGCATTTAGCTGTCCATCTACCTCCCGTGTGCAATGCCAGTGTGTCCTTCCATGTGCTCTGTGCAGCCACAGAGAAGAGCAGAGAGGGAAGGGGCCAGGCCCAGGGCTGTGCCCCGGGGCTGAGCCTTGTGGGCAGCCTGAGGATCTCCTGCAGTGCCACAGGAGCTCTTCTGTCCTGCCTTTCTTTGCAGCTGAACCTGCTGGTGAAGGTGGTGCAGCTTCCTAAACCACATCCAGGACTGAGCCTCTGGGAGATGCTGAGGGTAGGTCAAGGCTTTTCCCCTGGGAGAGCTGCCAGCTCAGAGCCCAAAGCTGGGCCAGGGGGGCATTGCTGCAGGTGCCAACACAGAACCATGCACGTGTGTGCCCTCGCCCTGCACGATCCCCTCACCGCTGCTGTGGCTCAGGCATGGCAGCTCTTTGGAAACAGGAGAGCCCTGACCCTGCCCTGAAAGCCAAGACATTTTCTGAAACGTATCCCCATGTTTAACGCACATGACATCCTGAAGATGCTGGCACCCAAATCAGGAACTCTTCCATCTAATCCAACCGTCCTTTTTCCTGTCTGAAGTGGTGGACCAAACATCTGTGCAGAAGGAGGCACATCCTGGAGGAAGCATTTCCCCATGGGCAGCCCCTGCTGCAGGAAGGAAGGCGATGCCAGACACGGGCACAGGCACAGCAGGTAATTGCTGTGCCGGGCTCAGCCCTGGCCGGGGCTGTGTGGCAGCAGCTCTTCCCCCAGGGCCTGCCCTTGCCCGGCCCGGCAGCAGCCAAAGCTGGAGGCGCCACGGCTTCCAGGCCTCTGGAGCTGGTTCAGAGCCCCGGGGAAACGGGACTGGTGCAGCAAGGTCCCTGGCGCTGCAGCTGCTGCGGAGCTGGCCCTGAGTGCCCAGAGGCCCAAGGCACAGGAGCAGCCCCGAGCGGGAGCCCTGCCGCCAGCCCAGGGCCAGAGCCAGCCCTGGCTCCTGACTGGGCAGGGGCTGCGCTGGCTCCTGACAGGGCCTGAGCCTGTCCCCTGGGGCTGGGGGAGCTGTCACGGGGCAGGGAGGGCCAGGGGTGGCAGTGGCTGCTCAGGGATGGCTTTGGCCCGTGTCCCTGGCAGCAGCCGCTGCCCAAGCAGCTGCGCTGCCCCCGGGCTCTCCTCCCGGCCTGCTGGGCTTTGTTGGCTGGCACAGCCTGTGCCAAGGGCCGGCAAGGTGCCTGCAGGCCCCAGCTCTGGGGGAAACAGAGAACGTCCTGCCCGTATCCACCGTGCTGCCAGATCAGCAGTGCAGCACAGCACGGGCTCACGCTCCCCATTGCTCCCACAGATGCAGCCAGCACCACAACACGTCTTCCCCATACCCAGGAAGGCCTCGGAAGTGTCTTCTATATGGGAACAGGCTGCTGGGCAGGGTTAATGGCAGCCCTGCTTCTGTTGGACCTTATTCTCATATTGTTCTGTGTCAGAATCTGATCTAACTGGAAGAAGAAATGGTGAGTGGTCATCTTTCCCTGAAAGAGTTTCTTTTGAAAGTCTAATGTAGACAGGAAGCATTCCCACTGAGGCTGCATTGGTGCTGTGTCCAGTCCATGATTGTCCAAATAACTCTGCTGAGGGATCTGCTGCTGCCCAGTGCTTCCATTGGCCTCTCAATTGCTGGGCCTTGTCCTGAGGGCCCACTGGGGCAGCAGCCAGTGCTGGCTCCCACTGAGGCTGCCTGGCCAAGAGCAGCCCCAGGGGCATGGGGCAGAGGCAGAGGGAGGTGGGGAGGAGAAAGAGCAGGGCCGAGATTGCCCTTGAAAGGCAGAGGCGCTCTGGGGCCCGCTCCTGGCCAGGAATCCTGCCCAGAGCCGTGCCCTGCTGGCCGGGGCCTTGAGGGGCAGCTGTCCAGCTGGGCCCAGCTGTGCCAGCAGCTCCAGCCGTGCTGGGCAGCCTTGCCAGCTCTGGGCCCTGCTGTGCAGGAGGGTCCCTGTGTGCCACTGGCAGCTGGGGCCTCAGCCACCTCCTCTCTCCACAGGAGCACCTCTGGACAGGAGTTTAAAGACGGTGGCTGCACCTCACTCCCAGACAGTTTGAGCTGCTCCTCTGGCCGTCATAAGGGCCTGGACAGCCCTCTCACCTGTTCTGTGTAGGGAACCCAAGATCAGCCATCTACAAGGAAACCTCCTCCTACCCTGTAGATCCCACTGCCACCTGCTCTCCCCGTACGTCTCCCCAAGATGACTTCATCCCTTTTTTGATCTCCCTGCATCCCATCCCAGCCAATTCTCAAGTTCTTCTGGAGACCCCAGGCCCAGCTGAGCACACTCCAGCCCCTCCTGAGACCAACACATCCCTTCCTCTGCCCCTCAGCTCCCTGGCCTTGCCCTCTAAACAACACTGGAGTTAAGCCCTGCTGCCCCGCCAGGGTAGGCGATGGCCCCTTCTTCTCTTGCACTACAGAGATGGAGCTGCCGCCCCAGTGTCTGGGAGGTAGCAGCAGCAAAGCCCACCCGGCAGCAGCACTGGCTGAGCTCCGTGCCCAGGGGCAGCTGGGGATGGCCACGGTGTGGGCAGGCAGGAGCCAGGCAGAGGCTGCTGTGACCAGCAGCGGGGCCCCGAGGGGATGGGGGAGCCCGGGGGCAGGCAGCAGTGTGGGGCTCCTGAGAACAAGTGACACTATTTTGTCTTTGTTTTTCATTTTTAGAAATTTGACTTTTTAAAAAATATTTTAAAATTTATTTACTGTAGAGAGACATCCCTAAATATTTATTCCCGAGTAGTGTAGTAGTTAAGGACTTTACAAAATAGTATTAAAATCCTGAAAAGGCAAACCTATTTTTTCTTCACTTTTAATTTTTAGAAATATTTAGAAATATTTTTTGTAGAGACATATCACCAAAATATTCATCCCTTTTTCCAGAATACATTTGTATTTTTAAAGTAGTTTTACAGTTCTGGAAAGTTTTTTACACTTATACAATAAAAAATAAAATGGCATTTCTGTGGTAATCTTTACTCTGTGAAGAACTAAGACACCCTAAGACACCCAGCCTGATGCTTAGGCAAAGATCTTTTCCCACGGGAACTTTGTACCTAGTCACAACCAAGTGACGTAAAACCATTTCCCAGATATTTCCAGGGATTCTTGACCAGCTCAACTCTTAGTCTTCAGAGGCAAACCTTGAGCACAGTGGGAATCTTTTCAAGTCACCATCTTTGTTTGCTTGTGCAAGAACTGCCTCAGTTCCAGAGCAGGGGCTTCTCTCAGCTTCCTGCTGGCCCCGGGCTCTCCTCCCGGCCTGCTGGGCTTTGTTGGCTGGCACAGCCTGTGCCAAGGGCCGGCAAGGTGCCTGCAGGCCCCAGCTCTGGGGGAAACAGAGGATGTTGTGCCCACATCCACCGTGCTGCCAGCTCAGCAGTGCAGCACATCACGGGCTCACTCTCCCCACGGATCTTGTAGAGGTTCAAAGCAAGACAGGAACACGTGCCCTGATTCCACTTTGATGAATCTCAATGATATTCTGCTTGCAGGATGGGCACAAGCAGTGCATGATAGGTATAGCAGAGCCTCTGTTCCCTGTGTCTCTTGCCATGGCCTCTTTCACAGTTGTATCTTTCTCCCTTCATATGTCCTGCCAAACACCTAAGGGAGAACTGGACCTCTAATTGCATCGCACATCTCCATGCCCATGCCCGATGTCCCTGTGCCAGCTGCTTTAACAGCTTGTGGCTGTGCAGATGCTGCCTCCAGCCAGACAAGGTCCTCTCCCCGTGAAGGCACTGGCCCTGCTCTCTGGCCCCTACTGAAGGTGGGCAGGGCTTGGCCCAGCTCTTCTCTTGCACTAAAGAGATGGAGCTGTCACCCCAGTGTCCTGGTGGTAGCAGCAGCAAAGCCCAGCCAGGATCAGCACTGGCTGAGTTCCGTGCCCAGGGACAGCTGTGGATGGCCACGGTGTGGGCAGGCAGGAGCCAGGCAGGGGCTGCTGTGACCAGTGGCGGGTCCCCGGGGAGGATGGGGCAGCCCATGCTGAGCGTCCCTGGGCTGAGGGACCTTTCCTTCCCTGGGACCAACTGGGACTGGACCTCCTCCAGTGGCATGCCCAGGAAAAGAGGGAAGCCATCAAGCGCCTGTGAGTTACGCAGGGATGGGCTGCAGCTTCCTCCCTCCTTGGTTAGCCAGCGGATTAAAAGAGGCCTCTAGGGTTTGCGGCAAACAGGAGTGGGCAAACAGGGCCGTGGCATGTCTCTGAGGGACAATTCACGAGGCAGTGTGCACAGGCAGGGCAAGCAGGCAGGGTTGCAGGTTTTCTTGTTAGGAAGTTTTACTGTGTGTTGTTTGCAGTGTTTCTGTTGGTTGCTTGGTTTTGGTGTTTCTGGCAGTAGTGGTTTTTACGCAATCGAAAACTGTAGTTAGTACAAGTAACTAGATGGAACCCTCCAAAAAGGATGTGTCTGTCCTGACCCATTCCTGTGCAGAGTGTTTGAGCTTAGCAGTGGTTTCAGGGGGCAGTGAGGAGAAAAGCTGCCTGCGGTGTGAACAGGTGAATGATCTCCTTTCACTGGTGGCCGAGCTTAGGGAGGAAGTTTAAAGACTAAGGAGTATCAGGGAAAGTGAAAGGGAAATAGATTGATGGAGTTCAGCCCTTCCATCTTTACGGAAGGCCCAGCAAGAGTCACAGGACTCCTATGCCGCACACTGTCAGGCAAGAGAAGGACACCTGGTAGATGAAGGGGAGTGGAAATTGTCCTTGCACGGGGAGGTTATGATAAAAATTCCTCCCGACCCCCGTCCCCTAGCCAGGGGCCACTTCAGAATAGGTATGAGCCCCTGGATCTAGAGAGTCAGCCAAATGATTAAGAAGAAAATTATCTGCCCAGAGAGCCTCCCAATTATGATTAATCTGTAACATGGATTGCCATCTCTAACATCAGAAAGGAAAGACGGGTAATCGTGGTGGGTGATTCCCTTCTGAGGGGAACAGAGGGCCCCATGTCAACCGGACCCACCCCACAGAGAGCTCTGCTGCCTCCCTGGGGCCCAGGTGCAGGATATTCCTGAGGGACTTCCTGGGCTGATTCAGTCCTCTGATTATTATCCACTGTTGAAACTCCAGGCTGGCAGTGATGAGATTGAGGAGTGTCAGGACCATTGAAAGGGACTTCAGGCCACAGGGACAAGTGGTTCATAGAACAGGGACACAGGTAGTCTTTTCCTCTGTCCCTTTGCTGGCTGAGAAAAATGGTGAAAGCAATAGGAGAGCTCGTATCATCAACAAGTGGCTCAAGGGCTGGTGTCATTGGCAGAATTTTGGATTCTTTGATCATGGTGCAGCTTTTATGGCACCTGGCCTGCTGGAACCAGATGGGCTCCAGCTCTCTGTTAAGGGCAGAAGGTTTTTAGCTGATGAGCTTGCAGAACTTGTTGAGAGGGCTTTAAACTAGGTTTGAAGAGGGAACGGGATGCGGCTGGGCTGTCTGGAAGCAGGCCTAAGGGTGGTAAGCCTGAGTTAGGGATGAAATCAGCAGCCCAGCTGAGGTGCATGGATAGCAGTGCACACAGCATGGGTAACAAACAGCAAGAGCTGGAGCCCATGGTCCAGCAGCAGAGCTGTGATGTCATTGCCATCACAGAAACGTGGTGGCATGCCTCACATGGCTGGAGCACTACACTGGATGGCTACAAGCTCTTCAGGAGAGACAGGAAAGGGAGAAGAGGTGGAGACCTGGCTTTTTTTATATTAGAGAGGTTTTGGACACCATGGATATTGAAACTAATGATGATGAAGTGGAATGCCTATGGGTGAGAATGAGGGGGAAGGCCAACAAGGCTGACATCCTACTGGGAGTCTGTTATCATCCACCCAACCAGGAAGAAGTGGTGGACATCTCATTCTATAAACAGCTAGAGGATGTTTCAGGATCATCAGCCCTTGTTCTTGTAGGTGACTTCAACTTGTCAGACATCTGCTGGGAACTTAATACAACAGAAAAAAAGCAGCCCAGGAAATTTGTAGAGTGTGTGGAGGACAAGTGTTGGTTGCAGCAGGTGGGTGAGCCCAGCAGGGGAGGGACTATGTTAGATCTGCTGTTTGCAGATAGAGGTGGGCTGGGGGGACACGTGGTGGCTGGAGGCCGCTTGGGGCACAGTGATCATGAAATGATAGAATTTGTTGCATTGCAAGCTGATCTGTAGTCAGCATTAATCAACTTCTAAGAAGCAGTCCAGCTGAGCTCCATGAACTAGCCTCTGTGTCTGACTGACAGAAGCTCACATGCAGTGGGAACTCTCCTAGGATGCAGACATTGTCTTGGTTCAGAGTCTGGGGGCACACAGATAGACCAATGAGCTGTCTCGGCCCAGGAGATTTGAATGGGCTATAAAAGAACGCTCCAGACAATAAACAAGGCTGTTTTTCTGAGGAAACACGAGTGGTCTGTTGTATGTTATGTCTCAGACAGGGGAACACCAATGTATGAAGAATTCTTGGTATTTTGTGAAAACAGGAGGAACATCAAGAAGACTTTTACACATGACTTCCAGAGGGCAGACCTTGGCCTGTTTAGGAGACTTCTTCAGAGAGTTCCTTGGCAAGCAGCCCTTAAAAACCAAGGAGTCCAGGAAAGGTGGGCATGCTTCAAACCAGAGATCTTGAGGGCACAGGAACAGTCTGTCCCTGGGTGCCAAAGGATGAGTCAATGAGGCAAACGCCCAGCCTGGATGGGCAAGGAGGTTTTGGAGGAATTTAGGAATAAAAAGAGGATGTGTCATCTTTGGAAGGAGGGTCAAGTCTCTCAGGAAGTTTTTAAAGGAGCTGCTAGAGCACGTAGGAAAAAAAAAATTAGGGAGGCCAAAGCTCAGTTTGAAATTTAAATGGCGACTTCTGTAAGGGATAATAAAAAAATGTATTTACAAATATATCACCGATAAAAGGAAGGGTAAGACCAACCTTTGTTCTTTGTTTGATGTGGGAGGGAACTTAGGAAGTGCAGATGAGGACAAGGCAGAGGCACTGAACACCTTCTTTGCCTCAGTCTTTAGTAGGAAGACGACTTGTCCTCAGGACAAGTGTCCTGCTGGGCTGGTAGGTGGTGTCCGGGAGCAGAATGGGCCCTGTTAGCCAAGAGGAGGCAGCCAGAGAACTGCTGAGCTGCTTGAATGTTCCTAAATCTATGGGGCCAGATGGGATCCACCCCAGGGTGATGAGGGAGCTGGCAGATGAGCTGCTGAAGCCGCTCTCCATCATTTATCAGCAGTCCTGGCTCACTGGTGAGGATCCAGATGACCGGAAGCTTCCCAATGTGACGCCCATGTACAACAAGGGTGGGAAGGAGGATCCTGGTAATTATAGGCCAGTCAGTCAGACCTCAGTACCCACTGAGGTGATGGAACATTTTATACTGAGTGCCATCACACAGCACTTACAGGATGGCCAGGGTAGCAGACCCAGCCAGCAGGGGTTTAGGAGGGGTACGTCGTGTCTGACCAACCTGATCTCCTTTCATGAGCAAGTGACCTGCCTGGTGGATGCAGGAAAGGCTGTGGATGTGTCTATTTGGACTGCAGAAAGGCCTTTGCACTGTCTCCCACAGCACACTCCTGGAAAAGCTGCAGCCCAGGGCTTGGAGAGGAACACTCTTTGCTGGGCTCAGAACTGGCTGGATGGCTGGCCCAGAGAGGGGTGGTGAACGGTGCTGCACCCAGCTGTCAGCCAGCCACCAGTGGTGTCCCTGCGGGCTCTGTGCTGGGGCCAGCTCTGATGGTTTTATTGACAACATGGATGAGGGGATTGAGTCTTTCATTAGCAAATCTGCAGACAACACTAAGCTGGGAGAGTGTGTTGATCTGTTGGAAGGTAGGAGGGCTCTGCAGGGAGACCTGGAATGGTTGGAGCGATGGGCAGAGTCCAGTGGGATGAAGCTCAGTAGGTGCAAGTGCCCAGTGCTGCACTTTGGTCACAAGAAGCACCTGCAGTGTTCTAGTCTGGGGATAGTGTGGCTGGACAGTGGCCAGGCAGAAAGGGACCTGGGGGCACTTGGTCACAGCCAGCTGAACATGAGCCAGCAGTGTGGCCTGGTGGCCAAGGAGGCCAATGGCTCCTGGCCTGTGTCAGGAACAGCGTGGCCAGCAGGAGCAGGGAGGTCATTCTGTCCCTGTACTTGGCACTGCTGAGGCCGCACCTCGAGTGCTGTGTCCAGTTCTGGGCCATCAGTTTGGGAAGGACATTGAGTCGCTCGAGCACATCCAGAGGGGGCAAGGAGGATGGTGAGGGGCTGGGAGCACAAGCCCTGGTGAGGAATGACTGAGGGAGCTGGGGGTGTTTACCCTGGAGAAAAGGAGACTCCGAAGTGACCTTAATCACTCCACAGCTTCCTGAAGGGTAGTTGTAGTCAGGTGGGGTTGGTTTCTTTCTCCAGACAGCACTGACAGAACCAGAGGACACAGTCTCAAGCTGCATCAAGGGAAATGTAGGTTGGATATCATGAAAATATTTTCCACAGAAAGAGTGATAAAATTCTGGAATGGCCTGCCAGGGGAGGTGGTGGAGACACCATCCCTGGATGGGTTTAAATAAGACTGAATGTGGCACTCGGTGCCATGGTTTAGCTGTGGTGTTGGGACATGGGTTGGACTGGATGATCTTGAAGGTCTCTTCCAACCTGGTCATTCTGTGAATTCTGTATGAATACTGAGCATCTCCAGGGACACAGCCTGACCTGCAATGTCAGTAGGCGAAAAAAAAGTTTTGTGAATGGCCCTTTGATGAAGCAAAACATTTACAATCAGGGCAGTCCATTCATAGAGATGGGGGCACACTCTGGGGGTACAGCTGAGGCCATGAGGTCACAGCAGGGCTCTGGGGTCACAGCTGGCTGAGCTCACAGCAGGCCCTGAGGTCACAGAGGTGCCAGAGCCCCGTGGTTGCACAGCAGCACAAGGAGCCAGCAGTCAGTCCCTGAGCACAACTGTTGCGGCAGCAGCGGCGGTGGCAGCAGCGGTGCTGACATTGGGACAGCGGTGTCGGGACAGCGGTGGCAGCAAGAGCTGTGGGACTGGCGGAGGACAAGGCACCATGGCCCTTGTTCTGCGCCTCCTACTCCTGCTGCTCCTGGCTGTGGCCCTGCCTGCCAGGGCTGCCCAGGCTGCTCCGCTGCAAGCGCGGGGAGCAGGTGAGCCGGCAGCCTGGCTGCCCTTTCCCGGGACAGCGCTCCCTGCTCCCCGGGAAGCGCTGGGGATGGTTTTGCCCAGGGCTTTAGGGAGGGTTTCCTCTGTGGGAGGGAGAGTGTCCCAAGGGGCCCTGGGCAGCCCCATTTCCCTTTCCTCTCCCAGAATGTTACACAGGGCAGGGAAAGAGGGTGGAGAGTGGCCAGGAGCCTCCCAGAGCTCCCCAGGCCCCTGTGCAGCTTTGGCCATGTCCATTCACAACTGGCTCCCATGGCCTTTCCTTTCCCATTTCCTGTACCCAGCTCCCTGAGGCAGAAGGGGATAAAATGCAGCATGGAAATAGTTATGATCTCTGCTCCCTCTAGATTTGGATGGCAACATAAATTATTTGCAAGTACTGGTGAATGACACTTTAAAGATCTTGGAAAATGCTGGAGGCAAGTTCTGAATTTCTGTTTTATCTCATAGAATAATCAGTGTCAATGTGGCAGGAGCTCATTCATGCCACTTTCCTCAAGGTTCTGTCAGGGTTGAAAGGCTGAAAAATTTGCTCTGCTCCCTTCTGGAGCCCTGAGGGATCCCACAGGATCGCTGTCAGTGGGAGGAAGGAGCATTTAGTTGTCAGTCTTCCTCCCATGTGCAATGCCAGTGTGTCCTTCCATGTGCTCTGTGCAGCCACAGAGAAGAGCAGAGAGGGAAGGGGTCGGGCCCAGGGCTGTGCCTTGGGGCTGAGCCTTGTGGGCAGCCTGAGAATCTCCTGCAGTGCCACAGCAGCTCTTCTGTCCTGCCTTTCTTTGCAGCTGAACCTGCTGGTGAAGGTGGTGCAGCTTCCCAAGCCACGTCCAGGACAGAGCCTCTGGGAGATGCTGAGGGTAGGTCAAGGCCTTTCCCCTGGGAGAGCTGCTAGCTCAGAGCCCAAAGCTGGGCCAGGGGGGCAGCGCTGCAGGTGCCAGCACAGAACCATGCACGTGTGTGCCCGTGCCCTGCACGATCCCCTCACTGCTCCTGCGGATCAGTGGTGCCCGTGTAGATCAGCAGAGATGGCAGAAGCTTCTGTGGCTGTTGTGTTACAGATGTGTCTGCAGGGAGGACTTCTCCAGCTCCTTTGCTGATTCCTACAGAGAAGCCTGCCTCCCATGGCAGGGGTGAGTAGTGTGTCCCTGCTGACCCCACAGGCTGATCCCTGCTTTTGTGGGATCTGTTCCGAGGAAATAGAAATATTCCTCTTAAGGTCCCCTGAGAATGGAGAACAAACCCAGAAGGAACAGTAAGTCCCTGGAGGCATCCAAACACATGGAGAAGATGCCAAGTGATCTGGAATGATGCCATGGTGGATACATTTCCCTCATGCTTCCCCTGGGACTCAGCAGCCGGGGCTTTGGCTGCACATCTGGACACGCAGTGCCTGGCACAGTGGGAAGGGATCCATGGCAGCCTCGCTGCCCTGCTGCTGCTTTCACGCCCTGCAGGGCTGTTTCCCTGCCTGGCCTGGCTGCAGCTTGTGCCCAGCCTCTGCAGGAAGGCATTTGGCATCAGCTGACAGGCAGCCCAAACTGCACCACGGGCCTGAGATTCCCTGCGATTTTCCAGTCACTGGGTAGAAGAGAAAGGGCACCTGTTCGGAGAAGGGAGGGCCCTGGCCTGCCCAAAAAGTTTATAGGAATTTTCCTGATTCTTACTGATGTCTTTGACAAGCATTCCCTCCTAAAGATGCCACCTCCCCAGTGGGGAACAGCCCCACCTGATCCAGCCATCCCTCTTGCTTTCTCCAGAAGTGGATGCAGAGGCTGGGCAGAAGGCGGCATTTCCCGAAGGAAGCAGTGGTTCCGTGCCAGCCTCTGCTGTAGGATTGGAAGCGATGCCAGGCACAGGCACAGGAGGTAATTGCTGTGCCTTTGGGCCTGGGCCCTGCTGAGATTTGAGCTGCTGTCTCTGCTGCCTGGAAGTGAGGCCACAACCCAGGGGAATTGTCCCGAGCAGGCACAGGGCACTCGGGTACTGAGCAGTCCTGCTGGGGTCCGTCCGTGGGAGACACTTCCCGAAACCTGGGAGTGACTGCACGGGGTGCCCATGGTGGGGAAAGGACAGAGGGGCAGAGCAAGGCTCCAGTGTGTCCTGAGAGGGCTTACTTCTGTGCCCTTGGGCCGTGGGAGCTGTCCCAGCAGATCGAGGAAGGGCGGCTGGGAGGACAGGCAGGAGGGAGTTTGTGAGGGATACTTGCAGCACTGCCTGCTGCAGTTCTCCCCAGGGATTCAAGGAGCATTTTCCTTGTGCGACTGAGAGAACCCCCACGGGCCCTGGGCTGCTCCAGGCACCTCTCCAGGGATGTTGCACAGGGCCTGCAAAGAGGATAGGGATTGACCATGAGCCTGCCCAGAGCTCCCCAGGCCCCTGAGCAGCTTTGGCCTTGTCCATTCACATCTGGCTCCCATGGCCTTACCCGACCTACATGCAGTGCCCAGTTCCCTGAGGCAGAAGGGGATCCCAGCACATCATGGAAATGGTTCTGATCTTTGCAAACTTCTAGGTTGGGATCAAGACATGGATTATCTGGAAAACCTGCTGGATTATGGCTTGAGACTCATGAGAAATCCTGGAGGCAAGTGCTCAATGTACCTTTCCTGAGAGAATACACAGTGACCAGGTGGCAAGAGCTCATACATTTGCCCTTTCACTTAAGATAATCTGAAGGTTGATGGAATATGGAAAATTTGCCCTGCTCCCTTCTGGAGCCCTGAGGGATCCCACAGGATCACTGTCAGTGGGAGGAAGGAGAATTTAGCTGTCCATCTTCCTCCTGTGTACAATGCCAGTGTGTCCTTCCATGTGCTCTGTGCAGCCACAGAGAAGAGCAGAGAGGGAAGGGGCCGGGCCCAGGGCTGTGCCCCGCGGCTGAGCCTTGTGGGCAGCCTGAGAATCTCCTGCAGTGCCACAGCAGCTCTTCTGTCCTGCCTTTCTTTGCAGCTGAACCTGCCGGTGAAGGTGGTGCAGCTTCCCAAGCCACGTCCAGGACGGAGCCTCTGGGAGATGCTGAGGGTAGGTCAAGGCCTTTCCCCTGGGAGAGCTGCCAGCTCAGAGCCCAAAGCTGGGCCAGGGGGGCATCGCTGCAGGTGCCAGCACAGAACCATGCACGTGTGTGCCCTCGCCCTGCGCGATCCCCTCACTGCTCCTGTGGCTCAGGCATGGCAGCTGTTTGGAAACAGGAGAGCCCTGACACTGCCATGAAAGCCTAGACATTTTCTGAAACCTGTCGTTGTCGAGGTGGTCACGACACAAAGCAGGGACCACAAGCAGTTTCAGATGGCAACAGTTTATTATTGAACATGGCTGACCTTTTATACACTCTTTAATTGTTTATGTTTCTTCTACCCTAACTATTGGATACAATAAATCAACATAACATCATTGGTGAAAAGTTACAGTGACTTAACTAACTTTCTAAATATACTTCATGCAGCTGTGAAGTTCTTATCTTTCTTCAGTCTCTCAATTCTCTTGGTCTCCTTGGTTACAGCCTTGGAGAGAGGTCCTTATCAGCTTCTTCTTTCTTCTCAGCTTCTTCTTACTCCTTTAGCTAAGAGGCCCGCTGTTAGCCCCTTCCACAGAAACCTATCCCCATTTTAACGCGCATGACATCCTGAAGATGCCGGCACCCAAATCAGGAACTCTTCCATCTAATCCAACTGTCCTTTTTCCTGTCAGAAGTGATGGACCAAACATCTGTGCAGAAGGAGGCACATCCTGGAGGAAGCATTTTCCCATGGGGAGCCCCTGCTGCAGGGAGGAAGGCGATGCCAGACACGGGCACAGGCACAGCAGGTAATTGCAGGGAGCCCTGCCGCCAGCCCAGGGCAGAGCCAGCCCTGGCTCCCGACTGGGCAGGGGCTGCGCTGGGTCCTGACAGGGCCTGAGCCTGTCCCCTGGGGCTGGGGGAGCTGTCACGGGGCAGGGAGGGCCAGGGGTGGCAGTGGCTGCTCAGGGATGCCTTTGGCCCGTGTCCCTGGCAGCAGCCACTGCCCAAGCAGCTGCGCTGCCCCCGGGCTCTCCTCCCGGCCTGCTGGGCTTTGTTGGCTGGCACAGCCTGTGCCAAGGGCCGGCAAGGTGCCTGCAGGCCCCAGCTCTGGGGGAAACAGAGAACGTCCTGCCCGTATCCACCGTGCTGCCAGCTCAGCAGTGGAGCACAGCACGGGCTCACACTCTCCATTGCTCCCACAGATGCAGCCGGCACCACAACACGTCTTCCCCATGCCCAGAAGGGCCTCAGAAGTGTCTTCTATATGGGAACAGGCTGCTGGGCAGGGTTAATGGCAGGCCTGCTACTGTTGGACCTTATTCTCATATTGTGCTGTGTCAGAATCTGGTGTTACTGGAAGAAGAAATGGTGAGTGGTCATCTTTCCCTGAAAGAGCTTCTTTTGAAAGTCTAATGTAGACAGGAACCATTCCCACTGAGGCTGCAGTGGAGTTGTGGCCAGTCCATGGTTCTCCAAATAAGTCTGCTGAGGGTTCTGCTGCTGCCCAGTGCTTCCATTGGCCTCTCAATTGCTGGGCCTTGTCCTGGGGCCCCGCTGGGGCTGCAGCCAGAGCTGGCTCCCACTGAGGCTGCCTGGCCAAGAGCAGCCCCAGGGGCATGGGGCAGAGGCAGAGGGAGGTGGGGAGGAGAAGGAGCAGGGCCGAGATTGCCCTTGAAAGGCAGAGGCACTGCGGGGCCCGCTCCTGGCCAGGGACCCTGCCCAGAGCCGTGCCCTGCTGGCCGGGGCCTTGAGGGGCAGCTGTCCAGCTGGGCCCAGCTGTGCCAGCAGCTCCAGCCATGCTGGGGAGCCTTGCCAGCTCTGGGCCCTGCTGTGCACGAGGCTCCCTGTGTGCCACTGGCAGCTGGGGCCTCAGCCACCTCCTCTCTCCACAGGAGCACCTCTGGCACTTCACAAGACCGGCCAAAGGCCTCAGCCATGGAGAACTTGGCCTGTCATCATGCATCTGCGTGCCAGTGTCCATTGTCCCTTCCTGAGGTGCATTACCACCTTATTACTGCAAATACGCCGCAACCACTGCCTAGAACAGAACCACCTCTCCCTGAAGGGACTGGCGTCGCTCTCCATCCAGGACAGGAGGTGCAGCCTTCTAGCCACTTCATGGATTGTTGAAAAAGTTATCATTACTTCTAAAATTTTTAAATGTTTATTAAAAACCTTATTAGAAATATAAGAGGACACTGAATAAAGACAATTTTACGGCGCCGGGAGTAGAGGATTTTTCCCACCATGTGCTCATCCACACAATGGAGGTTTCACCTTTTAACTGTTTTGCTCTTATTAATGTTCTGTCCATCGACTCCTTCTTTGATGTCCAGTGCTGGAGTTTACTTCCTTACATCTCGCTTGGAGGTCAGGTGCTGCTGTCGTAGCAAGGTGACCCTCTTATATGTCCCAAACTCAGGTAACTCCATGATAACACAACAGGGGGTAAAACATATCTATAAATATATAAAACTTCTCTTAACATATATGCATGATATTTATCCTTTAATTGTGAGAGTCAACTGTCACATGCTCATCTATCACAGGCTTGAGTCCAGCTTCAGCTCAGGTGTCTGTGTGCTACCACCTGCACTGGCGGAGCTGCTCGTCTGGGCACAGCCAGGCATGGGCAGGCAGCAGCTGGGCATGGGGCTCATTCGACCAACAGCACCCTCATGTTATCTTTGTCTTTCATTTTGAAACATTTAGATATGTTTATCCTTTGTAGCATTGAGGAGAGTTTTTCATAGAATACAGACACCAGATATTTGTTCCCCTTTCCTCCAACACTTCTGTATTTGTCCAAGTAGTTTTACAGGCAGGGAAACCTAGAATCTTCTGACACATTGGCAATAAAAAGTAAAATTGCCTTTAATTTTTAATGTTTAGTCTTACACAGCCTGGACAAGACCGGCATAGCTCAGGGGAAATATCCCAAACAGTCTCAGGGCACTCGGGTTCTGAGCAGTCCTGCTGGGGTCCCTCCGTGGGAGACACATCCCAAAACCTGGCAGTGACTGCATGGGGTGCCCATGGTGGGGAAAGGACAGAGGGGGAGAGCAAGGCTGCAGTGTGTCCTTAGTGGGCCTGAGCCTGTCCCCTGGGGCCGGGGGAGCTGTCACGGGGCAGGGAGGGCCAGGGGTGGCAGTGGCTGCTCAGGGATGCCTTTAGCCCGTGTCCCTGGCAGCAGCCACTTGCCCAAGCAGCTGCGCTGCCCCCGGGCTCTCCTCCCGGCCTGCTGGGCTTTGTTGGCTGGCACAGCCTGTGCCAAGGGCCGGCAAGGTGCCTGCAGGCCCCAGCTCTGGGGGAAACAGAGAACGTCCTGCCCGTATCCAGCGTGCTGTCAGCTCAGCAGTGCAGCACAGCACGGGCTCACGCTCCCCATCGCTCCCACAGATGCAGCCGGCACCACAACACGTCTTCCCCATTCTTGGAAGTGTCTTCTGTAAGACTGGCCATAGAGTTCCATCAGGGAGACCTGTACCTGTACCTGTACCTGTCATCAGCCATCCCCAAGCCATGTCCAACATCCCTGCCCCAGCTGCATTATCAGCTTGTTGCTAGGGACATGCTGCCACCACCCAGAACAGGAGTCTCTGTCCCCGAAGGTGCTGGCCCTGGTGTCTGGCCAGGACTGAAGATGGGGCCCCTCTGCCAGGGAAGGGCTTGAGCAACACCTTTGGGCTTCACCTCTGCTCTCTGGCTGGTAGCCGCAGCACTGGCTGAGCTGATTGTCTCGCCACAGCTAGGAGTGTGCAGGCAGCAGCCGGGCACGGGGCTCCTGAGGCACCATGTTTTGTCTTCATTTTCCTTTTTTAGAAATTAGAAATTTTTAAAAATATTCAGACTTTTTTCTTTTTGTAGAAAGAAACCCCCAAATATTTCCCCCCTTTTCCCTTAGCATTTTAGGGTTTTTCAAAGTAGTTTTAGAATAGGAAAAAATGTAGAACATTTTTACCATTCTAGAATAAACACCAGAATTTAATAGCCAATCTTTACTCCAGGAAGAACTAAGACATCTCAAGACACCTTGTCTACTGGAGAAGCCATTTGCCCTCTGGAGATTTTTACTTAGTCACAACAACCAATGAAAAACCTTTTCCCTGATATTTTTCAGAATATCTGACAAGCTTAGCTCTTAGTCTTCAGCAGCAAACTTTGAGTACAATGCTAATCTGCTGCTGTGCAGGTAGGTCTCTGTTTTGATCTTGGTTTAGGGCACATTTGGGAGATAACCTCCAAAGGCATTCTCTAGGAAACACATTCAAGAGGCCCCTCCCCCAACTAGATTGGGAAAAAGATTTTTTTTTTGTGAAAATGGGATAAAAACCCTCTTTATTTAATAGGCAAGGAATTCACCATCAGAAAAAATGATGAACAATGTTAAACAATAAAACCTCTCGCCACTTAGAAGAGATGACATGATCAGAAAGTCACCTTCGTGGCCTATAGCTCTGCTAACTCATTCTCTGGTCAGTCCCTCTGGCACTGGAAATGCTGCAAGCCTGGCCCAGCCCGGTGGGCCACAGCAGTGAGCTGCTGGTGCTCTTCTGGGTTTTCAGTCCAGAGGAGGTTTAAACAGTTCCACAAAAAAAGAAAAACCACAGTCCAGAGAAATTCTCTGCTTTAGCTAGCTAAAACTAACTAAAAATCAAAGTAGAGCTCTATCCTGCTGTCTGTCCTTGCCGCAGACAGCACAGTGCAGGAGAAGGATGCAGAGGTGCAAGAGCAGTTTCTGATAACAAACTCCACCATTCTTCTTGTCCCCCTTCACTCTTGGAACCAGACCTAAAGGTGCAAAACTTATTTCTGGGCTCAACCCACAAATGGGGATACAAGCATCATAAAGTCATGCCAGGACAGTGTCCCAGCTGCAACTGGGGCTGCAGCTACCTCCTCTCTCAACAGCTGCCCCTCTGCAAGTTCACAAGAACAGCCAAACACCTCTGTCTGGGACACACCTGGCACACACTTCCCATCTCCATGCCCATGCCTGTTGTCCCTGTCACAGCTGCATTACCAGCGTGCTGCTGCCGTGCAGATGCTGCCTCCACCCAAACAAGACCCTGTGTCCCTGCAGGTTTTGCTGAGCAATGGCCCTTGGATGAAGCAAAGCAATTACAATCAGTGTAATAGCCTTAATGGGGGATGCGGGACTCCAGGCAGCTCTTCATAATGCACTTTATTACATCCAAGACATTACAGCAGTCCAGGGTCGTGGGTGACAGAGCCTGTGCCTACAGCTGTCAGCTCCAGCTGCAGAAAAGCCTGAAGACCCTTTAGTTTTGCTTACAATGCATTATGTACTTTTCTTTGCTGAGCATCTTAAGAGAGAAGAACCAATCGGTACCTTAATATTTACCTATAACCTGTCATAACTACTGTAATTACCACATTCATGTTATTGTTCTCCAGTCACTAAAAGTTAGTACATTGCAGTTTAAACTAGAAGTTGTTGAAAATTCTGAGACCTTTTTTCTACTTGCAACGTCACCCATCTTGTTCCCTGTGCTATCTTCATGCTTACTGAAAGCATCTTCTTCTTTCAGGTGGGTTTATCCTTTGTTCCAGATCATAAAGCCCCCTTCTAACTAACACACCATTTGCCTTCTTAGTTATCCACTAAGAGTAGCTCAGCAATTCTTTTATTCTATATCAAAACTTGCTTCCATCTCTATTTCTTCTTCAGATTCCACATTCAAAAATCTCTCTGCCAAGCACACATATCTGTGAGACTTTCTTGTCAAACTTTCATCCTTCCCAACAAATCAGGGCAGTCCATTGGTACAGATGGGGGCACACTCTGGGGGTTACAGCTAAGGCCATGAGGTCACAGCAGGGCTCTGGGGTCACAGCAGGCTGAGCTCTCAGCAGGCCCTGAGGTCACAGAGGTGCCAGAGGTGCCAGAGCCCCGTGGTTGCACAGCAGCACAAGGAGCCAGCAGTCAGTCCCTGAGCACAACTGTTGCGGCAGCAGCGGCGGTGGCAGCAGCGGTGCTGACATTGGCACAGCGGTGTCGGGACAGCGGTGGCAGCAAGAGCTGTGGGACTGGCAGAGGGCAAGGCACCATGGCCTTTGCTCTGCGCCTCCTACTCCTGCTGCTCCTGGCCGTGGCCCTGCCTGCCAGGGCTGCCCAGGCTGCTCCGCTGCAAGCGTGGCGAGCAGGTGAGCCGGCAGCCTGGCTGCCCTTTCCCGGGACAGCGCTCCCTGCTCCCCGGGAAGCGCTGGGAATGGTTTTCTCGGTGGGAGGGAGACAGCAGCCATGGGCCCTGTTCTGCTCCACCCACCCCTCCAGGGATGCTGCAGAGGGCCTGCAAAGAGGCTGGAGCGTGGCCAGAAGCCAGCCTCGAGCTCCCCAGGCCCCTGTGCAGTTTTGGCCTTGTCTATTCACATCTAGCTCCCACAGCCTTACCCAACCCGTTCCCTGTTCCCTGAGGCAGGAAGGCGTCCAAGCACACACAGAAATGGTTCTGGTCTTTTGTCCCTTCTAGAATTGAATCGCGAATTACGTGACTTGGAAGTCCTGGTGAATGACATTTTGCATGTCTTGGACAATGCTGGAGACAAGTTCTGCATTTCCATTTTGACTGGCAGAATAATCCATGTCCATGTGGCAATAGGTCACTCATGGGCCATTTTTGTTAAGGTTAAGTCAGGGTGGAAGGATTCTGAAAACTTTGCCTTGCTCCCTTCTGGAGCCCTGAGGGATCCCACTGGATCACTGTCAGTGGGAGGAAGGAGCATTTAGCTGTCCATCTTCCTCCCATGTGCAATGGCAGTGTGTCCTTCCATGTCCTCTGTGCAGCCACAGAGAAGAGCAGAGAGGGAATGGGCAGGGCCCAGGGCTGTGCCCCAGGGCTGAGCCTTGTGGGCAGCCTGAGGATCACCTGCAGTGCCACAGGAGCTCTTCTGTCCTGCCTTTCTTTGCAGCTGAACCTGCTGGTGAAGGTGGTGCAGCGTCCCAAGCCACGTCCAGGACGGAGCCTCTGGGAGATGGTGAGGGTAGGTCAAGGCCTTTCCCCTGGGAGAGCTGCCAGCTCAGAGCCCAAAGCTGGGCCAGGGAGGCATCGCTGCAGGTGCCAGCACAGAACCATGCACGTGCCCTCGCCCTGTGTGATCCCCTCACCGTTCCTGCGGCTCAGTGGTGCCCGTGCAGATCAGCAGAGATGGCAGAAGCTTCTGTGGCTGTTGAGTTACAGGTGTGTCTGCAGAGAGGACTTCTCCAGCTCCTTTGCTGATTCCTACAAAGAAGCTTGGCTCCCATGGCAGGGGTGAGTAGTGTGTCCCTGCTGACCCCACAGGCTGAGCCCTGCTTTTGTGGGATCCATTCCTGGGAAATGGAACTCTGTTGCTCTAAGGTCCTCTGAGGGGAAAGAACAAAGGCAAAGGACACCAGAAACCCCATGATCCATCCGAAAACATGAGGCAAATGCTGAAGGAAATGCAGCAGGCAGGAGACGGTGGGTGCATTTTCCTCAGGCTTCGCCTGGGTCTCAGCAGACAGGGGCTTTGACTGCACATCTGGACACGCCGTGGCCGGCACAGCAGGAAGGCATCCATGGCAGCCTCGCTGCCCCGCTGCTGCTTTCATGCCCTGCAGGGCTGTTTCCCAGCCTGACCTGGCTGCAGCTTCTGCCCAGCCCCTGCAGGAAGGCATTTGGCATCAGCTGACAGGCAGCCCAGTTACACCACAGGCCTGAGATCCCCTGCAATTTCCAGTTGCTGGGTAGAATAGAAAGGGCACCAGATTGGAGAAGGGAGGGCCCTGGCCTACCCAAAAGGTTTATAGGGATTTCCTGATTTCTAGCCATGTCTTTAACAAGCATTCCCTCCTGAAGGCCTCACCTCCCCAGTGGGGAACAGCCCCACCTGATCCAGCTGTCCCTCTTCCTTTCTCCAGAAGTGGATGCAGAGGCTGGGCAGAAGGCAGCGTTTCCCGGAGGAAGCAGTGGTTCCGTGCCAGCCTCTGCTGCAGGAAGAGAGGCGATGCCAGGCCCAGGCCCAGGACGTAATTGCTGTGCCTCTGGGCCTGAGCCCTGCTGAGGCTTGAGCTGCCCTCTCTGCTGTCTGGCAGTGCAGGGACAGCCCAGACAAGACTGGCACAGCCCAGGGGAACTATCCTGAGCAGGCTCAGGGCACTCGGGTACTGAGCCGTCCTGCTGGGGTCCCTCCGTGGGAGACATTTCCTGAAACCTGGGAGCGACTGCACGGAGTGCCCATGGTGGGGAAAGGACAGAGAGGGAGAGCAAGGCTGCAGTGTGTCCTGAGAGGGCTTGACTATGTGACCTTGGGCTGTGGGATTAGTGCCAGGGGAAAAGAGGTATGGAGAGACAGAAGAAGATTGAAAGGGAGGGAGACAAGGGCAGGAGGGATGGAGGGATAGAGGGTAAGTTGTGGCACTGCCTGCTGCAGTTTTCCCCAGTGCTTTAGCAAGAGTTTCAGGTGTGGGAGTGGGAGAGAGACCCAGGGCCCTGGGCTGCTCCAGCAGCCCCTCCAGGGATGTTGCAAAGGGCATGGAAAGAGGCACCAGGAGCCAGCCCAGAGTTCCTAAGGCCCCTGTGCAGCTTTGGCCATGTCCATTCACATCTGGCTCCGACGGCCTTACACGACCCCCTTGCAGTGCCCGGTTCCCTGAGGCAGAAGGGGATCCCAGCACACCCTGAAAAATGTTCTCAATCTGTGCTCCGATCTAGCTGAGGTTGCTCGGAAGGCTTCTCCATTAGCTTGGCTGCATAAAGTTTTGAAGCCCTTGGAGTCTCCTGCAGGTATGTTCTCAGTGTGCCACCAAGGAAGAATTGTTGACAGCCTGGCAGGAACCAGGTGACAGAAGCTTCTGTGGCTCTTGTGTTACAGATGTGTCTGCAGGGAGGACTTTTCCTGCTCCTTTGCTGATTCCTACAAAGAAGACTGGTTCCCATGGCAGGGGTGAGTAGTGTGCTCCTGCTGACCCCAAAGGCTGAGCCCTGCTTTTGTGGGATCCATTCCCGGGAAACGGAACTACTTTCTCTTAAGGTCCTCTGAGAGGGAAGAGCAAAGGCAAACGACAGAAGAAACCCCACGAGCCAAACAACATCCTGAAACACATCGTGACAGAACTGCAGAAAGGGCATGGTGAGAGCATTTTCATTTCCCTCATACTTCCCCTGGGACTCAGCAGCCAGGGCTTTGGCTGCACATCTGGACACGCCGTGCCCAGCACAGCGGGAAGGGATCCATGGCAGCCCCGCTGCGCCGCTGCTGCTTTCACGCCCTGCAGGGCTGTTTCCCAGCCTGGCCTGGCTGCAGCTTCTGCCCAGCCTCTGCAGGAAGGCATTTGGCATCAGCTGACAGGCAGCCCAAACTGCACCACTGGCCTGAAATGCTCTGCAATTTCCCAATTCCCAGTCCCATCCGGAGTGGTGGCTGCTTGTAGGAGGGAGGGCCATAGCCAGCCCCAGGGCACTGGAGGGATCAGGATTTTCCTGATCCTTATCCATGACTTCGACATGTGTTGCCTCCTGAAGAGGCCACATCCCCAGTGCATAATGATTCCATCTGATCCAGCTGTCCCTCTTCCTTTCTCAAGGGATGGACAGAGAGGCTCTGTGGAAGGTGGCATTTCCTGAAGGAAGGGAAGAGATGCCAGGCACAGTCCCAGAAGGTAATTGCTGTGCCTCTGGGCCTGAGCCCTGCTGAGGCTTGAGCTGCCCTCTCTGCTGCTTGGCAGTGCGGGCACAGCCTGGACTAGAGCGGCACACCCCAGGGGAATTATCCCGAGCAGGCTCAGGGCACTGAGCAGTCCTGCTGGGGTCCCTCTGTGGGAGACATGTCCTGAAAACTGGAAGTGAGTGCATGGGGTGCCCATGGTGAGGAAAGGACAGAGTGGGGCAGCAAGGCTCCGGTGTGTCCTGAGAGGGCCTGGCTGTTTGCCCTTGGGCTGTGGGAGCTGTTCCATGGGCAGGTGGGCAAGCAGGAGGGAGGGACAGAGGTTGGGAGGGATAGTTGTGGCACTGCCTGCCACAACTGCAGTTTTCCCCAAGCATTTAGTGAGGGGTTCCTGTGTGGGAATGAGGGAGGCCCAGGGCCCTGGGCTGCTCCAGCAGCCCCTCCAGGGATGTTGCAAAAGGCATGGAGAGTGTGTGGAGAGTGAACAGGAGCCACAGGCTCCCACAGTCTTACCCAACCCCCTTGCAGTGCCCAGTTCCTTAAGGCAGAAAGAAATCCCAGCACACCATGGAAATGTTTATGATCTCTGCTCCCTTTAGATTGGGATCACGGCTTAGATTACTTGGAAACACTGGTGAATGGTGGTTTGAAGACCTTGCCAGATGTTGGAGGCAAGTTCTCAATGTACATTTCCTGACAGAATAATCAGTGTCAATGTGGCAAGAGCTCAGTCAAGTGGCATTTCCCTTAAGTTCCTCTGAAGGTTGATCAGTTCAGGAAGTCTTGCCCTGCTCCATTCTGGAGCTCTGAAGGATCCCACAGGATTGCTGTCGGTGGGAGCATTTATCTGTCCATCTTCCTCCCGTGTGCAATGCCAGTGTGTCCTTCCGTGTGCTCTGTGCAGCCAGGGAGAAGGGCAGAGAGGGAAGGGGCCAGGCCCAGGGCTGTGCCCCAGTGCTGAGCCTTTGGCAGCTCCTTTGCCGGCCCCAGGGAGCCTGAGCTGCTCCTGCTGCCACTGCCAATACCTGGCCCTGCCCGGGGCTGGCTTTAGAGCTGCTGGCAGCTCCAGGGAGTCCTTTCCTGCCCTGACTGCCCTGCAAGGGGCTCCTTCCATCCCAGTGTGGAGCCACTACAGGCACGAGGTCCCCCTGCTCCTGAGTGGGAGGCAGAGCTGAGGGAGTGCCTTGGAGGGCACCAGTCACCCAAGTGCCCTCACTGCCACTCGGGCCTGAAGGAGAATCTTCAACAGTGTCACAGGAGCTCTTCTGTCCTGCCGTTCTTTGCAGCTAACCCGGTTGGTGAAAGTGATCTGGCTTCCCAACCCACGTTCAGGAATGAGCCTCTGGGAGATGCTGAGGGTAGGTCAAGGCCTTTCCCCTGGGAGAACTGGTGGCTCAAGACCCCAAAGCTTGGCCAAGGAGGCAGCGCTGCAGGTGCCAGCACAGACCCATGCACGTGTGTCCTCTTGCCCTGCACAATCCCCTCATGATTTCTGCTCAGCGCTGGCAGCTCTCTGGGGAAGGGAGGGCCCTGGCCAAGCCACAAAAGCCCAGATATTTTGTGAATCTTTTCCCCATTTTTGATAAGCATGCTGCCCTGAAGATGCCAGCAAAGGAATGGGGAATTGTTCCATGTGATCCAACTGTCCTTTTTTGTTTCTCAAGTGATGGACCAAAAGTCAGGGCTGAAGGATGTGTTTCCCCAAGGAAGCAGTGGCTCATTGGCAGCCCCTGCTGCAGGAAGGAAGGCGATGGCAGACACGGGCACAGGCACAGCAGGTAATTGCTGTGCGGGACTCAGCCCTGGGTGGGGCTGTGTGGCAGCAGCTCTTCCCCCAGGGCCTGCCCTTGCCCAGATCGTCAGCAGCCAAAGCTGGAGGCGCCTTGGCTTCCAGGCCTCTGGAGCTCGTTCAGAGCCCCAGGGAAACGGGACTGGTGCAGCAACGTCCCTCGCGCTGCAGCTGCTGCGGAGCTGGCCCTGAGTGCCCAGAGGCCCAAGGCACAGGAGCAGCCCCGAGCCCTGCCGCCAGCCCAGGGCCAGAGCCAGCCCTGGCTCCCGACTGGGCAGGGGCTGCGCTGGGTCCTGAGAGGGCCTGAGCCTGTCCCCCGGGGCTGGGGGAGCTGTGACGGGGCAGGGAGGGCCAGGGCTGGCAGTGGCTGCTCAGGGATGGCTTTGGCCCGTGTCCCTGGCAGCAGCCACTGCCCAAGCAGCTGCGCTGCCCCCGGGCTCTCCTCCCGGCCTGCTGGGCTTTGTTGGCTGGCACAGCCTGTGCCAAGGGCCGGCAAGGTGCCTGCAGGCCCCAGCTCTGGGGGAAACAGAGACCGTCCTGCCCGTATCCACCGTGCTGCCAGCTCAGCAGTGCAGCACAGCACGAGCTCATGCTCCCCATTGCTCCCACAGATGCAGCCAGCACCACAACACGTGTTCCCAATGCCCAGAAGGGCCTCGTAAGGGGCTTCTATATGGGAACAGGCTACTGGGCAGGTTTAATGGCAGGCCTGCTTTGTCTGGCATTTATCTGCATCTTATGCTGTGTCCAAATTCATTATTACTGGAAGAGAAAATGGTGAGTGTTTTCTTCATCTTCCCCTGAAAGAGTTTCTTATGAAAATCTAATGCAGACAGCATTCGCAGGGAGGCCGCCATGGAGTTGTGGCCAGTCCATGATTGTCCAAATAACTCTGCTGAGGGTTCTGCTGCTGCCCAGTGCTTCCATTGGCCTCTCAATTGCTGGGCCTTGTCCTGGGGGCCCCGCTGGGGCTGCAGCCAGTGCTGGCTCCCACTGAGGCTGCCTGGCCAAGAGCAGCCCCAGGGGCACAGGGCAGAGGCAGAGCAAGATGGGGAGGAGAAAGAGCAGGGCTGAGATTGCCCTTGAAAGGCAGAGGCGCTCTGGGGCCCGCTCCTGGCCAGGGACCCTGCCCAGAGCCGTGCCCTGCTGGCCGGGGCCTTGAGGGGCAGCTGTCCAGCTGGGCCCAGCTGTGCCAGCAGCTCCAGCCGTGCTGGGGAGCCTTGCCAGCTCTGGGCCCTGCTGTGCACGAGGGTCCCCGTGTGCCACTGGCAGCTGGGGCCTCAGCCACCTCCTCTCTCCACAGGTGCTCCTGTGCATCTTCAGCAGATGGGCCTAACAACACAGGCAGCGGGAACTTGATAGTTTATCCCAGCTCTACACTTCTGCCCATATCTGCCCTGCCGTGGCTGCAGCAGCGTCATGAGGCCATCCCAAAACCCATCCTTCCAGGAGACCCTCTTCCCCTGAGCCCCCTGGTCCTGTTCCCCGGCCAGGACTGAAGTTCGGCATCCCCTCTCCGCCAGGGCAGGGCTTGGCCCATATTTCATATTTAAATAAAAGAATAAAGTTTTCACAACTATATCCGGGTGGTAGCACCAGCAAAGCCCACCCGGCAGCAGCAGTGGCTGAGCTCCGTGCCCAGGAGCAGCCGTGGATGGCCACGGTGTGGGCCGGCAGGAGCCAGGCAGGGGCTGCTGTGCCCAGCGGCGGGGCCCCGAGGGGAAGGGGGAGCCCATGCTGGGCGTCCCTGGGCTGAGGGCACATTTCCTTCTGGGGGATCATCTGGGCCTGGACCTGAAGAGGCAGAAAGGGATATTTTGGGGTCCCTGCTGAGGGGTGCAGGGATCCCTCATGAGGCACAAAGGAGTATTGATGGCCTCTCCTAAGGGGTGCAGGGATCCCTCATGCATTGGGCAGCAGGGTTAAATTTGAGGGGGTTTTTTACTCTTCTCAGCACAGCACAGGGACACTTGGCCGAGGTTTTGCCAAGCTGGGAGAAAGCCTCTTGCAAAGGCTTGGGCCCAGCCTGTGGGCACAGCGGGCGGGCGCAGCCCATCCCCTGGGCCAGGCCGGGCCGCTCAGGCCGGGCCGGGCCGGGCCAGGCTCGGGCCCCGGCAGGGAAGGGCCGTGGCCCTGGGCTCTGCTGAGGCTGCTGAGCTCCGGCCTGCCCTGTGCTGCAGCCCAACACATTGACAGCCATGGCCGTGCCCTGGGCCACCGCAGGCACCCGGGGCTACAGCTGAGGCCGCGCCTTCTCCCACTGAAGGGAGGCTGGCTCTGTTCCCTCGGAGGGCACAGCTTAGCTCCCAGCACCTTTGTGAACCTGCCTGCCGGGGAAGTGCTGGGAGCCAGAGAGTTCCAACCCTTCTCACTGGGAAGTGTGTCTGGTGGTGCAGGGATTTTAAATTTTTTTTCCCTCTAAATTTGTGTCCTGGGAGAGGGTTAAGTTTGCTTGCTCTCAGTAGGGTGCTTTTCTTCTTGGCAGTCAGTGGGGCTTCAATGCAGCCAGGGTTGAAGGAGGATCTCTGGCCGCTTGGGCAGTGGTTGTGGGACACCTTGGCTTCATCCTTCCTTTGGCTGTGATTTGCACTGGTGCTTGCGGAGGCATTTTACAGTAAGTGGCTTCTGTTCGTTCCTCTTGCTGCCAAAAACTGAGAATAAACCCCTTTAACCTCTTTAGTATTAAGAGGCAGGCCTTACATTCTTGTCTTACTGGATGCACAGGCCATTGGCATCACAGGGCCTTCTTGGTGGGGTCTTCAGATACCCTGGTGGTCACTGAAGAAGGAAGCTGATTTTTCTGGGAAAAAGATTGTTTCCCATGTATGGAAAAGAATAACCTGTCACTTCCCTATCCCTTTCTCTGTAAAGTGATACAAGCATGTGCATTCATCTATCTCTGTCTGCCTTGCCAATCCATTTATCTATCTATCTATCTATCTATCTATCTATCTATCTATCTATCTATCATCTATCTTACTAATTTATTGTGGCGTTGCATTTTATTCAAATGGTATGCTCTATCTCGAAAATGTACCCCTCAGAAATGTATGGTTTATTCCAAGCTGTGTTCCTCCCCTGAAGTCCCATGAATCTGCAATCCCATTGACCCAAATCTTATTTCGCACCCACTTTGAATTTCCCTCTTAAGCTGTACGAGGAAGACCAGATTCTCTCATGGCCCATCTCTCCCCTAGGCTCGCCCTCTCTCCCCCTCCCTTTCCCTTTCCCCCTTCTCCCTCAGAAACCATGTTACTCCCGGGGCTGGGTCCCCCAATAAACCCTCATCTAATCAGCACCCTCAGAAGCCGTGTGGAGTCTCCTTGGTGCCTGCTGCTGCCAGCGAACTCACAGCCCAGGGGGCCCTCTGGGGACTCCCCGGGGAGCTCCCCTCCATGGAACTGCTACAATGTATGAAATATTTCTATGCATGATATTTTGTTTATTCGTACATTATGACACATCTCTTGAGAGCTGGAAAAGAATACCATCCATCTTTGATATAACAAAGCTTGGGTGGAGGAACAAACCTGAACTGTGATTTCCTTCTTGCTAGACATATGCGGGCTTGTTTAGATTGACTTTGAACTGAAATCCTGCAAAGCTGGAAAATGACTGGTGGCCATCACTCTGATTTCCGTAAAAGCCCTTTTTTCATTTTAATTTTTTTTTCATCTGTGATGGCTGGTAAATACCTTTCTTCCTTAAGCTATGTGCTGGCAATACTGGAGGTAGAAAATAACATAATGCTGCATAGTTTAGATACTTGATAGTTTTCTTGTGAAATTTTATGGCAGTATCTCCTGCCCCAAAACTAAAGCAGCAGTAAGCAGCATGAGCTGCATCTATGCAGTAAGTTGTGCTCAGCTACTGAGCACAACTTACTGCATAGATGCAGCTCATGTTTCTACAGTGGAAGTGGCTTTTTGTTCTTCTGCATGGGTATGAAACACTACCAATTGAAAGGCTTCTTACAGAGCAAAGAGCCTTGTTAACTGTTGCCTGGACTTTGGGAAGGTGGTAGCTGTTACATTAATACCCAGCAAACTGCCGAAATTATTTTTTGTGACTACTCTCTCGTGATTTTGGCCTGGCTTCTTTAGGAGGTTCAATTTTCATTAGAAATGGCACAGTGGAGCCAGTGCTGCCTCAGGACAGGTGGAGCTGGGACAAATGGCTCATTGATTTTGATCTCAACAAAAAGCCACCTGAGCTCCTCATGACAACAACCCCACGGACTGGAAATGGATCCATTAAAACTAACTAATCACAGAGCTTTTAACTCGAAGCTCTGACACATGGAGCTTGTTCACTTCTGCCATGGAAGAAGGGAGTTTGAAGACAAAGAGGTTCAGCAAGGAGATCCATGTACAACAAAAGTGTTTGTATTTTAGCAAATGAAGTATCTTAGATGTGAAACTTCATCCGTACTCCAGTCTTATCCCTCCATTTACCCAAATTCTCTGTCTTAATTCCTTAGTCAGTAGGAAAATATGACAGGGAAGTGTAGATCCTCCTTTCCTTCTTGAGCTGGGCAGCTTGTAACCTTGTCTTCTCCGACAAACAGGAGCAGACAAATGGGAATTTTGTCATGAAACCATACTTGGGAAAGTTTGCCCTGTGTTTGTTTTTGTCCCGAAGTAACTGAGATTCATCGGAGTATTTACAAGGCATAAAGGATGGATTTATTTTGCTTGCTAGAATTTTGATTTTTTTAGACCTTTTCTGCTGCAGAAGTACCTGGCACTTGCACAACTCTTGCCCCATGCACTTCTCCAGTGCTTCTTGCAGAGAAGCTTTGGGAAGCAGTCAGGAAAAGTGCCATGTTCATGTGTTGTTTATGGAGCCCACAGGACAGGGAAATGTGTTTGCAGTGGGCACTGCCTTTTATTCCAAGGTGTAGAAGGATTCTTGGCTGAACGGGGCCATGATATTCCCCTGCGGGAATTGGACAGCCCTGGCCTGCAGGTTACAGAGTTACTCTGAAAACCATGTACCGTCCACAAACAGGAACAAGATAGACCATGTGTTGTCCTCAAATAGATGCAACAAGGAAGAACGAGCATTGTGCCAGGATGAAACCAAATGCGCCAAGCTCATCGTGGGAACTGCTCATTTGGCACACCTTAGCTAAAGATGCTTATAGTGTGACAACCAATCAGTAAGTAAGATGTATGTGTGAATATAGCTACTTAACCAATCAGCATTATGCACCAGTGGCGTGAGACTGTGTATAGAGAAGGATAAATATGCCAAAGTTGCTTAATAAAGGAGGATGACATGTAGCCACATTGGCTGTGAGTGTCGTTACTCAGCCGACTCTCCGTGGGACCCTCCTCACCAAGGAATTGTCATTGCTGTGGGCACTGGCTGTTATTCCAACACCTGTGTCATTTATTCTACTGGAATCCTTGTGAGAAAGGTTGTTCTTCGCCATTGAGATTTTTAGTGACATTTTTGATCTCAAACAGCCCAAAGTTTTCCATCTCACGTGTTTCTGATGCTGGTTTTTCCTTTCTAGTCTGTTGTTGGCCAAGGAAGATGCTGCTTAGATTCTGCAGGCCCCCATACATGGATACTGTTATAGGTAAAAATCGATCCAGCCAATTTAATAAAAATAAAATATAAATTTATTCACAACCAATATACAGTCACGACAGCCAACAACCAAGGACAGCACTGACCCTGGGATGGAAGCTGGGTGAACACAGATCCGCCTTCTATCGCACCCAATCCCCCCTGTTCACCAATGCTGCTTGGCAGAATCCCTTCTTATACTCTTTTTCTAGCCCCCAGCTGAGTCCCTTTGTCTTTCCTCAGGGTTCTTCATATTCATGATGTCTCTATTCTCCGTCCTGTGCTGGACAAAACCTTGTGCAGGAACTGATGTGTATCCACTCTTTAGTTACCGGAATCCCATATGCAGATGTATGTCCTTGATGGTCCCCTCTGTCTAAGATGAACATCTCCATGGGCCACCATCGCTGGGCCTCCTCCTGTTCACACCAGTGAGAACGACAATCTCCTGTGCCAGCTGGGTTCACTTCCTATGTTAATGACACTCCTCCTACCCGACTGCCAGCTGCGGTTTCCTCACCCTGTGAAGCAATCCCCTCTTCCCTTGCTACTGTGATTTCAAGGCTTGATATTTTATTCATATATATATATATATATTCTATCAGCACAAATTACCATAATATACATAACATGTACCAAGCTGAAAATTCTTCAGTTCTCCACAGCAGCCCAGTTATCCACAGGAGGGCCAAGAGCAGCTCCAGAAGCTCCAAGGGATTCTAACAGATGAATTTCTGTCCCTCAGGAAGGCAGGGCTGGGTCTGAAGTAAAGGGACTGACACTGCACCCACCTTTACATGGCAGCAGCTGTCCCACACTTTGTGAAAGGCACATAACATGTGACACTCTTAATTCAGCACTGGCTTATTCAGTCTTATAAAGCTCTTAAAAAAAAAAAACCAAAACAGAGTGGGCAAAAAATTATTTGTATTTAATTGGTTGGGGTGTTTTTGGCTTTTTTTTTTTCTTGGTTCTTTGCTTTGGTGATC
Organism: Passer domesticus; assembly: GCF_036417665.1. NCBI lineage: Eukaryota > Metazoa > Chordata > Aves > Passeriformes > Passeridae > Passer > Passer domesticus. Next base: position 3,500,068 of record NC_087482.1, on the reverse strand, counting down.
AGAGATCATGGAGGAAGAGGCAGATTTTCTGTTCAACTTGCCTGTCAGTATGCAGGGGGCATGAAAAGAAGATCAGCTTTTCACCAGCTGGTTAAGGAGCTCTAAAAGTAATTGTGCTGTCCTTAATCAGGGGGTGGGGGCACTGCTAACAGCCTGGATTGTCCCCACCTGTGTTCCCCTCCTACCAAAGTGCTGTGTAGATCCAGAGCCTTGTGCCTTGGCCCAATGGTGCAAAAATCCTCCCAACATCTATCTGTTTGCAAAAATGTGTTCTCATTAAGATGAAAAGCTGTATGGGTGGCCTGCAGCTAATGTTCTTTTGTTGCCTGGACCCCAGGCAGTGCTGACATCTAAATGACTGACCAGCCCCAAGCTGCTCTTGAGACTGATTTGATCAAAGGCACTGAAGCTCTGTTGAGTGCAAATTCTCCAGGAAAACAAGCACAGGAACTTGGATAATGTTGGTGACAAAAGCAGAGTGCAGAATTGAACCTATGAGGACACCTCACTGCTGCCTCCCCCCACCCTTTTATTTTAAATTCATTTCATATTTTGAGTGTGAGCTCTTGCATGAAGTGGGCCCTCAGCAAGGAGCTGCTGGGCCTACTGGCTGTGTCCCTTTGTGCTCCCAGTGCTTCTTGAAATAAATGGGCTGGAGATCTTTCTCCTTTTTAAAGTCTTTATTAAAAAGAATCAGCTCAGGTGGGGAGAAATCGACGGGTCGCGCCCACACCGCCGGCACTCCCAGGAATGGCACGGAGGAGGAGGAGGATGCAGCTGTGTCCGCTGGTCTGCAGGCAGAGCTGGGGATTCCGTCCTCACCAGAGATTAGGAGATTCCGCCTTTTCGGTCCAACGCCTCGGGTCCTCTCTCTAGTCAACATCCTTTCAGGTTAGGGTGAGAAGCAAAAAGGATCCAAGCAGGCACTGGACTACGCTCCCATCCTTAGACATCACCTAGGTCCCCTAGTTCTATGTTGGCTCCTTGTTTTTAGGGGTTTTCCTGGAAAACTGCAAAATTTGGTGCAATGCATTTCTCATCTGCATACCAGCTCTGATGCCACTGCCATTCTCCTGCTACCTGCAGGGTCCCTGTGTCACTCCCTGGCAAGCCTCATGGGGACAATGGTTAATCACCAACCATTAACAGGTAATTGAAGAAGAACTCTTAACAATGAAGCTAACTGAACAGAAACTGGTCCAACTTGTTTTAACTCTGCAACCTTAAAAAAAAAATAGATAACTTCTTATTCATAACATTTCTCCCTCTTTTTCTTTGATCAGGAGTAAGCTTAAGATGGCCTCAACTTACAGTTTT